>NC_051139.1:4018538-4712944 GCF_014839805.1 Manduca sexta
AATCATAAGATGCAGTTATGCCACCAACTGACATGTAGCTTTTAATTACAATGTTTATAAACAAATCCAAGGGCCCAGAGGGAATGAAAGTGTGTTACTGAAGCATAGGTATTTTATAGAGTAAATCCAAATATACTATATAAATTTAAGCCTATAAGCGTAGGATTGTTATTATAAAGATAGCAAAGCCGAGTTGAAGGACAAACTGCGAAGTGTGGCGTCATCGATCGGCGATGAATAATGATGGCAATAAAGCGTAATGTACTTTACCTTCACAACTTCCACAAGATAATAGGTTATGTACAAAACCGACAACGAAAACCCTACGAGTAACTCTTTTTTTACCTCCAGTATATACATAAAGAGACTTAACATGATAAAAGTAAGAAAATACTGAACAAAATAAAAACAAAATAAAAAAATAACTCTAAATAAAGAGCACAGAAACTGTAGCTCACAGCTCCGTACACTTTATCGTCCCGCTCGCGACATGACACTGACAATTGACATCTGAGCTCTGACATTGGCATTTATTGTTATTTTATTTTGACAATACGCATTTCATAATCAATTAATCGTTACTCGTTACTAAGATCGTTATTCGTTATTAATATCCTTTCCACAGAAAATACTTTACGCCCCTGCGTAAGACGTTTTAGAACGAAAACAATAAAACTTATCTAAATGAAATAAAAACGTAGTAAATTATATAATTTCTACTAATTTTATTTTATTTTTTCCTAAGCATTAGAGATCGTTTTTTTAAATTTTCATCGCTATGAATATTCGGCCGAAAAACAATCCGCCAACAATATTTTGATAATAGCAATATTTTTTAGGTTATTTCATAACTCTTTTTAGTTCTGGTAGTACCAGATCAACTGTTGCGCGTTGCGACAGTGTCTGTTTTATTTTTGTATATTTTTATTTTATTTTAGAAGTATTATCATATTTTTGTTACTTAATTTATGATGATCTGTTAGTATACCTCAACATTATTATATTGTGTTCGGTTTACGGTTAAGTGAAATTCATAAAAGATGAAGAGCGCCAAATTGATGATGTGTGGCGGTCGCCACCTCGCTTCCAGGGCGATTCCAGCTGCACCCTTGGCCAGGTGAGAGCTAACTAAAATCCAAAGCCTCGTGACCCTCGCTTCTATCGCTACTGGTTGCCATACGACGCCCAAACATACAACAAAGTCGCCTTGGACTTTGTACTACGAACTTGGACGATGTAGGGCAAGCCAATAACACGGTTACCACTCACTGAGCCAAATATTACGGATTTTAGTACAGTACACGCAGTCTAATCTTGAATAATATATGCTAACAACACTATGTTTCATATAGATAAAGACAAAACAGCATACAAGATAAGATTTATGATCTAAATAAGAGTAAAATTGATTTGAGTTAACAATAGGGTAACAAACCATGAGAGCCAAATCTTTACCCAAGTTTCCTCAAATAAAAGTATTTTTAGTGGTCTTAATTTAGAAAATCTTTTTATACTCACATTTCAAGCCAGAACATAATTTCTGAAGTTATGAAACAAGTTTAATGACATTAGACTTTCACAACTAATTTGAAATAATATTTAGTCTATTTTCGTCATAACCTAGCTGTTGTAACCAAGTTTGTTGCACTAAGAACTTAAAAAATATCTCATTCTTTTTCTAAATACTTTCTTTGTAAAACATTAAAACTTTGAAATTTAAAAAACCATAAGCAAGAAAAACTTACACAATGTGTTGAGCAATAAACCAAACTTGTTTATGTTAATAATGTTTATCTGAAATAACCATACTCAACCTTCAATTGTATTCAGGTTACTATGTAAATTCATTGATCTACTGAACTGTATGAAAACATAATTGATATTTAATATTGATATGAAATAAAAAAAATATATATTATTTTATTTTACAAGGTCTGTGTACAGTTCAAGTGAACTTGGGTCTAGTTTCTTTAATAGTTTAATTTTGAAATCTAGTGGTCCACTTGCAAAAGCTCAGCAGGCTTCATAGGAAAGCCTGATAAAAAGCACATTGAGTATAGCAATTGAAAATCTCAAGAGAATATTCTGGTTAATGCATATGAGAAGACATTTCATTGATAAAAGCTTAATTGTAGTTTTAACAAAGCAAAACTACTTTTTCTTTGTCCTTTATTAAATCACTAGGTGTTGCTCATGGCTTTGTCTTATTAAAAGCCTTTCCTGCTACAATAGTCCCTAATACACTGTTGCGATTCATAGAACCACCTCTACAACACCAGCACCAATCTATTGAAAAAATCTAATAAAAAAACTTTTTTTCATGTTAGCAAATTCAAGGGATAAAAAAATAGTCTGTGTAAATCCAGGACATGATATACTTATGCACAAAATTTCATCAAAATTCTGTTTCTAATTTTACTTCCAAAATTTCCACAAACTTTAGCATTTATAATATTACTAAGAGTATGTACATAATATTCAATATTAACACAATGAATAATATTAAATAATAAATACTAAAGAACTGACAAGTAAAAGATATAATATGATTTATTTAATTAATGCATTCAAAATTATATTCAATATTTAATACCAGTGACCTTAAAAGTAAAATTATAATTAATTAAAGCAGGCAAAATAATCCTACATAATGATAAATACTTTCATACTCAGATGTAAGAAAATCATAATTAATTTTAAACTTATTTAAAAGGAATTTGTGGACTACACACACTTTGGTCACTAATGACATCTTTATCATATCTTTATTTTAATCTATATTTTCTAAGACCTAAATTATATAATTACACTGACACACCTGGAATTTTAAGTAGGCAATTTATTTATCTTCAGGGCATCGATTTAAAGATATTAAAGGCTTTGCAATAGATTAAAGATGTCAGAAAAAAGGCTAGTCACTATATATGCTTTACACATGCCTGCAATTAGGAATTTAGTAGGTAAGTAGATATATTACTAGAACACAAACTTTGGAATGATTTTATTTTAACACATTAGAATTTTCTAGTTATTTCCTTAAACGTTTTGTACTATTGTTTGAGGTATAGTTATTATAATATTAACATTTTAATGGTTTGGACTTTGATGCTGTTAATTGAAGTTTAATGTTCGCTAAACACAGATAGTGAAGATAGAAAGATATATAATTACAGTAGTAAATGGAAGAATCCTAAAAATATTTTATTTATATTTGTATTGCTTCTTTTTATTTGTTGGTGTTTCCATCTTACAATGAATACAAATGCGTCAAACATAAAAAAAGACATTATTTGTATTGTTCTAAGTTGTTCTTTTTTATTTTATTAAAAAATGTACAGGTATATTTGCATTAAAATTGTGTAATATGTCTAGTACCACGGGAGGTGTGCGCGGGGCGGCGACGGAGGCCCGCGCGGTTGAGAAACAGCCACAGCAACAACGCGGCGCGCGCACCAGCGCCTCCTTCACGCTCAACCTCTTCCGAGGACACTTCGAGCCGGCGCAAGTGTTCCCCTTCCCGGAAGCGCTGTCTGATGACCAACGCCAAATGCTCCAAGAACTGGTGCCACCAGTAGAAAAGTTTTTCCAGGAGGTAATTAAGTAGTTGTTGGAACAAATATGATTCGTAGTAACGATTTTATAAGTTGGTCGATCTCTGATGGAGTCATTTCACTAAAAAATAACAACTATGTAAATGTAAAAGTGGCTCACATTATATAACAGTCATAAAGATACTAGCGCAATGCTTAATTTCATCACTTATGACGTGCCACATTGTTAGAGGCGCTCTAATCTTATTTATATTGCAGTTTGAGACATCCAACAAATCACTAATCTAATTTTACATATACGATTTGACTTTCAATATACCATTCTTATCAGGTCAACGACCCTGCGAAAACGATCATGACGCACAAATCGAGGAGGGCACGCTGGCGGGTCTGTGGGAGCTGGGCGCGTTCGGGCTACAAGTCCCCGCTGAGTTGGGAGGTCTCGGCCTCACCAACACGCAGTACGCACGCCTCGTGGAAGTGGTTGGTGCGCATGACTTGGGCGTGGGCATCACGCTTGGAGCTCACCAGTCCATCGGGTTCAAGGGCATCTTACTGTTCGGAACCCCGCAGCAGCGGTCCAAGTACCTTCCTCGCGTGACAGGAGGAGAATATGCGGCCTTCTGCCTCACAGAGCCGGCTTCCGGCTCAGATGCTGGTTCAATCAAGTACGTATATTCTTCCAGTCTTCTTACAGTACCTTTAATATTTATCCGGATATTGCGAGAGCTTCATGCAATATCATCTTCTTTTGTTGTATCCAGAATTTAGTGCTGGTTCTACTAAAGAAATAAAATAACTAATTATCAATCAAATGTGATTTTACAGGACGCGTGCGGTACTCTCCCGGACGGGAAGAACTTCATTTTAAACGGATCGAAAATCTGGATCAGTAATGGTGGCATTGCTGAAATCATGACTGTATTCGCACAAACACCCATCGAGAAAGACGGGAAGACTGTTGATAAGGTTTGTTTATGGCATAAGTCATACGAACAGAGCAAAATTTTGTCACTTAAGGGTAGGTAAAGGAGTAACTAGTGAACTGCAGTTTACTATATATGTATTTCTGTCTTATGACAGGCATATGAGAGCATCAGCTAATCAAACTCAAAATCCAATTCCATAACCTCTTATAATAACTAATACTGCCCCTTATCTCATGTAGATTGCAGTGTTGTTATTATGACCTAAAACTTCCTAACAAAATGATTTTTTTTCCGTATAAAGACAAAGTAGCCTATTCCTATATTTGTTGCTACATAGTAACATACCCAAATGTTCAGCGATCTTTGTACAATTGGATACGGTCCAGACGACCTATGCACCGTACCAACACGACGCGTCACGATATCACCTCGTGGACGATTTTGTCTCTCAATTATGTATATCGTATTTATAGCACTATATTTAGAGATACCATATTCTTAGATTTGTTAATGATGAGGTTCTGAATTCCATCCATGCTTTGGTATATTTTCATAACAAAATACGCAATTTATCTTGTTAAGCATTTATTTGCAGTGATGGGTTTGCGGAATTATGCTATACTTGCTGAAAAGTTGGTGTGTTAAACTTCTGTCACCATTTAAAGAACAAGTGTGATGTTTGTGCCGATGATTGTTGCTATGGCGAAATTCTGATCAGTTATCACAATATCGAGTACCTTCGATGACACAAGAGCACACTTGAAAATTCTTAAAATGAGTTAAGTATGCCAATGCACCTTAAAACATTATTTTATTTGGAGGAACAAAGTCACCCATCAAGTTCAGTTTCATTTTGCTAGAGCGTATACTGCCTTAGTCTCATTATTGAATATTTTTCTTTAATATTGGCGCGACATCCTTATTAAGGTACGATATAGCGGAGATTGCTTTGGCATTGAAAATTTACTTCATAGAATAATAATATTTTATTTAAAATCAAAACGGACACCATTAACATGATGCGACAAAGTACTTTTGCCTCTGCCTACCTTCGAAGATAATGAGCGGGTGTGTATTGAAAAATACGTATTCAATCGCGTATCAATATGGTGACATGATGGATAAAATGCCACGACCACACCGCTTTAGGGAGCACCGAAATTTGGAAAAATTACTTATTAATTTTTGTTAAATAACGGTACCAACAGCATACATACTCTTAAGTCTAGACAACATTTTAAGTGAACAATTGGCTGATATATACCCCACTCAGCGACGATGTAGCGTGGTTGTATTAAGGTCGCGTATGACTTTGGAGTGGCATGCCACTTAAAGGTATACACTACATTCATAAAGTAATTATAATAAAAGTAACAAACAATACTTTGCGGTTTTTTGTTTAAAAAAAAACACTATTTTTACTATACTTCTGTTTGAACGCGCTAATCTAAGGAACTTCTAAACATATTTTAATATTTTTTTTCACTAATAGGAAGTTGTGTGCTATAGGCTACTTTTTATCCCCGCAAACCCTTTTCAGCAGGCTGAGTCGCAGGCAGAAGTTATACATATGAATTGGTCAAGATAATAGGGTTCCATTAAATGAATTTTCCACAGGTTAATAGTGGGTAATTACTTTACTGAATGTACTGAAATGTCGTACAATAATCCACTCGTTCCATCGACCAGGTAACAGCGTTCATAGTGGAGCGTTCGTTCGGCGGCGTGTCGTCCGGCCCGCCCGAGAACAAGATGGGCATCAAGTGCTCCAACACGACCGAGGTGTACTTCGAGGACGTGCCCGTGCCCGTCGAGAACGTGCTCGGCGGCGTCGGCAACGGGTTCAAGGTATACATGCTTAGTTTAGTTAATTAGGGATTGATATCCCAAAAGGAACCATTATAGTATCACTGTGTTGTCCATGTGTCCGTCTGTCTTTTGAGAGGCTTTTTTTTAAAGAACGCGTAGAGGTATCAAGTTAACAAATACAAGGGTCTATGCTCATTTCAGCTGTTATAAAATCAAAGTTGTAAGTCATTGCTATTAAAAAGATATGATAGTTTACGTCGATGTATAATATATATAATTTTTTTTACTGTGAAAAATCAGGTCTTTTTTATACAGATATGGTAAAGTGACTTCACACCACCTGACAATAAGTGGAGTGGAGCCTAAATATAGGTAGTGTTGATAGTCTCCGTTCAGTATGCACATTATGCTGGCTTTTTTCTAAACCGCATTTGTATAGATTCTGATTTAACAATGCGGTACACTTACGTGAGGCACTATGGCTAGTTTTATATCTTGTGTATGGTGGTTACTATCTGGGCGAATTCATGTATCCCACCAACAGCCATAGGAGGGACCTTAACTAACTTAACTATGTTCTAATTCGAGCAACCGGTATAATATTTTTCAACATACATTTATGCAATATAGCTAAAAGTAAACATTGATATCCAGGTGGCGATGAACATCCTGAACAACGGTCGTTTCGGCATGGCGGCGGCGCTGGCGGGCACGCAGCGCGCGGCCCTGCGCCAGGCGGCCGAGCACGCCGCCACGCGCGTGCAGTTCGGCAAGCGGCTCGCTGAGTTCACCGGCGTGCAGGTACTGTGTCAATGGGGCATGCATATTTGGTTTATTTATACTTATTAATCATCTCTTAATTTATTATGAGATAATCAGTCGGCTTGTCGTGGCTGTTTACACGATCAAAATAGCTATTCTTAAGGTTTTCTTGCTAATCGAAAACCCGCCTTATGTTCAAATCATCTGCATTCCCATGACCTGAGATGCGGATATTGTCCCGAGCCTTCGCTCGAGCTCACTCCTTGTATACTGTTTGTAGGAGAAACTGGCGCGCATGGCGATGCTGCAGTACACCACTGAGACGCTCGCGTACATGGTCAGTGGCAACATGGACACTGGAGCACAGGACTATCATGTCGAGGCCGCTATATCCAAGGTGAGTGTTTAATGTACTCAATCTCATTTAAATGTAATACAAAATTTAGATTGTTTGTTAAGATAATACTAATTATACTATTATTTTGAAGAGGCTTTAATTAATTTGCCCTTGAATTTATTACACAATATGACATAGAAACATTGATTTGTAATGTAACAGGTGTTCGCGTCGGATTCGGCGTGGACTGTGGTCGACGAGGCGATTCAAATCCTCGGCGGTATGGGCTTCATGAAGGCGACGGGACTTGAGCGCGTGCTTCGTGATTTGCGAATCTTCCGCATATTCGAGGGCACCAACGACATCTTGCGGTTGTTCGTGGCGCTCACCGGCATCCAATTCGCCGGCTCGCACCTGCAGGAGCTACAGCGTGCTTTCAAGAACCCCACGGCTCACCTCGGGCTCATCTTCAGCGAGGCGGGGCGGCGCGCGGCCGGCGCGGTCGGGCTCGCTCGTGGCGCCGACACGCGCGCCCTCGTACACGACGACCTGCGCGCCCCCGCCGCCGAGCTGGCGCGGCTCGTGATGGAACATGGCCGCACCGTCGAAGGACTGTTGCGTAAACACGGCCGTCGCGTGGTGGACTGCCAGCAGCCGCTCAACCGGCTCGCCGCAGCCGTTATCGACACGTACACGACGGCGGCGGTGTTGTCGCGCGCCACCCGCGCCGCGCGACTCGGCCTGCCCTCGGCGGCGCAGGAGTTGCGGCTGGCGGCGGCGTGGGCGGACGACGCGCTGGGCCGCGTGCCGGCGCTGCTGGCCGCCACACGTGACACACGCGCGCAGGAGCAGTACGACCGACTCTCCAAATTGGGTACCGAAGTAGCCGCGAATGGTGGACAGCCCACACCCAACCCCCTCAACCTCTGAGTAGTCTAATCCGCGATAGTGTTAAGCTGAAAGATATTTATATGCCTTGTTAAGTTATTACGTTATAGAATATATAAGATTTAAACAATTTGAAGTTTACTTGTGTTTACCTAATAATTTGTTATGATTTGTTGTAACCATCATTTGGTGTACATTTACCCCTTTATTCATAAACTTTTTTATCTAAGGACGAAGTAAAGCTGTGATAACAAGCTTGTTTCTCAGTGCCCAACGGCACTGAGAAACAAACATAGAAACGTTGTGATTGGCTATTATTGTTGTATCTCAATATTAGCCAATCACAACGGCCCTGTCTACGCACTGAGAAGACTGTCATGCCGTCAGCACTGAGAAACAGGCTTGTTATCACAGCTTTACTCGGTCGTTAGATAAAAAACGTTTATGAATAAGGGGGTTAGTAGACGCAGCACTAAAGTATTTTTTTCGAATGCAACTTATAATCGAATTATTTGGTCTGATTGATATTATTTTTGTACAATAGCATTGGTACAAATTAATTGACTGACCCCTTAAAGATTATCCTGACTCTAATATTCTATCATTTCCACTCACAAGTTGTATCAAAAGTATAAATAAATATTCTAATAGTAAAGTATATATTTGTCCTATCAATTATGTGTCTTTCAAGTCAAAATAAAAGTGGACCAGGTTTTTCCGAAACCCTATATTGTGCTGTTACATAAACTGCTTTGCATTCACTGCATAATTCGTTGACTGGGTGTGAGCATTGATTAGAATCAGAAAGATGTGTCGGGTGTCAGGGGATGTGTCCTGGCAATTGGAATTAATATAGAACATTGAACCCTTCAGTAATATAGATAGTCCATCGAACTATATATACAAGTCTGGCTCAGTTCTCTTTGTGTTAATCTGATATATAAAAACCAATGTTCATATTTTATGTGCTGCTATACTGGTCATCAAATGAGATAAAACTAAGAACTATTATAGCTTGCATGTATGGAAAGGTTATAGGCATAGTACAATTATCTTAAAGTAGGTGGTGTGCATCTCTAAAACCACCTAACCAATTTAAAATGTTATGTTTTTGGTTGGTTTCAGTTTGAAATATTTAATAATTTTAGTTACGAAAGGCGTTTATGTCGACATTCAAGAATTCATAAGTACAGTTAATGCAGTCTACATAAAAGGTGGTCTGTGGTAGGATAATATGCCAGGCCTGTGTAAAATAAAAGTAGAATAACTCAAATTCTTTATTGTCCTAAACGAGCTTATTTAACCTACAATCTAATATGTACAAAAATAGTTAACTTGTTACGTACTCCTGGCTACACATCGATTTGCACGGAGGAATCCCATGCGGGTGCATTTACTTGCCGCAGCGTGGAGCGCAGTGCTCCGCCGGGACCCAGTGCGAGTGTCAGCGGGAACTTCTCACCACGCGGCCGCGCGTATAAAGCATGTAGCGTTTGTTCCCAGCGGACTGCGCGCGTCGTTAGCTTTGCCACGCGTCGTCGCACATCCCTCACATCACCATACGCGTGTGCATCTACGCACGACATCACGCGTACGCCGGGCTCGCACACATCCACTGAGCGTAGCGCCGTCGCGACCGCTGCTTCTGCACGTGCCATTAAAGGCGTGTGAAATGCACCCTCGACGCGTACGCGCGCCGCTCGCTTCACACCATACGTGTTGCCTTGACGTTCCAAATACCGCAAAGCTTCTTCGTCCCCTGCTATTACCTTGCAGCCAGGGAATAAGTAGTTGGCGACCTGACACACGGGGCTTTCTACGCCTTGCTTGGTTGCGTGTTCGCGTGCCGCATAGAGCGCGGGTCCGAGGCGCGCATCAGCTGAGAGCCATACTGTGAGCATGCCGCCAGGTCGCTCTGCACTGGCCGCGCTCATGGCGGCGGCGCGTAGCTCCACCAGCCGTAGTGCACCCTCGAAAGTGAGCGCGCCAGCAAACACGAGCGCGGTGATCTCTCCAAGTGAAAAGCCGGCAACTGCACGCACGCGCTCCAACGCAGAAGGGCGTTCGTCACGAACACGTTCCAGCGCCGCGAGCGAGGTCACCATCACGGCGGTTTGGCAGCGACGTGCCAGCTCTTCACTGGGGCCTTCAGTGCATACACGCGCCACATCCCATCTAATAATAATTTACAATAATTGAATATCTTGGTTCCCTCCAATCTTATATCATAGTCAATTGGGATTGTATACTTTTACAAAAATTATTATCTATAGTTTAATTAAATAACACCTGAAATAGTCTCAGCCTCTATCAGCATGAGTAAATGATTTGTCTTCATAGTTGAAAACTGATCTACTCAGCCTAAGATAATAATATGGTGTCTCTACATATTTGTATACATGAATTGCATAGTGATTGTATATCAGAATATTTTTTTATCAACAGTCAAATATTTACAGGACATTCATTAATAATATAAATATAATAATGTAATATTAAACTCACCCAACGACGCTAGAGGCTAGCTGATAAAGGTCGCGTGCAGTCGGCACTTTCATTAGCTCCTTTCCCATGCCTACTTGTTGGGAACCCTGTCCAGGAAACAACAGGACTGTGGTCTCGCGTGGATCTACACGTGGATCAATGGGTTCCTCACTCGGCCGCGTAGTATAGGGTTGAGTTGCCCATCGCATTTCTGGATCTTCCGCTGGGGTAGCAGGTTCGCCGTACGCGGTGGCTTCGTCCAACAAGCGCCGCAGAGGGCTCGCCGCTGCGGCGTCAGCATCTTTTGAGCTTCTGGATCCTTTATGTCGCACACTTAAGCCAGGTCGCGGGTAAAAGTTACGAAATGTTTGAAATAGTGCCCTTCGCATCTTTAAATTTACTTGTTCATGCAATTTTTAAGGGTTAACTTAGTGTTTAGTTAACTATCATGAAGTATGCCTGGTGGGTTTAAGAACGTACTGATTTCCTCTATTAAATGGATAGCTTCATCATTTTTATTTTCATATAAACAACTTTGATAGACTAAACTAAACATTGAAAAAAAACGAATTTTAAGGTTAGGTATGCGTCAATGTCAAATGTCTATCTTTTGTTTTTAAATTCTACCAAAAAATATTAGCTAGAATCAAAGACCATACTGCCAGGGTATAAGTTGACTTGGTGAATCGTCTTAATTAAACAAACAGTTCGTACCTAAACAAACACTGAGTCTAGACGTTGCATGAGTACGAAAATTTATTACTTTTTTTTCTTGAAACTGATAGACTGACATGATTGCCACTCGCCACTCCACTTCGTGTCTGACCATCCGATCTCTTTGGTCCGATTCGAGTTCCGACTCATCTGTCAATCAATCAATTCATTTCATTCATCCTTATACTTCATGTAAAGTTGCTTTGTTCGTTGCTAATAGCCACGGTGGTTCGTGTTTGTTGTGATCAGCATCTTGACAATCGCCTGAATCGGCTGCTCGACGCCTCCCGCAGCCCGCGGCGCCCGGAACTGGCTTGACTTCGTGATTCACTAGTGGTAGCTGTGTACAGGTAAGGCATGTATTGTTTTTGACATAGATATTTGTAACAGATGTTTATATCTACTAAGATAATCGAAAGGGATTCCATATGGTTACAACTTTAGGTTGCAATTCATTTTATCACCAGAAACTAATTTCTCGCATCACGTCATCTAGCTTTCCCTATTGATCGAAGTCTGTACTACAGTTAACCTATGTGAGACCATCACGTCTTAATACATTGTTGTAGGAAGTAAGTTGGCTTGTTCGAGTCATTTATGAGAATGCGATTTTGTTTACAGTTGCGCACAATGGCACGAGGACAGCAGAAAATCCAGTCACAGGCGAAAGCAGCCGAAAAAATGTCCAAAATGAAGAAACAGCAGGGACACAGCGCAACTGATCAGAAAAAAGCCGCCCAAAAGGCTCTGGTTCATGTGTGCGTCGTTTGCAAGGTAAGTCAGTGGAAGTAGTTGTGACTTAGTGGGTATATCATAATATTTATATGTGTTGCGATTATGGCCCAATGATCACTGACATTTGTATTGTTGCAGGCACAGATGCCTGACCCCAAGACTTATAAGCAGCATTTTGAAAACAAGCACCCCAAAAATGATCTACCAGAAGACCTGAAGGCCATCTAACACAACAATGTTTCTGTAGTCTAACATTTTATTTTTATTCATAAGTACTGTAAAAATAACTTTCCTTTTTTCAATTTGCATTTGTTTATTTTATTAAATCAAATTGTTTCTATTGGTGAATAATTCAGTGGTCTGTTCCTCAGGGGGATGAGCAGGATGTCTGATGGTGAGGGCTGGAACTGTTGCAGTTACGGCATGACAATCATTCCTTGGTGTTCACGACTGACATCAAAAATTCTTTTTAATCACAGCTGTTGATGACCAACCGTTTAGTGATAACATGATAAATTATGATATCCTATCTTTTCTGATTAATTGGAATTTTATAACACTTATAATCTATTTAAATGTGGATGAAAAGATATAAATAGCATGCAATTACGTATAAATATTTTTTACAGATTAATTAATCCCTCAATCTGTATTCATAGTTTGAGACAACAGTTATCAGTAAGGAGAAAACTGATGGAATACTTCCTGTTCTTTAACCATGAATATACAGAGTTATAATTGTATGTGGAGTTACTTTATATTTCAGATTTTATGTTGGAATGATTTTAACTTAATTAAGAAGTAACAACAAAAGGAAAGCTACAATGGCTTTAATGCCAAAAAAGAAAAAGTACCCTGTACACAGATTCTATGACTAGGCCTGCCATTGCTGTAAATAGACATCAGAAAAAAAACCAACAGGCCATTATTTCAAAGTATTTGCTATTATCTAACAATAGTAAGATTATGTCAGAATATCTTTCTTGTGCAATAATGATTTTTGTAATCACACATACTAATTATTTCATTACAAATTATCACCTACATGATAATGCAGAAGTATATCATAACACTAAAACAAAATTAATGTATGAAATTTTATTTGATTGAGTTTTAACTTATAAATAATTCAGTAGAGGTAGTATATTGAAGATTATCACATAATGAGTTTGTAAACATGCAACTGTCTAGTTCCTGACTTGACACATACAAGGGCAGATTTGTTTGGCTACATCTTCTCATAGGTCTCGATGTGTCCGCACGTGGCACAGGTGCGCGAGTACTGGTCGGCCGCCTCGTCGTAGCTCTCCGCGCCGAACTCATGTGTGTGCACGCCGCGCTGCCGGTCGTACAGGCTCGAGCGCACATCCAGCCTCAGTGCACGCAACCGCTTATGGTCGCGTTGCAAACGCGTACGCGAGCGGGCTTCCTCACGCCGCTCGCGCTCAGCAGCCAGTTCATCCTCCGAGCCCCACACCAGGAGAGCACGTGCCTCTACCTGCGCGCGCAAGTATAGCCGCATGTCACCGTAACGAGAGCTGTGTGGATTGCGGCGCCGCAAGTAACGTAGCGGTGGCGGCCGGGAGTCCAGATCGCAGTCCTTCAACAGGAACTCGTTCTTTGCTTCCGTACGCGTCATCAACGCGTGCTCATCGCCGTTATCCCTGGATAAGTGAGAATTTCCGTGAGTTATCGTCATCTAATGTATGTATAAGCTACATTTGTGGTCAGTGCGGGAACACATCACCAACCTGCATTCATCACATACAGGGTGATCAAAGTTGTCGAACAGGAATGATTGCGGGAAAAGGCGTTCGCAAGTGACGCAGCGTGGCTGCTCTGTGGCGTGCACGATGGGTGCTGGGCGCGCTGCAAGCTTTGGTGCTGGTGCCTCATCCTCCTCTTCCAGCAAGAATCCGCCGCCAGAGTCCAGTGCATTTACAGTGGGTGCTGTCAATCCTTCACGGCACCTGGATTAAATATTTATGTGATAAGATTGAAATGTAAAAACTGATTACCTACCATATTTTTACTAATAATGTCATATGTACAGCTGGTCAAAGGTATAAAAAATTGCACCTATTGTTAGCTCATAGATCATATTATCTCCCTTCCTATACCTGACGTGATACATTCTTAGGTAGATAAGCACATATTTTGTATTTACTATTCAGTAGTTCTGATCATAAAATATTTTGCAATAAATATCCCATCAAAGTGTTTATTATTAGGTTTATCTGCTAAATTAATATAGTATTTCATTATTTGATTTAGTTTGAATTACCTATATTTTATACAACTGATGTTAAACTTGATTTCTATAAAAAAATTCAAGTGCAATCATAATTAATTTTATGTTTACTGCATTGCAACCACATATTGTGTTGTAATAAGGAACAGGTAACAACACGAGGAAAATGTGACAAACAACTTATCAGATGCTTTAATAAGCAGGTCATCATGATAGAGGTGTCACTCACGAGGTTGGGCGCTGTATGAGTCGCGCGTCCCGTAGCGCGCGAGCCTTTAGTCGCTGTCGCTCGGAGCGTGCGCGTTGAGCGGCCGTCAATGGCTCAGGTTTTGGCTCAGCTGTGACAGTCTCCTCATTGCTTATAAGCTGATTTGCGTTAGCTTCAGACATTCCTGAAATTGTCCAAGATAATGGTTAGAAGCATTTTATCTGATAACGGCCCAATTTTATTTGTTTTTACAAATAAATTTATTGTGGTAAACAAAACAGTATTTTTTCTTCACATCATATCACCCCAGTAGTTATTTCCCGATCACAACTGTGCAAAGGTTTTGTATGTAAACTTTAAAATAAACAATTGTTTGATTAACCAGGCTTTGTTAAAAAAATGCTCAAACAAGACTTAGGAAACGTGGAATGGAAGTTCCCTGGCTCACTATTACAAGGTCCTCTTATATTTGTTGCACAAATTGCATTAGTCTTTTAAAATTTTTACGAATATTATTTCTTTTTTATTAAATTTTTTCAACATATGTGAAAATTAACATGCTGATCCAGTGAATTGGTAATTCTGTTAGAATGACTGTATAAATGAGATGTTAGTCTTGCTGTTTTTGCGGTTACCATGCTTATTGGAAATGTTTTTGTGACTAATTTAGTTCAAAAAATAGAACCTTGAAAAAACCTTAAAGGTATTTAAACAGTAGTAATCGGTAAAAAGCAACATAATTAATTCAGGAAATACTCAGTATAGCGTGTAAATTAGAAGACAGTGCAACAATAACTTAAACTTATGTACTGGCTTGTGACTTATCAGCATGCATTTTCGGTCACTTTAATAACAAACATTCCAAGTGAGCTACACGAAACAAACAATAAAGAGGTAATTATAAAAACAAGACCAGAGGTGTTAACCTATAACACTAGTAAAAAAAAAATCTGGGTTAAAATGTCTAACATCTTGGTGTACTTAGAATTTTAGAAGCTTTATAACTAAGTAAATTGAGCATTTTTAAATGTTATAGCACAAACTAAGTGACGAAAAATATAGTTTGTACACAAACCTTATATATTTTACTATGAACTTTCACAATTCATAAGGATTTTGATTTATTCTATATTAAAAGCGCACAATAATATAATTATCTATATAAATTTATAGCTAGTTAGGGATTTAATAACTATTATAATTTAAATTATTTCGTAAAATATTCGCACACAAATTTTAAACTTTTGACGTTAGTTAAATGTTGCAAGAGAGCAGAGCAATAAAATATATATGGAAAATAAATTAATATTTTTATAACTGAAAAAATAACCGATCATTAGTTGTGGACTGTAATTCGTGACTATAACATTAAAAATTTTGTAATGTTATTAAAATTCGTGATCATGCAACACATGTAAGTATACAGCACCATCTATCTCGTTTATAAAAAAATAAATCGTAATAACATTTTTATGTGTTCTTAAACAACAACGCCAGATGACAGTAAAGTAAATTATAATAAATAATGTCATATACCGCCAAAGGCCCAAAATCAAATTTTTATTATAATAATGTTTATTATAATATATGTGTTGCTTGCGAATTTGCCCGCGTGAAAAGCGTTGTCCGCTACAAAAGTCCCTATAACACTGTAGCGATCCATAGCTTTATTTGTAAGACGCTAGAGTCATCTATTTTGAGTCTCATTAAAAAATGACTGCCTCGGTGGCGTAGTTGTGTTAGGGTACGACTGCAGTACTGAAGGCTTAGGCTTGATGCCCGGATTGGGCAGTGATATTGGAATTTTCTACTCAGTAAGAGCTCTGAGTCTGGAATCTGTGTCCGATATGGCAATAGGCTCATCCCTTATCACATGGAACGGAATACACACGTCGAAAAGTGGTTACACCTGTTGCATCTCTACTTACCCCTTTGACGACAAAAGGCGTAAGCGAGTGTGTGTATTTTTGGGTGATTAAAAATAACATAATTTCCTATGGGAGCAAATTACCGAGATAAAAAGTAGATTATGTGCTAATCCAGGAGATGGATGAAATTCGTTCAGCTATTTCAGCACTTACTTACTTCTAAAAAAATCCAAACGTCTAAATATCCAAACATTTTCACAGTCGCATTAAATATAATATTAGATAGATAAGATAAGGCATTGGAATATAATATGTTACAATTATGAGAAAAAAGTCGATATTCAATTAATATGTCGGTTATAATTCGTATGCTTCTTGAACTCAATAATAAAAAAAAAAAAAAATGGTACCTACTTAGTTCGTGTCCCGATGTTTATTAACACGACGACTTTGTACTGTTCCAAAGATTACGTAAAACCATACAAAACTGTAAGTATAACAATATTGTGCGTTGTTACTTATTATTGTCATACATACTTATCATCTTTAGAGCACTCGCAGTACAGCGACTCTCGTAGTATAAGCTTGCTGGAATAAAATAAATCCGGAGATCGCTCCGTGGGTTATTTAATAAAAGAACAGCGTAAAGAGAAACTTATATGCCTAGGTAGTAGGTAATTATTTCTTAGGAGTACCTTATAAATAGTCCGCTCTTGAGTCTGGACTAGGGGTCGCAATACCGGACCATTTTTCAAAACCGGTATTTTCGGTATTGACCTAAAATAAAAATATTAAATACGTAAGACTAGGCAGTATGGTCGTAAGACTATAGCCTGTCCTATAAGGACGAATTATAAAAAAAAAAAAAAAAAAATTGACCTAAAATAAATTCCGGTATTCCGGTATTTTCGGTATTTCCGGTATTTGAAGAAATATTAGAAAAATAAGAAATATACATACATTTAATTTAGTAATTAGTCAAATTTTAATGACAGCTTAGTAATTAGTTAAAGGCTGAATGAAAAGAGATTATTTTCGTAAGCCAACGTTCACGCCGTTCTGATTTCTGAGAGCTGGCTCAAACCTCACCTTCCTTCTACCCTTTACCCCCTCCCTGGTTTCATTTTGATTAGAAATGATCGAGTTGACAGGAGAGGGGGCGAAGTCGCTATATATTTACGTAGCGACCTGAAATATAAAACTGTAATATCTTCCTCTGCTTATGATTCTGCTTATGCGAAATTTCTGTTTCTTGAGGTTTGGGTCAAGAGAGTGAAAACCTTACTAGGTGTTATTTACTGTCCCCATCTCTTGATTACTTCTCCAGTCTGGAAACAGTTCTGGAATCTATAAGATCAGAATATGCTCATCACATCATCATGGGTGATTTAAATACTGATCTACTTTCCAGCCACTCTTCCCGATCTCGTAAACTCCTTACTGTCCTTGATTCTGATGAACTGTATGTCCTACCACTGCAAGCCACCCACCATAATATGGATGGTCACGACACTTGGCTTGACATTATCCTCATCTCTGCTCCTTCCCCTGTTTTCTCCCACGGTCAATTTTCCGCTCCTGGCTTCTCTCACCATGATCTCATCTACATGTCTTATGCCCTAAAACCTCCCAAATTCCCTTCTAAGATATTACATTTGCGTAGTTTTGGTCGCATTGATGCGGATAAGCTGAAAGGAGACGCTGCTAACTTTAACTGGGATCACCTATTGGCAGCCACCTCTGTTGACGATAAAGTAGCAATTTTTAAAGGCGTTGTCACTTCACTCTTTGATACCCATGCCCCTTTAAAGAAAATTAAATTAAAACATCCTCCTGCACCATGAATTACACATGGGGTTAGGGTGGCGATGAGACGAAGGGATCGGGCTTTTCGCCAGTACAGAAGTTATCGTTCGGAGGAGAACTGGTGCCTTTTTAAGGCTGCAAGGAATCGGTGTAACCAGATGGTACGTATTGCTAACGCCGACACATTCTCAGTAATATTTCTTCTTCCTCGTCAGCCAGTATCTGGAGATTCCTCGGAACTCTGGGTATTGGCAAAGTTAAAAACATAGATCTCCACGGTGCGACTATTGGTTTGGATGACATTAATAAACATTTCACATCTGTTACCATGATTGATCACCAAACTAGGCGTCGTACCATAGATTTCTTAGCGGGTCTATCCAGGCCTAACATTAATGCTTTTCTTTTTTCTTCTGTGCCATTGGGTGAAATTAGAAAAGTCATTCTGTCCATTAAATCCAGTGCCTGTGACAACATCAGTCGTCGCATGATAATCCCTATCCTGGACCAACTTCTACCAATCATGTCCCATATCATTAACGCCTCCCAGCACTGGTATCTTTCCGTCTTTGTGGCGGAGAGCTATTGCTATCCTTCTTCCTAAAATCCCTAACCCATCACTTGCTAAGCATTTCCGTCCCATATCCATTCTTTCTTTTCTCTCGAAAGTGCTCGAGGCCTGTGCTCACAAGCAACTGTCTGAGGATGTGCACCGAAACAACCTACTGTGATACAGTCTGGATTCAGGCCTGGCCATAGCACTATTACACTCCTCAAAGTGACTGGCGATATTAGGGCGGGCATGGAGGATTTCAAGGCGATGTTTTGGCTTTGGTTGATTTCTCCGACGCCTTCAATATAGTCAGTCACGACATTCTTCTTGCAAACCTTTCCCACCTTATGATCTCGCCCACGGCACTGAATAAGTTCTCGTTATATCTTCAGGGACGCCAACAGTTGGTGCGCCTAGAAGATTCTTCGTCTAGCTGGCGCGATATAGACCGTGGCGTCCCTCAAGGCGGCATACTCTCCCCATTATTGTTCTCTATCTTCATAAACCTCTTAAAATAAAATCTTCAATGTGCGTACCACCTGTATGCTGATGATTTGCAAATTTATTCTCAGGAGCAAGTCGATTGTGTGTCCGCAGCTGTAGATAGGATAAATAAAGACAATTTCGGCCTTTCGGTAAACCTCGCGAAATTGCCATGAAATACCAGGCCTTTATTGTAGGCAGCTCAAGGCTTTTAAACAGGTTGTATTTTACATCTATTCCCCCTGTTATGTTTCTCAGCTTTGTTTATCTGACAGCTTGCTGTTTGTTCAGCTTTGTTAACCTGACAGCCAACTAGATTCAAGATGTATCACAATATTAGCCAATCACAACGGCCCTACGTCTACGCACTGCGAAGGCTGCCATGCCGTCAGCACTGAGAAACAGACTTGTTATCACAGCAATGTTCCGTCCTTAGATAAATAACGTCTTTGAATAATGAGAATAGACTTTAAAGAACAAAAAATATTTCTAATAAGTTCTAATAAAAATAACAATTAACAGTTAATACCGCTATGCCTAGAACAAAACAAAAGTAGCAATATAGCCATAAGCCATGTATTTTGCTCGCTCTTTATAGAATATACGCCTATACGAATGAATGAAATTGCAAGCAGCTTAAATTTTTGCGATTTAAAACTCGAGAAATTAATAATTATACACACATTTTGTACTGAATTTTATTTTTATGAAAATACCGAAAATACCGAAACTCCCGGTTTTTGTAAAATCAATACCGGTATTTTGAAGTTCTTAATTTGGTCCGGTATTCCGGTATTTTCGAAATCCGGGATACCGGTATGCGACCCCTAGTCTGGACCAAGCACCACGATAAAAATGAGCTACCTTGCAGTGGCGAACCGAAGGGTGAAAATTTTCAAAAGGGAACCCGGTGAAATATTTTTTTCTACAGTTAAGATAATATACTTAATACGCTGTTCACAATAAATTAAAATCAGTAAAATATCTTAATCCTTAATAATTTCCGTCTAACATATAATTATGTCTAGTCTCTAAATTTACTAAATAATCATATATTTTGAACATAGGTACCTAAAAGAGTCCAAAAAGAATTAATAACGCACAAACACTAATTATACATTATAAATTATTAAAAATATTTCGCGCCAATAGCTCAACATGAAGCCGCAAATTCCCGGGTTACCCTGAAGTACACAGACACGCATGCACACATGTATCTTTACGTCACTTCCAAAAGATTAGATAAAGACACCGCGCTACGTGTGAAAGAGACAACAATATCGCGAGGGAAGCTATGCGCGGCCGGGTTCACTTCGAACACTATAAGGCGCGAGCACTGCGCGCGAGTTCCTATTTAACGAATTGACATGATCGACAGATATCATTGAAGTATTGATTTAATTTAATAAATATAAGATGACTTGCTTGAATATACTTACTATTTTTATTCTAGTTATATTGTTATGTTTTTTTTTATAATTTTTAATTAATTTACAAAAGGTAAACCGGTAGGAATCGGCTTGTATAGACGCTTCGCCACTGCTACCTTGATTTATTTTCACAAAACTACGATATTATTGTTATTCCGCCGATATGAGTACAACAATTTATATGTTACTATGTAAACTTTAATAGCCATATCTATTAGCCAGAGTTAGAGCAGAGGTAGGCCTACAAAGGATATCTAGCAGTTTGTAGTGTGTTATGAACTCTTACAAGGACAATGCGTCGGACATTCGTCTCCACAGTTCGTTCCAAAACCAATCAGGCTATCGCCGCTTTTGAATTATACACTGCAACAGAATAATAAGAATTGCCTAACTGCAATACTAAAGTCCTGTTTAACAGATTAAATCTAGGCAGAATAATTTGTAAATATGGACAAATAAAATCAGTAAATAAATATAATAAAGTCATAAGTTATACTACACCCGCTCGCCGTTTATAAAGGGTACCATTCAGTTCGTATAGTTTAAGCCCCGGTACAGCGCCGGTAGTTTCATAACCTGGGATAATAAACTAAAAGCCTTTGAATTTCCAGCTCACAAAGAAAGCTTATTACATTAAAATTTCTTTATGGGAAATCTTGGGCAATATCGCACCACTTTGCTGCTGTTATACCAGGTTGAAATGAGCAGATTACACCGCCATGGCCATTTTCATTAAAACCAAGCGTAATTATTATTTTGAGCTGGTTTTTCATAACTAGTGTGTTTTGTTCTGAACTGCATGTAGATGTAGGAAGTTTTTATACCAATAAATGTATAGTAGGATCTTTATTCAGGAGAATTTTCACGTGGACGAATAGCGAGCAAAAACATTATGCATTTTTATTGAGGTTGCAGAAAATTTTTAATATATTTTTTCCAGATAAATATAAACTCTTTTACCCAATAATGTCGTTTCATTTCTCCTATCTCCGTGCTTCCCCTTCGGCAATAATTTAAATATAGCTACCAAAAATATTTATTTTACCATCGCAATATTTTCATGTCTATAATCTATATTTGCAAAGCTTATCGATCCGAACGTACTAAGTCTTCATGGCAAATTTCATTACCTTTCAACTTGAGGCACTCGGTGTAAACTTACTTTTGATGTAACGATTTCTTTGCTACACGCTTTGACGTCTACAAGAGAAAATAAATTACTTTGGTGTATGTATTTTTTCATTCCAAACAACTTGAGGTAACATTAAATTTGTCAAAGAATCCGTGAAAACGTTTAAGGTCCCTTTTGATGTTGCGTTTGTGTTATTTGTTGGCGCCCGTCAGTCGTGTTACCATTTTATTAATATTAAAGGGGCTCAATTTTAATAAGTTTTTGTTTTCTTTTGCAGCTAATTGGGGAGATTTTCTATTTAAAAGCTGCATTGGTTTTCTATTCATTTTTTGTACTTTTAAGCGCCGTTCTCGTATTGCCTTTGATAAATATAATGCTTTTATGTTATTTGAATCCAGCGGAAAAATGTTGAATACTTTGTTGTTCGTTGAAACAGTTTTAGGGTTTTAATAAAATTATAACGTGGTATTGTTGCTAAAATTGTGTACCTACAATCAGATGCTTTAGTATTTACGTATGATTTTAAAACTATTATATCTAGATAAAGTTTTGATATCTCGTCAAATCTTGTAAAATTCACCCATATTAAAGTTATTGTCTAGACTTTATTTACAATAGGGAGCATTTATAGCCCAATTCTAGATCAACTGTGGGTGACTTGCTATAAGAATTTGTAAACAACCATATTTTTATTCGAAGAAATCTAATATTTATGTAGTAATTCAATTCGGATTGAAATAAACGTTATTGTATGCCACATTACACGTCGCAAACATCTTTTCATGACACACCACAAACCACAATGCTTTTAACATGCGGTTTGGAAATGAAAGCCCCATAATACAATTACCTTTTATTTTTAAATATCACCAATGTTTTCACATTATGTTAAAGTCGAATTTTTCGTAATAAGAATATAATAAAATACCGTTTTTTATATATTCTAGGGGTTCGTAATGAGCATGAGAGCTACAAGGTCGTATTTCAATTTTAAAGACTTTTTAGTTGTACGCAAAAGTGAAAATGACAATTTGAATATAAGATTTATATAAATATCTAAAAGAGATATAAAGACATGTGTATAGTGAATAGATCGATTATAATCATAATATAATTGTAAATAATATACTACCTTGTATTTATTTGACTATTATTAGCTTTAACATGTATAATGGCATCTTGTATTATTATAATACAATTTTGAATTAGTCCAAAATTAAGTTGGTTAAAATAAAAAAGTGTTAAGCAAATATTCACGTATTATATATTTTTGCCAACGCAGGGTTTGCGTGGACACGCAAATAATTTGCATCCGGTGCCACGGGTACAGAGATGAAGTGAGTGGGTGTGTAGTGGGGAGGCGGTCCCCATGTTTTGGTTGTAAAAAATCAGAATAGGTTTAAATTTGTCTAATTGTAGGTTTAGAAGGGATAAATTTGTATATGATAGAGTCAAATAAAGGCTAACAAATAGTATGTTAAGTAATCAACGTTTTATAAATTAAAATATAATTTGATTATGCGTTTAAGTACACTTAAGTATTTTCAAAACTCAGATAACTATAAATATATTAAGTATACCTATATTCGTATTATGTAGAGTCACCTAGTATTCATTTTTTTTCGTAGCTTGAATAAGCAATGAAACGTCGATATTCGATATATTCGGAAGTAACTTTCATTAACTAATCGGCTATGTTACTATTTGTTGTAAAAAAATGCACTGAATTAAGATTCAAATCGTTAATAAATATCTAGTTGTATCTCCATAAGCTGCGGACTATTACTGTGTCTAGGGAATACCACGTGATTAAACTGATCTAGGTCTCATTCCGTCTCTGCATACATAGTGTTATTATTTGCACACTTGTTTGTATGTTTACCACAGCACAACGGGCTGTGTTTATGTATTCTCTTAGCATCTATTTGTACGGCAAATTACTACGTAATTGTTTACTGTCTTTGTGTATAGCTTTTGCTACTGCTTACAAATGTGGTTGATATAATAGTAACTACGTTTGTATTTATATGTCAGATCTTTTCCTGTAATCATGCCTGGCGATATAAAATAGCAATAACTCGCAAACCTTTAATCCAACATGTTTATAATAATTTCCTGTAATTTTATTAATTTATGTATAATTTTAAGTTTTTATGGAAGTGTAATTTGTAATAAACAATTTTAATTTAAAATTTAAAACTCGACAAGAGTCAAGAAAATAAAACTTAATTATATCCACCAAACCGTTCCCTACAAAATAAAATATTTAACACATGTCCACGCCAGTTCCCGTTTGCTAATTAGGAAAAAACTGTCCTGAAACTCAAAACATGTGTTAGTCCATCCCCTAAAGGGTAGCGTAGGTACAAATTGCCCCCTGAGTGCATAGGGCCGAGGGTGCGAGGCGCAAGAGCGGCAATTAACAACGAACCTTGCTTTGATCTGGTTGTAGTGTGCTTCACGCGTCGCTACGTAGAGTACGGTCCTGGCCAATACTGAATATGCAAATATCATCCTTATAAACCTCTCCAGGGTAAAGGGATGCAACGTGTGTGATGTGTAAATGTTTGAAGGTTTTACCTTGTTGTCTCGCAGAGAAAAATTAGCTAAACTAATGCGGCACTCAGGATATCGCACGTTGAAAACAAAAGTGGCATTATACGAAATTTGATGGTATTTCTATCCCAGAAAAATACACAAGGATACTTTTGTACTAGGAACGGTCTTTCAGGCCAACAGTCTTCAACAACTACAAAAAAATTATAACATAGAAAAAAAAAATAGCTAAATATAATAAACTTACAAATAAAAGTCACAAGGAATCAGACAAAATCGCGTCATGTTTACGCTTATTCCCCATTAAAGCGTCCCTAAATAATAACGTCTGAATAACCGTCTGTGGAACCCCACAAGCCAGTTTTTCAAGCGAATGGCCCGTTCTACAAAAGGAGAACTAATGCGCTACTAAGTATCAATAGGGATGGAATTTATAGACGTATCCCCTCTTCGGCAAGAAAATATTGGTCTTACGAAGTATCTAGACGTGGTTTGTGAATGTAGCCTATTGTGGCGCGCGAGGGGCGTTGTGAGGCGACGATTGACGTAATGTACGAGGAAGAGCGGGAATGAATGATACTTCCGAATATAAAATAAACTGTAAGTACAAAAAGTCTTTATTCAGTCATTTTATAGTTAAATAAATGAGCTGCAACTTATGGAATTCGTTAATTAATTTTCTATGAGAGCATTCTCCGATTTTTTTTTACTGAAACAAAAAAGTTTCAAGAAGCGAACAAAGTTGCACTTATGATACGACAAAACAATTTATAAGAAAAATAATAATTATTTCTACATAACATTTAAGATCACATAAACTACGGACATTTTAATATTCTAATAAATTTTACAAAATAAATATTCTAATTATCTTAATGGTAACTACTTATTTATTTTTAATGAGTTATACTTGTAAAACAAACCGTTTTTTTTTTACATCATTCTGTAAAAACATAAGCTTCTTTAAGTGCCTTTTTTATTATAACAATTAGCTGCTTTTAACGCCATTTTTACCATAATTAACCGCTTCTTCAAAAAACATCTACTAAAATAAAACTCGTAAAGTCAAATACGCCAATAACTTGTACTTTGAACGTGTCTTGCAGAAACTACGCGGCATTGTAAACACGAGTTCTTTGCCGAGATGTGAAAAAAATAAGTCGTCCCCGTTTGTCAATTGGTTTATTTGTTGGTGTAGTTTGTCATACCCTTCATTTGATTGATGGTTTATTTTGCAGATTTCGCAGAATATCTTAATTTAATAGGGATCACCCTATACAAGTTGTCTCTATACAAATGGTTGTTTAATGATTTCTTATGTTTACGCGAATGTTAGACATTGAAATAAAACTAAAAACTATTTAACGGATTTTATCGCGGTTATTTATATTATTATTTTCTCTCGACGTTTCGAAGACTTTGCAGCCGTCATGGTCACGGGGGACTGAGGTGTTGTTCATCCGTAAAGTCAAAGTAACAATATCTACCTACATTTTACAATTATACAACTTTTTTAAATTTTAGCTGTTGACGGTCCGATCTACGCAGAATAAAATCCGTTAAATAGTTTTAGTTTTATTTCAAATGGTTGTTTTTTACCTGTCCTATACTGTAAACTAAAGTAACTGAACCTTGTCTACTTGCTTGAAGTTGCCTACTTGAGGAGCACAGAATTTAGCTAATGTTGTATGTGTCTTTATTGCTAGTATTGTTACTGTGCATCATCTATTGTGTTTATTTACAAATATCTACCTTATTTAAATTATATTACGATATTACTTTTGCACCCATTGACTTTAATATGCAGTAAATTATGAAAAAAAAATACGTGGTTTAAATGTATATAAGGTTTTAAAAAAATCCTTTCGTTATAGTCTTGAAAAGCTGAGCAAGCCTTGCTTTACTGTTCAGCTTATATTTTAACACATTGACATACAAAGGTTTATACTGACATATATGTATGATACAAAAGTTCATAATAAATGTTTTCCCTTATTAGAAAAGTTGATCTGAATTGGATATTGTATCTCTACTCGTGTCTTATTAAGACTACAGTTATTGTGTGGTAACGTCAACACCACCATGACATTATTTATTAAAATTTAGGTGCTATAATATACCTTCAGCTCGAGCTGGCTGTTTTAGTTACATTATGCTTTTTTTTGTTTACCTCTAATACTAAATAGTGATGTAACGAATATTCGCATTCGCATTCGCGAATATTCGCATATTTTTGGATATTCGCATTCGCATTCGCAAAATTTCTGCGAATGGTTTGCGAATGTCAATATCAGAAAAAAAAAATTTGAAGATAATGGTAGACTGCCTCGGTGGCATAGTTCTACTGCATGTGCGGTACGGCGGCGCTCTAAGGTCCTGGGTTCGAATCCCGGATCGGGCAAAGTGATATTTGGGTTTTTCTGCTCAGTATCAGCCCGGACTGTGAAATTTGTGCCCGACATGACGATAGGCTCGCCCCTGCCACACTATTAGACGGAACACACTTGGCGAAAAGTGGGTGCCCTGGTTGCGCCTCTGCATACCCCTTCCGAGATAATATTCGTAATACTGTGTGTGTGTAATAGTAGGTTAATAAAATCAAAATCTAAACTAAAACAATATTCTTCTACAATAAACTATAAATATAGTCTAAACAAAGAAACAAAAAATTATAGACTCTCAAAGAAAAATACCTCTCTTTCTTAAAACATACAAATTAATTAACTATTTTTACCATGTTTTTAAGTTAGTAATTAAACTTGAGTAGAGGAATATTAAACTTTAAAAATAAACAAAATTATTTCGTTTACTTAATAAAGCTTAAAAATGTAATTCTCATTAGAACTTGTAACACATTAGCAACTAAGAAATTAAAAGCAATTGAAAGAAACAAAAACAAATTCTTCTATAATTTTTTTATCAGTCTACATAACTTTCTAATGTTTAGATAATTATCATCTTAGATAGTAATAAAATTTAGATAATCATCATAGAAAATTGGCGCCAAATTTGAACAAAAACTAAACATTCACATTCGCATTCGCGAATGTCGGTAGCAGATATTCGCATTCGCATTCGCATTCGCGAATGTTCAAAAAATGACATTCGTTACATCACTAATACTAAATGTCTGTAAACGTCTGTAGTTATAAAAGTAACTCTTAATAATAACTATTGTAACGAAGGTATCCGCTTTCGGTTTAAATCTCGAGCTCTTCGCGGACTCGTACGTATAACGCACTGCCATTGGCTCCCGATGACGTGATTTACGCGCTCCGCCAATCGGAGCGCGACGTGATGCTTACGTGTGAACTCTGTCACAAGGTGGCGGTGGATGACAGGCGCGCGCACGACTAGCCCCGTGCGATGTATACATATTTGTCTCCTAAGTAATTGTTTTCTCCCAAATAAATATAGTTTTGATTGCTGTACGAGTTTTCACTTGTTTATAGTGGCGCCTAACTAGCGGCCGATCACGTAGCCGAGCCTAACAAGTTCGTTAGACATTTATAATAGTTGTTGGAGAAGCATGCCGTTCCCATGCAAAAGGGTTGCTACCCGTCGGGGCCAAGGCCAGGCTGCCGACAAGGAAGAACCCCAGCCCACAACTTCGGATTCGGAGCAGGAGATCACCTTTGTCGGCCCGTCTGCCCAGGCATCGACGCCGACGCCGACCGCGCCGGTACCGGCCGCGACGTCACCGATAACGGATCATATGTTCAAAATCATGGAGCTATTCGCCAGGTCGCAAGCGGAAGCGAATCAAAAATTGTTAGAAACGATTATGGCAAACACGACCTCGGCCTCACCCGAAGCCGGCGGTGTCATCAAAATGAAGTCAGCGGGTAACTTCAGCAAATGTTCAGCCCGTTTCGACGGAACAACAGGAGACGCAGAAACACTCGAAGCATTCATCGATGCGGTCTTGGTGTTCAAAGAGTGTGCCGGAGTGACCGACGAAAACGCAGTACGAGGCCTGCCGATGCTTCTCACCGGAAACGCAGCAGTCTGGTGGCAAGGCATCAAAAAGGACGTCCACGATTGGGAGGATGCCATCGCAAGACTCCGCGGAATGTACGGCATCGTGAAACCGGCGTATAAACTGTTCCGTGAGATCTTCGCCTATGAACATACACTACCGGAGCGCAGTGAAGTGTTTGCCTGTAAAATTAGGGCCCTAATAAGCCAGCTACCGTACGATTTGTGTGACGCGGCTAGAATAGATATCGTGTACGGCTTATTGGACCGTAAGATACGTAAACGTTTACCCCGCGAAACTGTGAATACGTTCGAACAATTAATTGTAAAATTACGCTGTGTCGAGGAGTCAATGGCAGAGGTATGTTGTCGAGCCAAAACTGTAAGTAAACCCAAAATATCTACCAAAGTACATAATAATGTGCCTAACAGTGCTCGCGATTCGGTCTATAAACCTATACCTACCCCCTTAACCCCAAACAGTGCCTCCAAACCCCAACGTAAACGCTGTTCGTATTGTAGGAACTATGGTCATGATATAGATGAATGTAGGAACTATAAAAATAGTATGGAAAAACGTTCTTCCGCAGGTGACCAATCCATACGTTGTTACGGGTGTGGACAACTCGGCGTAGTGAAATCTAAATGTCACAAATGTAATAATAATAATGCAAAAGCTCCTTCAGACGCTTTATCGTTTAATATGATAAAATGCGACGATTGTTATTCGGATAGTTCCGTCCCCGATAATTCATATACCTATAACAAAACATCGCCGACCGACCGGAGCAAAGCGCCTTATTCTGACAAACGTACGTATTCTGGTAAACACGGTTGCTATAGTAATTATAATACAACTGTTCCAGTAAATTTTTGTGATCGTTTACGATTGGTTCCCGAATGTGAACGAATAGCACCCGATAGCCTCAGCGCCGTTTCTACGGATATTGTCGATGTGAGATATTCCGCACCCCAGAATAATACCGACCACGACCAGTGTCACGCTGTGGTAAGCATTAGTGTTTTGGGGGAAGCCGGCGTTGCTATCATGGACACAGGAGCTACGCACTGTATTGCCAGCTCGTTGCTGCACCGCTTATTTCAGAGAGCCGGTGTCCGCTTTTTGAAGTCGCAGCGAAATATACGCTTAGCCGATGGTAACGAAACGTTACGTGATTGTTACTTATATACGGTTATGGTTAAATTACAGGATCGTGAGATACCTACTACGTTTATTGTGATCCCTGGGGCGGACGCAAGAACGCTTTTGGGTTGCGATTTCATCAAGCGTGCCGGCATTGCGATCAACTTACTGGAAGGGAAGTGGAGTTTCACCTCTACACCCGACCGCGTGTACGACTTCGTGCGATCGTACAGTGTAAAGTCCGCAGGAGGAGCGGACCTTCTTTGCACCGACGCCTCGCCTTTGAGCTTGAGGCCCGATGAAGGTGCCCATCTGTCCGAAGAACAACGGGCCCAGATGAATGAGATGATCGCCAGGTACGCCAGCCGTTTCGCTGTGGAAGGTGAGCCTACTGGTTTTATAACGCATCGCATTAAGACGGACGAGAAGCAAGAACCCATAGCTTCTCAACCATACCGCATGTCACCTGCAAAGGTGGCCATTTTGGAGAAAGAGTTGGACAAACTACAGCGCGCTGACGTTATCGAGGAGTGCGGAGTCCCCGTGGGCAGCCAACATCGTCCTGGTCCCTAAGAAGGATGGAAGCGCACGACTTTGTATAGACTATCGGAAGCTAAATGCTGTTACAGAGCCCGATAGATACCCGTTGCCGCGCATGGACGATGTGCTGCATGCTGCTAAGACGACAAACTTCATGACAACTCTTGATTTGCAATCCGGATATTTTCAGGTGTCTGTGGCAGAGGAAGATCGCGACAAAACTGCGTTCATCACTCCGATCGGTACCTTTAGGTTCAAGCGGATGCCGATGGGCCTCCGCAATTCCGGGGCTACTTTCCAGCGCCTGATGGATAGATTTAAATCTAACCTACCAGGTACTACTCTTTTATGTTATCTCGATGATCTAATTGTCCTTTCTGATTCTTTCACCAAGCACTTGGAGGACCTGCAAGCCGTCTTTGATAGGCTAGAATTATTTAACTTGCGAGTGAACCGCACCAAAAGTGTCTTCGCTCGTGATTCTGTCAAGTTTCTTGGGCACCTGATCGTACCAGGCGGTATCCAGGTGGACCCCGAAAAGACAGCTGCTATCAATGACATGGCTAAGCCGACGAATCTAAAGCATCTCAAATGTTTCTTGCAAACATCAAGTTGGTTTAGGCGTTTTATACCCAACTATGCCGAAATAGCCAGGCCATTGACGGCACTGTTGAAGAAGGGGGAGTGTTTGGCGTTGGTCGGTTGAAGAACACTCCGCATTCGATCACCTTAAGCAGCTTTTGGTGTCCGCGCCGATATTGCGGCAAGCTGACCACACCAACCGTTTATCCTTAGGACCGACAGCAGTGGCTACTGTCTAGGGCGGTCCTAATGCAGGGAGGGGTCCGATGAGCGCCCCGTAGAATACGCTAGCCGCCTGTTAACCCAGGCTGAACGGAACTACACGACGACTGAGAGGGAAGCACTAGCTGTAGTGTGGGCTGTCGGTAAGTTCCGCGGTTATATTGAAGGGGCACAGATTATTGTTAAATCAGACCATCAACCGCTGAAGTGGTTGATGAGCATTAAGTCTCCGAGCGGTCGTTTGACTCGGTGGGCGCTTACTCTACAGGAATTCGACCTGCGCATCGAGTACACCCCGGTAAGTCGAATGTAATCGCCGACACACTGTCACGCCCCGCCTGTACAGAGGAGGCGGGCCGTTGCGACCTATGTCACGCAGTTGTTGATGTCCCGTCAGAAAGTGTGTCCAACTACAGAGACTTGCAGCTCCAAGATCCAGACGTCAAAAGATTATGGAGGACTTGGAAGCAACGGACGAACCGTTTAGGGGGAGACCGTGGGCAGACCGCGGTTATATCATGTCCGACGGTGTACTTTACAGGTACAACCCGGAGCCCAGCGACGACGACGATGCCTGTCTCGTCGTCCCGATTGGTCAGAGACCCAAAATTCTGTTTGAATACCACGACGCCCCGACAGCAGGTCATCTAGGTGTTGAGCGTACTCTGCAGCGCATCGCTTCGCGTTATTATTGGCCAGGCATGAGGGCATCCGTGACTGATTATGTCAAACAGTGTACTTCGTGTCAACGTTACAAAGTTGACGCACGTAAACCAGCGGGGTTGGTGCAGTCTCCGGCTGCAGCGCAAAGGTTTGAGGTAGTTGCTGTAGACCTGTTCGGTCCCCTTCCCGTCACAAAGTCGGGTAACCGGTGGATCCTTATTGCCGAGGATGTCTGTTCCAGGTGGGTGGAATTGTTTCCATTGCAGAGTGCTACGAGTATTCTTTGTGCCGAAACTTTAATCAATGAAGTTTTCTTACGCTATGGTGTTCCTCGCAGGCTCATTAGCGATAACGGCGTGCAGTTTATCAGCGAGGTAATGCAACAGGTATGCTTTGCATTTGGTATAGATCAGGCGCTGACACCTTACTATCACCCTGAGGCGAACCCGGTCGAACGCAAAACCGCGACCTAAAACCACAGCTAGCTGCTTACGTCGGTCAAGACCATTCCACTTGGGATGTTCATTTGGCTGCTGTCAGGTTCGCGATGAACTCAGCCGTTACACATAGTACATCGTTTTCTCCGGCTATGCTTATGTTTGGACGAGAGATTCGTGCGCCTGCAGATGTCGTGCACGACATGCGCACTGTTCTGGATGGCGACAGGTTTGTGGCTAACTTCACGCCCTACTTGAAACGTCTGACAACGGTCTTAATTGATGCAAGAGATGCGCATGAAAAGGCTCAGGCAATTCAGAAAAGGTACGCGGACGAGAAACGTCGGCCCGCACCCGACTACAAAGTGGGCGATCTAGTGTTGCTAAAAACTCATGGGTCCAACGATACCGTTCGTGGTCAAACCCCTAAATTCATACCGCGACGCGACGGACCTTATGTCATAAAAGAAGTGTTGAGTAGTACTACTTATCGCCTAGAGAACGGCGACGGCGATACTTTAGGGAAGTATCATGTGTCTCAGCTGACACCATTTGTCGGCCAGTCGGAATCTCCGGTACGCGAAAAACGTGGGAGAGGTCGCCCGCGGAAAAACTGTTAGTCTTTTATGGGCAAGTAACCTTTGGGGATGCTCGTATACTTTTGTGGGTCGTTTTTTTATATATTTTATAGCTGTGTAAAAAGCTATTCCAAACGCGTGGGCGCATTGTTTGGATTAGAGGGGGAGGCTGTAACGAAGGTATCCGCTTTCGGTTTAAATCTCGAGCTCTTCGCGGACTCGTACGTATAACGCACCGCCATTGGCTCCCCGATGACGTGATTTACGCGCTCCGCCAATCGGAGCGCGACGTGATGCTTACGTGTGAACTCTGTCACAAGGTGGCGGTGGATGACAGGCGCGCGCACGACTAGCCCCGTGCGATGTATACATATTTGTCTCCTAAGTAATTGTTTTCTCCCAAATAAATATAGTTTTGATTGCTGTACGAGTTTTCACTTGTTTATACTATTATTGTCTTTAATAATTACAACGTACAACTATGTTCGCCTACGTGACTAATGAATTTTTATTTTACTTTATTACGATATAAATTGCGAAAAATATTTTATATTGTAATACATTAATTATTTTTTCATTCTGATTAAAATTACACAATATTAAGGGTCTGTTCCACAAGTTTTAAGTAAATTTTATTTGATTAATTGAATGTAGATATAACTCATTTTATTCATATTTATTTGGGAGCATAGATTATTGTCTTTTGTATTTGATCGATTTATATTTATGTGAAGATCAGAATTTACTCACAAGTCTTCAAACAGCCCCTTAAATTAACAATGGTAAAACAATTTCGTTCCAAAATTAAAGGTCAATAATCATAATCATATTAACGGGGATTCTCTTCCAATCTCCCGGCTCAATATCAGCAAACAACAATCACGGCGCAAATCCGATGACGTTCCCGATGATTCGTCGATTCGACACCGTTGGTTTGTCGCGATGTCCAGTGTTATCCCATTCATTGTGTCCCAAATAATTGGATAGATTCTGGCGGGCTTAGGCAGACTGCATAGTTTCGATCATAGGACATTGTAAGGCAGGGTTTACACGATCATTTTTTAAAATAACAAAGCCGTTTTGATTACTTTTGTTATTTTATTTCGTTCTTTGGTTAAGAAATTTTTTGTATACAAGAAGTATGTCTCACACCAACTAAAGAAAAATAAAAAATATCCTAAGAAAGTGGTAGGTTTTTTCTAACGATACTGTCCTTCAAAACTGCGAAAACAAGAGACAACAAAAAAAGAAATCGTTCTAAAATCAATTATCCTTGGCAAATACTTTTAACGGCAACCATTCTTTATCCTATTGTATTCATTGCATATTATTTTTAAATATTTCAATGTTAGTACTATGTGACCAGCTTTACACGCTAACCACTATTATAATTCCGTTAGCAGAACATTTAAATGCATACAAATAAAGTCTATATTGCCATCCATTATTAATATAATAAATTTGTTGATTATAAATCGTCGCATGATCAATCGAAATCGGATTACGCATGAAACTCGATGCAATACAATTTGGATGAAAATGGAAAAGATTTATAATAATTTTATTGTTTCAATCAAATTATGCGTCGCTGTATTATATGCATGCGATACAGCGCTGGCTTATCGTTGGGACGGTAATGAAATGAACGTGCAACGCCATCAACGGATTGTGGTCACTTATTTACTTTCATATCTCCGCTCTGGAACTGATGTAATTTAACTGAATTATAATGATTGCTTCGCATTTATTTTCAACTTGCAGAATAATAAAAATTGGTATATATATAATGTATATCCATTCTTGTTGTTTTCCTGTAAACATATTAAAGGGCAGCGTTACACCGTAGTAGATAATGCAATCACTCGAAGAGAAATAATTATAATTACTACTTTCTTACAATTAATTTTAAAACTAATACTGTTATAGATCATCAGTTGACGTTAGCGAAATTGGTATAAGTACTTATTATATAAAACAATTTTGTTTCTAGTGTTTTAAATACCAAGCGTCTTTCAGAGAGGCGCGGCTTGCGGTGGCGGGCAGCCGCGGCAATACTGCCATGGTTGCAGTGGCAGTCTGAAGTGCCATTCGCTTAAGTATTTTTGCTCAGACGTTGATGGTCAACATGGGTAGCAATAACTCTTTAAGATGAAAAACATAAATGTTTGATTTATTTAGCGCTTTACTCACCATCGCATTTAAGTATTTCAATGATATTATCCGATACCTTGTTTTTGATCTTAAAGTTTTAAAATCGAGGTGTGATGAACATATAGAACAGAATAATTTCATTGTTTCAATCAAAATTTCTGTGTTTACCGTCATTTTTGCGACGCAAAATTTGACTGCGGGCAGCCGCGCAGAGGCCGCGTCAAGTCCGCACGTGTTTGAAGACTCGCTTACATTGCTAGTGAATACAATGAATACACCACTGCCACCGCAAGCCGCGCCTGTCTGTGAGATGCTTTAAACACAAAAATATCAAATTTTATTTCGTTTAAAAAAAAATACTTTATTTATCACATAATCGAACGAAGTTGCACTTATGATACGTCAAAACAAAGCATAAGAATAATTATTATTATTTCTAAACAATTATTAAAATTACTTATATAACTATGAATATTTTAAATTAGCGATAATATTTATAATATAAACAAGGTACAAACCGAAGTAACCAGCTCGGGCTGGTAAGTAGGGGGAAATAGAAGGGTAACGCGTCGCGATCCTCACCGGCGAGGACATGAGCCCTAACCTAGCTAACTTACCAGCCTTTCACTGGCTACCTAAGTGATGACTACCCGAAGAAGAAAGGCAGAAAGAAACTCCTGGCTTTCTTTTTTGTCATCAATTGTTCAATTCTTTTGTATTTTTTTTCAAGTCTTTCTTGTACATAGTCACAATAGTTATATAAGCTAATGCACGCACATAACCGTTTTCATCTATAAACTGTCTACAAACTAAATAATACAACGTCGCTCCCGCGCTTCACTTTACATGATCATATTAAATTACGAGCTAACGAACACACTGTAAACGTATTTTGAGTTCGCGCAACGCCGAAAAATTCGGTTAGCTAGTGCACAGTGGAACGAATGGAGGAACCGTGTACTAGATAAACTTATTACGAGATCTTGTAGTCATGGTACGGTGTGGGTATTCGATACTAAGTATTTTAGATTTTGAGGTATATATACTAAACATTGAAAAGGAATTTAAGTACTGGCATATGCTCGTCGTGTGTAAATTGTGATATAAAATAAATTTATGCTTCTAAAATAATATCAAGAAGTAAAGCTGAAGATTCTTTTCTTTAATCATTATAAGAAACAAGGCATTAAAATCGGGTTAAAATCACTATCCAGCACTGTAGAGAAATTTAAAAAAAGAATACTCTTCCGTATTGTATACGATCTTGATAATAAATTCTCGATTAACTACTGAAATAAGTAATTTTAAAATTAATTATACATAAAAAAAACTTTTACGTAAATCAAAAGGCACCTAAACACCATACAATACAAGGACTGCACCTTTCAAAAGCAAGTTACCACAAACTCTTCGTGAGACAGTGTGTCGGCAACCGCTTGCTTACAAACTCATTTGTATATGTATGTACAAACCATTGGATCAATGTCTTTGTATGTACAACTATTGGATCATTGTCTATATGCGTACAAATATTGGATCAAAGTCTGTATGTACAATTGTTGGATCAAACTCATGTCTCCAGTAGATTGCAGATAAGGCGCAATGCACGTCTGATGTATTTTCTGAACAAGCAGATTTTATATTGGTCTATTTGGTGGATTGCCAATTTATTCATTCGTCTCCCGTACTTTGTGACATGTATTCTATCTTTTGGTTTATGTTAAATAGTTCAGTTCATAGTCTGAATCATAATATGTTTGTTAAACGCTTGCATTTGTAATATGTAAATAATAATAATATAATATCAGCCCTGTATTATATACTTTTCCACTATTGGGCACGGGCCTCCTCTACTACTGAGAGGGATTAGGCCTTAGTCCACCGCGCTGGCCTAGTGCGGGTTGGTAGACTTCACACACCCTTGAAAATTCCTATAAAGAATTTCTCAGGTATGTAGGTTTCCTCACGATGTTTTCCTTCACCGTTAAAGCAAGCGATAATTCACAAAGAATACACACTTAATTTTTTTTGAAAAGTCAGAGGTAGGGTTCGGCTGTCCGTTCCACAACAACAACTAGGCTATCGCCGCTTTTTTAATATATTTCTTGTAAAATGTTTATGGACCCAAAGTTTATCAGTTTAAAAACGCCCTTAAACTATGGTTTTCGGATAAAAGTGGACAAAATCAAGGAATGTAATCTCCATTATTACAACTATCTGTGTAGATGGTGTAGATGACAAAATATGCAATAATTTCACGAGTTGGCTTGTGTGGCACGGCTTGGCTGTACCTCTGGCATTGCAAAGTCCATAAGCGGTGAATGGTAAGGCTAAAAAGAAATACCTTTTTATGCTAAAATCAAGACGCAACACATAGGAGTCTTCATGTTCACACAAGCAATTAAAAGTATATTTATACATATACTAGCTGACCCGACAAATGTTGTCCCGTCTTAACTATGAATTTGCAGCGCGCATTCTGTCAATCGCTGACAGTTATTTCAAACAATTGACAGTTATATAAAATTAATATTTTCGTTAGGTTTTCTTAAATTTTCTAATTTTCCGCGCAATTTTTTGAATTTTTTCTTTCATAGGAACCTTCTGCTGACAAGAACAAACACAACAAAAAAAATAGTGAAATGGCTCCAACCTTTCACGCGTGATGGCGTGACCAAGGGAAATAGGAATTCATTTTTATATACATATATATTAACTCTAAAGATGCAAAAACAGGATAAAATAAAACTAAAGGAAAACGTGTGAGTTAATAGACATTGCCTAGCTATATCAATTGGAGAGAAAGCCCCGTTAATTTTAAAAACAAGGGCGCAGTTACTCTCTGTTTGCACTCCCGGGGAGGGAACTCCCAATATCGCTGTTCAAACATGATGTAATATAAAACATCTTGCTTCCACTTTGCCGTATTGGAAGATCACAGAAGGTTCTTGTACGGAGCATTTTTCTTTTTATATGACACGATAATTTTGACATACTAATCATAATTTTATTTTTGTGTATTACAATATTAGTATTATTTGGAAAAGATACTATTAAGTTTTCATATGCATATATTATCCAATTATTCCGAAGACATACAACTATGACTTTTCTAAATTGATGTGTGTATTTTATGTGAATTATTGCTTGCTTTAGCGGTGAAGGAAAACATCGTGAGGAAACCTGCATACCTGAAAAATTCTCTGTAAAAATTTTGAGGGTATGTGAAGTCTAACAAATCGCAATAGACCAGCGTGGTGGACTAAGGTCTAATCCCTCTCAGTAAAGGAGGCACGTGCCCAGCAGTACATGAAAAACCTATTATAACAGCCTAACCTAGGACCCATTATCTCAGCCTCACTCAGGATTCGAACCCGGGCCCTCAGAACTTTATTACGAGGCAATATACATACGCCACCGAGCAGTATGTAGGTATAATAAAGTCAATATTTATACAGGGTCATTTTGACATTGCGTTACTAACCCATTAATAACGAATATTTTCACCAAATATAGCATGTGTGTGAGTGTATTTCTGACTGAAAGTATGATGCTGCCGTTGCGACGAATTATCTTAGAGTAGTAGTAGTGAGTAGTGACATTACGGCGCGTAAAATTAAAATTACTTTTTATTTATAATTAGTTAGTTTGAAACTTAAACTTTTTTATTTTACATCTACGGCTCAAGTAACTTATTATGAAGTGTTATTTCCAAGTAGATAAGTATGTAGTTTCATTAAGTATACGTAAAAAGGACCTTGTATATGGGATATTAATATGTTCAGGTTCAAGAACATTCTGAATAGGTTCAATTTTGTGGCATTCCTGGCGTAACGTCCGGAAGTGAAGGGAGCAAACACGGGAAGCTAAGAGAAGGATGTGAGCGAACGGAGAGGGATCCGGGACTTTTATAAATATAATTTAATGCATCCGTACGTAAATATATTGAAGGTCGAGACTCAAGTTGTCTTGAAATTATTAGTAACAAAGGTATTAGTAAAAAAGATTCTTCTGACTACTCTTATATCATTTTAATATAGACGAACATACACACTACGTTTTAGGTTAGTTTCGTGAACAATCAGTGCGATTATTAAACCTTTTACAGCAATCTGATTAAGAAACAACTGCAAATTTGTTATTATATTTTGTGAGACAGTTTACAAAGCTATTCTGCTTCCATGCAGATAAAAAAATAATTCTATTTATCCTAAGAAATAAAGAGCAAGCCCGCCCTCACTGAAAACTGTTTCACAAAAAACTACTGATTAGAGAACATAATCAAATGATAATACAACACACACATCACGCATTTATCCCCGAAGGGATATGTAGAGGCGCAACCAGGGCACTAACTTTTCGCCAAGTGTGTTCCGTCCCATATCGGGCACAAATTCCAGACTCCAGGCTGATAATGAGCAGAAAAACCCAAATATGACTATGCCCGACACGATATTCGAACCCAGGACTTCAAAGCGCTGCCATATCGCGCATGCAGTACAACAACGCCACCGAAGCAGTCATGTAAATACCAATATTAATAAAACACGTCGATGACGCAGTATATTAAGCCAGTCTGTCGCCGTACATTCGATCATCTCGGCCAACTTTCGTTGGACAAGCGATCCGTCATCTAAGTAAAGAAAACCAATTATTTTCTTCACACTACAGCATTTTGTTCGGGACGCGGTTATCTTGTGGGCGGCAGTACAGATTAGACTTATACAAATATAATTTAATTTATATTATGGTATAAAATATGTCTATATCTCAAATAGACTATAATGCTGCTTTTATATTTTATTAAAATAACTAAATCAATCCTATATAGAAATTGGTTTTTATATTGTAAAATTAAAGTTATTCCAGCAATGCTAACAAAATAAATATGTCCAAGTCTTTGGTTTTGTTTTGGTGGTGTAAACAAAAATAATCCCTAGTATCCAGTTAGGGAAGTGTTTCGCTTTCAAGAGTTGAGAGTGCCTAAATTGTTCTCCTAAAAGTCCGGTGTGTTTTACAAGCCAGCCCTTGCCAGTCTAACAAACAAAGGTTATTGAAATTAAACTACTTTTCGAATTCCATCGCGGTTTTTTGTATTTTAGATTTCTCCCGATGTTTCGAAGACTTTGCAGCCTTCATGACCATGGAGTAAGTCTAACATTCGCGTAAACATAAGAAATCATTAAACATACATTAAATAAAAAAAGTGTTAAATATTTTACGATTATTTCCTTCACTTCACACCGTCTACAATCTAACCACACGACTATCGACAATGTCGGCTAGTATTGTTCGGGAAATGCGTTGTCCTGTTGTCTATTAGATCACCTGTGTAGGACAGCTTGTCACGTCCCAGTATGTTATTGAATGGTATATAGTTATGGAGTGTTCGTCTTGAATACAATGTTTTAGCTAGGTTTTCTTAGAAAAATCCCATTTGTATCGTAATTTTCTTTTCATATTGTACGTGATGTGATATTTTTTAATAATGTGTTCAAATTATTACAATTTGAATTAATTGTCGCTGTGTATTTCGTTTGAAATAATATTGTTATTTATTTATCATTGTTATAGACTATGTGCATGTTATAATTAAAACTTTAAAAAAATATAAAGTGATTTTATTATAATTTACTCGCTAACAGTATAACTGTATCCTAGTTGAGATATCTTATTATTTAAATTGGACAGCGTGAAAAATTGATACCGTTTGCCTTCATTATTTTTTAAAAATATTCTGCAGTTTATTAATTTAAAAATACTGGTTAATATATCTAAGAAGTTAGAGCAGTAGACACAAAGCCTATGTCTAGATATGTCTAGACATAGGCCTTGTGTCTATTGCTCTATAAATTCACTTTATAGTATCTAGATACTAAATACCTGCCCAGCAATATCGTAATGCCGTTAATACACAGTGAACAAATTAGCTTTCTTACTAAAAGTATCTATTATATTCTCTACATAAAATAATTTTATATACAAAATCATAAGAAAATTATTCCACAGCGCGCACCGATTACAATTGAAGGAACAATAAAACTCGAACGTGTCCCGTTATGTTCATTTTTCTTGCGCATAAATTACACTGGAAACGTTCCGTTTGAACTTCATCCCTTTTTTATTAAGTTGCCCCATAAAGGGAAGTACCTGGCCCTTTATATGAAAAGGTTATAAATGGAAAAAGAGATTTGCTACGTCCAAGCGTAAGTGGACACTTTGCGAACGTTAAATTAATTAATTTGGGATTGAGAGCCCTTGCACTCGTTGTATTGGTCTCGATTTTGTGAAATAAAAAATACATAGGATTGTGTGTAAAGAGTTATATGTTGTATTTAGAGGTACAATATTCTGGTAGATCTCTCATATGTGAGAGTCCGCGTGGGGGTACCACTGCAATGTCTATTTCTACCGTCCAGCAACAGTGTGTAGTCACTGTTGTGTTCTGGTTTGAAGGACATTGTAGCCAGTGTAGCTACTGGACATAATAAGACTTAACATCTCATGTCTCAGGATGGCGCGCGCAATAGAATACCAAACATTACTTTGTGATTAAAGGTGTTGGATGGAATTTTTAATGTTTATGGACGGTCGTATCGCTTACCATCAGGCGAACGGTAAGCTCGCCACGTCAATTAAATTAAAAAATAATAATAATAAAAGTAAACGTATACTTTATAAGATCTGTTATTAATATTGAATGTTGAAACAATAACTCCTGAGATGCTTTTCTTCTCATAGTAAGTAATGGTTATACACAAGCTCAAATTATCGCTTACTAAAAAAAAAAATACAAAATTATTTGATGTAGTCTGCTAGATGATGATTTGTCATAAAATGTAATAACATGCAAACTTTGATTATTGGATTAAGCATGTTTAAAAAAATAATATCTAAACTTACTATTATGAAATTAGAACCCATCAAACGAACAATAAAGCGCGTCTAAGAATTTTTTTTAATCCATTTATTAAATCCTAAATTATAACACATGTTATTTAATATCTACTCTATTCTTATTCCAATAGATTTTATTATTAAATACAACATGTTTCTGGTTGATACGACGCTATTCCTCAAGTGTTGATAGAAACACGGAGGCCCTATAATAGTCTCGTATGTACATGAATGTATATTAATGAAACTGCACTCAAGCCCGCGTTATAATGAAGTTAGCTCCCCTACGCTGTCTGTTTAGGAAACAATTAGGTATTATTACAGTCCCTAACAGGGAACCGTACCTTAATCCACAGACCCCTTTTAGTGATGGGGGATTATGGGTGTTATTCGATTATAAAAATATCGATTATCGATGTATTTCGATTACGATTTTTTCTTGGCAGTATTAGTAGTTTGGTAATGAAGAAGTTGTGAAGTTGTAGAAGTTCATAATCTGGTGACCATTAATCCATAGCAGACTTAAAGCTTGAAACATGTAAAGTAATACTTACCTATTACTATACTAATATGTTTAAGCCAATATTATACTTGTGGGGAGGAACACTCGTCAAAAATACAGGTTAAACCTATTTTGGGTGCCAAGGAACCAAAATCTTGTAAGGGGAAAAAATGAGAAATAAAATAAAAAAACTTGCCTGATCAAATCATAGTCGGACTTTGATGTACATTGTTGCCAATGCTCCTATTTATTAATTTGCATAAAAATACAGTAAAATAGGTCAGTATAATTAATTGTCGATATGCCAAAACATGTGTTATGACTTTTATATAACATTTTATTATCAGATGGTAGTCATTTTTTTTTATTTTTATTAATTATGAAATGATTGATACAAAAATCGACAACATCCCATCTCTACGCTTCAATGATGTGAATAGATAAGATTAATCGCATCTTTATGGCTTTTTTGTAAAGAGCTTTAACCAAAGGTTTTCCTTATATAAGATCTGCTAGATTTTATGCTTGTACTTATATCCAACAAAAATTTAAAATTTGTTGGAAAATTAGAAAACCTGTATAAAATATTTATAAAAATACTTTCCATTCTTTAATTATGTTTCAAATTACTTTAACAATCAATATATAAAAATAAATTCGTAAATAAGTAACCAATTATTTTTTATCATATAGTTAGGTATATGCGGTATAATAAATAAAATATTTATGATATAATGACAATATAATTTAATATATGAATGAACAGAAAACGTATTTTATGTGTAATAACTGATTTGAGTTATGTGTCGAATGCGACGATTTTAGGTAGCCTCGTTTGAATTTGAGATGGGCTGCTAGGCTACTATTTGTGAGTTAAAGTTCTTCCATTACCCTATCGTGCCCCGAGGCGATCGTTGTTTGAAGATTTCCCCACCAACCACACAAGACAGTTTGATCCAATACTTAATTCATTTATCACTTCAAAAGTTTTTCTATTCAAGCTGAAAAATAAGGAAATTGCCTAGGTGGCGTAGTTTTACGGCATGCGCGGTATAGCGCTCTGAGGTCCTGGGTTCGAATCCCGGGTCGGGCATAGTGATATTTGGGTTTCTCTGTTTAGTATCAGCCCGGGTCTGAAATTTGTGCCCGATATGGCGATAGGCTCGCCCTATCACATCATGGGACGGAACATACTTGGCGGAAAGTGGGTGCCCTGGTAGCGACTGAACATAACCCTTCGGGAATAAATGCGTGATGTGTATGTGTGTGTATGTCATTTTTTGAGCAATAATTACGAAGCTACAAAAATTATCAATAACTCATTCCATAATTGTTGGGTATACTTAATTATTCTGCCAATAATTATCACACGACAGATTTGTACGCCATTTAACAACATGTATTATACCATTAGACGTATGTCAGCAGCCTCACAATAGATTTAGAGACATAACGTATCCAGTCTAATCACGTTGTTGCCTGCATAATTCCTTTCAAATCTATCTGATCCGACACATATACTAATATATAACAATGTACCAGTCGCCGTGTGGTCAGAGAATATCGTGCCTTGTTATACAAATTTGCAAAATTATATTTGCACATCGAAAACTCTACAGCAAACCAAAATCCACTGTATCACAATAGGTTATGGTTTATTATGATAGCAAAATCAATTTGTGTATGCAAGGTGCCTGGTTCGGAGGTGGCATAGCATACAGTGTTCACAGGCCGTAGATAATACCCATAAAGCTATCCTGTATTGCATAATTCAAATACATTGTGCTTTTAATCATGGTAAATATAGCAGATAAATGAACCGATAAAAACACGTTTATGAGTGAGGTAATAAAGGCAGGAAATAGGATGAAAATAATGAACGGACTATGTTTATCGATTCTGGAATTATCTGAGATTAAGCGAGATAACAAATCAAATATGTACTACTCCTATGTTGAAGGGAGCTTGGAATTTCTTATGTTTACGCGAATGTTAGACATTGAAATTAAACTAATTTTCGGATTCTATCGCGGTTAGTATTTTATTTTTCTCCCGACGTTTCGAAAACTTTGCAACCTTCATGGTCACAGGGGGGAAAAAAATAAAATACTAACCGCGATAGAATCCGAAAATTAGTTTAATTTCAATTGGAATTTCTACTTCTTAATTTCGATAAGTCGGATTCAATAAGGTTGGGATTCTCTTGACACTCGCGTAGACGATAAAGTATATCATGAAAACAAAACATACTCAGACTTATTCTAATGTTAACCTTACTACGTCATAAATAAAGTCACCTCGTTAATTTAAAATTGACATTATCGACAGCGAATTTTTAATTACTGTGTCGGTGATATTTTTTACACAAACTTTCCTTTGTTATTTAGTTTAAAAGTAAAATAACTGTAGAAAAAATCCAAGATTTTGGAACAAAACTGTCTCACTCTAAAAACATCAGAACAAAAATTATTGGTCTAATTGGGTCGTACAACAAACATCTATTAACCTAAATTTTCCGAAGCGTACAAAAACCAGACTGAATGGTAAACACCTAACTGAAAATAGAAGGGTGTTAGTCCAAATCGAAACCCCTGAAGCATTCCGTACCCTTGTCAGAGGCCAGTCGTCATTTCACGGGTATCTTGTTCCTGCAGCCAATTACAATGTGATTGACCTTCGACCAGTCTAACTAGATACCACCCCCCTCCCGCTGCGAACCATCAAAAGATCTTACAAGTGTTTGATGACAGCGTAGAGGAGCTCCAATTGCGCTGGACGGTAGTATGTACCAAGTGTTTGGTCGAATGCCCGGATTGATTGGTCCGCCTTTACTCACTTACTGTACTGTTTCAATGAAGTGATTGCCGGTATAAAGGAGAGCAAGCTTGTCGCATACATAATTCCTTTGAATACTTGCTTAGTTAGAAGTTATATCTAATTTTCCTTATTTATTCAATAACACACCAGTGACATATGCATCTAAAAATCACAACTAATAAATAATAATACAATTTCTGATACAGCATTCTTACACAAATAACATCTAGATAGATTTATGATTCTTGCAAAGTTCTATATGGACCTGTACCTGCAAATAATGTTTTCTTTTTTATGGTAAATTTTATGTATCTATTTCAAAAATACATACGAGGATTAAAAAATTCGCGCTAAGACGAATATCTTCCTGAGTTTTGTTGTTTGATGCAGTCATTGGTCAAGTCAACAATAATTGTGATAATCATTTTACTACATTAAAAATTTGTGAAGATGTATATGTAAGACACAAAATCATAAACCGTGGAATCGATTTGCACGTAATTTGAAACTAAAATACAACATATAAGTGAACAATCCAACTCTGTAATAAAACTCCATAGTATATTTTTTTCCAGAAACAAGCAGAGACGCGAATATCAAGTGCCTAGTAAATATAGTATTCCTATGCAAATAAATCTAAAGTAGACGCCACAGCAATACGTTTAAGGTTTCATTCCAGTCAATTGTTATTTTCTAAGAGCAAGTATTCGAATTCATATTTTCAATGCATTTCAAGAGCACAGACGTGGAAAACTTACAACAATCTTGAAAGGGTTTAATGTATTTTCCATTGATACATCTCTATATGCGACGTTTCCAATGAATGGTTTTTGTATTTGGTTGTTATTATAAAAATATTGAACGTATTGAAAAACGTATAACTAATTCGCGTCGCTTACGATATTTCCAGTACGGTAATTTACATTTTATTTCGTTTTAAAGCGGAGTTTGCGTCGTTTGGTTTTTTAAGTTCATGTGCTCCTTAAGATATTTTTTTTGCTAGAATGTACTGTGTGATGTAGAGCATAAATATACCAATTATTTAAAATAAATTGATTTCCTGAGACCATTATATTTGTAAAAACATTATATACAATAGTCATTGCCTTATAGTTCTCAGCGCATAATGACTTGTCACTCAACCACTAGCATCATTATTTTGAAAATGTTAAAAAGAACTGCAAATCACTTTAATGAGTCAACACACAATAATTCTAAATTATAATAGTTTTTACTGTCATATCAAAAATTCCACAGTTGACAGTGAGGAAAAACATCCGAGGGCCGCGTCTACATCATTATCTTGTTCCACCCTCATTTAATTCTGTATACCACCAAGCCATAACCTACCCTACCACCTTAAAATAAAGTCTATTGGTGCTGGCAAAATTATGTTAGCGGATAATTTGTGTCCTGAGTGAGGTTAGTTGTTTTTATAGCGAAAGTATACGTGTCAGCGATATACTATACAGGGATGGTGCGGAAACACAAGGCCTCTATACAGAATGTATGGTAAACTAGACGGCTAAATGGCGACAGCTCGTTAACAGTGACAATGATGGTGAAAATTTTAATTACATTTTGTACATAATAATTTATAAAAATATCTCTCAGACGTAGTGGTTTTGGTTTAGTTTATTTATGGTGGAAAAATTATAAGACAGTTTTTACTGTGCGGAATTATGTGGAATGTTGAAGACGGAGTTTTGAATTTATTATTACACTTCCATCATGTTTAGCATAGAGTTTAAGCCTTGTAGTTTGCGTTGACTATTTTTATCTAGATTGAAAGACGAAGTCTCTTAGATTTTAGAATAACGAAATCTGAAATACCTTTGAAATTTTAAATCTAATAATCTAAATTTAATATAGGTACGTAATAGTTTTGAATTGTGAGCTCCTGGCTGGAGTATAAGGCGGTTAGTTCTTATTTTTACGTTCTTATGTGCGCATAATCATATTCCAATAGATTAGTTATTTTAATAAGCGGAAAAGTATTATATTGACTGCTTCTGAATGCTCTTATGGTTATGAAAATAAAGTCCATCAATTCTGCTATCTACTTAATATTTTTATTGAAATATTTCCATATTTAATTGAAGCGCTACGGTATCGCATTTACTGTATTGAAAACAGATTTATTTTAATATCAGTAAAGCGAAGAATTAATATTGAAATTCAGCTGGGAGCGCAAAAGGAAAACTTGCAGAACCGTTCGATTGACAGGATGTGTATTTTATATTTATAAACATACAGCCTTACTTATAATTTTGTTTAAGCGTAAGTGGTGGTTAAGAATTGCTTAAACAGCTGTTAAAAACATCACCAGTTACCTAGTTTTAACCTTATTAAGAGGTAAGATGGCAGATTTTGATAGTAAGACTGATAATGTCTAATGTTAAGGTGGTAGTAGGTTATTTAACAGTTTGAAGATTTAATCATGGATATTTCGGCCTTTAAGAGTTAATATGACGAAATTTTAAAGGCAGAAATATCCATGATTATTAATTATTTTTACGTTTTTCTTTCAACTGCGAGAACTAATCACTAACTAGACGTGAATTTAAATTCTTTACTTGCCAATACTTGTTTAGTTACCCAGATTAAAGCCGAAACAAAATGTATGAAAATGGACCTTGAGCTACCACCTTAAATGCTATTTATAATTATTTTCTTTATAATATATAAAATATTCAGCACAAGTTAAAGACCTTGATATTATTCATAAGCAAAATAAGATGATAAGTGTAGTGAATGAAAAAAGAAATGTTTCCGCCCGGGATCGAACCGGGGGCCTTCTGCGTGTTAGGCAGATGTGATAACCGCTACACCACGGAAACTTATTACAGCTAGTCATAATTATACATAAGTAGATTAAGTGATTTTAAAAAGTAATAAGGTTCAAGAGCATGATAAGAATACGCAATATATGAATATTAATAATTATAATATCACCTATGATCAAAATCTTATTCTGATAATAAACATCTTTGCACTTTCTTTGGGCTTAACTTTGCTTAACATTAGGTGGAGTGTAAAATCTGGGTATTTTTTTTAAACGGGCATAGCAAAAGTAACCCCACTTCACCTGACAGTAAGTGGAGTGGAGCTCAATAGAATGTCGACTGACGAGAGATGATTACCCCTGCAGTCGACACAATTATGCTGGTATATTGGAAACGGATATACACAGGCTGATCTCGGAACGCGACATACTTACGTGTGTTACTAGGCGGGCTTTAACACCTTGTGTAAGGTTGTCGCTATCCGGGCGGATATAAAATATATCCAGCAGCTAAAAGTAGTATAATAAATAAAATTTATAAAAGACTAGCTTTTGCTCGCGGCTTCGCCTGAAGTTGTTTGAAGGAGTTTTTCGGGATATTTTTTTTTCCGACTGACTTGATATATATTTTTATATTAGGACCAAATTTCATAAAATCATTATAAATTGTAGCCTATTTGTTATTCTGATGTATAATCAATATTACTGTAAAGTTTCATCCAAATCCGTTCAGTAGTTTTTTCGCAAAAGAGGAACAAACATACATCCATTCTCACAAACTTTCGCATTTATAATATTAGTAGGATATCGCTAGCTGTGATCGCAATATACTATCCGATAAAACGTAAACTAAACAAAACCGTATTCATAATTTCACATAAAGACTAAGAAAATTGATGAGCTTTGTATAGATTTTATAAATTATAAAACAATTATTTTAATTCAATTACAACAGTTAAAATTCCATTTCAGTAGCGTAAATGTTTTAACAGATTATACCGATTTATATCATTAATTGGCAATTAAGGCGACAAAAGAGCAGACGCAATGTTATTTGGATAACGAATTGGTTTAATTAAAATTGTAGCAATTATAATACTTGCAAGTTGTGGGTTAGTCGTTTTAATTATTGCTACGGGTCCAAGAGAAATTATGGAGTAATATTTAGTATTGTGGGGAAAAGTAATAATAGAACGGTTGTAAACAGTTTTAAGACAAAAGAGTTCTTAGGGACGGTCTAGCAGTTATCTTAGTGCAACAAGATACCACGAGGTCATCCCGTTTGCGCCGAAGAAGGCCATCGCATGTTTTGGTTGGTATGCCGGTGTGGGGTATACAGGGGTTAGGGACTCGGTCTAATGCCCGCTCTGATGATGTTATACTCCCGAGTGTCGACATTGGGCCGTAAGACCAGTGAAACCAACATAACAGTTCCACTCACCCCTCAAGTGATGGTAGCGATAAAGCGTTTATTCCCGGCGAAAAAAAGACCAAAGAATTCTAACATTATACAGAGCGGACATTGAGAATATTGTCATACAGAAATTTAACGCTCATGCGATGGTTATTCAATCAACCGTGAAATAGCAAAACACCAATGTAAAATATTTCATATCGTGATTTGCACGTTTTTATTGCGCATATTAGCATATTTTTAATAAATATTTTATTTTACTATTAATATCTAAAGACGCTGTAACATCTTGTCACAAAAAATTCAAATAAGTCAACGACTTATTAATATTGGCAATTTTCGGAGCACAAATTTGGTCCTAATATTCTGTCTATAACTAACTACCTATAATATTTAAATTGTTTATTGCAAACGATTGTTTTCATAGAGGAAGCTAGAAAGTTTGTACCTACAGAGGCATACATAATTATGGCAATCATCGCGACCAACTTTCGCTCTGAAATTTTAAATTTTTTTACATCCGTCATTTTCTAGTGTAAACAATTTTCCGTCCAATATAAGAAATACAAAAAGCTATAGCATAATAATTCACGGTGGAGTGTACTTCCCCGAGATTCAACACCAAAGGGCACGCACCTCTGAAGTTTTTATCATTAAAATGCCCACTAAAACCTGCATTTTACAAGGACAATATCAAAATCTATTCAGAACACTATATAACACTGCAGCCTAAACCGCGTTGACACACACGCAGCAACAATTTGATGCAGAGAGACATGGGTGGCCAATTTCCCATTATTTATTGCCTCGGCAGGATTTATGAATCCTATGCCTTTATTAGCGGCTGCGATAGACCAGAAACCCCATTCGATGGCGTGCGGTGCATGATTTGGTTGGAGATTGGATTACTGATGAGTTTGTCAGTGTATTGTTGATGGGACTTGGTTAGAAATACAAAATGTTTATTCAAACGTGGAATATAGAATTTAGGAAGTAGAATATTGGTATAAGAGGTTTCGTGAATAACAGCTGGTGCAGTGATTCAGTTTGCTTAATTTGCATTGACTTTGAGTGCGATTCCAATTTCTCTAGTATAATGCACATTTTGGATTGGTGCAAATGGTTTTTGACCTGTAATTATAATTGCGTAATAGATCCAATTTCGAGGAAAATCTTTCCAATTCATAATTTAGAATTGGTCCTATTCATTTATTTACTTTATTCACCATCTACACCTCCATTCACATTGAGTTTCCTAAAAAAAACTGTCGAACCAATCTTTCCCATCAAAAGCGCAGGATGCTATACTCTAAAATAAAATATTGGTATATGCATATTCATTTAAACAATGCCACAAGCGTTGACGCGCTTTACCTTTACGGAATCGTTATCCATATAAATTAGCCTAAAGCGATACGCGCGACCTATTACCCCGAACTGGAAACCAAAGTCTATGCTGAGTTGCATTACCATTTTTATAGCGGTGTCTGCGTATTATGCAGATTGCCGCTCGTCGCATAACGACTCGGCACTAGGATGTGTGCCGGTAAGTCTTGGTGAGGGGATTTGGCGATTTGATGATGCTTAAGGTGCTGTTAGTTTATTAGAACCTTCTTGGCAACAAGAAATGTTGTCTGGAGATGTTCTTTCACTATAGAATAAGAGTTCGAGTTTCATAAGATTTTCCAATAGACTTGCAAGCCGCTAGCCCGATGGTGACCGCTAAAAATTATAACTGCAAAAATCAATACCACCACCATAATAAAAAATATAAAATATTACGTGATACTATAAACATTACCTTGAATCATTCAATATTAAGTCTCAAAATGCCTAGATACTTACAGTGGCGAAGGGTCCATATAATCAGATTTGATCCTAATTATCTTCAGAACGATTTACAGACCGCATTTATGCATAGTAGTACCTATATGTACCTATACATAGTACCTATGCGTAGTAGTATCCGTATGGGTTCCCTTTCTGGAAATTTCATCTTTCGCCACTCATACTTCACAGTCCACAGAGTTTAAACCCACAGAGATGGGTAGCATAAATTACATTGCAGGTTTAAACCATTCGCCTACATCTTGAGGCACATCCAAAATGTGTTCTGAAAGCGAGTGCTTCGCTAATCTATGCAAACCCGGTTTAAGATTGACTTGTTTGTAGGGCACACTTTGCTTGTGATTACTCCGAGGTACACTCGCGTGGGAATCCAATCTATGTGGTATAGTGCGGTGAGTTTAACATATCACTGTCGGTGGGGTTTAAACGGTTTCTAATTGTCTTTGCTGTTGGTTCTATTTTGTATAGGTTTTTGTAGGGGTACCTGATATAATTTCTATAGAATAGATTCATCGGAGAAAACTGTAGTTTTTATTATTTTCTCGTCCAGACAAACTGATCCTTATGCATCTGAAAGTAAACGGTGTAGAGTTTAGAGTATCGACTGAAGATGAGGCTTCTTGCGACGTCGCTTAGTAAGGTCAACATGTGTATTGCGTAATATGTATGTCTAGTAAAGTAGGATGGCATGCTTCTGACGACAGTCCTCAAGTGCAATACTCTCGTTATTCAAAATGATGTCATGACCGCACTTACTGTCGGTACATTTACTACTGGGGTATCATTATAGCAGTAGGTGGTGGTACTAGCTGTAGGATGTATTTTATATCCGCACGGATAGCGACCACCGTATACAAGGTGTTAAAACCCGCCATAGTGGCTCACGTAAGTGTGTCACATTCCGGAATCAGCCTGTGTATATTCGGTTCTAACAGGCTCATTTTTACAACTATCATGTTATAATACTATTATGCATTTTATAATTATAATACATTACGCCTTTATCTCTAAAAGGGTAGGTAGAGGCATCCACCTAGTGCACCCATTTTTTGTCTTTGTCCCGTCCCATGACGTGATAGGGAGCGAGGCTACCTGTATGTCGGGCAGAAATTCCAGAGTCTAGGCTGATATTGACTAGAAAACCCCAATATCATTGCCCGACTTGGGATTCGGACCCAGGCCTTCAGAGAGGTGTGGTACAGCGCAAGCTAGGCCATCAAACACTATCATTTTATAATGCAATAAGTTTTCAATTCTACTTTGTAGAATAAACTGCTAATGAAACTGAAAACTGCAGAAGGAAAAATAAACATTACCCTTTCCAAAGCCCATTATCTTCGGTAGTTTCATCGTCAATAAAACAACTAAAAGTTTCCTGGATTTTAATATATTTTTATTATATCCCCTCGTTCGCATTACACCCTATTTGGAATAATAAACAATAAAACAAACATTCAGTTTCCAGTTTCCACTAGCGCTAAGAGCGCTGGGAAGCAATAATCGTAAAGTGCGGCGTGCATTTCCGACTTTGCTTGCGCTGTCGTTCTGTATTGCTGTTTTATGCAACGCTTTGTACAGATTTGAATTGCGGCCAAGTGTCAGCAAACATTTTGATTAAAATTAGCTTGTTTTGGCAGTTTAATAGTTTGTATGTTTGGGTGTGACTTTGTTTTATTCGTATATGAAATGGGATTTTTCAGTTTACTTTAACGTAAATTTGGAACCATGGGAAAAGAGGCAAATGAATAAGTAAAGAATTTATGTACGACAATGAAGTTAGATTTCGAGATAAGGTTGTTCGTTTTATCCGATTTAAAAAAAAGGAGGAGGTTCTCGATTTTACTGTATATTTATTTTATTTCCTTGTTACCTCAGTAGTTTCGACTGGATGAACCAACCCAAAATTGGTAACCAATATATAGGTAATGATGAATTATTTTTTAGTTTTAAGTGGTTTTTGGAGGCGGTATATTTTTTTTATGTAGGACTTCAATAGCACCATTCGGATTGAGCTGGGACATCGATGAAGACAAAATTACCTATAGCGAGGCCGTACCATTTATAAAATGTGGAAACAAAGAACCGTATTTTTTTTTGCTTTAAATGACGATACTAGCTTGCGGTACGCATGATGGTAAGCGACACGACCCCATATAAACAGTAGAAACACCATCCAACACTTTGACCAAAAGTATTGTTTGATATTCCACTGCGCTCGCCATCCTGAGCCATGAAATTTTAAGTCTTATTATATCCAGTAGTTACACTAGTTACAATGCTCTTCAAACCGGAACACAACAATATAATAAAGTAAAAATAAAATATCGTATACAAACATTACCGGTGTCAGTTTGTTTCCTTTAACAATACATTTTCCCTACCATTGTGGAGTTATTAAAAATCGAAACATAGTTACATTACAAGTCAATCGCAGACAGCGCGTTGTTATGTCAGACAAGTGCATGAATATTCAGCGGTTGCAGCCCGAAGCGTTTCCAACTTGCACCAAACCGTTCCAGTAATAACAGCTTTTTTGTTTACATTATGTACCGTGTACATTACCGCGAGTGAATAGATTTTTGTACAATATTAATTGTGTGAAGGAAATTATAATATGTTTAAAAAAACAATTTGTATACAGTAAAGCAATGTATAAACATTTTTAACCATATATTTAAATGTAATTATTAGAGGATCTTGGAGCGACTATGATTTAAAATAAAAATAATCATTTCTGACTTCAGAAATACTTTCATAAATATTTCGTCAATCAACGGACCGCTACGATCTGACTTGGTGTGTCAAACGGCGGTGACGGTGTGCAAAAAGTGTCTCAGATACACGCACAAAAATATTTTTCTTCCAACAATAGTATATGATATGACCACCAGTCAAGTTGAATAACCACATTGCCTTTATCTACATTACTTAGTAACTTTTAATTACGTCAAAATTATTTTGCATACGATGTCTGTTTTAAAGTTCAGTTTGTGGCTACAACATTTATTCGTAATATGAATACATTTCCAAGAGCAATATGAATACTACAAAACGGAAATATCCGCGGTGAACGAGTCCTTGGACTGTTGTTGGAGTAATTTAATTCTTTTTACTGTTCTCAAGGCAGATATAACGCGGTATTCCAAGAAATGATATTCGTTATAGTTTTAGATGTACCTATATAGAAGGAAATTGATTGTACACAAATCTATATAATTTAATTATAATTTTTATTGTGTTGTAATTAAATCTTAGAGAATGGACTCAGAATTGCGGTCACAAAATTGACTATTCTGTGAAGCGATTATAATTTTCGGGTACGTGTATTTTTCTGTAGGTCTGTGTTATTTTTTCTATGTCTATGGGCCGCACGATCGCTTTGTCTCTTTCACACTTTTGATATTCATTCGAGAGCTAGGTAGTAATGTTCAGTGTAAACTCAGTCTACGATTTAAAGGCATTTAAAATATTTTCCTTGCAAAATTACTGTTTGTTTACGTTAATATTAATTCCTGCGAATTGAACTAAGTCGTAAAATCGATTGTTTACAATATTTTTAGTAAAACAAACTGAAGTTAATTTAGTTAGGTATTCTGTGTTCGCTACACATAAGAAATTCAATTATGATTATTTGATTTTATTTTTTAGAAAATGTCCCCAATAAAGCTGTTCTAAATGACAACATTATAAGGGCCTATTTCACAACTTATACGTAATGCTACTCTTCACATAAATGTATTAGGCGACAGAATACATAAGTCTCTCTACTCTAATCCATGCTTCCAAATAAATTGCATTAAAATTTTATAAAATTTCCTTAAAACTTTGGAAACAGGCCCTTAACATAAAAAAAAATGTTTAAACACAATTCTGTTAAACAAAATCCTGCCTAATCCTTATAAATATACAGCTTTCTCTTTCGAAAACGTCACAAATCAATACCATATTAAGCAATTCGATACCTATGTGTAGCAGAGAGATTAATTTTATGTACACACAGACAAACGGCTACATATCCGACTAATAAATTAAGTGGTAGACACGGTTTAGCACTGGTCTGGGTAAATTAGTGTTCCAATGAACCATTAGTTAGAAATTAGCGGTATAACGCACTACAGCTTGTTACATGTTCACTCGGCTTTAAAGTGGAATTAAGGGGGTTTGGAACATATTGAAATGGACATACCTTCTAATTTTGTTTGTAGTTTCTTATAGTGGATATAGATTCATTACGATACGACTGCGGGGATGTCGACCCCGAGTCGTGTAAAATTGTATTGGGATTTTGACTCATTATCATGTAGTCTACAAGTACCCATATTGGCGATGGGCTCGGCACCTATCACATTATCGGACGGAATACACACGGCGAAAATTGGATGAATTACTTACGCCTTTGCACACTTCTTCGAGGATAATAAAACCCAAAAATATTATTATTTCAATCTCTAACTTTCGCGTAAACAAAAGAAATCATGATATGAACTGATATTTTTCACTACATCGGCTATGCAATTTAGCTAATAAGGCCAATTTCAAATGGAAAACTAATATGAAACAGATAGTGGGATAACAGACTAAAATTACTAAATGATTTATTCGTATATATTTCAATTTTATTGCTGCACGCATTGTAATGCTGCGAATACTGAATGTTAATTCGGTTTTATGTAAAACTCCCGCGTGAAATATTGACTGAGTTATAGTTTTAAATGTTGGTAGGTATCTCTGTACACGTGATTTCTGTATAGTTATAAAACTTTAGTGCATTCAAATTCTAAGCATAAAAATGTCGATATAAAAATACAATGGGTTCCCGTGTTGCGTCTCAAATCTGTTATTATTATTGTGTTGAAGTTTATGTTTAGAAATGAATTATATACTTACACAACTTAATTGGTGATTAAGTAATCATACAAAAATATTTAAGAAGCAGTGTGAGAAGATACCAGCTACTTCTTTTTACAGCCAGTTCATCAACTGCATTACGCAAAAGATAATACCTGGTCTTCCACGTGATACTATAATTGTCAACATTCAGCAACTCGAAGATATAGTATAAGTGCACTCAAGTAGAGCGGAGAGTTGTTGCCGGTAATATTAGATCAATAATAATACTCGACGCTTGAAAACACTCGTCGTTTCAACTTCACTGTACTAGTAAAAAAAAACAATATTAACATTCGACGCTCGAAACTTCTCACCTTTTCGACTTTACTGTACCAAAAGAAAGAAAATATTTTGGGGATCATAAACATTTTGTCTAAGAATACTTAGAATATGTTGTTCACAGCTTGGTGAATTGCTACACCAGGGCGACTATTTAAAACTTAGTCTTTTAAGTAAAATGCCTTATTGTCAACACTCAGCAGTTTATAGATACAGTATTAGTGCACTCAAGTAGCCTGGCTACATCAGGGCGACTATTTAACACCCAGTCTTTTAAGCAAAACGCTTGTTTGTCAGCATTGAGCAACTCGAAGATACAGTACAAGTGCACTCAAGTAGAGCGGAGTGCTGTTGCCGGTAATATTCGATCGGTATCGACACTCGACGCTCGGAACCCACGTATGCGTGCGGCCCTCTTCATTTCGTACTGAGCTGAGTGCTTGTATCTCTTAGCTATTCATTTGAGAGTGCCCGCTTGATCTGGATTTATTTTATTAGTTCTAATTTCTTTTGGATTTACGTATTTTGTTTGTGGTTAACTTTTATTTTATTGTCATGTATTAATTCAATTATATAAGATAAAGAAACGTAAACATATCTTATACGTTATAATACGGTAGGTATAATATAGCTAAAAACAACGCGTATGTAATCAATAATTATAAATCGAATAAAGTAACTTTTTTTTTCATTAATTCCTCCAGCACTATCTTTTTACATATAATAAAATTGTAACAGACCGATGTCTGTAAATTGAAGGAAAAGTAATATGGGGTCTTTATTCTAATAAAGACGTCGTTCTAGCAACAGAATCCTAAACAATAGTTTTTAGAATTTTTGTCTGTCTGTTAATATGTTTGTACATGCATTACGCAATAACTACTGCATGGAATTAAATGCAGTTTTCACCAATGTATTCCTAGAAGTCTAAATTAAAATATAGGCTTTATTTCCTGGGAAAATATAAAGTGGGTGTTTTATCCCTATTTTTTTTACACTTACTTCTCATGCACAAGTACTATCCCAAATAAATTTCGACTGCGCTTCTTTCTGGGATAGCAAAAAGCTTATAAGTTATTCCAGGACATTTACTCCAAATCCATTAATTAGTTCCAGTCTTTCCTTCTAAACAACATCTAAACTTTTTAATAATATTCCGGACTGAGAATTTTTTATTATGACTAACTTCACACCTGAGACTACAGACATACCTACTCGTGTCTGTCCAAAACAACAAATCGTTAAACATTGCTGTGGAATCCAAATTTGAAATATTCAAAGTCATGCTAATTACATTTAGTTAGTTGGTACTAAATTAACTGAGGCAAATGCGTGGCAGTTAATTAGAGATCTCATAACATGTATTTCTGGCTTTAATTACACACGATAACTAATGTTTAGCAATTGATAATGTATCTTAAACCAAGTGGTTACAGTTGTTATATCCTTGTCCGACATAACAAGTAACATTATGTTTTCTATTATTTCAAATTTGTGCAGATGTTCACATTTTCTGTTTATGATTTTATTGAATTATATTTAATTTCGAACGCTATCTTGTTAAATGTTTTTTTAGGAAGGAAAATAATTTCAAATACTGTATTTCCACACAGTAAAATTTCTTATGCCTGGAATATTTTAAGTCCAAACATATTAAATTCAAAAACAATGGTTTCTAGTAGGTACCTATTACACCACTCTTTTATCTCTGAAGGCGCAACGGGTGCACCGATTTAATGCCATTTGCTAAAAATAATTGTATTTATCTAAATAGTCCAGTAATACAACAATACAAACTGAAACCATATCACTCATCGGTCCTTGGCGCTGTTCTTATTCTCATTTGAAGCAGTAAGCATTAGACATGAAATTGTTCATCGAATCATCATACCCACGTATATTGTTATTATCACGTCGGTACTTAGATAAGGGAGTCATATCGACGGTTGAAGTCTAATTGACTTAGGCGACATTTTTACTTTAAACTAGCTGACCCGACAGACGTTGTCCCGTCCTAACTATGAATTTGCAGCGCGCATTCTGTCAATCGCTGACAGTTATTTCAAACAACTGACAGTTATATAAAATTAATATTTTCGTTAAGTTTTCTTAAATTTTCTAATTTTCCACGCAATTTTTTGATTTTTTTCTTTCATAAGAACCTTTTCTTGATAATAAAAAACACAAAAAAAAAATTGTGAAATCGGTCCAGCCGTTCACGCGTGATGGCATGGCCAAGGGTAATAGGGATTAATTTATATATATATAGATTTTAACTAGGTAAAAAAAAATAGAAAAATAGCTGATTTTAAATATGTATGACACTTATCGCAAAAAAAGTCGCTTAAGTCGCCTTTCACCCGTCGATATATACAAATGATTAAATTATAGCATAATGTCACCTCTATTCTGTACTAAACCGCGTTCAATTAGGTCTATGTGAGTTTATTTAATAGATTTACTGTACACCAAAAACAAAACCACTGAGCTTTAGATTAAAAACAATAAAGGAAGAAAAGAGGTACAATTGGCGGTCTTATCGTTTGAGGCAATCTCTTACAGACAGCCATTGGATGGAATAAAGAAAAAGCGAAAAAGGATAGTCAAGAGCGTTCACATTACTTATTAAACAATGCTTCATAATAACACATGAACAATTTAGTTCAAAACTTTTTTTTATTTCTTTGAATGACGAGACGTGTTTGCCATTCGCTTTGTGGTAAGCCATACGACCAACCATAAACAGGAAAAACACCATCTAACACCCTGAATTATAAAGTATTGTTTAGTTATTCCACTGCGCTCGCCATTCTAAGACATGAAATGTTAAGTCTTATTATATCCAATAGTTGCACTGGCTACAATGTTCTTCAAACCGGAACACAACAGTGACTACAATATTGTTTGGCGGCAGATATAGACATTGCGGTGGAACCTACCCAGGCTCTCTCACATATGAGAGACCTACAACTAGTAAAATATACTAACTACGCTGCAGTATAAAATTAGCCATCAACAATCCCACACGGTAAACACTGCTTTTCCAACATTTGCATTAATGATTCTAATTGAAGACTCCGCGCAAACAGATTACTGTAAAATCGCGTGCACAACTAGAAACTGATGGAGACACGCTTAATGACACTTAATGAGTAGAGTGGACGCGGCTTTACCTAATTACGATTTTGTATTATCAATTTACGTATCTGTGTCGATAGGTTAATGAACTTACAGAAGGACTTCGTTGCTGCTAGTTAATGTATTTTTTATTAATTAAAATTGGGAGGGAAGTAACATGCGCGTGACTTGAAGATGGATTTAAATACGTAAATTAGAAGGTAATAAGGAAGTTTTGAGCTTTAAGATGTTTTTACAGATACCTTTTTTAATGTAAAGTATTTTAAAAATAACATTTAACGTATAAAGCTGATCTATATTCCCCTATATTAAAAATAATAGGAATCTTAATTCGTCCACCTATGAGTGTTCAAAAACGTTTATTTAAGATGCCCAACATTTCTATAATACTATTTAAGTTAATTGGTCATTAGCTGAATTTTATTTTTTAGAACTCAAAAATATAAATATACAAGCAGTTAGGAGGCGGTATTGACAGTTTATGATAAAGAGGTAATATGTTACCTCTTTATCTGTTGTATGTTTATGCAATATGATCAGCTAATATATTTTTGGTAATATTGCGCTTTTGTCTTGTACAAGTACGGTACTAGAATTTCACACAGTTGTACAATAAAAATAGTAAAAAGAATATGACAAGAGTTTATTTTAATTATAATACCACGTTGGAAAAGGTATATACGACTGCAGTGCTGAGGTCTAGGGTTCGATCTGGTCAAAGTTATATTGGGATTTTTCTACTCAGCATCAGCCCGCAGTCTGAAACTTGTGCCCGATATGACAATAGGCTCGCATATCATATCGTAGGATAGAATATAGTCGACGGAATATGGGTGCTGCAGTTGCGTCTCTGTCTACCCCTTCAGGGAACAAAATCGTGAGTGTGTATATTATAATCTGAATTTGAGTAACCCAAACCTTTACATGACACAATTTAGTGTTAGACATTACGGAACGAGTTTTTACGCTCACAAAATATCATCCAATATAACCACTATTTAATCCTTGACCATTTTTACACCTGAAAGCCCGGAATGTCCACAGACCGTAGTTTAATTTCACACACAAAGACCTCCATTCTACGGAGGTGCGAGGAGATTTGCCAGGCAAATTGGAAGGCGGTAATCGGCTTATGACGGCATACAGGACGCACCCGTGTTAGGATTTTATATGTGGAAATGACATTGTACAGGTCAGTTGATTGGACTTATACGCTTGTTTTGCTCACGGATAATGATGTAATTTTAATGTTGGATTTTAATTGTGACTTGTGAAGTTTGTTTTATTATGGAAGCGTAATGTTGCTTGTGTTTTGTTATTAGTTCATTGATTTAGTATTCGTGTAGGTGACTTTGAATATCTCGGTTCGATTTTTAAGGCGTTTAATTTAGATTTTAAACTCAGGACTTCACAGTCCATAGTCCAAACTCCATTTACGTACCTAGACTAGATCTTCATTTAAATAAAAACGTAATAAATTTATGTACATGAAGACAATGCACCCGACACAGCTTAAACTGGTAAGACTTCAAGATCATTAGTGGTAGGATATGTATTCGCCCGGATAGTGACCACCGTACACAAGATGTAAAACCCGCCAAAGTGGACTACGTAAGTATCACGCTCCGGTATCAGCCCGTGCATACCCGGTTTTAAACAGACCAGCATAATTGTGTCGACTGGCGAGGGTAATCATCTCTCGTGAGTCGTCGCTATCTCGGCTTACCATCAGGTGAGGTCACTTCCCTGTATAAAACCTTGCTTCAATATAATAACTTTGTAAAACATCACGATCACAAAACTCATATATTTAATTTGACAATATCCGCTCAGTACACGAAACCAATCAATAATATTTCCCCTCTTTTCAATTAGTATAGCAAACGCACCTTTAATGCTTAGCCTTGGGGAAAAATCCGTCCATTTTACCTTAAACGATTTAGGGGATTCACCACTAAATGAAATCTGGTCTAATAGCGAGAAACTAGGGATCAGAGGGGAGGTAACGATGTTTTAATAGCTTTCAGTTTCGTGAGGATGAATATTCTTTCTGTTACTTTACTACAGACTGTTTTATGAAATATATCTTGGACTGGTTAGAAATTATTTACGTCTCTACAATTTTATTAATAAGGATTGCATGTAAAGTTGATTAAGGAATATTATACGCCATTTTAGCTATCTTTCAATACATTTTTTTTTATTGCTTTGTATGATGAGATGAGATAGCCGTTTGTCTAATGGTAAGCGATACGACCGCCCATAATTAATTAATAATAAGAAACACCATCCAACACCTTGAATTACAAAGTATTGTTTGGTATTCCACAGCACTTGTCATCCTGAGACATGAGATGTTAAGTCTTATTATGTACACTGGCTACAATGTCCTTCAAACTGGAACACAAAAGTAACTATACACTGCTGCTTAGCGGCAGATATAGACATTGCGGTGATACCTAGCCAAGCGGACTCTCACAAATGACAGACCGACCACCAGAACATACATACTTTTTGATCCGTACAAAACTAACGAACCATATTTATTAAACACTGATCAACTGCAAATAAATCCTGAATTATAGTTGGTTTTGCAGCGTTATAATCCTAAATGTAGGCCTATTTTAATGCTGGTATGAATTGAAGTTGGAACCACAGTTTACAGCTTACTATTTATTTCATGTGTCGTTGCATATAAAATGAGATTTAAACAATAGACCCACGTTTGTGCGATTAATTTTAAATGGAACGTAAAATATTAAGCTACTGGATTTAAAATATAGTTTAGTTTTAGTCAGTGCATTGTTTGTTTAGCTTTGCAAATGAAAATGGAATGCCGTGAAAACGGAATCATTTGGGCATGTGTCACTGTTGAATTTGGTGGGCTTATGCGTTTATGTGACGAATAGTATTTACTCAGAAGTTATAAAATGGGCCCTTATTGTTTTATTTTAATTTATTTATTATACACAGGAACATCAACAGTTTACACATACAATTAATATTAGTTCAGTTTTCTTAGTATAGTATTGTTATTAATTTAATTATATTATTCCAGAAATATATTTCGCGCAAGCCGAGCCGTTAGATAATTTTCATAAGAGAAAACTACCAGTAATTGAATATTGTTTTTGAATTCCATATCACTGTAAACTCTAATGAATCTATGCGGCCGTGGACCTCGGTTTCATTTTTATGTATGTATTTTATGATGTACGTTTGTTCCTATTACACGAATAAACTACTGAACGGATTTGGATGAAACTTTACAGTAATATTGGTTATACATCAGAATAATACATAGGCTACAATTTATAATGATTTTGTCTAATTTGGTCATTATGTAACGATACATATCAAGTAAGTCCGAAAAAAAATCCCGGAAAACTTCTTCACGTGGGCCAAGCCGAGAGCAAAAGCTAGTTTATAATATTTCCGACACTAGATTCGTGAAGATTTTTAGGTCTTGAGACAAGAGCTTGGAGAGGAAAATGTTTAAAAGACAAAAAGACGATCAGTGCGTACTTAAAGTCAAACAGTTTTTATACACTTAGTTTAATAAGTTTTTCTACAAACAACTTGAACGTAGTGTATTTTTAACATAGAACGAAGTAATAAGGATTTCGTAAAATTGGAACGCGATAAAAAAACATCAAAGCGACTGGCACACTTACCTGTTGTAAATTTGCGGCGGCCATCTTGTTTTTCACTCCTCGTATATTTTCTGTGTAACTGACTCCGCTGTTCGCGTCTCAGTCGCAACGTAAATCTTTTCTTTTTAATATTTTGTCGCCCTCCGGTGTAATTTATCTCCAATTTATTTACTAGTGCTTTTAATGAGCACTCTCTCACGCTTTGTTATATTATACTTTTGTGTTCGTCTGAGATGGACCACGTTTAATTATGTGCTGCTTTTAGTTAAATTTTGGTTATGTTGTTTTGGCGTAATTAACGTTTGATAATATTGAATACTTTACTGTTGGCAGGTCTCTTATATGTGAGAGTCCGCCTGAGCAGGTACCACCGCAATGTCTATTTTTTCCGCCAGGCAGCAGTGTGTAGTCACTGTTGTGTTCCCGTTTGAACCACATTGTAGCCAGTGTAACTACTGTACGTAATAAGACTTAACTTCTCATATCTCAGGATGGCGAGCGGAATGGAATACCAAACAATACTTTGTAATTCAACGTGTTGGACGGTTTTTCTTCTGTTTTTTTGTTGTTTATGGACGGTCGTATCGCTTACCATCAGGCGAACGGCAAGCTCATCTCGTCATTCAAGCAATAAAAAAATCTATATTATGAATCACGTAATGATAATAATTTCATAATATTTTATTTATTAACGTTTTACCGAGTTTCATCTTGATTTTAATATGTCTAAAATAATAAAAGGCAACATCTAAAAAGTAAAGTTATTTTCTCTAATAACTTAATTTACTTAAAAAAATCCTAACAAACATCCCATCCCTAATTTTACACAAGAGACGCGATGAAAATTAACTAAAACTAATGTATTCATAATCACGCTCCTATTCTGAAACTCAAATCACTTGTTAAACAGTTTTCACGCAAATCCCGCCCGGTCGTTGGTTGTCACACTCGATAATCGCGTGTGATGCCGCTAGAGATGCGAACTATCGAGTTAGTGTCGAGCACTTTAGTAAATTAATTACTGCGTAGATGTCAATTAAGGTGAGATTTGTATGTTTTAGGATTTTTGTAGTCTATAATTATAAATAACAAAAGTATTAGTGCATGTCACACTCGATAATCGAGTGTAAGGCTGCTAGAGATGGCAACTACTGTGTGAGTTAATGTCGTTCTTTGGGTTCGTGAATTACTTCATTACAGATGTCAATAGAGTTCAGATTTAATATGCTTCCTTCTTCTCTTCTCTTTCCTTGCCTTTTGGTTTTAATTTTTATATAAAAGACTGTTTTGGAAACAGTATAAATCATTATTCCGCGGGTATATGGAGGAAGGTTTTAGGGTTTACGTTTGAATACATGATGTATGTAATTTTGTATGTATGACATTAGTTTAAAGAACTGTAGTTTATGGAAGTTTCTAGAATTAAATACGTCGTTTAAGTTAGTTATAATACGTATACTACATGAAGTCACAAGAAATCAATAAATGGGACACTATTCATAATGACCTAAAAATAAATTATTCAATAAAAATGACTGCGGCAAACGGTGTCGCGACGACAGAGTGTATAATTTAAGATTATTTTATATGTAGGAAGTGACTTAACTGCACCTGATGGTAAGTGGATTGGGTTCATTAGAATGTCGACTGACGAGAGACGATTATTTCTTGGCAATCAATTATGTCGGCCTGCTGGAACTGGATATACACAGGCTAATCTCGGAACGCGACACACTTACGTGGGTCACTATGGCGGGTTTTAACACCTTGTGTATGGTGGTCGCTATCCGATCGGATATAAAATATATACCAGCGATTAATTACATACTAATGCATATTATTATGTATCAATGAGCTGATAACTAAGGCGCATATTCCTAAACTTACTTAGCTAAGTATGGAGCTGTGATAATAAGTCAGTTACTCAGTGCTCACAGCATAACAGCCTTCGCAGTGCGTGGTCATAGGGCCGCTGTAATAGGCTAATATTGATACAATTATACTTCAGTTGGATCTCAAATAAAAGTGAACAAAGCCAAAGAAGACAATACTGTCAACATTATGCGTCCAGGCGCAATGAGCCTCCTCATAGTACATGTTGTTTTCAAACGAGTTATCAACAAAAAAAGAAAAGAATATAGAACGCAAATGTACTCGCTATATAATGTGTTATATTATACAATACAATACACTACTATACGATGCGATGCGTTCTCGAATAAAGTGATATAATAAAATTAAGATATTTTTTTTACTATTTGTGAATATCGGTGAAGTCTTTTGCTCCTAGTCAATAGTCATGTGGGCGACAGTGGCGACGGGTCCATATAACCAGATTCCTGCCGGCTTCGCTTTATGTAGAATTTTATTATCTTTGGAACGTTTTGCAGACCGCATTTATGCATATTAGTAATACCTCACATGCCGAGTTCCCTTTTAGAAAACGTCACTCTCCGCCACTGATGGACGGCGATAACACCTAATCCTATTTCAGTGTTATTTCGCATGTAGATTGTGTAGACCTAGCTCTATGAAGGGTTAATAATCGCCTTATTGCCCCAGTCTGTAAGGCGATTACATTCAACGTGTAGGTACACAAAAGTATCCAATGTCTTATTTAACACCAAAGTCCCGAACATTACACCACAAATTAATAAAGCATTTTAATTACATATCGTATCGCAAACTCACGTGCCTATACGCTCCTCGTTTAATTCGAAACAAATGGAAATGTTACCAGGATGAAATGCAAATTTATTCAATTAATCTGCCCGGCAGTCTGTATTGGGTGTCGCAAAGCTGTGATTGGCGTTAAGTCGTTCGCCCGCGCGAAAGTGGTTTGGCGTTTACAGAATTGGGACGTTGCGGGTGCATTTGAAATTATGTTTACTTATTACGCTAGTTCGCCAACAAAGGCTCCGAGATTGAGAACTAATATAGATGCGGGCGGGTGTTTGTGTTTGGTTATAAATTGCTTTATTGGTTACGGGCGGTTTGTGTATCTAAGCGTTTAGTTATAGGACATTTTGAACACTAGAAAGGCTTCTTTGTTATTACATTAGAACCATGTCCTTGCTAACTTAAGTATGTTAATAGATTTTTTGGCACTTAATTATTTTATTTGTCCGAACATAGATTTCTTCAGAAGATGTTGATATCAGGCAAGTGGACGGTCGTGAAAATGATGCTAAATCCTATCTCTAATTTGCTTGGCAAAGTGTGATGTTACCATTAGAGAGTGATTAAGGCAGGCAGAAAAACAATGTTGTTAATACCTGTGTTGACAAACCTTGATAGCAACTGCTTAATCTTTTTGCTCTAATATATCTACGAGAAATAATATCCTGCAATGTTTGAATTTTCCCTGACACCAATGCATCTGAAACTTGGCATTTTATTTTATAAAGTTTCATTATATCGTACTTACTTGACCTCCAATCTTTACCGATTTCCAATCATTTTGATCTTTAGTGATTGTCTGGAAGAGATCGCTCTTATATAATACCGCCTATTGTTCCACTAGCTATAGTTAATTTGTATATGTGTTTTTCTTTTACTTATGTCAATAAAGACTTATTTTGTCTATCTATCTATTTTAAGGTATCGTAAAATACGTTAAGATAGAGTTGGAATTGCATTAAAAACATACTATGTTAAAGCTAATAACAGCGCGACATAAGAGTCGAGCTGGCGTGTGCTTGACAAACGCTCATCTTTTCGGGGACTATTAAATTACTTTATTCACCTCTACACCGGTTGCTACGAAACAGCTATGGCGTGGCGCAAATCGTGAGAGAGTTCGCGTTATGTTTATAAATCAAATGTTTACGTAGAAGTCGCAATTCTATTTGATAATTGCTAAACATTGATATCTGTTGCTTTTGATAAAGAAAATTGTATAGATTGGTTCACAGATATGTTTTGTCAGATATAAATAGATATGGCGTGTTTTGCTCAACAGTAAAGTTTGCATTTGGATATATATTAATAAATTTTATGCATAAATTGTGGGTACATTAGCATAACTAGGCGCATTGTGTATAAATATATGTATAATATATCGTTTATTATATCTGCATTGTGTAATTGAAATCAATGGGCTAATTGTGCTCGGTGAATTGCAACAGATTTTAGGGTTACTCCATATATTTTTAGTTACAAAATTGCTTTTTTTACGCTATTGCCAACCCTTGAACAGGGAAAATTTGTGATGACATGTATGTATGGGCCAGAACAAAACCTACCTCGGCGGATATAGGCGTACAAGAAACCTATCGATTAATATATTAAAAATATTATAATACACCGCTTTAATCCCTCAACTCGTACCCAAACTAAAACTCAGACGTCTCTGCAATTTATGACGTCTAACTCTGAGACGGACCAGTCCTTTTGTGGTGCGTACACAACTCTAGAATATTCAAGTTTATGCATTATAACCATTTCCGTGCGCCACAACGGGTTGCGGTAAACATTTGCGGTTTATTTGCACTTTTATTTATATAGATTAAACATTTACTTAAGTTATAATTATACATTGAATTTACTTCTTATGCTAAGGTGGTTTGGGCATTTGGAGAGGATGGATGATAAGAGACTGACAAAGAGCCTTTATAAGAATGTGGATGGAAGAGCCGGTAGGGGTCAACCGCACCGAACCTTCGAGTGTCAGATATCTGACATTCTCAGTAAGGCCAGGTCAAAAGTCAAAGGTCAAAAGTACTCGGAACCGGCAGGAATGCATGAAATTCGGCAGGATTTCGATACCTATATCAAAATTAATTTCTAAACCTTTAATGAATACTATATGAATTCCTGTTCGTATCAAACAAATACATACCCTATAGAAGTAGTTGTCGAGTATCTGTATGCGAAATTCGAGTGTATTGTTCGAGCTTGTCAATAGCGTTGCAGAGACTTGTTATAAAACAATTGCAGGCGCGTCGAAGTTAAATTGCGTTGCTCGTTGCCACACATTAACTCCCTTTGCGATGGGGTCGAAAGTAAAAATAGTTTGTGTTTGTCATATCAGAATTGGAATTGTGTTTTTGTTTGTTTTTGCTAATTTGGGTTTAGGTATTATTGGGATGTGTGTTGAGTATTGCATTTAAAAAAGGGTTAATACAAATTTAATTCATAAAATATATGACCTTTAACAGTTATTTTTAATAAACAATTCCAATCTTAATTTTCAAACCGATTCCGAAAATGAACCAATCAAAATAACTCACTTGTGAGCATGTCAAAAATACTTTGTTCTGATTGGTCCATTTTGAGATCGATCGAAAAAACGATTGGATCATTTTTTGAAAATAGCGATAAGTCTTCTATTATAAATTCGTATTTTTGATTTGTTGAAGAATTTTATTCTTATTGTATGATATCATTACTATATGTAAGAAGCCATAATGTACTTAAATTTATGATTTTATAACAGAAAAATAGCAAAACAATTTATTGACTGATCACAGAATCAAAAACTAACAGTTTGCTATGCCTAGACACACTAAGCGATGTTTTATTTTAGTTGTAGTGGATATGAGAATTATAAGTATTACGCGGGTAGCTGTAAAATAAAGTTGTCCGATCATCGTCGTTTCATTTCACACCACTAGTGATATTTAAGACGATTCATACCCTTAACAGATCCGAGATATTTACGATAAAGCAATCATTTATATCACAATTCGCTTAACACAAAGAAGATTTAGAAGCTAAACATTGGATATAATAAAAAGTATTTATGCGCGCCATTTTCAAACGATTGCAGCCAAAATCCTCGTAATATACCAATACTGACAATTTACCCGCGCCAGAAGGATTTTCTTCGTCTCATTTTGTGTCAAATTATCCACGACGTAACGAACCGGATTAGGTCCAATTTTCCAAGGGTAGAAAGTAAGAAAGTGATTTTTATGGCCCGTTATCCAGGACCGTAATTTGAATATATTACAGCTTGATTGTTGACTGGTTCGCTTTCGTATGGCGTGAATTTTGCGGGCAGGTTGTTTTTCTTTTGTATTGTGTGGTGATAATGGTAATTAGCGAATTTTATAGCCTTATGTATTATGTAAAAAATGCCCTCTGAACAGATGGCGGGCCGACTTGCACTAGATGGTCGACAGCGACTGGACGCATAAAGCAACAGGCCGAGCTCTATGGGGCATCTTGGCAGAGGCCTATGTCCTAGTGGCGAAGTGTGTAATTGCTCAAAAGGTAACCCGAGGCGAAACAAAATTGGCTTAGCTTACTGTTATGTACGCAACAGTGGCGAAGGGTGAAATTTTTCAAAAGGTAACCCGGTGTAAAAAAAATTGGCGTCAGTTAAGATATCGGGGCAATTTATTGGAAAACAAAAACGAAGACAACGAATTAGTCTTGAATCGAAATCGACAAACATTGACATGCCTACTAAATTACCTATTATGCGTAAATAATTGAAACATCCATAAAATCGAACAATAAACGTAGATAATTCCCCTTCCAGTCATCACAAATATAAGTACCTACGTATTAATTTGTTATAACAGCAAACAAAAGTAAGTATTCAAATTATAACCATACTACGTAGTACCTATGATTATCTGTTTATTTTCAAAATAAACTGTAAGTAAATGTAATTTCTCCTTATATAAATAGCTATCACGATCGCCAAACAGACCAACAGTTTAAATGCACCTACATGATAAACTTATATAATTATCAATTTAAATAATCAAGAAAGGTTATTCGTTAATTTTTTATTGTAGCGTGGTGATATTTTAAATTCAGTAAAATATAATATTTATTTTCTTCTAACAAACATTTTGTGTCTGAAATCAACAACTTTCAGATCTACTTCAAATATTTAACCATCTAAATACTAATATGTGAAATCACATACTAATAATATACTTACGTAAAGGTAGACATTAACTGATCACAAAGTAGTTAGTTATTTCCATTATAATACACTTTTATTTGTAGTTTCTAAATAAACAAAGCGCTGGTAACTAAATAACACAGAACTATCAAAAAATAAAATGAATATGACAATTTACAAACACCGCAACTTGGTAGCATAATAAATTATGACGTTTGAAGGACGTAAAAAGCGACAACTATACAAAGTCGGTTAACGTGAAGCCGCACTAGCTCGGGTTACCTTTGCCCATATCTTCCGCGCGATTTCGACAAACACTGGCATAGAAAGTCATAGAAAGTGCTGCCATCTATATTAAAAAACATACTACGACATTAAGCCGCTTGACAGCGGGTTACCTTGCGCCTGTAGCGTCACAATTTCACTGCGGTAACGGAATTTCTGGGGAACTAAATACAAGGTGCGCCATCTAATGTTATTTTAAACAAGTAATCGATATCGATTAAATTTAATAAACTACGGGCTAATGGCCGATAGATGTCATTATTAAGTTATCATTAATAAATAATTTAAGCTATCATAATTATTGTCCATAGTCTGATATGTTGTAATTTAAATTTACCTATTAAATATATTGTTTAGTATCACTGAAAACCTAAAAGGGAAGCCGGTGGGAATCGGCTTGTATGGACGCTTCGCCACTGGTACGCAAGGAGAAGTGAAACGGCTCGCAGTTGATTACGCACTGACGTTTAATTCGTAATGTGACAGTGGGCGCAGCCACTAACTAATTGTCTACGCCTACCTATAGCTATACACAACACTTACCTATGCCAACTTAACCGGAAAATAAAAATCAAAAGATAAACATAAATAAACTTTAAAAGGAAGCCGGTAGGAATCAGGATGTATGGACGATTTACCACTACTATGTCCAGCAGTGGACTGTAACGAGCTCATGATGATGATGAATGTGTATTTATTGGCAGGCTATTGTCAACTTAAACAGCACATGTTATGTAATGTAATTTTTCTTTGATTATTTTCGGTTAGCGTTATTCCAGTGTAAAGGCTTGTTCAACCCTCGTGTTTATGTCTCTATTTAGCCATATTAAGCATCTTCTACAATTGACCATTGCAACATATTCTAATTTTAGTCTAGACTGAGAAAAAAAGACCATCAATCAATCAATTTTGTTTATGACACAATATTAAAATTGCTGGAACAAGTCATATTTTCAAGACTATATCAGCTCTAAACTAAAGCAATTAAGGCGATACCTCAAGGTCCATTTTCATACATTTTGTTTCACCTTTAATCTGGGTAACTAAACAAGTATTGGCAAGTAAAGAATTTAAATTCACGTCTAGTTAGTGATTAGTTCTCGCAGTTGAAAGAAAAACGTAAAAATAATTAATAATCATGGATATTTCGGCCTTTAAAATTTAATATGACGAAATTTTAAAGGCCGAAATATCCATGATTATTATTTATTTTTACGTTTTTCTTTCAACTGCGAGAACTAATCACTAACTAGACGTGAATTTAAATTCTTTACTTGCCAATACTTGTTTAGTTACCCAGATTAAAGGTGAAACAAAATGTATGAAAATGGACCTTGAGGTATCGCCTTAACAGCTTTTTCCAGCGAAATAAACCAGGTCAATATTTCAAGTGTTTTTATACGCTGGAATAAGACTGGGCGATAACAGAAGTATTCTCAAGGTGGTCGTTATTTTGGCAACGAAAAGTCGAATCGATTAACTACATCGTCGCCATGAGATTTAGATCAGCTTTCCTATAGAGGCACGATGTCGAACGTCATTATGTTTACTAACTCGATAATTGGAGATTTTTACGTGCCGAAATAGGCAATCTATAATTTTTTTTCCATTACAATTATATTAGTTCTGGAATATAAGAAACAATTTGTTACTTAACGGAATTGTTGATTAAATAAAATAACAATATAAAGATTAGGTTATTAAAAATAAAAAATATTATAAACTATTTAGATAGATAAAATGTTTATTTTGTCTTCAATTAACAAGCAATATAATTAATAATATGTAGATAGCAGACAAGTACACATCTATTTGTGAAATATTGTAGCCGCAATCAATCTAGCTCAGAAATATTCATTGCTTCAAGGAGCAAAGCGCCGGTAAAGGCCGCAATATACATTCAAAGCGTTAATAATTCCGCTGATACCTGGTATTCCTAATAAATATTTATCTACTCCAAATGGCATGTTTAAATACGAAAGAAAATGAAAACAAAAATATAAAAGTCATATCCAAAAATATAGTAATATCACAATGTTACATAGTACTAAGATTGTTACAAATAGATCAATTAAACATCGATCCAAATTGTTAAACAGCGGTGCCCAGCCATGTGGGGCAAACTTCGTTACGGGGAACGTAGTATATAATATATGTCGATAGTTACAGGTAAAACGATTATAATGATTTCATATATGAACGCGAATCTTGGACAATGAAATAAAACTATTTTACGGATTCCATTTCGGGTTTTTATATTATTTATCTCTCGACTTTTCAAAGACTACAGCCTTCGTTGTGTCAGTCTACCCCGTAACCATAGAAAAAGGTTTTATTTCAATAAAATTATTATTTTAATTTACATTAAAACTGCAATAATTATTTCTCAAAACATAGGTAATAATAAAATGCGGTCTCAGTCCGCCGCGTAACTTATAAAAAATAGTTTTCTTTCAATAAATTATTATTTAAATTTATATTATAAGCTGCAACAAATGTTTCTCATAAATATACTTTATTTAGGTAAGAACTACATTTCAACATACTTCGTCTGAGTTAGCGTAAATTGTCATTACAAAAGTTACCTGGGGCCTTATTCTCTATCCCGCACGTTATTTTGACAGTGCGTAACAAGCACGTAACACAACGCATCATGTTTAGGACTATAGAAATTTGACTTACAGAATACCATTCCACGCACATTACTCGAAGATAACATGACACGGCCGCGTTACGCGGTTACACTATCATACAGAATAAGGGCCCTGCACGTTCCCCATTTACCACCGAGCGAGAACGTTTCACGTCGCCAGAGCTTCTAAATCTTGTTTACATTGTTTTATGGTATTCTTGCTAAGCCATAAACCACAATGTTGCTATGTGGACATACCTTAAAATGTTTCTGAACTTGCTTTTTATTTTCTCGTGTGTGGACTTTAGCCTTTATAGTCGGGTCACCGGTCTAAGGAGTAAGTACGGCTTTATTGAAACATTTCAATGGTGTTTGTTATATCCTTTTTTAGCTTTTAATTAAGACGTGAAGAAACATTTTGTATGGCGCGTGTACAAGCATAGGGTCAAATATAGAGATATTGTATGTATGTATGTACATAAGTTAGATTTAAGATATACTATGTAAAGTATGTAAGTAAGGTCAGTTTAATACAAGTTTAAAATAAAATCTTTTTAAGATTTATTCTTTATTAATATATTATTTATGTAAACTTTATATCCAGTAAATGATAGGTGTCCTTAATGCCTGAGCCATTCTCTGACAGTCAACCATTATGAGATGAGACGATGTGGGTGTATACAAAACATAAATAAGACAATACATCGTATTATATAAAACATACATATCTACATAAATTAAAATATACTAATACTATTTTTTTTTGCGTACACGGCAAAGTAACCCGTTTTAAATAATATTAAAACCTTATAATTTCCGTTGTATATTATATTTATGAATCTACGCCACTATTAGCGAAATGCACCCGATCTTTTTTAATTTGAGAGTGAACTTGTCAGTGGATGTCCTGATTTCTGAGGGACCGTATTCCAAAGTACTATAATTATTGTTTTAATTTAATTAATTATTATCTCTTACCGTCTTCACTTCAGTCAAGCTATCAATTACATATCTCTACAAAACCGTCATGAACAATAACCATAAATCCTATTTGAGAACTTTTTATTTATGAGGTCGTCTTGCCAATTACTGCTGTTTTTACGTACACCTTTCCCGCTTCAGAGAATGAACCCACTGTCCCCAGGGAAGTCACCTGTCGCGGGACCGACAACAAATCTAATCAGAACAAATAATAGCTGTAATACTGTTTCATAACAAAGAGACTGCGAAAATTTTATCAGTGTACGTACAATAAAACATGAGTCTCAATTATTAACATCTCATGTCTGAGTATGGCGAGCGCAGTGGAATACCAAACAATACTTTGTATTTCAAGGTGTTGGATGGTAATTTTACTGGTTATGGGCGGTCGTATCTCTTACTATCAGGCGAACCGCAAGCTATTGACGTTATTAATTGTAGAAAGGTAGCCTGATTACGACGCTCGGTAGTAAAACAATTCATAACTAAAAATTATTAGACTTAGGGAAGTTAATAAACCGGGTTATAATGACGTACTAGTGGTAGGTCTCTCATATGTGAGAGTCCGCCTGAGTAGGTACCACTGCAATGTCTATTTCTACCGCCAAGCGACATTGTGTGGGGTTGGAAGAATATTGTAGTCTGTGTAACTATTGGACATAATAAGACTTAAATCTTATGTCGAGCGATGGCGAGCGCAGTGGAATATCAAACAATACTTTGTAATTCAAGGTGTTGGATGGTGTTTCTACTGTTTATCGGCGGTCGCATCGCTTTCTATGAGGTGAAAGGCAAGCTTGTCTCGTCATTCAAGGCAATAAAAAAAATAATGTTTAAGAGTGTTTTCATTAATGAATAAAATATTTACTAAATCAAATATTACTTTCTACTATGAAGTTTTCGTAACCTTCAATCAACAAGGGATTTACAAAATATTATAACCTTTTAGTAAAGCCATTAGCAACTAAATTACAATTCCTTATTATTAACGTTTTATATTAATGACTTTTCTCATGAGGTGTTGTGTAGACAAGACGAATTTATAAAATCGACAAAGCTAATAGAAAACAAAAAATGAATTCTTATAATTTTTTTTGTTATTGCTTTGAATGATGAGACGAGCTTGCCGTTCGCATCCAACACCTTGAATTACAAGTATTGTATGGTATTCCACTGCGCTCGTAATCCTGAGACATGAGATGTTAAGTCTTATTATGTCCAGTAGTTACACTGGCTACAATGTTGAAAATGTATGTGTATGACAATGACATGTGCAAGTGATAGACTTAGCGATCGGATATATCATTCTCGTATATTTTTTTGCTTTCTATTAACGTTATTAATTGTAGAAAGGTGTCTTGACTATGACTATAAGTATTAAAACATTCAAAACTATAAATTAAAAACCGTCATGAATAAATTTATTATTGATATATTCAGATTCTGTTTAAAATTAGCGTTTGAAATAATAATGTTGTTGACTTAATTTTATTATTTCATACCAAACATCTGTAAACATAAAGTCTATTTTCCGCTAAACAAAACGGTCACCGAAATAAAACTCGATAAAAAATTTCGTCAAAAGCGTTCACAGTTCACAAGGCGAAATCCAATAAACGAGTTTTCACCTGCAATGTCTTCGCATCGTGGAATGTTGGGAATCCCGTTCATTACTGCCTCTGCACATCCAAGTTGTTACCTATCCAATTTAAACGGGTTTTCGGACTGTTACTGAGATCCCGCGAACGATTTATATGAAATTTCTTTGTGACTTCCCGGGTGATAAGTCGATCGGTTGGGTAAGAGGCTTTTAATTCGGTAGTTTATTAAGTTAATCGTATTTGTTGGGATTTTGTGAAATTATTTTGTGTTAAGATTTTATTAATATTTGGATTTTAAGATTGATTTTAAACTATGATTTTCTTAGACGAGATTTGTAAGATCCTATCAGCTATTTAGTAGGCCGTAATTCTACTTTGAACAAAAAAAAACCTAATAAAATAAGTATTTTATAGTAGTATTAATTAAATACAGGTTTCTTTCTTTTATCTAAATACTAATGTTTATCTTAATTACAAAACGATTTTTCACATTATTGGACATGTAATTTTTATAAAATCATTACAAATGTAATTGATCAGTGTTACTAATTAATATGGTGCCTTATATGTTCGCAATACAAAACACATTTACCAATCCAACATTAACTTTATATTTCCACTCAACGAATTTCTTAAAAAGCAACATTCCTGCTCGAGACATTTGAAACGAGGTGCCAAAAATCCCCGAATGCACGCGACGTGTACCCGAAAGCACTGGCCGACTCCCCGCAGTATCGTGCGTTCAATTAAAATTTTCCGTATCGGGCGCTGGGAGATGGCATTTTTACAAGCTGAGCACAAACGTTGGATCGAACTTTTCTAATTATACCAACGTGTCGGGAAAGCGCTGCAGCGCTGCGGGTTTCATTTTAGGAATCGTTTGTTTGGCGTCCGCTTTAAAATAAATAACACGGCTGACATGAGTTGGTACATTGTTTCTGTGCAGCTGTTTTGTTTGACGTGGATTGGTTACTTAAAGCGTGTTATTGAACGGTTAGTTATCGTGGCTGTGAATTGTATTTGATATTTAAGATTAATGTTATTTCAAGTGTTTGTCATTTTAGAATCCATTGTTCTCGGGTGTCATACACTCGACGCCAATTATAATATAATATCAGCCCTGTATTTTATACTGTCTCATTGTTGGGTATGGGCCTCCTCTACTACTGAGAGGGATTAGGCCTTAGTCCACCACGCTGGCCTATTGCGGATTACACACACCCTCGAAATTTCTATAAAGAATTTCTCGGGTATGTAGGTTTCCTCACGATGTTTTCCTTCACCGTTAAAGCAAGCGATAATTCACAAAGAATACACACATAATTTTTAAGAAAAGTCAGAGGTATGTGCCTTTGGGATTTGAACATGCGGTCACTCGTCTCGGCAGTCTGTTCCACAACCAACTGGGCTATCGCCGCTATTATCGAGTCCAATTATCACTGGCTAAATGTACTTAATTATTGCATCTACTTCATAAATGTACGTATATTTCCCATAAACATTTCATGTAAGTGTCGCGAAACATTTTTCTATATCAGCGCATATAAGCAATTACACGAGCCCGCAAAATATGAACTGAAAAGAAAAGTGAAATTGCTCGGCGGCACAAATAAACGACGCGCAAACAACATAGCAATAAAGATTTATTGCTGAGATTTTTTACAGTCCATGATGCCTATTAGCAGTGGGCGAGCGTGTAGTAAATTGAGATGTAACCGTAAAAAATAATTTATGTTTTATACTATGAGAGTTGTTCGCGAAAAATAATAATTTATTTATTTATAAAAACATTAACAGTTTACACATAAGACACTTTGGTTCAGTTTTTTTAGTATAGTATTGTTCTTATGTGCTTACCAAATAAATGTGTACCAACATTCATAAATACACTTATGACGAACAAATAGCAATATGGCAGTATCACACTTAGAATATTAGAGTTAATACCAGGCTAGTATAGGAATATTAATATCTCTTTCTTGGTAAAGATCTTCTCTAATAATTGTACAACATTATTTCACATCGCTGGTTTTTAATAACATACTATTTTACCTTGAGGAGTTCTCAAGTAGGCTAGTTCATTATGATATCCGCCATCTTTAAATATATTAATAATAGCGAGAACTTGGATCTCTTTGCAATAACAGATTACGGTATGTTTGTATAGCAATTAGTGGCAAAATTCTTGTGCTTGGTGGCTGGAAATAAAAAATACACACACACACGCCTTTTATCCCCGATGGGGTAGGTAAAGACGCAATTGGTATACCCACTTTCCACCGTGTATATTTTGTTCCATGATGTGATAGTGGACGAGTCTATCGAAATATCGTACATAAATTCCAGACTTAGGGCTGATACTGAGTAAAAAATGCTCTCATTTTGCCCGACCCGGGGATCAAATCCGAGACCTCAGCTTTGCAGCCGTACCGTAACACAACTATGCCACCGAAGCGGTCCTAAACATTAATAAGTTATTACTCAAAGTATTTACACGGTGAGATTTCGTGGAATTTCTTGTAAATAAAATAACGTGTTTCATTCCTTATTTCATCATCAATAAAATTTGGGCGTAGTTAATGAACTGGCGAGAGATGTCGCCCCCGTTGCCATGGTGATAATTTCGAAGTGTACCCAAAATATCTACTAACAATATACGCTTGGAAGTTTTCGAATACTCTTTAATTTAAATCTCGCTTTTGATGTGCGTTGTATGACGAAATGTGAAATTGAATTACACGGTCGACGAGCACTGTGAACGTTTCAAACAAATGTAAGGGTTTCGCTTCGGTATCATTTTTTAAAATTTTTCTATAAGTGTGTTAACATGATGCTGTTTAGAATAGCATGGTTCCTTAATATTAACGTCATAGAACTTGTTAATATTATAAATATGAAACCAAAACACTTTATTTTTTGTTTTTATTTTTAAATACGCGAAATATCAATAATAAATAAAAAATAATAAAATTATTTTGTATAAAAATAGATTTAAACAAAACAAAAAACTGTATTACTAATTTATGAAAATTCGAATTGTAGATTACATTATTTCGACGTGTAGATTTATATTTTAAATTAAATTGTCCTTGCGGTTACGTCTGCGCGAATAAGTTTTTGCGGGATAAAAATTTCACAGGATATAAAGTAGCCTATAATACATAGGAAGAAATGAATTTCTTATTAGTGAAAAAACAATCGAAATTGGTTTAGTGGTTCCTGAGATTAGCGCGTTCAAAACAAACTCTTATGCTTTCAGAAATAGAAATCAATAACAAAAAAACTTTATCACACTTGTATGGAAAGAAACATCGCACCAAATTCTGGACTCACGCATTTTCTTTATTGCGTAGATTGATCTAATTTGACCCGCGTTGACCTCATGAATCGGCGTCCAATCATAGTTATTTCAACGAAATAATTTTGTCATTCTTTTGATTGGTCGTGGTAATTTTTATTGGAGTTACATTTTGTGGGACACGAAAGTATGTTTTGTAAGAATATTTTTGTTGTTAATACTTATTTTCAGATTCATAGCTTTGGCGACAGGTCCATATAACTTGATTCCTGCCGGCTTCCCTTTCGCAATTTATGTAAAATATAATTATCATTAGAACGTATATTAGTACCCATATTATGTTGTGTCAGATCCCCTTTTGGAAAATAGCAAAAATATTAAGAATGCTGTCGAACTAGTGCTTTGTTTTGGAATAGTTGGCTCATTAATATATATCTACTCTAAAATTTTGCTAGTGGTTTATTTTATATCGTACAGAAGGCATTAAAACCAGTATATCCGGTCCAACAGGCCGGCATAATTGTGTCGACTGTCGAGGGCTAATCATCTCTCGTCAGTCGACATTCTATTCGACCCACTTATTACCAGGTGCAGTGGGGTCACTTTACCGCGCTTGTATAATACAAAAACCAAGAAACAAATTCAAAATTAACTCTTACAAAACGACACGTTAAAGCCACGTACAATTCATTTAAGTTTATCACTCATGCGATTTTTTACACGTGTTTTCGCATTCACGCCTGTCGCTTCTCAGATAAGGTTGAGGGAATCTATAAACATCTCGCTTACATTTTACATTTCGTCTCGGTGAGTCAAAGTGTTTTTTTCACGGTTTTTGACGCTATATTGTTGAGTATGCGACGCTGATCAAGGAATAATTTTTGAAACGTTAAGTATTTTTGAAGTGTGTTGGTATTTGTTTTTTATTTTACATCTTTCAATGGATGGAAACTTTATTAATCGATTATAAACTCTATTTTTATACAATTTAGGGTCAAGATCAGGAAGTTCGCCTGAATGTTTAAACCAAGATATATCATAAGCAGTTGCAACATCAACCAAACTTTTAATTACAGAAGACTGAATGGAATTGCATGCTTTAGTTTCAATTAAAAAAAATTAAAAAATGGAAATTTCCATCCTAATTCAAGCAATGTCTATTAATAGTTTTTTAAATCTCATCCTATCCAGTACATGCAAATCAGAAATATGCAAAACCATCACAACGTGTTCACCATTTTACACGCGCGTTCTAATGCACGGTGCAAGACTGCCAAATCGCCGATCACTTGGCATTAAGTGCCAAAACAACTGGACCCGATGCCAAACGTCGCGCGTGCCAAATATTCATATGTTCGCACCCTAATAATCCGATACGACGCTCTGTGTCTGCGTCTTTATTGGTAATGCTCCGGTTTTTTATCGGTTTGGCGTAACGTTGATGCCGCATCCAATGTGTTAAAAGCCATTCGGCCCTCGTAACATGGTCGGATTATTGCGCATTTGTTACGCTTATAGTTGTATTGCTTAAATATTACGCCGAGGAAAATTTGTACACAATCTCTAATATTTCACATCGTTAAGTTTGCCTAGGTTTTTTATGGATGGTTGGATTGTTACTAATATTATAGATTTCACTTCATCTACAAGTGATACACATGCTAATTTATAAAGGATATGTTCAAAGAACCTGGCTTAGTATAAAATGATCTTTTTTTTTCTAGGATGATTGTACCGCAGCTAAATTTGATACACTTTCAAATATCGAAATAACACTGTAGATTTGTACGTAGCGTTGTTCTGTACTACGAGTTTTTTTTACAGCGCTACGATTTTCTCGCAGTGCTACGAAATCCGCATTGACTCTGTCACCACAATAGTATAATTTATACAAATCTATACTAGTATATAAAGCTGAAGTTTGTTTGAATGCAATAATCTCAGCAACTACTAAACCAATTTTAAAAATTATTTCTCGAATAGGAATTTGCATTACTCCTGAGTGGTTTAGGAAAATATAAATTGTCACTTTTATCCCGGAAAAACTTTAACATGTTAGTGGAGCTGCGAGCAAAGCTAGCTATAAATACAGTAAGAAATACCACACTAATATTAATAATCAATATTGCTGGTGGTAGACATATTTTATATCCACCCGGATAGCAACCACTGTACACGAGGTGTTAAAACCCGCCATAGTTGCTCACGTAAGTGTGTCGCGTTCCGGGATCAGTCTGTGTATATCCGGTTCCAACAGGTCGGCATAATTGTGTCAACTGCCGAGGGATAATCTTTCCTCGTCACTTCATTTACTATCAGGTTCAGTGATGTCACCTTGTCGTGTACGTATGTAAATTAACAAAAAATAAACAAATTAAATGCGTTTCTATTATCTGATACAATCTAAAAACCAATATCTTGAACAGCAAACCTATTCATATTCATTCTTCTCAAATTCCCACAGAAAAATTTCAAAATATCTTACATCTCACAAGCATAAAATATTCTAACCAAATTAAGCTGTTATTATTCACCCCTCTGAATCGTCGCTAATAACCGCGCCGGCATCGAACCCGCGTCCCTTCTCACCGTGACGCGGGGCGCTATTGAAAAAAGCTCGCATTATACCCGTTTTACATGAAAAGCGCGCATTTCTATGCGACTCGTGTTGTTGAATGTGGGATTAATGACGGAATTGTGAAGTGTCGTAGGTAGCGAGTGTTTGCGAGTTTTTGGAGACATTTTGTATGATGTATGACAATGATTTTATCAGTTTTATTAGTAGTTTGAATGACGAGACGAGCTTGCCTTTCGCCGTAAGCTGTATGACTGCCCATAAACAGTAGAAACATCATCCAACACCTTGAATTATAAAGTATTGTTTGGTATTCCACTGCGTTCGCCATCTTGAGACATGTGATGTTAAGTCTTATTATGTCCAGTAGTTACACTGTCTACAATGTCCAACTGGAACATAACTACACACTTTAGCTTGGCGGCAGAAATAGACATTGCAGTGGTACCTACCCAGGCGGACTCTCACCTATGAGAGACATACCACCAATACTAGCTTTGACTTCCCAGTGTAATATATATTATAAGTACGGTGCAATTTATCAGACTGCATCGGTGGCGTAGTTATACCATACGACTGCAGTGATCTAGGGTTTGATACCCGGGCAGTGATTTTGAGTTTTTCTACTCAGTCCTGGAGTCTGGAATTTGTTTGGCGATATGCTTGCCCCCTATCTGATCATGGGACGGAATATACCCGGCGGAAAGTGAGTGCGCCAGTTGCATCTCTGCCTACCTTTTGGGGGATAAAAGGCTTGAGTCTGTGTATGGTGCGTTTAATAAGATATTAATTTGTTAATAAAAATTAAAGATTACGTGTGTGATGCAATTTATGACATTTAAATTTGTTAAAAAAAATAAAGGTTAATAGTTAGATGGTTAACAGTCAGGTTAGGTTTTGATGCTTTACTTCAAAGTTTTTCCTTAAGGAAAACTACTTAAGTAAGATTTTGTGTATTTGACGATATTTGGTAGACTACATAATCGGCGCTATAATAATTGTTTCAGCAATAACTTTCACCTGAAGCGACGTAACTAGCTTGTAAGTTTGTTTACCCTACGGTCAAAAGGTTAATCGCGTTCTCAGACGGTATGCAAAGTATATTCTTACAAAATGTAAAGACATGAACACCAACAATTAATTATATGGTAACAAGCAGAACAGGGTAAACTTTGGTTATCCTTCCCTTTTGTATCCTGTCGCGTTAATTTAAGGTGCTAGGCATTTCAATTATTCATACTTGTGCAACAATTCAAAGCCATTTTCAAGACTCGTTATTTATATAGTTACTATTATTTGCAATTTGACAAACTACCAATATCCGTTTATATCTATAAAGCGTGAAGTGTCTGGAATAAATCCAGATATTAAAACTAATATTAAATTATCTGAAGATTAGAATCAAGTTCGTTGATAGTGTTGAGTAGGAGCATATATTTTATATCCGCCAACATAACGACCTCTGTACACAAGGTGTTAAAATCCGCCATATTGGCCTACGTCAGTGTGTCGCGTTCCGGTATTAGACTGTATATATCCGGTTTCAACAGGCCGGCATAATTGTGTCGACTACAGAGGAGTAATCATCTCGTCAGTTGAAATTTTATTGGACCAAACTCCACTATTACTATAACTACCGATAGTACTGCAGTTCTACGACAAAAATGTTTATTTTTAACACAAAACCCCATCAGTCTTTGAATCGCGCTTGTATTTCGGTTAGAATGGCTAAGATACGGGCTATCACGGTTAATTCAGATGTAGGGTCAGTCGTTAATGTAATTAATGTGTGTGTTCTTGTCTGACCCACAATAAAATTGATGTTGTAATTAAATGTTCTGAAAATATATGTTAATCCGTGGTAATTCTGTACTAGGAATGATAGAGTTTATTTACGATTTTAAACAATGGTAATAATGGGAAATCAAGTGTTTGTAGTGCTGATTTAATCCAATATATAAATGAGTGATTAGTCTTTATGCACAATACCCATTTCTTTTTCGTCTCATCGAGTGTTTTAGTACGGGAGTGGTAAAGTCACCTAACTGCTCCTAATGGTAAGTAGAGTAGAGTTCAGTGGAACCTGGAAGGATTCCTTTTGAGGTGCGGAACGTTAAAAAACATTGTCCAAAAATCGCTTCTTACCGTAAAGAATTTGTGAAGAAAGTGATATAATAATCTTAAACCTCCTATAATTCGTATCGCAAGCAACGGAAAACCTTAATCCGGGCATTTGAGGTCGTATGAAAAAAACTATTTGTCTACCAGTACCCCGCGGCGATAATAATTCCGCAACAGCAATAAAAAAATCAAGAACAAATCTCAAAATCCCACCGACAGCCAACTAGGCACGCCTCCGAAATTATTAAGCCTTTATATTCACTGATCATATAAATTTAGACCCTAAGACCGTCGCATACATCCGTTTTTCCATTGTTAATAAATAAGTACGTTACAACATGCTTGTTTTAAAAACCTGTTTACGATGTCATGGAATTTTACGCTACGGGGCTTAATAGCTGTCGTGTTTCTTGTCCCTTTCATGTTTATATCTCTGTCTCTTTCTACGGTCAGCTCATTCAATCCGACTTCCCTATAATCCAATACTAGACTGGACAGACGGGATTTGTAAGGAGCTTTCTTGTTCTGAAATACTGTGGAAATATCATACGTTCGCTTCTTATGGCTGGGGGGATTAAGGGAAATTGTTGAAACGACTTAAGAATAGAAATTTAATTTTATATCGGAAATAAGGATTTCGTTATTTGTTTATAGATAATATTATGGGCAACAATGGAAAATTAAATTCCGCTACGATAGATGCTACGCCGTAGCAACGTAGCGTTCAATGCTGACGTTCTTAGCTACGAAACTGACAAATCACGTCGTTCGTAGCTTCATTTTTTCTGTAACATAATAGCAGACTGAGGACTATTTATTTTCAGACAAAGAAAATAATAAGGCAGGGATAGTTTTTAACGGAGACTCTTAAGATTATTATTGGTCACCTTAGACTAATTAAGATTATTATTGGTCACCTTAGACTAATTAAGATTATTATTGGTCACCTTAGACTAATTAAGATTATTATTGGTCACCTTACATCCTCACTAATCAGGACTTCTAGCTCACTACACACTAAATTCTCATTCTGTAATTGGAGCAAAACTAATCTGCATAGAGCTGATTACTTATTTGCCGTCCGACTAATACCATTCAACTATGGGACGTAGCGCGCTAATCCCATCAATGGTTGTCGCACCATGCCGGGATTACTGGACGCGTGACATTACTTTGTGTGCCTTATTGTATAAGCGATAACGATTCATTGTTTTACAGCATAGTAGTAGTTTCAAGAATATCGACGGATAATTCCGATAGTGTGACAAGGTTGCATGAAGGAAAATAATGTTACCATGTGTAGTTTGTGCTTTGATTTTTTTGATGACAATATTATATAAAGTACAACTGTATGTAAATATTTTATGCATTATTGAATATCCACTGTAATATAACTTTGAACATATGAAAAAATATATTTTGTATACTAATATTGTTGGTTGTAACCAAAAATATTGTTATCAAAAAAAAGTTCGCCATAACATACCATTTGACCCACCACCGAGCCGTCAACCGCTCGACACCTACCGTTTGCAGCGCAGTCCATCGCTAGTTTGATTGATTTATTGCCGACGTTTGTACAACAATGCAAACGATGAACAATGAACATTGTTTCATCATTTGCGACCACCAATCATCCGCACGCAATACAGGAATTACACGTCGTGTTACAAAACTGGCTGATTCATTGTTTAGAAAAGTGGATCATTATTGTAGTGTCAATCTTCTTTTGTTACTATCTGTATTATGTTGAAAGAGTTACGACTGCTAAAGAGGCAAAGATATTTATAATATATCTTTGAGAATCGCTGTCGAAAATATATTATAAAAAAGTGTATTGTAAATGTTCTTCAATAAAAATATTTATTGTAACAACTTCCAAATTTACATCTCCATAAACCTTTGATGTTTGAACCAGTGTACACTGTGTCTTAGATTTTAAAGTGGAAAATGCAACTTACGAAGGCTTATATGTTACAATTAATGTATTGAGTGGATAGGAAAGTAAAAAATAAACTTAAAATGTAATAAAATAAAAGTCTATTTTGCTTATCACGGCAATTACGTAGGTATAATATGTCTAATGTGAAATTAAGAGTTTGAGTGAGTGTAGGAATATAAAAACAATTATCCCGAAACCACTTTAAAATGTTCAAATAAATTCCGCAACATGCAAACATTACAATTCTCCTAGAATGTGGCATTTTAAATATCTAAACTGCAATTCAGTTATCTCCAAATGCAGCGGGCAATAGTTTTGATGCATGTAATTGCGGCGGTGGGTTTAAGAGTTAATTTGGAGATAGTCCAAATTTGCTTTTATCCTCAAATAAAACTGGAAATATAGTTGGGATTGCGATGGGGGCTATCCTAGTTCTCGGTAGTGATATTTAATGGTGAACTAAACGCTGCACAATTCTATGTAAGGTGCGTTGGGGTAAAATCGGACGCTTTTTCGACGTGTTAAACAGTGTTCTCAAAATATTTTTTTACAAGAATTCTATAGAAGTTATCATAATGAATTATTAACTTAGCTATATGTTATTAAATATACTAAATGGTATGTATTTTTAAATTTCTTAAATATAACAGTTAATGTTTTATAAGGCTTTGAAAAAGTACCATACTTTTAGAAATGTGTGAGAAAGATAGGACCTTCACAGGTATAGTTCGGACTACTCTCTAAAACCGTATATGTTAAAGGGATTCTAAAATCCATAAAAAGAGTATATTCTGATCTAGATAGTCATTTATAAACATTCAAAAATTTAATAAATTTCGTAAGATATTTTAGAAGCGAACTTTGTTTTTTAATAGTTCTAGGCATACGATCTTACCCCTCACGATTGACACTGTAGATATTTTTTAAAATATTCGAAGAAATAGTACATATACGTGGAAATGAATAACAAATATACAAAATTGATCATTCCCATGAGCTATAAAAAAATATATAATTACTGAGTTCAGATGTTTTCGTGTGTAAATTTTGACACAAACTTGCAATATTTTACAAGTGCTAGATCGAACGATTTTTATCCGTTCTTTAACGACAAATAATTGTATGCGTGAAGATCGGATCTCAGGGAATATAGGTGTTTCGACAAATTTGAATAAACAAGTCACAAGATTTATTTCCATTATGATACTATACAACTACAAAAGTAATTGAAAACAGGAAATACTAAATTAAAATTAAGGCAAATTCTTGCATGGGGTTAATCCGGATCTGCCAAGGAACGACGAAATGCCGATATTCTGTTTGTTAGCACCGTAAACATTATTTATTTGACGGAATCATTCATGTGAACTAGTGGAACGTAGGGAATAAGATGGGGCCACAGGTAGTGTTGTCTAAGAACAAAAATTATAACACAATTGCAAGTTATTTCATTTATACGATGTTACACCTCCTACGATCTTACCCCAACGCGCCTTATTATTTCATAATGTTGGGGATTTTGTCGACCGTTGTCATTTTTATTGCTTAGACGCGATTGCAGTGCAAGACTTCATGGCTTATAGAAAAGGCGAGACTCGGCAGAAGCGCTAAGATTTTCACAATTTATTTTCGTAAACTAATTTCTCTAATACATTTTTATAACATAAATTTAGTGGAACAGTTTTCGAGAAATCCTTTTCTGCTAGTATAAATGTAGATTTGTATTACCTTCAAGGACATCCTCTATTATTGAGATCCATTTGATGTTATTTGACATGCGATGTAATTGCAAATTGACAAGAAACTTAGACATAACTATGACATTTGATAACGTTGGGTTTCGTAGTCCATGCCAAAAGTTATAGTTTATACAATGTTGATTTTATTTGTTTTGTTTATAACAAAGCAAATAGAACAGGTATTTGTAATTTACTCTCCGTCAAAACAATTACAAACTAAAGATTCGTTCAATGTAATCTAAAACTACGATCCCTGAGATATAAAGTGCTCACAATTCTAAATTGGATTTGTTTAAATGTTTCTTATACATTTACTAGCTGTGCCCGCGGCTTCGTCCGCGTGGAAATTAGTGTGCCACAATTTTTTTCCCGCGTAAATCCCGATCCAAAGATTTTTTACAACCACGTGACCTCTAAAACATTGACCGTTATCGTCATATTTCAGTCAATTTACAGTCTTAACCTAAAGCTTCCTTCCAGTATCTTTTAGTAAAACCGTACAATAATTCGATGAGTAAATTTTGAAAATCGATCATATACAGACAGCTTTTGGGGACTTTGTTTTACAATATGTATAGATTATAGTTACAAAGAAGGCCAAAGTTTGGGATCAGGAGAGAATGGATTTTGTTTAAACATAAAAAAATTGGAGCAATTTGTGTTATTGTCTCTGATTAGTTTTAAGGTAGTAAAAAAAACCATTGTAAATTTTGTGAAAGATTTTTTTTTTGTTGTCACAAACGATGGTTTAAAAGCAGCTTACTGAATGACCTTTATAGTATATTCAATCAAATATCGAACGAAAATATTTGAAAATTCCTAATATCGATTGTCTATAAGAATGAACACCCAAAGCACGGTCGGTCTTTATTAGCTACAAAAAGCAGATATTTCCAGATCCAGTTTTATTCCACCCATCCTTTATAATAAGAGCTTCATACAATTACAGTTCAAGGGCGAAATGAGTTTTGCATTATCGTAACTAATCGAGAAGTTTTGAATATAATAAGCGAATACTACAGTGGAATTGTTCGAAGAAAAATAGAGTCGTAAAAAATTATCACCGAATGGAGAAGTTTTGTGTAGTCTCGTGGTTTGTGACTTTTGTATTTTCATTTCGTGTTTTGTGGTTTTATGTAGCGTTAATTGAATATTTTGTAAGTATTTGTGACTCCTTTCTTTATATCCTTTCGAAAATACAGAATTATTATTAATAAGTATATCACAAGAATGTCATTTACAATATTAAATTAATTATTATTATGTTAAATTAATAACTATTTTAAAAATGAACTCTTAATTACTTTCTAAATATATAAATAGACTGCCGTTTTTTCTGTGTATACATAAGTTTTAACATAAGTAATATTATATAAAAAATCTTACGATATACAAAGTACTGTCTTCGTGCAGTTATTTCTTGAATATTGAAGAAAATGCCTTTTATTTTAATTTATGTGAAGAAATCATAAATGTTGATAAAACACAGAAGTGTTCAGGATATTTGAAATTTTGAACTCGTTCAGCTCCATACTTGGGTGACTACAAAATAGTTCTATCTATTAAAATTTTATTACTAGCAGCGTGGCGTGCTTTAGGGGAGACCTATATTTAGCAGTGAACAACTGTAGGCTGATGATGATGATGATTAAAATTTTCACTATATTTACTTGAGATCTGTTCAACCCATTAAGGGTACAAGATATCTACATAAACGAAGTCAGGGAAAAGCCATTGTTATACAAACTCGCATACATATGCATGTACTAACAGCTTAATACATAACGAGGGCCAAGTCACGAATCTTCAGCGAGCGCAGTTCTAATCCTTTTTGACAAGGGTGTTTATTATTTATAGGGTCCCTTACTTGAGACCCGTAATAAATTAATCCTTATATGACCGTGTTTTACAAACGGTAATTATCTGCCGCGTACTTGTTTTATTTATTGCACCTGCAAAGGTTTTTTAAAGCCTGAATTTAGATGATAAAAATATAAAATGAAATCTATTGTGTTGTGGTGAAGGTTGAAAATTCTCAGTTAAGAAGCCGATTCTTGTGTTAATGTTAAGGGTGTAACAAAAATTGTATTTTATAGTACTAATTACATTAGTTTGCAAACGTAAGTAGGTATAAATTATAAGGAAGTTCTAAATATTGGACGATAGTATGGAAGTCCAAATGCAATTGAAATCCATGTGAAGCAAAAGGAGTGTGGCAAAATCAAGCAAAATGGTAATTAATTGTTTCTGTTTATCCTTATTGGATAGAGGCATATATACTTTACTACGTATTCTCTAAGCTAAAAAATTTTATCGATTCAAAATACCAGTCCTTGGTCTATCTATCTGACATGAGCCAAACATATAAATTCGTTTCGCGAAATATGTGTTTACTTCAATCAATTATCATCGCAAACTTTCATATTTATAAAACAGCAGGACAACATTATAATTATTTACTTTTTGCTGGAGTATTTTATTCCCAACCTGCACCTTGCTCTTTGTAATTACTTAAGTTAATGTCGACACTTTCCCGGTATATTTTCACTGAAGTTCATCAAGAGAATTTAAAGTTTAATTGAGTTGTGGATTTCTGTAACTAACGAGTCCTGGAAACTAACCAATCTTACCCTTTGAGTGTATAGCAAAATTGTTGATGAATATTGAGTATAGTTTAAGTTAATTCAAATGCAATTAGTTGTTGAAAACCCTTGCGTAAACTTGATGGCAGAAATTCTGTTATTGAGATGAGAGGTTTTGACTCCATACCAGTCAAGTTTAAGTAAGTCTACTCTTTTATAGGATTTTTGTAATATGCTCATATTAAAGTTTGAAAAGGTTTTTAGCTTGTATATCAATCGTGAGTCTTCTTAGTATATTCCGTAGGAAGCGAGAGAAGTATGCCAGATTCGTGCTAAGTGGCAATCTATAGTCTCTGCTTACCCCGAGATAGAGGCGCGATACTTTGTATGTATGTAAAATTTTAATGAAAGACGTCCAAATGGTGAAGAATGATTTTTTTACGTCCGTAAAAAAATCATCAATTCAAGTCCCCGTAAAGTGTTCTCCGACCTCAAAATAGAACCGAGAAGTAGACTGTCCACAGCCAGTGACTTTAAGCAGTATTATGTGCAAGTTTGAACTGATGTCGCCACTAAAATAATGGTCACATCTGGAAATTCAATGGTTCAACTAATTTTTTTCCAAAAGTCGTCGCATTTAAGTGATTCAACAACTTTATCAACTGTTGGTTTACACTGTAGTGTTCCATGGAAACAAGTTAATACCGTCTGCGCGGCGCCTAATTAACAACGATCGCAGCAGCTACACGCCTTTAATTGGTCACATTTGCATTGATTACATTTACATTTCAATTTGACTCGTATTACAATGTATTAGATGTTAGGTAATTATGATTACGATATGGTACCGACGCGCCAATTAACGTTAATGCTTGAACTTTGTAATCATAACTAGTATATCGTAAAGTAGCAAATTGATTATTATTACATTATTAATAAAGTCGATATTAAGTATTAGTAGACAGGCTCGCTTCCTATCACATCATGGGACTGTACACGTATGGCGAAAAGGGGTTCCTCTGGTCGCTTCTGCCTACTCCGATAGATGTGTGTTGTTTTTTAAAGTAAACAGTTTTATTGGTATTAGAAGTGATGAGATTAACCAAAAACGATTATGAGTCTTAAAATGTCATGTGTAAGACTGACAGTTCAGTACGGTGAGATATTTGAGGAACATGTCGAGTGACACTTGCTTGTATACCAAACTCTTGTATTGCATTATAAAGCCTTCACTTCTATCAAAAATATTTCGTGAAATAACTTCAGAAGTTTTTTATTACCCAGAAGATATTTTGAATGAGTGCGCTTTTTGTAATTTTCAGACTTCGCAGCCCATCACGCGGAGAAACTAATAAAACTTGCACGTGACCTACTCACAGGAAGTTCTTACTTTTCTCTTGCCACGTAATTTACATTCCTGAATGTGTTTCAGAGAATTTAGCACACACGTTTTACGTTTATGGAAAAATTATATGTATTTATAATGTGTAGGGAAACAGAATGAACAAACAGAATATGTTAATGTCTGGAAGGAAATGTTAAGATTTCAAACTTGCTATTTTGAATGTAATGTTGGATTGCTTTGTTTTTATGTGCAGAATAGTGACATATGAGTCTTATTATAAAAGCTAGTTTACAATAAAGCAATGTTGCACGCGGCTTCCTTCGTGTGAAAAGCCTTTCCTGGAGCAAAAGTTCATTGCTACAAAACATTGTACGACGTTAACGCAGTCTCAATAAAAATATCCAATATTTTCAATAGGGACAAATTACCAGAAGAAAAAGTAATCAATGTATTATCTGACATTATCTGCCCATGTGTCAAATTTTATCCAAATGGGTTTCGTTGTTACTACCTTTATTTCTAACAAAGATCTAATAATAATAACAGCCCCGTATTATATATACTTGCCCACTGCTGAGCACGGGCTTCCTCTACTACTGAGAGGGATTAGGCCTTAGTCCACCACGCTGGCCTAGTGCGGATTGGTAGACTTCACACACCTTCGAAATTCCTATAGAGAACTTCTCAGATGTGCAGGTTTCCTCACGATGTTTTCCTTCACCGTTAAAGCGAACGATAAATTCACAAAGAATACACACATGATTTTTTATAAAAGTCAGAGGTGTGTGCCCTTGGGATTTGAACCTGCGGACATTCGTCTTGGCAGTCCGTTCCACACCCAACTAGGCTATCGCCGTTCCACACCCAACTAGGCTATCGACAAAGATTTAAACATATTCACAATCTTTCGCATTCGTAATATTAGAAAGATTTACCTTAATTGAAAAGCAATACATTTATACTCATACGTCACATCTTTTCCCAAAATTAATACGAAAAATTAAAAGATAGATAAAAAATTATGAAAACATCTTCACACAAAAATAAATTGGTGCAGGCTAAAGCTTTTTACATCCAATCCTTTTAACGAAAAAACTTTCGCAGAGCTAGGAAAATTTTAATAACAATTCGCTATGGTGTAATCACGAATCAATTATCACTACAGAAGGATCGAATGAATGTTGAGAATATTTGAACTTAAAAACATATTTTTTTTTATGTGTAGATTAAGGGGGCCCTATACCTTCTAGGGGGGCGAATTCGTCTTTTTAAAATTGGGCTTTGCTCCCGTATACGGAATAGAGGCTTTGACTTATGTTTACGATATTAATTTGAGTATTTTAACTTAAATTGTGTGTACACATGGCATTTTATTACATTTCGCATCTGAGATTCATTTACAAATGTTTACAAGATTATAACTCTACTATACTATTTTATTAATAGTTGGAAATGAATATTTACATTATATAATTATTATTAATAGTTGGAATTGAAGATTTGTATTTATATTAAGATACAATTATGTTTAAAAATGGGATTGCTGATTAGAATGGTTCAGATATTGATACCGCATTCGAATTATTTGGCAAATCGATGAACAAACTAGAAATACACTATTCTAAATCTAATTTAAAAAATAATTAGATTTGTCTATCTATTGTAACAGACAAGTCTAATTAGATGTTAAATTCATGAATTTATTGGTTTATAATGCAAACTGAACCATCTGTAAGAGATAAAATTGTGTAACAATGAAACCCAGTCGAGGCGACGGTTGTACAAACAAACCCACAGTTCAAAGTTTGCTAACATTAAGAAAACAAAAGTAATGCTATTATTCGCTAGCTCGTTCGTTTATACAAATCTCTGAATCCACGGTATACGTCTAGTTCGCGTTTGATTAAGTAGGATTGGAATTTGATTAACCTATAGATTGTTGGAATTCCGGAAACTTGACTACGTAGGCATCTTCATTACTATTGTAGGTGATGTGATATGGGACCGAGTTAATAAATTTAGACGTTATTAGGTGAAATGGAACTTATGCTGTGGTGATAAGTTATGTTATCGTGTAAATGGTTTATCCTTAACTATTCTAAATATGATATTAATATATCATCTTAGAATGTTGTATGAGTTTGTACCAGTGTTTTGGTGCATGGAAACTTAGAAAGATATTGCAATTTATAAGTTTCTTCATGCGTGTTTGTAATTATTTTATTTTTGTTTGAAGCAGTCGCCTTAGCGAAGCGAGTGACATGGTTCTAATTACTTGACCTAATAAGATTTAACATCTCATGTCTTAGGATGGCGAACGCAGTGGAATACCAAACAATACTTTGTAATTCAAGGCGTTGGATGGTGTTTCTACTGTTATGGGCGCTCGTATCGCTTACCATCAGGCGAACGGCAAGCTCGTCTCGTCATTCATTAAAAAAAAGTGAGGCTGATCAGTGCCAGGCCGACATAAATGTTCATGTTCGGAATCGTTTGGTTTTGATGTGGGCGATGTCTCATTAAAATCCTTAGTGTTTAAAAATAATCGACACATTATATCGGGGTCCAGAATTCGTCGAATATGTTTTATAAATAATTGTTAATTCTAAGTCTGTTCTACGTTGTTCTAAACTTCGTTTTAACTGCACCATATTTAATTGCAATAAGGCGACCGTACCCAACCATTTGATAGAGACAGAACAAAAACTTATCCAAGAAAAACCGCACGGATTCTAATTACGTCTTTTCTCTCCATTCTAAAACTATTACCATAAAAGCGTTTGAAGAAATCTTTAAAACGGAATTATGTACACAGAGCGACTTCATTGTACGTCGAAAACTCAGCTGATTTTATAATGCTAATGTAGTTTTTGTTCGTGGCATGTTTTTAAAGCTTTATGTTTAGCACCTGCATTATTTTACGGTGAAATGGACTAATGAGATTCCTAATGGCGATAAAAAATTGTGTATGCTAAACGGTAAAGGGGTGTTAACTTGTCCGTTTTTGATTTAATTCGAACTGAAATATGGTGAAAGTTTTAGAAGGAATATTTAGGTTATTTTCGGTAATAAAATTAATTTAATTTGTACATTAATTTAATTTGAACATTAATTTTATGGTTTGTTTTAGAATTTAAAAACGTATTACTCATAGTAATAAAATTTGTAAGCAGTATTCACTAACGCTTTCAAGTAATTTGCTTCCTTATGTTAAGTAAAGACGAATGGTAAAACTAGATAATTAAACTTGCGCATAGTTGTAACTCTATTAGCCTAGATCGTTTGCATTCAGTCTTATAAAACATATTTAAATCTGCTTATTGTGTTACAAGATATATAAATTACTAGCTTTTGATCGCGGCTTCGCCTGCGTGAAGGAATTTTCCGGGATATTATTTTTTCCGACTTGCTTGATATGTATTGTTATATTATGACCAAATTACACAAAATCATTATAAATTGTATCCTATGTGTTATTCTGATCTGACCAATATACTGTAAAGTTTCATCCAAATCCGTTTAGCTTTTTTGTGAATGAGGAACAAACATACATTCATACATCCATCCTCACAAACATTCGCATTTATAATATTAGCAGGACTAGTATTTTTGTTTCCTCTTATACAATTATCTCAAACAGCATCCGAATAACAGAACATTATGAAAACAGAAATAAACATTAGGTGGATTACATAGGATTACATTGAAATGGAGGCAAAAGCAATTAGAACCATTAGACGTTAAATATTAAACGTTCTAAGCATAATACCATAATGAAATTAAGAAAATGAAAACATGAACGAATCATAAAGTATAGTTGAACAAAACAACGTAATAACCGCATGCACGCAATGTAGAGATGTCACAGTACGACAACTGGAATACGCAAATAACATTAAAAATTTCACGTGATACTGTTTTGATTTAGAGATGGCAGCATAATACATAAATTTAAGAGTTTATTAATTTATTTTTATTTATTAAGGTATTTATACACTTTATATACACGTGTATATCGGCGGACTTAATGCCAAGGGCATTCTGTTCTAGTCAACCTTAGGGTGGTGCGGATTTATAAAATTTTTATTTTTAAACATAAAAAATATTTGTGACTGGATTTTATTTTTCTTTACATGTTTTAATATTATAATAGTTTTTTATTTATTGTTAAGTTCAATCAGTCAAAATCTAAATAAATTCCACATACTTTAGCTTTTATCGGTTTTAACTGAATTAAAATAGGATTGAGACTTCGGAAATAATCTCCATGGCACATATTCCAGTCAATCATAAGACTATCACACCAAGGCGCTCCGTTACCATACTATACACTCAATACATCGTTTCTAGTGTGACGACGCTGACACGGCGCCTACACAAACAAGTCTGATGGAAATTTTAATTCCATTCCACTGTACGGACGCTGTTTGTTTTAAGTATAGTCTGAATATTGCACTTTGCTCGGAAATTGTTCTAGCATGAAGGTTTGTGGGTGGCTTTTTTCTTATTCTACAGAAATTAATTTAGCTCATAATGTTTACGATTTTTTTTAGATTCGTTTGGTTTTAATTGTTTTGGTACTGAGAGATTGCTGGGAGCGTCGGGTATGCCAAGAAACAAGAAAAAGGTGTTTTTTTTTTTTGTCAATGCATGCTGTGACACCTCAAAATGTTGTGTAAGTCTATTATTACTATTATATTTATTGGAGCTAGTTATAATGTAACAACTACTGGCTGTCCTAATTATAAATAAATAAATAAATAAAACTTGAATATCTCTGTGGGTATGACAATGTAGATCATCAGCTTTATATTTTTTCAATACAAATAAATAAAATGTAAGTATTTATAATCTTTCATAAGTTTATGTTATAGTCATGAGCATTAAATATATTTATAATGTTTCATAAGTTCTTGCCACAGTCATTTGCATACTTTTTTTTCTGTTTTTTACTCTGACGAAGTTGTGAGCAAAAACTACTCAAAAATAAAGTTTCGGAATGCAGTTCAGGTCATATTACAACATCAGCTAATTAAAGTTCAGACCAAATTTTAGAGCTGAAAGTAGGTCGCGAATTTTTACTCTTATTTTTGGCATCGAAGCTTCCAGAAATATAGACATAAGTCTCGTTGGTACAGTAGGCTTTTATTTGAAAATGTGTCTCGAAATTCTAAGTTATTAGATAGTTACGTCAATAAAGGTACTAATAAGATGATTTGTAACTAATGTCAATGTATTAGAGCTGCTTTTTTAGTGAAGTAGGTCTACGAATCCGCTCTAGGCCACTGTGGTGGACTAAGGCCTAATGCCTCTCAGTAGTAGAGTCCCGTGCCGTGCCCAGCAGTGGGACAGAATAAAATACAAGGCTGGTATTATATTATATATTATCAGTGAAGCCCTGTGTGATGTTCCTTGTCAACAGAATAATTCTGAGATTATTTTCAAAAAATTTAAGTGATAAAAATCGTAGTCCCTTTCATTCTGCACATTTATAAGTCAAAAGTCTAATTAAACTATGTAACTTTACTCCAATTAAATATTATTTTACTTCACTCAACCCCTGCACATCCTTATAGAATTCAACCACTTCGCGTCTTAAAGATCTCTTGTATTTACAAAATAATTTCTAAACTGCAATCAATATTGTTGAGAATAAAATGTGTTTAAAGACGTCTTGTCAAAACAATACATCTCGAATTACCGAGTACAACATCCAATTATGTTATACGCCAAATAACGCGGCGGAATGAGAAGCAATGCCGGGACTAAACAGCGGAACCGATTCCGGGCCCATCCGTGTTTGTCAAAGTGCTTCCTAAACATTACCATTTGTATACGATCGGTATGGATCTTTCCAGTAAGAAATGTTCAGTTAAACTTATTACGATAGATTTGTAAGTGAAATACGTTTGTGAAGTGTTTTGTATATTTAATTTACATAGTTGTATATATGCTCATGTAGTGCTTTAAAATGGAATAGACAAATTAAGCTTACATAATTCTAAAGTAAGAATTTATAACCTGAAATGTTTCTATAGTCGAAAATACTGCGTATGGGCAACATTGTATCGTCGATTTTGACAATATCAGTAAATAAAGATCACAGATACAAGCTGTAAGCGAGCTGTAATTCTAAAAATATCTAGAACTTGAAAACAACCCTGTCAGCGTAGTTGCTTATTTACCGTTTAACAAATTCGAGAACCACTGTTAGCGGCCACAACAGAGGTACAGGAAGTCGGGCGCCCCGCCGCGCTCCTCTTTGAAACTAAAAACCGGAAATTGCGTCGCGTTGTCTTCCTTCAAAGCCTAGACTGGCACGTCTTCATTAGTGGCATAAATTAAAACGCTTTCAAGATAACGGCTCCCGAGCTTAATATAGTTTCAATATTGCTTTGTTGTTAGGAAATTGAAGGAAATTGTCATTTATTGCCGCAGCATTCCTGTAAGGTGGAATTTAATTAATTAGTTTATATGAATGGTTTTCATGGTAGGTATTATATTTCGGTTCCTCTTTTTCTTGTTTGTAACATTGTTGACAGAGTAGTCAAGTAAAAGTGTGTTTTCGGAGTAGATACAATGCGCCTAACAATCTCTCGGATTAGTATCAGATGTTCAGATAGTGTTTTATTAAAATTATGTTAAGATAAACATCTGTCACAAACGGTGAAAGTCCGCCTGGGTAGGTACCACCGCAATGAATATTTCTGCCGCCAAGCAGCTGTGTGTAGTCACTGTTGTGTTCCGGTTTGAAGGACATTGTACCCAGTGTAACTACTGGACATAATAAGACTTAACATCTCATGTCTCAGGATGGCGAGCGCAGTGGAATACCAAAGAATACTTTGTAATTGAAAGTGTTGGATGATGTTCTACTGTTTATGGGCAATCGTATCACTTACCATCAGGCGCACGACAAGCTCGTCGCGTCATTCACAGCAATAAAAAAAGTGGAGTGGAACTGACTCTTTATTGGATTGGAATAAAGAAGTGTAGAAGTAGTAAATAATCGTCTTTGATACTAATTATCTCAAAATATGTCCCTTAAACTTAATGCATTCATGCATAAAGTTTAAGGGATATATTTTGATTACTTAAGTATTCCAGCATTCTACACTAAGAGAGACCATATTTCGTTGGTTGTAAAATCCCATTGAAATAAAACTATACAAGGCGGACTGATGAGACTACGCAGGCTGGAGTCTTCGAAACCTTGGAAGAAAATAATAATATAAATAACTGCGAAAAATCCGTAAAATAATTTTATTTTAATATCTAACATGTGAGTAAACTTTAAATCATTATGCCAAATTCCATACAATCTCGGATTCTTAACTATAAAAGTGGGTAGTCTTAAATTCGATTTTTAACGGTCGGATTTGTAATGACCTCGGTGACCCGTATTAGTATTATATAACCTTAACCTAACTGGTAACATGAGAAATACCCGCTGGTCTAGATTATCTGGAGATTAGCCGCATAATCTGCACTTGGTAGGGTTGTGGATACCTTTTCATGTAGTGTAAATATTACGCTAAAATATTGATAGGGTTAAACATATTTTACTGCAAAAATCTATCGGGGTTTATAAATACTGTTTGAGACTTCTGAGAAACTGTGTAGGGAATGAATATTTGTTTCTTTCTTTAATGCTAAACCTCACCTATATCAAAGGAACTGTTGTGTAAATTTTCATATATTTAGAATAATCCATATTGCCTGTCAGATACTGAAAATATATTTTGCAGAAATAAAATATATTAAAACAGTATTGTGTGTACTAAAATGATATTAAAGTTATCTTAAAAATACTTTAATAGATCGTTTTAGAGGACATAAACAAGTAGGGGTCGGAGTTTCTTTTTTTATTGTTTGATTGGACCAACTAATCTATTTGCTTTTTTGTTTTCTGATCTGTTTAGTATATTGAACCGTTCATCTACGACTGAAGTATTGAAGATTCAAAACAAAACAGATACTGTACACCATCGAAATTCAATACAGGCGACAAGGGAGACATAATAAGTGAAATGATAGGTATTGGCGATATCTTTGTTTTCGATTCCGATCTGCACCGGGATAGATGGCCCGCGGCACAAGCGGGATTACATGGGGTGAGCGGCCACTTCGCCCCGTGCTTTAATAAATGAATCGACCCGCGGGCCTTCTTTGACAGGTATGGACGGGGAACATATACGATGATTATTTACAAATTGCCCGTCAAGGGAAAGTTGAAGGCAATTGAAGAAATTACCTTTGACAGGTTGAATTTTGTTTATGGAAATGTGTTTGATTATAATCATCCCGTCTGGACATTGGCAATCAATACAATGTACTGCATTGCAGTGGTCCCTTTTGGACATTGAGTACCTCATGTTTACATACATATATAGTATCACGCCTCTATCGCATAGGGGTAAGCACTCTATGGATTGCCACATTGCACGATTCTGCCATACTTCTCGCGCTTCCTCCACCTTCATTAATCTTTTCATGCATTCCCATCGGTTCCGGGTACTTTAATAATAATAATAATAATAATATCAGCCCTGTATTATATACTTGCCCACTGCTGAGCACGGGCCTCCTCTACTACTGAGAGGGATTAGGCCTTAGTCCACCACGCTGGCCTAGTGCGGATTGGTAGACTTCACACACCTTCGAAATTCCTATAGAGAACTTCTCAGATGTGCAGGTTTTTCTCACGATGTTTTCCTTCACCGTTAAAGCGAACGATAAATTCACAAAGAATACACACATGATTTTTTAGAAAAGTCAGAGGTGTGTGCCCTTGGGATTTGAACCTGTGGACATTCGTCTCGGCAGTCCGTTCCACACCCAACTAGGCTATCGCCGCTTTTTTTTAGTACGGGTACTTTTGACCGGTCCTTTACTAAGAATGTCAGATATCTGACATTCGAAGGTTCGGTGCGGTCGACCTCTACCGGCTCTTCCATCCACATTCTTATAAACCCTCTTTGTCAGTCTCCTATCATCCATCCTCCCCAAATACTCAAACCACCTTAGCATACCCACATTTACGCGAATGTTAGATATCGAAACAAAACTAGTTTTTGGATATTATTGCGGTTGTTGTATTTTAATTTTCTCCCGAAGTTTCTAAGGCTTCCGCCCCGCGACCATGAAGGCTGCACAACTTTTAAAGTTGCATATTTTTTGTAATTTTACGTTGTCCCTAAGCCGAAACACATTTGGCCGCAGAGATAGGCAAAACGATAGTACCTTTTTTCATACTTCCACGGCAAAGTGACCCCACTGCGCCTGATGGTAAGTGGAGTGGGGTCCAATAGAATGTCGACTGACGATGGATTACCTCTCGATAGTCGACAAAATTATGCCGGCTTGTTTAAACCGGATATACACACACTGATCCCGGAACGCGACACACTTACCTGTCTGAAAGGACCTTCACACGCATTATGTACTCTTAGATTCAGTTAAATCACGAAACGCATTACAACGTGACTATTAAGGAAGCGTATTAAATGTATTATAGCGTATATTCGTGACAATAATTACAGACATAAAATCATCTCGTATACCGCAATTGAATGAGGTTACCCACATTTCTGCGTGACCTGTTTCCATTTGAAATGCGATAGGTTGGGAAATTATTGCTGTAGCGCGGTAAATACGCTGTTTGCATTCGTTAGAAGGTGAAATGACGATGTTTTAGATTATACAGGGTTTGAACCTGTGTAGGTTTAATTATGTCATTATGGTAACATAGTGTGCATTAAGTATCGTAGACCAAAACAATATTTCTGGAATGAGGATAGTTCAAGACCATATAATTATACAATTAATGTTATTTTATGAGAAATATTGTCGGTCGACCGGTACTGCTATCGATTATTTGAAGTTTGCGTTGTAAAGAAAAAAAATTGCTGAAATATTTTATAAACTTATGAAGGAATATTGAGTTTAAAACTGTTAAATTAAATTCGGATAAATATAAACATCATAAAATATGTAGTTGCTTGTGGTAATGATCATAATTTAATCAATAAAATGGAACATCTTAATTGTAAATTTTCCCAAATTTAATCAAAAAGGGAAATAGCAGGTGGAGTAATTAAATCCTCATTTTTCTTCGGAGTTTTATAAACGTTCCAAATAATTGAATTTATTGAATAAAATTAGCATTATTAACAATTTGTAATATCACAGCATCCGTACCGGTCCCCTTCGCTCCCGATATAGCAGTAAATGTATCGAGAATTTCATTAAACCGAAAGTAAATGAAATGAAAGCGAATTTTACACTCGAAAAAATTTCAAAAGACTCGACTTGAAATACTCAATATTGCGTTAAAAAGAGAGACCGCATAATAAAATTGTGTTTTTGTGATGCCACTGAGAGTGTGGACGTAGGGTAATCTTATTGAGTATATATGTATCGGTCATTACAAAAATAGCTTTATTAGAATTACAATAAAACTTAATACAAATTTGCAGAAAATCGTGGTAAATAATTATGATATATTTTCGTATTAGTAAAATAGTATATTGGATTAATGTATTTTAAAAATATATGAATTTTATGATTTAGTTTCGCATCAAAATAAAAATTCCTTTCCACAAAACGAAATGCAAATATCTTTGTTCACGACAATATTTTAGCAAAATTTTAACTTTACCACGTAACCAAAACGGGCAACGTAAGAGCATGTTTAAACATTAACATAGTGTTTGAGCTTCAAAAATAACGCAAAAGAAAACTGCCAGTGCAGTTTTAAATATTAACAGCTAAGTTGTGAGTGTTCGTGGTCAATTTAACTTTAGCAGCGGGGCATATTTACTCGTTGTAAAATCTTCCTAGTTTCAGTTAAAATCTTTTCGAGCGCAATAAAATCGCTTCAGCGTTGTGAATTTTTATTTTGTATTAACGTTGTATTTTTATTACAAATATGAAGTAATTATGTTATTAGCTAGTATAAGGGCTGTTTCTATTGGCATCATTTAAGAAATCGCTCGTCCTTCCAATCTATATATTCACTGGTCAATATATTAATTAAATGATACTAAAGGCGTACCGTTAAGACAATAATATGCATCCACGTTTTGCCGATTTTTTCTATAATGTGATGGGGCCGACAACTTATCGATCAAGAAATTTATTTCATACATGCCCAACCCAAGAATCGAAGTCGGAACCTATCCTGGGAACTGTTTTTTTATACTTTACTACTAGACTGAATAACACATTTAAACCGAAGATCTATATACAGCTATAACGCTTAAACCAGGAAGATATCCCCACAATATCTAATACCTATCGATGCATATCAAAACAAATCCCTCACAGATGTAACCAACAAAGTAGTTTGGGAACAAACTTGTGTCCGACCATAGCGACGGCTTATCTCGACATTACCATGCGCTAACTTGCGAGCAGTTGGCTCGAGAATGCGTCACGTGTGTGGATTTTTTTTACTTTCGGCCGATGAAAAAGAGATTTGAAAGCGTTGGGGAATTGTAAACAAAATTTAGTGATAATGCTTGTCAAAAGGATATCTGGGCAGTGGCTACTATAGGGTTGGTGAAGTCGCCAGTATAAAGTATGTACATGGATTGAAAGTTTGACTATATAGGCCAACTATTTCCTTTATATTAAAAGATTATTTCAAGATCACTTGGCGTATTTATCGTTCTCCGTATTTATATAAAAAGCAGAAGTAATTCCAAAATTCTTTACAGGACCTTATATTATTTTCAGGTCGTTGAAATAATACCATTTTTCGGATGTTTTAGCGGTTATATTATAATTTTCTCGAGACCTTTCGAAGACTTCAAAGGTGACAAAGTCTGGCGAAATATTGGGAGAAAATTATAATATAATCTAAAATCCGAAAAAATAGTTTTATTTCAGTGTCTAACATTCGTATAAACATAAGAAATGATTTTCAGATTTACCGAGTGTTATAAAAAAGACTTATAAAAACTGTTATGAAGGATGTGTTTTGGTTACGACTTTGTCCAAACAAATATGAAATGTTAAATCATGTTAATAATTTCTAACACGTTTCAATTCTAATATAGGTCATCGCCTCCCAAAATGTCCTTCGATCTCTTTGTATTTATACCAATCACTTAGCGAACATTAATTACAAAATCGCGCAAAGCAAACTTCCGTTTTAGAGCTTGTTATTGTAACTTATTATTTTACTGAGCCAAATGGAAATGCTTTCAAATTGTTTTCTTCAAGATGACGTCCATGAATAATTAAAATTTTAAAGTCCCAAGTCTATTGCGCTTTACGTCTGAATATACATTTTTTATTGCCAACGTTTGTGCCACTTCCTAGAATATCGTAAAGTACATGTCGCATACCTTAAAACGAAGTTACATTAGCATGAAAAATTGCAGAACTTAACGTAGGAAATCTGATACCAAGCGATGGCGATAACCGAAGCAATCTATGGATACCTGATTTCTACTCGCCAGTCGACAAAATTATACTGAATTACTACTACTGAATTTTGATTTTGGAGAAAAGTAAAATTTTAAAACCGCGATAAAATTCGTAAAATAGTTTAATTTAAATGTTTAACATTCGCGTAAACTTAAGAAATCAAAATTATACTGCTTGATCTTTGATTTAAAGACTGCCATCAAGCAGCAGTATGTAGTGACTGTTGTGTTCCGGTTTGAAAGAGTTACAGCCAGTGTAACTACTGGACATAATAAGACTTAACATCTCATGTCTCAGGATTGCGAGCGCAGTGGAATACCAAACCATACTTTGTAATTCACGGTGTTGGAAGGTGTTTATAGGCGGCCGTATCGCTTACCATCAGGCGAATAGCAAGCTCGTCTTGTCATTCAAAGCAATAAAAAAAAACTCAACTCTCAATAATGCAACTAGAATATCGACATATTCTTAAGAATAATATCGGAACACAAAGGAATTACATATTGATAAACATACCCTATTACAGCTCGGCATAAAGTGATGATTACATGTCAAAGGAAGTCGATAACAAATGTGACGACAGTTGATTATACGGTAGCACTTGCGGATTATTAAAATAATGCCCTGTTTCCAATTAATAGTAAATAATGATTTGGTCGATCGAATCAGCTGTACGGATTGCAGTACAGTTGAGTCGAACGCAATAAGTGTACAGAGCGCCAGATCTAGTACGTAGTACATATATATCGATGGTCCGTTCTTATTTAATAGTCAACAATTCGACCCAGACGCTGCCTTTAAATCTGCTCATAATATTCACGAATTAAAACGTTAATTTCCATTCCTTAAACTTAAAGTACAACCAATATTAACATTTTCAAAGGCAATCTAAAGTATTAAACTTTTATTTACTTCGCAAAACAAACTCTAGCCGTCAGAATGAATTTCAAACAAGAAAATTGTAGAGTTCTTCCTTGAAGAAATCTTTAAAGTGCCAAGTGTACGCTGCAATGACCTAGACTGTCCTACACTATTTATACTCTATTTGGAGTTTTAACACTTTGAGATATAGTTGAAATTTGTTTGGATAAGGTAATAAAGTTAATCTCTTTTGTGTTGGGATAGCCAGCCCGAGCAAATATCATTACTGAAGGTCCACAACACCACTCCACTGGTGGTCTCAGCCACTTAGCCATATTCTTGTACGAAATATATAACTTAAGTACTATCAAGTCATGTTGTTATAGGTATATGTTTGTTTATTTGTATATTCTATTTGAATGTTGTTGCCAGAGGATTTTAGAACTTTAAGTTGTGTTGTAATTAATTGTTAGAAGGACGAAAATAAAATAATTACTGGCTGATATGAGATTACCGCAGCTTGCTTTAAAAAATCATTTATATAAATAATTTATTCTATTTTTAAACTGTAATCTCTATAAAAAAATTGAATGATCTCTTACAGGTAACCAAGTATTAATAAAATCCCACTAATATTATAAATGCGAAAGTTTGTGAGGATGGATGTATGTATGTATGTTTGTTGCTCTTTCTACTGAAACCACTGAACGGATTTGGATGAAACTTTACAGTAATATTGGTATACAGCAAAAATAACACATAGGCTATAATTTATAATGATTTTGTGTAATTTGGTCATAATATAACGATACATATTAAGTAATTCGGAATAAAAATGTTAGCTTGGCGTACGCTGCCTAAACCATTGGAGTTAGACACAGATGATGTATAATAGGATTGTTTGTCGTAAATAGTTCTAAATAAAAATCTGTGACAGCATATATCTACCTTTTATGTGGAAGCCACAATGACCAAAACAGTGAGCAACGTGCTTTGCGCGCGTGAAGGAGCTTTTATCCCGGAAAACTTTTTCATGCAAGCGAAGCCGCGAGCAAAAGCTAGTCATTCATAAAAATAAAATCCTCATTATAAAGGAATACATAAAATAAAAATATAATTATTCAATCAATTCAAAATACGCAGTCGACCGTAACAAGCATTGTTTATAAAATCCGGCTTAATATCGTATGCAATCCCATCAAGTCCCGGTGTAATCCCCGTACAATTTCATGAGTCCCCCCGCGGCCATGTCTGGTTAAGTGAATTAAATATCAACACTCGACGTGTGTGCTGTACAATTTTAATTGATCTAATAAACGGATGACAACGGAGTTTTATAAAAATCAATCACCAGCGATTGATAAGCGATATTTTTAGCGTATAGAACGGTAGTTCTAAGTGGCATGTGGTTTTACAGCATTCAGTTGACACCTTGAGGCATTCGCAATTAATTCACATTTATTTATTTATTTAAACACTTTATTGTACATCAACACCGTAGGGAAAAATAAATATACAACAAAGATGATGAAACAACAGGAAGTACAAATGGCGGTCTTATCGCTATCGGCGATTTCTTTCAGACAACATTTATTATACATTCATAACAACCTTCTCCTGACAATAACAAACAAAACAAAAAAAAAATAGTGAAATCGGTCCAGCCGTTCACGCGTGATGGCGTGACCAAGGGAAATAGGGATTCATTTTTATATATATTCATTTTTATAGTAATTTTTGCAATTAATAGTTTTGTGATACTATTTATTTTAGTATAATCTTATTGCAACTAAACTATTACAAAATACGCTGAATTTGATGTCATGAAATAATACAATAGAGCTTGTTTGGTTGTCTTTAAAACTGACAGACTTAGGCTTGTGCTTATCTTTTACATGAAAAGAGCTTTGTCTTCGTCAATTTACGTGTAAAAATTTAAGAAATAATTTTCGGGTCAACCACAACATAAACCGCTGTCACGAAGGCTATTAGTGTAGTTTTGTGTGATTTTTTAAAATTTTGTAGGAATACAGTGTCAACATCGGCTATTCGTCAGTTTTTTTCCCCTAAAAAACTTATTTCAGTTGACAGTCCGTTTTGTGTATAAAGGATATTTATGATTTATTATATTAAGTGTAATTATAGGTTCCGACTTCCGTGGATTCTAATTAAATTTGTAGCTTGGGGCCATTACATAATTATTATTAAGTGTCATAGCATTGAGGTTACAGTGCTTACTAAATTATGATTACGAATCCATAATATATGTAGTTTGGACCATTTACATATATTATGGATTGGTAAGTTGGTAAAACTGATATCCATTCAAACTGACTTTAGCATGGTCAATATTGACAGCTTGTAGTTGTGTACGGAGTGGCGCTCATGATATAAAAACTCGAGGCTAAGTGTAAACCTGGATTTGAAAACAAATATTAGTCAAATAAGTAATATATTTGTTGTTTAGGTGAATAAATGGTTATAACAGTGACGTTCTGGTTGCCATTTTGGTTAGGTTTTGAACAAATAGTTTATAAGGAAGTTCGTGTCTATAGAATATACGTCAATGGTTTCGACCCACAAATGTTACTTAATATAATAACTACTATCATTCTGTTCCACATACAATGACAAGTCTTATACATATTCGCAAATACCACATAAACCTACATCGTTTACACCGGTCGTGTCGGGTGACAGAGTAAACACAGGTGGCGTAGCAGTCGTCAGTTGTTAGGGGAATAATAGTGATTCATCAATGCAGAAACCGCGCTTGATTAAGTCGCCTTAGAAGGTTTTAGATATCGTTATAACTGGGTATATGATGTACCACACCCTTAGAATAAGGTGACTTAAAAGACGATTTGTGGGAATCGAATAAAAAAGTTTTGAAAACAAAGACATTAAACTATATAGTCCGGAGTTTCTTTCTGCCTTTCTTCTTCGGGTAGTTAACACTTAGGTAGCTAGTGAAAGGCTGGTAGGTTAGCTAGGTTAGGGCTTATGTCCTCGCCGGTGAGGATCGCGACGCGTTACCCTTCTATTTTCCCCTACTTGCCAGCTCGAGCTGGTTACTTCGGTTTGTACCTTGTTTTTATTATAAATTGTATCCCTAATTTAAAATGTCCATAGTTATATAAGTAATTTTAATAGTTGTTTAGAAATAATAATAATTATTCTTATGCTTTGTTTTGACGTATCATAAGTGCAACTTTGTTCGCCTACGTGATAAATAAAGTATTTTATCTTATTTTTATAGTTAGTTGTAGACCGGACTTCAGGGCCGAATTATTGCTCCAAAAGTATATTATCAATTGGTAGTATGTCGCTGTCTTATTTGAAATGTCCGTAAGTTGTCACAGCGTCCTTAGATATTAGTAAAAAAATATATTTACAGAAAATATACTAATATTCGCATTAAAAATGTGCAAATCATATGGATAAAATATGAAGTATTCTACACTGATGTTTTGCTATTCGACGGAAGATTGATTAACCATCACATAAGCGCAAAATGTATGTAAGAAAATTTTCCCAATGTCCACTCTATATAATCTTAGAACTCTTTGAAAACAATATAGATGGCAGTGAATTGGGCGGTCGTCGAAAGTGAGAATCTCTGTTTCTGTTCTATAATTTTGTCTTTTTCTCGTCATAGGGTTATAGAGCATGCTGGAATATCGTTTTTTATCAAAACCAGAAAATATATAAATTTTGAGTTAGGTCACTTTAGTTCTAAGGGTGCGACTATGAAGTTAATGTAAATTTGTCAATGATCTGTAGTTATTGTATTCGGTGTTTTTAAAAGCGAACAAAGGTATTAACAAAAAATGAAGCTATTTGTTTGTCGTTTTTTTCTCAATCATGGCGTAGAACAATGTGTATCAAGGTTGGTGGATAGTATTTTTGTCTCAGACTCTGATGACCATGGATACTTGAAGCCAGATTCAAATTAAAGAAAGATTTCCTTTTGTCTCATCTGGAAGTCAAATCAAAACCTCTAACGTCTCACATTGTATTTGCAAAAAGCTGATGTCATGTCGACACATTGGCCTATAATTATTAAAAAAAAACAAACCCACAAAAGAAAAATTAATTACACCCGTAACTAAAGCGTATTCCTACTCGTTACAATTCGTTTAACTTTTTTCACAACTGTAAACAGGAATGTTAATCCAGTTTACATTCAACAACAAAAGTTCATTTTCATATCTCACAAAAACCATTTTAAAATGCTAAGTCACTCCTACGGAATGCTTTCACGCGATATTTTTAAAGAAAACGGTTGCGTTCGGCCATTTACTTGAAATGTTTAAGCGCCACATTCGATCGCTTTTCACACGATAAATAACTGGGTAATGGTTTTTTCATATTTCTAAACGATGAATAAATCCTATAGGAACTATTGGGAAGTGTGTCATAAAAGGTTCGTTAAATGCTTTGAATTGATAACTTCTGCGAGACGGTATTTTGGTTACTGTTTAGATTTTCAAGAGTTTGGAAAATAACGACGGGTGACAGGCTAATTGGCTTGAGTGATTTTTTTTGCGCCACTAAATTTCATACATATTTAAAATCAGCACTTTTGTATGTTTTTTTAATCTAGTTAAATTTTTTCGAGAAAGAAATGTCGCTTAAGTAAATTAGCCTTGAATTGTGGTGTTTAGAGTTTGTATGAGGACGCTCTATGTTTTAAGTAAGTGTATTTACTATTTGTTATATATTATTTAAAAATCAATACATTTCTTAGTTCATTAATAAATTCTTATATATATGTACATAAGTATTGTATTTTATTTTAAGGAATAGGCCACAAATATTAGGATTGTTATTGAATGTATACTATCACGTTTGAACATATTTAAAAAACATTTTCCATCACATTAGACAGCACGACCCTTTGCGGTCATTCAACCGTGTTTGCCGTCTTTGATGGGCACCCCGGGGCATCCCCTATAATTGGTGATAATCAGAAGAATTTACAATCTTGCGATGTTAACGAGTTTTTTTTAACTCCCTCAGCATCACCAAGGCGATGGTGATTAGAAACTTCAAGTTGTGGGATTAAATTTTGTACCTCAAGGGAAAGTTTTTTGTGAGAAAGATTTTTATTGGTGTTTTTATTTTTGTCGTAATTGCGAGTTGGATCTCTTTAGAGAGTTCGAAGTTTAAATTATTTTTTGATAATTATAACTGGGGTTCTAAATTAAAATTATTTGTAAGATATTAAATAAGGTACACTGTTCACAATAGCGTGTTTTATTGTTGTTTTCTTAGGTAGTCAACTTTTATTTCGAGAATTAAAAAAAAAAAAATCTAACACAATCGCCTGTTACATTTAATAATCAATTTCTTTAAAATGCAGCGCTTGCGCAAAGCGCATCGCACGAATTTTATTACCACTTAAAATCTAAATTATAATTCGTTTATAAAATATTTTGACCTACAAAGAAGTCCTTTAATAAATTCCAGTTAACTTATATACGGAGTTAAACGCAGCATTAAATAGTCATTAAGCTAAACCTTTGTACCTCGAACGGAAAGAATTACTTAATTAGGTCCCGACGTTACCAAAGCTCTTAGGTAAATTAAGATGTATTGTGTTTACCGCACGCATTCTTTAAATCCAGGAGAGTGTAGTACTTCTTATATTGTAGGTACAATGTTTGAATGCAATGCGGTTATTCTGAAAGTTTAAATAGTGGCGTTCCGGGATCAGTCTGTGCCTATATCCGGTTTTAACAGGCATACCAGTTTCAGCAGGCCGGCATAATTGTGTCGATTACTGAAGGGTAATCATTACTCACCAGTCGACATTCCATTGGACCGTATTTCATTTACCATCAGGTGCAATGGATTCACTTTGCTGTGTACATTTAAAAAAATATATTAATTCTCGCCATTTAGTGGTAAAGTATGGAACTATTTTCTTGTTACTACGTTAACTTTAAAACGATCAAGCAAATTGCGTCCCAGGGATTACGCCATTAGGCGTGGCAGGCTTTTTCTATTCCTACTCAGGCTGTAGATATGAATTTGTTAAGTTTGATGGCAAATCGAATCTGTAAAATATTTTAGGTTATTTAAAAAAAAATATATAATTTATGTAGACTTCGATCTTCATTATAGCTAAATAAGAAACAATCTGTTATACATTATAAGTATAAGGAAGTAGCATATGTCTGCGGCTTCGCCTGCGTGATAATGTTTTGCGGAATATATATTGTGCCGGGATAAAAAGTATTCAATAGTACTCAGGAATAATGTAGTTTCCTATTAGTAAATCATTTCAAATTCGGTTTAATAGTGTCTAAAGTGAGCGCGTTCAAACTACCTCTTTAGCTTTATAATGCCTTAAAATTGAAATTAAACTAATTTTCGGATTCTACCGCGGTTTTTAGTATTTTATTTTTCTCCCGACGTTTCGAAATTTTCCAGCCTTCTTGGAAATACTATGAAAAAATGAAAATACTAAAAAACCGCGATAGAATCCGAAAATTAGTTTAATTTCAATGTCTAACATTCGCGTAAACATAAGAAATCATTATGCCTTAAATTTTCAACATAAATGTACGCGATTTTAAAAACTATCCCGAGAAAACTCGCTCACGTTGAAATAACAATTTACTTTACGTAATACATGTCCGACATGTGAAAAGTTGGATCACTTTACCAGAACTGTAGTCGACGTCTAATCTTGAGACTACCGTCCGACATACCGTCGAGCAAATACGAAATTTTATAAATGCGAGAGTGGCTTGTTGATGTATCTTAGCTTATAACGGTAGTTCAGACGTGTGCCGAAAGATGTCGTTAAATTAAAATAATAGTTCACAAAATTGATAAAGGTTTTCGAATTTAGAACACAATCTATCTACAGCGAAATATAATTGTGTCGACTAGCGAGGGATAATTATCTATCGTCACTCGTTGCTATCTGAACCTAACTCACCAGAGGTACATTAAGTTCATTTTGCCGTGTTCAAATAGAAAAAAAATATGAATTCTCTATTACTCGTGACGTAACATACGTAGTAGCTGTAAGCTCACAAAACGGCAACGCCCTAGCAAACAGAGTTGACGAAGTCGATCTAATGTTTAATTAACTCATTGCTTGATTTGTCGCCTGGAGATCAAAGCACTTTGATGTTTCGGGGCGCGCGGCTTTTCACGTCTCCCGGGCACCGCGGTACCAATTTTAACGATTACAGAAACTCCAAATGGCAATTGATGTATTGAAGTTTTTGGATTTATTAGTTTATGGGAGTGCTCTTAATTACCGTTTCAAAATAACATTTACTTTTACTGAAAGTGTATTTAGCTAAATAAAATAATCATCATTTTATACTAATTCCAATTACGCCAAATATTTTCGGCACATTTATTTTTAACCAACTTCAAAAAAGGAGGAGGTTCTCAATTCAACTGTATTTTTTTAAGAGCAACTTACCTCAACAATATTAGTTATATTTTCACAAATAGGATAATATTCTTAATTTGTCAGTATTTTAGAAATTTAATTCAAAATTTTTCCATTGTTAACCGTCCCTTCTTCAAAGCTTAACTGCTTTCTGAGATAAAAACCTTTGAGAACCACTTAAATGAGAATCACTAAAGGGTTCATTCTGGAGGTGTCGATATAATCAAGGGGTGTTATTGTATCGAAGGGCCGGAACCGAATGGGCCGATCAGTGCGTTCGGGAGATAAATAGTTTCATTATGAGCGGCTTTTGGTCTTCTACTAAATGTAGTATATGGAGAAGTTTCAGATGCTTGGTTATTTGATAATTGCTTATAATAAGTATGTGAAGATTCTTTTAATTAAGTTATAGAATACTATTTATTGTTAATTAAAAAAAATATTTACTGTACCCGATAATAGGTACTTGACTTGTCGTCTGTAACACGGTATTATAGTTGGCAAAATATTGATTACATAGGACGTATCTGTGCCGACCCCTAGAAAGAAAGGTGTGCTGTTATGTATGTTATTAGCAATTAACAAGCGAACACTAAATTGTAATTTTGCTCATAGATAGTTCGTTTTGGTACAGTTTATTCTTTTTCTCAACAAGCAGTGTTTAAGTATTATTATAATATGTCTATATGAAGGACCTGTACTATGCTGGATATTATGAGGTGTGTTTGAGGTGTATCTGTGTGTTTTTTATACAAATAAATCATAAGTAAGCTGCTATTTTTATAATAATCGTCACAATATCCCACACTTTTAATAGATTTGAGAGTAAATATACCGAAATTCCCTATTTATCACCAATGATTTATCAAAAATATATCAGCATAAATATTAAAAACGAGGCCAGTATTTTCAATAAAAATCAAACATCGATAATATCACTTACAAATTGTGCGCAACGGTTTCCGATGGCAAGTGAAACATGAAAAATGTAAAATTTTCCTATATACCCACACTAAATAAAGGAGAAGCATACCAGACGGAGTCATTATTTTGCCAACAGATGGCAGCACAATCGATTACGGGCCGCGTTGGGAGCGAGCGGCGCAATTTGCGATTCCCTCGCCCATGAAATCTACTGAAATGAATAAAACTATCTGAGAATCGAACACTTGAGTGGCTTCGATTTTGAGAATTTGTTGAAATTTGTATTCAATATTGTGCTATAGAGATTTCATTTTGTTACTTAAGAGGAAGTAGGTGTCATACTATATCCGTCTCTAATATAATAAAATGTCAAGACTGACAATCAATCAATGACATAAACACCTTTAAAAATTAGTTGAAGATGCGATGAACAGAAGCCGGTGGAGACAACACCGCTCCAAATGAAGTACATTGATGATGACCACGATCCTTACATGTGGGACTACAGAGAAACAAAGAAAAATTAATTCATGAATAAAGCTGACAGATTACCTATAAGTAAGTATTCTTTATGAATCATTTTCCATATTTTATTGCAAAACCATGTCGTATTCTTAGAACTAAAGTGACCTAACTCAAAATTTATATATTTTGTGATTTTGTTAAAAATACGAACTTCTAAAGCATGCCTTTAGCTCTATAATCCTATGACGAGAAAAAGACATTGACATCTAAACTACTAGATCTCGACTTACACTTTCCAACCGCAAGCATCTTACTATCTTTAAGAATTATCAACTTAAAAGAAACTATTATTACCGCAGAAATACCTTCTCGCTAAGTGTTATGCTCAGTACTATGCAAATGTACAATTAAAATTCACCATCTCAACTTAAAAAGTTTGGACAGCAACGTCGTAGTTTGTAAGTAAAAAGTAAAGATATTAACATTCAAAGCACTAGGAGGGACTTGGTCTAAAATGGCTTAGTTGTTTTTATAGGGCGTATCGTGTAGCGCAATTTAGCACTTAATTACATAGTGTTACAGTGTTTTTTTAACCGTCGCGGCAAAATGACCCTACTGTACCTGATGGTAAGCGGATTGGGGTCTAATAGAATGTCGACTGACGAGAGATGATTACTCCACGGTAGTCGACACAATTATGCCGGCCTGTTGGCATCGGATACACAGGCTGATCCCGGAACGCACCACGATTACGTGGGCCACTATGGCGGGTTTTAACACCTTGTGTGCGTTGGTCGCTATCCGGGCGGATATAAATGTATATTGCGATTGAATTAAATATGTAGAGTTTTGAAGTTTTGAATTAGTTCAGCTTTTGTGGCTGACAGTACACTGTGTTAATCTAGACAATGGGAAGACACCAAATTCAATGCAAATCAATTCTATATCTTATACACAACACAAAACCTAATTTTTATGAACAAATTTCAAACTTACCTAGAAAAGTTTTTACCAAATTGCTCGTTGTTTAAAATAGCAGTCTTGATTCCACAACACCTGTTGCGTTAATTAAAACTCGCTGCACTTAAATAGCTCAAGTCTTACTCTAAGTATTTTTATATTAGTTGCACGAGGATTTGGACTACTGCTTGCTTAAGTGCTGGAATTTTTATATAAAGGAACGTTGGGCTTTTGTTCTCAGTGAGGTAAACGGCTTCATTTTCTCGCGGGCTAAAAACGCGTCATCGCTACCACCATATTGGGAGTGAATTACCACCATGATTATGATGGTATCACGGGTCTTACGGCCCAATGTCGACACTCGGGAGTATAGCATCATCCAAGTGAGCCTTGGGCCGAGTCCATACCTCTATAATACGCTGGCTAAAAACGCGTTATCGATATCACCACATGGGAGGGGGGGTCTCCACCATGATTATGATGGTATCATGGGTCTTACGGCCCAATGTCGACACTCGGGAGTATAGCGTCATCCGAATGAGCATTGGACTGAGTCCCTACCCGTGTATATGCTCTACCATGCTAACCAAAACCGCGGTAGCTTTCATCGGTGCATACGGGACGGCCTCGGGGTATCTGCGCGAAGCCGTCCCTGGTGAAGAGTCTGAGATGTCTTTTTGGTATTCTTTATCATGTAAGTAGTTGTGTTGTAATTCCAATAATTAGAAATATTATTTTGTAGTTAATTCTGAGATTAATGACACACTTTTATCTACTTTTTATACACTCCAATCTAAAAAATAAAGTTATATAATGATTATGTAAAATTGAGATTTTGTCTTATTGTTTATGGAAATTAAATATAAATAAGTCCTCACAAAAATACCTTTTATCTACTTCTTTTGTATTCAAACATTACAGCATAAACGTATTAATAAGTGATAGTTGAGAACTTCAAATTGTCGGTAGAATGAAAATCATTATACTGGTGACTAGCCCGTATACGTGAAACAATAGTGTATACAATTTAGTTAATTTCACAAAGCCTATATACTCACTGCGTCGAACAATAAATAATTAAAAACCAATCACGGACACCTTTCAAAAAGCCAGCCACTAATACGATGCGATGTTACTGTGATCGGACCCCATTAGAGGCGTGGTGCCTGTGTCAGCGGGTGATAACGCATGTTTTATATTATAATCTTTAAACATTCTCAATTGCTCAGAAGTTATGGAAATTGGCAAATGATGGTCATTAGAGTAAACCTAAATCTTTAAAACATTGTCCATTACTCTAAAATTATTGTGGAGATTGGCTAATTGTAGTCATTAGAGTAAACTTAAAAAAATGTTAGTCTCCTATTATAATGAAAAAAAATAAATCATCGGATCTCGAACCCAATACATTTCAATATAAGTTTCCAACTTAAGCACACAAGATTCATAACTCAAGAAGCTATTTACAGTCACCGCAGTTTAGCTCATACAATTCAAGATTTTGCGATTGCGATTCCCACATCAAACAAATGTTTACGTGCTGCAAATATTTGTTTTAGATTTGCTATAAATCGTAAGACTAAGTGCCCACAACAGAAAACAATCTATATAGAACTCAAACACGTTGCTGGCTCATTATTACAAGGTACTATGTTTATTATTATTCATATTGCAAAAATTAAATTTAAAGATTTTCATGTTGGTTAAAATTAGAATGGCAATAATTCATGATTCCTCGTTCATTTATCATTCGGAATTACACTTTTCACTTAATAGAAACAGAATAATGTGATACGTATAATTCAATTTGCACGTAAAATATAACTATGAAAGTTGTAATAGTGATGTATAACTTGAGCATTGGCATTAATCCACGTTATAAGCTGAACCCTCTCATACTGCGCACACACCCTTAATCCTAATTGGATGGAAAGGACCCGGGTGTCGCAGTAGTCTACACACGTAATTGAAACACCGACATTGCCTATGTATTGTACGTACTGTGCGAGTCCTCGGCTAATGTTGAAGGATTTGCAATTACTATCATGCTAAATCATTAGCAGAGTCCTTAGGCGTTATAGGCATTTGTGAGATTAATACAATACTGGCATTTCAAATTCGTTCATGAATTTATTATTACTATTGGTACTAATACAATAAGTGTTGAGGTATACTCTAGCCCCTGTAGACTTGTTGTTGTGTTGTTATCACAGCATTATTCCGTCCTTAGATAAAAAACGTTAATGAATAAGGGGGTAGGTGGTTAAAATAGTTTTATCACATATTTTTTTCAGTTGGTGCCGGATATATTTTGTACGCAAATGTGACTGCTATATAACACCAAAAATCACTTTCGGAATCAGCTATTCGATTTCGTATAAGCTGCCATCGCGTGACGCTGCGTCTCTTATGCCATGAGACGATACTTAAAATGTTCTTTATTTGTAATCAGACGTAGCGTAGTCCCTTTTCTGAGCTAATAGACTAATGAATTAACTGCTTCCGCTTCTCATGCCATGACACGATTCCTTGAAATGTCCTTTGTCTGTAATCAGACGTAGTTGAGTCCCTTTTCTGTTTCATAAATAGACTAATGAATAAATTAGTTTGGCTTGTGGTAGGACGCTACATCCGTCCGGATGAATACCACTGTATACAAGGTGTAAAACCGACCATAGTGGTTCCCGTGTCGTATGTGTATCAGTATGTGTACACACGGCTTTAACGGTTTCCGGTTGTCCGGTTTCTCGAGCTTTACTGCATTACTTTCTAGTTTGCTTGATTGGTTCTTGCGGTTACGCGGCATGCGATGGATGTGTGAGTCGGAATTTCCTTCATTGTAAGCATGGTGAAGTTTAACTAGATTAGATTCCTGCACTACGAGTGAGTATGCAAGTTTTATAGTTCAATAAGTATTCAAATCTTTTTAAATAGAAGTAATGAAAATAATTTGCACGCACATACATATATAGGTAGTAGCTTAATATGTATGTGCTTACCAAAATATTTTCGAGCAAATATTAAATAATATTTATTTATTTTAGGCCGCTTTTGACAGTTCCGTTTAAAATCTTTACGATAGGGAGTGGGCTGCAAAAATTAAAGCAAATCAACGCAATCTCCGCAAACCTTCATAGTATTCGAACTCAAAATCAAACCTAAAGAATGTTTTCTTCCCAAACCAAACCACTCGAATATTTAGCGCTTAATAAACCACGCGACACCCCATCGCAACGTTTAATTTAGTTTCGCTTGTCTTCCATTTCCCATCAGCTTGGGAGACCGCTTAATCGCTCAGTGACACAACTCTACAAGTCTATTAAACACAACTTTAAAGTTTGTTCGACATGGAAACATGATTAGGCGTACAATTTAAACTGTATTGACAGTTTATCGAAGTTTGGTGTTGTGAGCATCGTGAGCTGTAGTTTAATAATAATAATAATAATATCAACCCTGTATTATATACTATCCCACTGTTGGGCACGGGCCTCCTCTACTACTGAGAGGGATTAGGCCTTAGTCCACCACGCTGGCCGAGTGCGGGTTGGTAGACTTCACACTCCCTTGAAAATTCTTAATAGAGAATTTCTCAGGTATACAGGTTTCCTCACTTTGTTTTCCTTCACCGTTTAAGCAAGCGTTAATTCACAAAGAATACACTCATATTTTTTTAGAAACGTCAGAGGTGTGTGCCCTTAGTATTTGAACCTGCGTACATTCGTCTCGGCAGTCTGTCCCGCAACCAACTAGGCTATCGCGCACTCATACAGCTGTAGTTTGGAGTGATGAATTCTTTGATATAAAACTATTTTCCGGATTTTATCACGGTTTCATATTAAATTTTCTCCCGACGGCTCCAAGACTTTGCAGCCTTCATGATCCCTAGACGGGGAACGGAGTGACTTAGGTGTTTTGTCTGTCAAAGTTACAATATCTAACGACATTTTATAATTATACAAAAATTTAAATTGATTTAGCTATTGACGGTCCGACCTGTGCAGAATGAGCTCACAGGGTCTTGAATATTTAGAAACAAGCGATGCTGATTACTTAATTTAGTCGGCTAATAGCAGAAACTCATTTACTGTAATAACACTAAGTTTACTTAATACAACAAACGTGTTCGTCTTTATAAGTACTAATTATCGTCCTTCGTCTTTTATGCACTTATTTCTTGTTCTTCTATGCAGTTAATGAATTCTTATACCCTTGATGATTTGGTGTTAAATCTACCATATACAAAATTAGGTATTATAAAAAATCAGCTAATGAGTAGGTCATTCAATTGGTTCCGTATAAGCCGCCTCCCCGGGGCTGCGGGTGTATGCATATTGCATAAGCGCCACGCGGCCCCCGACGTAAGCCTGAGCAATACACTTCGGGATTTTAGTCGGTAGGACGGTCTAGGCGATTTTAACATTATTGTATACCTATATTGAATGACTATTCGGCACGGTCTTGATTAAGATTTCAGATTTTGAGTTTTGATTTTGCTTGTATTTGTTAAGGTTTATGCTCAGAAAGGAGGCGGGAGGTTGCCAGCTGTTCGTTTCAATGTAAAACAATAAGTACTTAAATTAAATTTTGTCTAAATTAAATGGTTAGAGGGAACAAAATCTATACATCATAATAACACTTTATTTTTTAAATAATACCTTGTTATATATACTTACCTATGATATTTCGTTACTTACTAATTATAATTGAGTGCCATCCCGTACCATTTGCGCTAGTTATGTGACCGAAGAATATTACTTAAATTTTTGATAAAAAATATTCAGCAGCCAGATATTTAAAAAAATCAAATATTTATTTATATTAAACTAACAAACACGTCAATAAGCACACACATTTAACATTAAAACCGTTTGTCAAACGAAATTCCCATTGGATTTAATTTGTCGCGTATTTACATAATAAATGAACGCCTCAGCCTCGGAGCCGGTGTAATCCGGTTTAATCCAGCTTAAACCGGTTTTATCCATCATTGAGAGAGACTTGATTCTCGATCGGGACACAATTTGCATGTTATTTCGTGTTAATACCATAGTGGGTGTCTAGAGTAATTTGTTAATGGCATATTTTGCATAATTTCAGTACATCGCCGTACGAGATTACGAAGGCTTAACGTGTTCGGTTACGTTGTAGTGTAATATAGGTGAAGGTTTAATGGAGTTTGTGGAATTGGCCGGGAAACGTAGGGTTCTAGGAAACAGTATGTTTTATTGGATATTAATACACTTACATTTTTGAGCTATAGTTGATTAATATTGGTATTGGTTGTGGGCTCCTTTTCCCGCACTTACCCTGTAAAATAGTCGGGCTATTGTGCGTGACAGGCATGCCAGCTATGAAACAAGCCAGCCTAATTCCGACCAGAACCGCAGGATCTTCCTAGTGTCTCCACAGGCTTCTGGGAGTGACCCAGGCAAATCGAGGATTTCCGTCCATTGCGCATGTTTGATTATTCTACTATAATGATTCATAGTCGATATTTTTAACATTATATTTTTAGTTACCTAATTACGTATCACTGAATGCAGGCCGCTTTCGACAGGTTCATCTGGAATTTTTTGGAGGAGGCCTATGTTCAACAGGGGACTTTATGTGGCTGATGATTATGATGTATCACTATGTAACATAATTTATTTTCTTAAAAATCAACAATCCGCTAAAACTTCCTATTCCATGAATTCGAGAGAAACATTTTTAAAGACGGTAAAACAACTCAAACAGTATTCACGCGTAAGTGAAAATTGATAGACTTCAAATGGCTTTTAAAACGATATTCGACTTTTATCCATTCGTCCGTTCGTGGCGTAGTAACAATGAAATAGAAAAAGCATTTCACAACTAACTTGCAGGTCGAATTCTCTGAGTAAACTCACAAATGCGTTTTATTCGGACTTGGCACTTAGTTTCTTACAATTTACACTCAAACTTCATTACACCGGTTTAATCTGCTTTCTTAATAGAGTTTTGTGAAGTTTCAAGTTTTTCTTAAAGGCCAAGTCCCAGGTCAAAGAAATTTTATTCTTTCAAATACTGGATTGTAGTTGGCTGTCGGATTGTAGTTGTGGTGTTTGTTTATGAAGAAACATTGTATTTTTATAACTACTCATTCTTTTAATACGTTATATTAATGTGAAAAGATTGGATTTGAAACTAACATAAAGGAACTACATGAACAAAAATTACAAGATACTTAAATTATGGAGTGAAAGATAGCATTCCAAAGTGACCTATATAAATTTTGATTAGCACAGCAATTAAAACATACTGAATTTTACTTTTATAGATTTTCGGTGTCTGCGGACGTTTCAGCTAGGTTCAGTTATGTTTATGGTATCTAAGATGTAATTACGTTGTCTTTATCCTTGAATTTACTGCGTAATTCTTAATTTATAGCACCGTATTCTACATCAATTTGATGCTTGAAATTACTAAAATGGTAAATAATTTAATATTAATGTAACTTCGCTCTCCGCACTTGTTGTGTGTACAATATTATCAATAAACATGTAATTTTGACATTGTGTTACTCGTCTTGTTAAAAATAACACTTTACACGACCCATAGATGTAAAATAAAAATGTTAAGTATTGAACAAAATAAATATCAATAAAAAGTAATTTTAATTTAACACTCCCTAATATTCACTATTCCTCTAAGATAATTCGTGGACAGTAAAATGCCACATTCAGTAGGAAAAACTCTCACATACATACTATAATCACACTAAACTACAAAGTGATTGAAAAATTAGGAAAGTAGAACCGGATTTTTTTGTGAACATATATATTCGTCATTTGTGGATGATTTTGGACGCAATGTTAGCAGTTTTTTCATTTATTAAATCAATGTCGATATAACCCTGTATAAAACGTAGAGTGCTATATCCAAAATTTGGATATTAGACACACAAATTCATGCACCCATACAGGGGTAAACATAATTCGCTGCGGAGGTCACGTTGCTTTCATTACAGACTGTTAGGGTTACAACCACAGTGTCAACTATCAAAACAATGGATTCATTTCGATAATAGACACCCACATCACGTTTCTCTACCAACATGGATCCAATTACTTAAAACAATAGAGTCTAAATTGCAATGAGTACGCAATAATTATGTTGTTTACGAGAAACTTAGTTAAAGTTTAATTGAATCGGGACTATAGACGAGGGAACCGGGAATCGACTGTGAATTGACGATTATGTTAAAGGGACACTTGTTTACTCATCTCTAGAGTTTAATTACTTATCGAACTGTAAGAACTGTATCATCGACTTGGTTATGGCGAAAGCAATAATTATAAAACCCACTAGTTGACCCGACAGACGTTGTCCCGTCTTAACTATGAATTTGCAGCGCGCATTCTGTCAATCGACAGTTATTTCAAACAATTGACAGTTATATAAAATTAATATTTTCGCTAAGTTTTCTTAAATTTTATAATTATCCGCGCAATTTTTTTAATTTTTTCTTTCATAAGAACCTTCTCCTGACAATAACAAACACAACAAAAAAAAAATGTGAATTCGGTCCAGCCGTTCACGCGTGATGGCGTGACCAAGGGACATAGGGATTCATTTTAATATATATAGATTGTATAAAAACTGGATAAGTACGAGTCGGATTCAAGCACGGGGGGTTCCGTACTAACTATCTTTTTTGTTATTAAAGTACATATTGGAATTGTTCAGGTTTTTTCCTTTACATGCGCTGACATTGTTTCTTGCCAAATTTCAAGAGTCTTGGTCAACAAAAAGTACCCTAAAGGTTGTGATTTCTTTATGAATCAAAATATGCGGAACTGGGAGCCATAAACAGCCATACCTTTTGATCCCTTTGATTTAAAAGTTTGATATTTTTACAACTAAAAGAGGCCGTAGACCCGCGTATTTTATGTAAAGTTTAATTTATATAAAAGGGGAATAAAGTAAGTGTAGTAGTAAAGTTAAGGGATCCTTTGAGGTACGGAACCCTAAAATAGTAAGCATACAAATTGCGGTAATTCTAGTCTCCAAAACCTGTGGGATTAAATAAATATATGATAAATAATAATCTGTGTAAAGGGTAATAGATTTTAGTCATGAACAAGAGATTTTGTGAGAAAATTTTGTTTATAATTTAGATGAATCGCCGAAATGTAGTGGTGGAATGGCTTAAATTTGACTATCCAGTGTAAAACTATAAATTAATAGGTGGCTTTTAAAACTGATGTAAACACAACATTTTTATCTTACCGTTTCTACGATCTTTTTGGTATGAATATAGCGCTGAATTTAACACAATTTTGAGTAAGGTACAATGATAATATTATAATAATATCAGCCCTGTATTATAAGTTTACTGTCTCACAGCTGGACACGAGCATCCTCTACTACTGTGAGAGATTAGGCCTTAGTCCACCAGGTATACAGGTTTCGTCACGATGTTTTCCTTCACCGTTAAAGCAATTGATAATTTTCAAAGAATACTCACACAGCTTTAGTCGTCTAAAGCTTGACTCGTTCAAAGGTTGCCTTTGGATTTTTTGCTTGCTGATATTCGTCTCGTTAGTTCGTTCCACTACCAACAAGGCTATCGCCGCTTCAAAACAAAAAAGCATATTGTTACAAACATTCTAATATATAACAAATATAACGTAACAGTGTCTACGATGAGTGGCAAAGTCTCATCTCAAACTCAGATGTTTTATTGCAAAAGCAAAAACAAGAGGCGTCGTCAACTGCCAATAAATTATAAGGGGTGTATTTGCGAAACGCGAGAATGTTGGATATCTAATATCAATTCTAAAACGGGTGTAGACATAGCAACGTTTGATGTCGCCTTGTATTCCGTATGATATTTTGAAGCCAAGAAACAAGAGTTTATAGTAGAGGTTTCCAATTTTTTTTTTCTCATCGACCCCGTCCGAAAATGGCTCTACAGTTATGTTGGGGTCACCGTGCCTCTTACGACCCCTATCAAAATTATCTGCCTACATTGATAGGTGAAGTCAAGTCAACATACTTACGTACTTTAATATCAAACCAGATATAATTTCGTGGACTCCCGTTAATGAATTATGGACCCTCATTTTTTGGTCTCCCGTGGACCTCTGGGGGTTCCACCTGAACCACATTGGAATTGATTTGTTTAAACGTAGCGTACTTTTAGTTTTTCAAAGTCGCAAAGCTAGGCTAACTCAGTCGATGAAAGCCTCAGAGCTACGCCCTATTATATATGGCTACAGTATGAATATGCTAGTTGGATTGTGTTAGTACAACTGTCACAGATATAATTGGTTTCTATGGCTGGAAACACATCCATGATTCTTTTCAAATTAACGAGCAAAATAATTTGAAAATGACGTGACTTATTTAATTTTATGTAGGGTTATGAAATAAAAAATAATTCTCGGTGATTGTTTTGTAGACACATATCAAGAGCTAAGGATATATTTTAGAAAGCCGTAACAGACAAAACCATACTTCGGAAGGAATGTATTGCTAAAAATAAATAAAAATCCCAAATACGCTTGTTTCTTGGCTACAGGCGTTAACTTATTGCTCTTTGTTTCGCCTTCCGTCTTGTAACGCATCGATTACTTACCTGTACGAATGTTTGCAAACTTTTGAAGTTTCGAGTAAATCTTTGTTGTTTCGTGTGTTCAAATGTGATCATTATTATTTGTCTAGTCGTCTCATTGGTCTATTCGTAGTGTATTTAAATCAAGAAATCAACGAGTCTTAGGTTTGATTAAGAACTGTATAACATTAACCATATCATAACACATGTGAATAACAATTTGGATCCGATATACCTATTCATTCATTCATCCACAACCGGTAGAGTCCCACTGCTGGGTATAGGTCTCTCTCACAACATGCTACCGTTTTCGGTCTCGAACCAATCGCATCCAGGTTCGACATACCTATAGATATAGTTAAACTTCGTTATCACATCATGGAGTAAAAATGTTTTCAGCAACCATTTGGTATGCTGCCTACACCTCCTGGAACACAGCGTGAGCTTAACCGTATGAAAAATATATCGTTTTTACAAAACAAACGCAACCGCCATCGAAATTAACAAGATACAAAGCTTCATAGACCGAAGCTAGTTACAAATAAAGTTTATCGAGCGAAAAAATGCTGTTTACGTTCGCTTACGCGCGTTTTTTGCCTGTGCTTGGGCCGTATCGTAAATTTTACTATCGACTCCATGACCATGCCTCGTAAAATGCACATTGCACGTATTGTTTGCCTTTAAATTTACTACGACGCTGCGGGCAGTGGATAAAGGTGTTGCGAAATACTGCGGTTCTGTCTGGATTAACGATCGTCAGGTGTTTTATGTTTTCGGTAGACAAACATGACTTGTGATCGTATTGTTTCGGGTTTTGGAAAAGTTGTTAGCGATGGGATATGTGTATTCGTTTAGTATATTTCAAAGGTGTTATTATGGAAGTAATGGTAGAGTGAGGCTGATTTAATACATTTTGAACTTTGCTGGGTTGGAGTGTGGCGATAATATAAATACCCAATGATAGAACGACTATCACATACATATACTCGGTGACTGCCTCGGTGGCGTAGTTGTACTGCATGCGGGGTACGGCAGCGCTCTGAGATCTTGTGTTCGAATCCCCGGTCGGTCAAAATGATCACATCATGAGACGGAACATACTAGGCAATAAGTGGGTGCCCTGGTTGCGCCTCTGCATACCCCTTCGGGGATATTTGAAGGATGTGCGTGTGTATGTATAGTGAATAATATGTAATTGTCGTTATGTGTGTAATATACGCCGGGATATGTTGGCAGTTTATATTTGAACTATATTGTCCTTTCCACTAGATCACCACCCACTCCCACACACACATACACAAACACACACACTGCATCTAAAACCAAACAAAAACCAATCGCAACCCAGCTTAAAATCAACATTTATTGCCATCACAGCTAATATAACCGCATGCAAGTAATAACAGGCTAAGAGTGACAAATAGTGTTGCTATTACACCGTAAACGGGATTGATGGGCCGGCCACAGCGAGCGGCTCGTAACTCACTGCGCCCCTGGAGCCATCTCGAACTTGCCGTTTGACGAATGGCCGCAAAATGCTTGGAAAAATGTAATCGAAATTAATTGTGTGAAGTTTGTTTTGGAAATAACTGTGATGGACCGAGATGGAAGATACGTCCTGAAATGGTTTGTGTGTTAAAATGTTTTATTGTTATTATTGACTTCATTTTATAATTACATTAATGTACATACAATTACATATATAATTTAATTATTAAATATTGCTAGTGTGTTTAGTAATGTTATCATTATTAGCATATGCTATTATTATATTTCAGTACTCACAAATAAAGATAGACATAAAATGTATTATATTTGTAGCAATAATGAATAATAAGTAATGTGTTGTATTTTGATAGTCATACAATAGGTATATATTGGTGTCCTAAATCAAAAAAAAAACAGGAACCCTGGCAGTGCTGCAATTTAATTCTTGGTTGTACGATATAAAAGATATTTAGTTCAAGCAATCAGAATTGACACAATTGTGGTAACAATTGGGAAAGGACTTTGCCAAAGGGAAAACAGATACTTCGTTATGATAAAATATTTGTTTTTTCAAAAAGAATTTACAATTGTACATTTAATTTTCATTAAATTATTAAAATAAATTTTTGGGCGTGTTTTCGCAAGTGGGGTGTCGAAGGGGGGGGGGCGAGATTCCGCTATATGATAGCTACGTCACAATATCAGTTTTAGTAAATTTATAAACAATGTTAATCTGAAAAAAGGCTATTATTATTATATTTTATTCACAATCGGCTAATCTAGGACAAACAAAAACTGTAAGTTAGCGAAACATGGATGAGGTACTGTTCCAAATTTAAAAGCACAAAGAAACTAAAAGCTGCACGTGTTGCCTTTTGAGAGTCACTAGCCGACTGCCGAGCGGACCGGAAGTTTTGAGCTTTAAAGCTCCGCTCTCTTTCATATCCGGTGAGCTTTCAGACCAAAATAATACGCCGTAGATTTTTGATCACATTTTTTATTAAAGCGTTAAACAACTTTGTGAGTGAGATAGGTTTTGTTTGAAAGTACTTCGCTTTAATTTCACATTGGAGTATAAAGGTTAAACAGTTCTTTGCTCGTACGTATTGCTTTAAGCATTTTATTTCATGTGAACTTCATTAATTGCACAATTTATATGGATGAAAAATAATCCTCATATAATAATAATAATAATAATATCAGCCTTGTATTATATACTTGCCCACTGCTGAGCACGGGCCTCCTCTACTACTGAGAGGGATTAGGCCTTAGTCCACCACGCTGGCCTAGTGCGGATTGGTAGACTTCACACATGTTCGAAATTCCTATAGAGAACTTTTCAGATGTGTAGGTTTCTTCACGATGTTTTCCTTCACTGTTAAAGCGAACGATAAATTCACAAAGAAAAATACACACATGATTTTAGAAAAGTCAGAGGTGTGTGCCCTTTGGATTTGAACCTGCGGACATTCGTCTTGGCAGTCCGTTCCACACCCAACTAGGCTATCGCCGCTTATCCTCACATAAACGGTTTATACAACGTCGATTGAAGTCTTAAAGTTTTTTGACTAAAATTATATAGTAGTATATACATAATAATATGTATTATTGCTTATATTATATTGTGATATTGTCGTCATAAGCACTACGAAAAGAAATACCAATTTCAACAACAAGTTTAATTTTAATTAAGTAATCAAATAATAGTATTTAGTACTTAAAGCATTACTGAAATAAAAAAGAGAGAACAAGTCAATGGAAAATTATAAATTATCAACATTCGTGCAAGCATCGAAGTATGGAATTCAGCAAAAGTAAGCAAATTATACTGACAGCAGACAACTGGAAAGTTTTAACTGTAATATTGCAAGGATTCTCGTTTACAAACAACTTCGGCTGATTCCTGCAGCTAATTGTATATTTGATCTTCTTGGTAATGTCTGTTTTCGTCTGAGTTATGAGAAATTGAGTTCTTTAATCTTAGTTTTGAGATGGGATGAAATAGTTCAATTTATTTTATTTTCAGGTATTGTTTGGTAAGGAATTCAGAGCTAGCATATTCTATTTAAATATCGAACAGTTTTAAAGGCAATAAGTTCATATTATAGTTATTATTTTTTATTAATATTAAAAAAAAGTTTTTAGACAAAGCTAGCCAAATATTCTTCTCTTCTCTTCTTCTCTTCTTGACTTTGAAATTTAGATAAGACTTTTTATTTTTTATCAGAAATAAAACATTCTTTAGGAACTTACCCATTAACAAACAAAGACTTTACTTGACGGCAGCAATAAGGGTCAGATATCCACAAAAAAAGTTTTTTTTTCTTTTCGGACATGAAAATTCCATCCCTATTCCCCCTACATGTTTCTTGCCCGAAGCAGCAATACTAACATTAATAAATATAAGAACATTTGGCAACCGATGGCCATTGACCTTCCATAAACTGACGAGTTGGCTGAAGCATAAAATTTACCTTCAAATTGCAGTCTCATCTCTAAAAACATCGGTACCCTTTCCACCAATCATTTAGAAATTAAATCAAATTTCTTTAGCAGTAAGGTTCAAATTCAAAGGAAGGTAGATAGTGTTTATCACATTGCGGTGGCGTTGAAGTGACATATTAAAGGCACGTGGTGCAAAGGTGAGAGCAGGGGTACTTGTTTCCGAGATAATGTGAAGAAATTGCGTTCGGCTGCGGTCGCCGGTCACTAATGAACGACGATAAATCGCAAGTCTGCAACTGTTACTGGGATAAAAATGCAATCACGTGAGATACAAGTTTAGCTAGCGACGCACTGGGACCTTTCTTGTTCTAGTTTCGAAGAATTTGTTTTCACTTTTCAAAGTATGGTCAGCGTAGTTACATTACTACTCTGCTCGTTAAGTTTGATGAGAATAGTTTCGGATCTTTTTACGTTCTCATATTATTATCGTATACCGTGGTTTTTTTATTGCAAAAATATTTTCACAATTTAAAACTTGAATGTTACAATCGTTGGCTATTTTCGAGTTGCTGTGGATTGTCGAAATACGTTGAGCAATTTGCAATTAACGTTGCCGGCAATTTATCCAATATTTTAAAATAATTAACTCGAGATTTCATTTTGTACTTTCGTTTAAAATATTGATACATTCAGAAAGCAATGCAATTATTTGGTTTTGTCTGACATATCTAAAATATGTGATAAAATATGTTTTTATACAAAGAACGTATACACAATTATAAACTATTTTCTATGTATTTCTACATACTTTACAACACATTAGGGTAAAATCTGGTAAGATGGCCGTTTAAAAATGGTAAATTACGAAGGTCAATTCTGTTATAATCATATCTTTTTTATTATTCCCTGAGAGTTTCATATCCAAACTTTAATAAATGTTTATCATAGTTAATTAGTACTTAGTGATAGTTTTAATTTCAATGTCTCCTAAAACATTGTCGCCATCTCCCCCGAACTTACCCAATAGGCTTCAGTTGGTCTTATAACTATCCCTTTATTCATAGACGTTATATTTCTAAGGTCGGAGCATTGCTGTGATAACAAGTCTGTTTCTCAATGCTGACGGCATGGCAGCCTTCACAGTGCGTAGACATAGGGCTGTTGTGATTGGCTAATATTGGAATACAACTTGAATCTAGTTGGCTGTCAGATAAACAAAGGTGAACAAACAGCAAGCTTTTAGATAAATAAAGATGAGAAACAGACTTGTTATCACAGTAATGCTCCGTCAATAGATAAATAACGTCTATGAATAAGGAGGTTAGTCTTTATATCTGAGAGGTTAATAGCAGAAGGTTCCTTTTACCAATATAAAGACAATTATAAAAGTAACTAATCGTATAAGCTCGTGGAAGTCGTAAACACACTGTTTGTGAAAGCTGTAAAACATGTTAATAGTGACCGTATATTTGTTATAGAAGATGTTACTTCATTTGTTTCCATTCGTGCCATCTTTACTGATCATATAACATTTTATGAGTTTAGCAAGCTTAATGCGGTTTGGTTTTGTTGTGTCCAAGAATTCTTGCAAGGCTGGAGCGGTTCGCGATAGTTTTGATATTACTTCTTATCCTTAGTAATATTACAAACCCGAAAAGTGAAGTATTTGGATATTTGTTAGACTCTGTTTTATAATTTTTGGCATTTAGAGATATGTTTTGGATATTAACATATAGGCTATATTATTTCAGTAAGGTACATAGTGGGAACGTTATTCTTAAAATGGTCTTTCACGTCGAACTTCGAGCAATAAGTTAATAACTTATTTCTTCGTTTTATTTTTATAATTATTTCTTATGTTTTTTTTGTTGTGAGTTCTGACTGTAACTAATTCGTTTTCCTTTATTTTGTCTAATGATTTGCTCGAAAATTTAATAGTTTCATTTTTAACGGTCCAAACAAAGTTATTGCATAAATTGATATTTTTTGAATCAATCAAAATAATCCGGTTACCCGACCGGTCGGCTGACGTCACGTTTGAAATATAGCTCTGTCTGCAGTAATTCAATTAACATCAATACAAATTGAAATTGGAGGGATGGCTGTGCATTGTTTGGTGGCTTTCACTCGTTTATGCGTTGTTTTTGTTTTAAAGTTTCTTTGTTATCTACATTCTGCAGGTCCATTAATATGTAAGTTTCAATTATCTTCAGTGAATTCTTGCGTGAATTGGAAGTTATTTTTATAGGTTTTATTGTAGTTTTAGTAAATTGTATTGTAGACTGATCTATTCTATAATTTAATTGAATACTGTTTAATTGAAGGCTTAAAATTTATATCAATCGATCAAATATTCATAAAGAAAATGTGCGATAAAATCCTTTTTAATATTTAAATTCGTTTCACAAAACATCGCCGAAACACGTTTCGTCACAATTACACGCAAATTGCCCAAAAAGACTCTTTATTTTTCTTTTATAAAAAGACTTCATCCTAAATATTATTTTGTCAAGTCACTCTTAAGGGCTGACCCTTCAAGCGTTGAGGTGAAAGTAATCGCTGTATCAAAGCGAAATTTGTCAAAAACACGACTCTACGTGCACTTCCGTCAATTCCCTCCAATTAATAACTTCAAGTCGTCCCTTTCGTTCCTGTAAGTTTGTGTATATTTCCATCTCTCTCTATTCCCCTTGTTTGAGAAGCCCCGCCGAGATAGAATATTGCCACTTTGTCGCGCCGCCTCCCGCGGGCTGTTTATATGGAGAAGCGAAATTGCGATATTTTCTAAAGTCAACGCAGGAAAGTATTGGAAATTTTTAAAGTTTTCACAAGCAGAAGAGAAAGGTTTCAAAGGGCAGTAAGTAACAATCTTGGTTATTACATGAGTATAGTGCCACCGAACTTTTAATTGCTTTCTAAATTTCTTGTTTATGGAACAACGATTAACTTCCAAACAATTTAGTTTAAGAAATATTTAGTTACTTAAATAAAAAAATCTGTGAAATGTTTATTTGTCTTACTTCATCGGTTGTATTATGAACCACGATTTACTTATAACTTAACTATTACCTATAAATATTGATTTAAAATAGCACTGAAAGATCTCTCCCATAACTACCAATGTACAGAGCACTAAATAAAACCGACGCGCACCATCGTTAACTACTGTAAACGTTGATTTAAATTTGCGCACAAAAGGGGACGCAATTTCATAGTTGGCACCAGCACAACAGTTAATCTATCGACATATAAATTTCCGCAAGGTGTACGGCCGCCATTAATTCCGCTGATTTATGTGGTGTGACCTTTGCCCTAAAGTTTTCACGTATCTTTGTGGTTCCTGTTTGGGTTTTCGTTTAAACATATCATCACGGTTTTTCCTTTTTCTGAGGTAGGAAGAAGTGTAACTTACGTAATGCTAAATATATTAGGTCCCAGTGATAATTAGCAATCATTTTACTTATAAATGTATCAGTTAGATGCTATGTGATAAGCAGCAAGCGTAATGTCATTTAGCGAGCGAAATTTGAGAGTTCAGAACAGATACTGAGCCACCCACACTTTACCTAATCGGGGATCGAACCCGAAAGACTCTACCACGGTAGTCGTAATGCATAAGGAATTCTACGTCATTAAGACTAGCCTTCGTGATCACGAGACGGACTTAGATGATAGTTGTCTGACTAGTCAGTTACAATATCTACCTGCATTTTTGATATGTATGACACTCATAGCCTGAGTGCAAATTATTAAAAAAATTGCTGTCACTGTCATGCCTATACGCAGCTAACGTCAGCCAGTAATAAATGAATATCCAGAGCAAATGGTTGTTTTCATCATCATCATCATCTCAGCCACAGGAAGTCTACTGCTGAACATAGACGTCCCCTAAGGATCTCCACGTCGACCTGTTGGAAGCGGCCTGCATCCAGCGACTTCCTGCGACCTTAGCCAGGTCGTCCGTCCACCTTGTAGGACTGTAATGGTTGTTTTAAACATACAAAATCCAAAACTAGTTTTAATTAGATGTCTTATTTTTGGGTAAACATTAAAAATTATACGTGAAGTAACTTTGCCCTTACATTGTGCTCAGTCGTGAGATTATCAGAATGGTATGAAATACTTATGATTCTCCAATCCCACCTCTTTCTTAAATGCAGGCAAAGCCCATGCAATTCCTCTAGCATTGTATTCATTAACCATAAGATGACGTATTTAGCTCCTGCCGTTTTGAAAATTGTTATTTGTACATTTTCATCGCATTGATTTTGTGTGGAGGTTTTTTTTCATTAACTTTAACATATTTGAGTCTTTGTATTTATATCTAATTAATAATAGAGGAACAATCATCGTATTCAGGTCAGACATCTTCAGCCACGACCTTAATTCAAATATAGACTACTGTTAATAAGGTAGAGGAATGCTATATTGATCTTATATAGCTACATACTTCTATTAAATATTATATTAATAAGGTATTTTTTATGATCAGTGTTTACAATTGGAAATTATGATTTGTTTATTGATATTCATTCATTGCAATTCAATCTATTTTTCCTTGGAATGAACTCCCCCTGTATGTTAGTAATCGTGTAGTATTCCAAGCAAAAGTTCGAGTAATGTTGCTTTGACAAACTGACGGGATCATCTCAATAATCGTGTACATTAGGTACTTATATGTATTTTGTATATATACTCATATATAATTACCAAAACTAGCTTTTGTAAATAAAACACATATCTATTGTAAAATAACGTTTTTATTTCGTTCTTCGTAATTGTCACTGAAGCAATATCGATTACATATTACATACATTTATTTAACACTAGGTAAACAATTATGATCCTTAACATTAAACACATAACATTTAAAGTACAATCACATTCATCTGGCACTCAATGTCACTATCGCGACGACAATAATCCATATTCACATCTAAATACAGTTAAGACCAACGAACTTTGAATAAAATGTAAACACAACATTACAAAGTACAAAGATTATCAATAATACTTTTACGTATTTTAAAACAATGTCCCCGCCGTCGTTGTCTCTGAATGCAATAAACTCAAATAGTACCGAACGGATTACGATGAAATTTGGTATGTAGATAGTTTGCATTTTAAAAACGACATAGGCTACTTTATATCTCGAAAAAAATAGACTTTTATCTTAGAAAAATAATCACGCAGATGAAGTCGCGAGCGAAAGCTAGTAATTTTATATTGTATCTGTAACAAGGGTTAAATAAAAACGCGATACTTGTGCTGTTTATCGGCTGATTTAAATAAATTACTGTTCGGATCGATCGTAAAAACAGACCAATCAGATTTATGACATGCTTATAAATTATTAATTTTTATTGGTTAATTTTTACCATTAATCCTCCGTTAAGGATTGGGATCACTTATTAAATTCGGCCGCATATAACAATTATTGAATAGTTTTACCACACTATTTTCAAATAAAACGTTCTTATTTCAATAAAACATTCTTAATTTGTCGAACATTTTGTTTATATTTTATTGAGAGTTCGTTGGACCACACTGTATAAGGTAACTTCATTGGCTTTCATCAAACTGCAATCACTTCAACATCCACAGAAAATTCCCGCATCGGACACAATCTACGTACAACATTTAAAATTAATTTATCAATGAGCCGTTTACTCTTTACTGAATACGTATGAAAAAAATATTCTATCACACAAATACATCAATTTGGATTGCTCCAGTTTTAATATCATAGTCTTAATTGTAAACATCGATTAATTCATACAAAATTTACGTTCGAGAGAAGCGCAAATGAACAAAATAAACAACTACAGAATACCGCATTACAATGCCTAAGTCATTACCACCCTGTTTGATCCATAACGCGTTATAAATACAATTATATGTTAAGTAGCATGTACATTATGCTTATACATAGATATTGAATTGATAAAAATCAAAGATGTCGATAACGCGGCTGAAATGAGTAACAACTTCGTAAAATACTGTTTTTTGGTAATAAACAGAAATATCCCTTTCCCTTCCAGATTAAGGTGCGGTTAGACTAAAAATGATAGTGTTTTTATTTAATAATTTTATAAAGAGTGGAGATAGTACTGAAGAATTAGTACTACTATAATTGCACAACTAAAAAAAATTGCTGCAAATGATTATAAATGCAAATAACTGCTGGCAGTAGGATATATTTTATATTCGCCCGGATAGTGACCACCATACAAAAAATATTAAAACCCGCCATATTGGCCCACGTAAGTGTGTCGCGTTCCGGGATCAGTCTGTGTATATCCGGTTCCAACAGGCCGGCATAATTGTATCAACTGTCTAGGGATAATCATATCTCGTCAGTCGACATTCTATTGGACTCCAGTCCACTTACCATCAGGTGCAGGGGTCATTGTGCCGTGCACATAAAAAAAATCTCCGCATATAAAATTACATTTAAGTAACAGCTTATGATTTTTATCAAAACAATTATTGTGTAATGTGAAATATCAAATAACATTCAGGGATCTAATAACAGGGGTCTTCACATGAAACTAAATTGAAAAACATCAATAGAAAACAGCCGAACAAAACTAGTCAGGGACGTCGAAATCATCTTATGTCTTAAATCGATACTATTAAGGTATAGTTCACAATAAACTATTTTATCGAATTGTTATTTATATCGTATAAATTCATTATTTTGGATTAGACTATGACAACACTAAAGCTATAGGGTGCGTAAACATAAACATAACTATATCACATATGTCATATACTTTGAGCACTAACCTCTGCTATATATAAGCGTACCTATAAAGTAAGCCCACGATGAAAATAAAAAGAGTGGCCCAATTTAAACTATCATGATTTTGTGGTTTATTTGTACGGGATATTTATTGTATTGTATTCGACTGTCTCGATGGCGTAGTTGTATTGCGCAGTACAATCGCAGTTCTGAGGTTTGAATTCCGGGTCGGGAATATTCAGGTTTTGTGCTCAATGTCAGCGCGCCGGATGGAATTTGTGCCCGATATAGGGGATAGGCTCGCTCCCTATCATTAATGGTATAAAAGTTGATGCCCTGGTTGCACCTCTGCTTACCCCTACGGTGATGTTTGCGTGATTTGTGTGTTTATTTTTTGTGATTTTGTGTTATTTTTTTACTAGAGATAATTTAGATTCTTAGTTTTAATAGCAGTAATTCTATCAGTAACTTTAGTAATCATTTTTGTCTAACAATTATTTTCAACAGCGTCAAATTAAGGTAAAATAAACTAACATTTATTGTATTGATTACTGATTGAAACATTTATATTGATTGGGTCAATTACTGATCAAAGTGTTTATTTCTAAGGTTCGTAATAAGCAAGTTAAATCTATGTTTCAGTTAAACCTCTAATTCAATATTGCCATCAAATCAGAAGCCTTTTGAGCTAATAACTGCACTCTTAAGTGCCAATAATCGAGTCTGCAGCTTAATACAGTTTGATATTCGTGCGTTAGAAACCAACTTAGTTTAAATTGGGTCACCATATTGAAATACGTACCTAATAATCTTTACGTACAGTCTATGCAAACAAAGACAGACTACATTCTAATAAACACTACAATGTACACATTTATTCGATTAAATTGATCAGATTCCATTAAATTAGGTAAATTTGATTATTATTTTTAATTGTGGTAAATAGACATATATTTTCGCGGTATTTGCGCGTATGTTGGCTTCAAGGAATTTGAAACAATAATAATAAAAATATAATAAGTTCAGTAATAACGACTCAATAAAGCAATAAATAGGACTCGATAAAAGCGAAACACTTAGATCAAAATAAACTTAGCGGCTATAGATTGTGAATGCATATTATGATTTATTGCACTTATTTATTTACATGAAATGATAATAAGTCCCGTATTAATAAATATAACTCAGTTCCGCTCTCAAGTCCGATATACGAGACGCTGTCAAATGAACATTGGCATCTTAAGATAATCTCTATTTGAAAGAAAAGAAAGAAAGAAAAGAAGTTTATTGTCATACTTGGTGCATGCAATACTTAATAATACAAGTGTAGCGCTATATCTGCGATGTGACAATTAATTATTTCACAAACCCGTATTAACATAACCTCAAGTCATAATACAAGACGGATTTTTATAGCCGACTTTTGTTGAGGACAAGCTCTTAAATGCCAGCTTAAGCTTGATTTATTAAATAGTTTAATACATTATGTTTACTTGAGATTTTACTCAAAGCTGAGATTTATTTTTTAATACGGCCCTTAGTATTTTGATTCTAGATAATTGTACAACAAAAAAAATTTGAACGACTCCTAAATTCGGTTGTTAATATTTGTTACATTTATATCAACCGAATAATCTACCGAATCTTTAAAAAAAAACTTTAAATATCACCAAACCCAAATTAATGTTCTTATTGAACAGAAAACCGATATTACCCGACCGAATAAAAAAGACATAAAATAAGTAATATATGTGCTAAAAAATTCATACAAATTCGTCAAAGCCAAATCGTCGACAAAACCACGACTAACTACTGTTTTGGTGTTGATCCTTGTGCCGGCCTGGACGGACTGCATGTCCTCAGGAATTATAACCTAAACTTACATCTATTTTGGTGCATACCTGCCGTATTATACACAAATATACATGGCACTTATATCTTATGTACTTAAAGACGATTATTTATTATCGACGAGGTTCTAACAACCGAGTTTATAGGGTGGGTTCGGGTAAGACCGGATACGGGGTAATTCCGTTGTTTATAGATTACTGTTAACTGTAACTAATAGACGTGTTAATTATTGTGGTACTATAAAATAGCACTTCAGGCTCTGTTGTCCCTGTTAGAAAATTTCGTATTAAGCAATAATCTTGAGACGACGGGATTACCCCGCGATCCGGTATTACCCCATCTCACCCTAATTAATAAAAAATAAATTAAAAAAGCCTTTATTTTTCCTTATCCTTACTTTACAATTTAACTCACACTTATTAACTCATTTAAATTAACTCAGTCTCCTGATACTAATTAAAAAGCAGTAATTATTCTGAAATTGTAGTAGATAATCAAAATATTCATAACACAAACATATTCATAAACCGCTTTGTTGGCAATAAGAGTGAGTTTACTGGATCGAAAAAACTACCCAACCGATTTAATATATTCGCTGTGCATAAAGCATTCAGTGGATTGTAAGGGCTGTTACTCAATTAAGATTTTCAAGTTATTTTATATCATAAAAAAATTATATCGGAATTGATTGTTAAGCATTTTTAAGACGTACATCACGTTTTGTCGGAGTGTGCGGAGTGGACCGTATAATTTTGGTTCTGAATGTGGGCATCATAAATAGTTTTTATCGATTTGTAAGTCGGAAGGGGCTTGGGTTATAAAAAAAAAAATTGACATAGTGAAAAGAACACACGTGAAAACGGATGTATGGAGCGACATGAACGTGAAATTACGACCAAGTTTCTAAAATGAAGAAAAAAAAACCTTTTTAATTTTAATATGTCTGAATTTTCCGTTTAAAGTAAAAGCTTAAAGATAACTTTGGGCAAAAGAGAGTTTCGATCTACTTGTAATCACGATTGTGATTCGTGTTTCTAATACGACAAAAATTGCTCATGTGAAACGACCCTTACTGCATTAATTCCTGTACAGTTTGTATGTGCAATATCGGACGTATAAATGGTGCATATTTTAATATTATTTTAGGGACTACTACCACATTAATATATATATAGAAATATTGGGTTTTGTTGTTTGATACAAAACAATAAAGCGACATGTGTAAGAACTTGACATATTCAAACAGTTATATTTAATTAATATTTTAAAAATATTGAATTTCTTATGTATTTAGTTTATTTTTCTAAAATATATTAAAATATTCTATACCAAAGCGATCAGCTTCGTCTACATTACAGTTTTAAATTCCTCTTGCATCGACGTTGTTTGTATGTACATCTTATGGAAAACTAAAACATATTAATCATATCCTTTATCTATTCAAGAATAAATTTGGTAACTCGTTATGGGCATATTTATTTATTTTACAAAGAATTAGCGATTTACATGAAAAAGTTTATTATAATTTTCATTATCGATATTTATCTATATATTTCTTGCAGTCATTCCTTAGAAACGACTCATTTATTATTACTAACATTACAAATATATCACTTTGATTTAATTTAAAAATATATCATTTTGATTTCAATTTACATGCAAAATGGTTATAATATATTCGTAAATATTATTTATATTAAACTCATTTATGCATACATATGGCCATAAAATTATATACTTATTAATCACTGAACAATTGTATTAAAATAACACATTTAAGGTTGTATTTCGTACCTAAAACATTGGTATTACGCAGGCACATTGGTCTACTTAAAATAAATCACTAAAAGAGGTATTAAGAAAAGTAGAAACATTAGAAAAGATTTGAAATTACTTGGAAAGAAATTCTTTCAGTGGTTTTGAAAATAGTGAATTTCTTGTAAATGGTAAAGTGAATGTCGTATAAAGTGCTATACAAATATATTACAAGAGAGTAATTAACCTAAATGTAAGTACTGAGAGCTTGCCTAAAGTCGTGAAGAGCTGCCAGCAGTTGAGGAGACGTTGGACGTGTCGTTGGAGGCATGGTCCAGCACCAGGACATTAGGCCATACCTGATTGTACATAAAAACTATTTAGCAAAGACAACACATCTTTAGAAAGCCTTGGTGGCGTAGTTGCATTGGCTGTACAGTATTACTATCGCTCTGAAATTTCGGATTTGTATCCCAGGTCTGGCAAAGTAATATTGAACTTTCCTAGTCAGCATCAGTCCGGAGTCTAAGATTTTGTGCTTGACATGGTGATAAGCTCGCCCCCATCGCACACATCTTGGGACTGAACACAATGGTGAAACGTGGGTGCCTTGTTTTCATTTTTGCCAACCCTTCGGAGACAAAGGCGTGATATGTTTTTTGTCTTGTTTACACTACAGTAGAAACTATTCGCATCGTTAATAATTCATCGACAAGTAAAATTCTTACCATTATCATGAATGTCTAATCAGATAAATTAGAAACAAAAGAAATTGCAGCTTTTTTGAGAGTACTTATGATTACGCCATTTCTAGACCGTTGAGAGAGCAATCTATATTCGCTACTGTTCCTGCATAGATAGCAAACAATTTATATCGCGTCAATACTCACAGTTCGTCTGGACAATTGTGCGGTTGTGACGGTCTGTAGCCGCCATTCAAGAACGCCCCGACGTCCGCCGCGTCTAGTTCGGCTAATGGCGCCGACCCTAATGTTGCTAACTCCCACAACGTTATACCTAGAGACCACTGGATGGGAGAAAGGACAAAGTTAACGAAGTCATTTATAATTTTGTTATAAATTAACTTGTTTACGTCCTCTATTATTTGATAGCTGTGTGGTCGAGTATAAACTATTTGCTGTTTAAACTACAAGGAGTTCCGAATTTTTTATTCTTTTTGCATAATGGCTGTGCCATCTCTATCTTTAAAATTCCATTCTCATCCTCGGTTGTTTTGAAATCAAAATTAAATCAACAATACATGTCCACTACTTATTGTTACAATATAATAATATCAATTTCTTTTTCTATTTTACAATCATCATCATCTCTTACCACATCAGAAGAAGTAGTATACTGATTCTGCAGTAGTGTCTCCGGCGCCATCCACTTCACCGGCCTGTTCTCATTGTCGCCGAGGCAGTGGTAGTCGTCCGGAAACAGATCCCGCGCCAAACCGTTGTCTGTCACCTTCAGTCTTAATTTCTCGTCCACCCTAATGATTTATTAAATCTATATATATATATAAAAATGGCCCCCTATTTCCCTTGGTCACGCGTGAACGGCTGGACCGATTTCACTATTTTTTTTTGTTGTATTTGTTATTGTCAAGAGAAGGTTCTAATGAAAAAAAAATTCAAAAAAATGCGCGGAAAATTAGAAAATTTAAGAAAACTTAACGAAAATATTAATTTTATATAACTATCAATTGTTTGAAATAACTGTCAGCGATTAAAACAATGCGCGCTGCAAATTCATAGTTAAGACGGTACAACATCTGTCGGGTCAACTAGTAAATTATAAATGTTCACTTTTTTACATACTTTACTAATTCGTTATTTATTTATTAAGTCTCTTTATAATATCTTAGTATTTATCGGGTATTTTTTATCTTTGTTTAGTGCCTTTTAAATAGTTTTTTACGTCTCAGAACAGCAAATTGAAATTATAAAACAATATTTTAGATCTCATATCTACGATTACCTTATCTGTCGCATCATTAGTGTTAATATTAACATAGTGTTAGTATTTATTACTTACACACAGTTCCTGGCGGCGACATCGGCATGTACCAGTCTTTGGACGTGAAGGTACGCCAAGCCACACGCGACCTGTGCTCCCAAGTCCACCAGCTCTCGCGTAGCCGGGGCTGCTTGATGGCCCAGCCGGCATGAGGTCAAGAACCTGTTAAGTAATATAGATATATAGGCAGTAGCAGCCCTAACTAATGCGAAGCTTTAAGCGACGGATCTTTGTGAGGCTTGCTGGTCCTTTTGTGCCTCTTACAAGCACGAAACCCCTGGAAGAAAGAGGTTCTGGGCAATTGCTTAGCTTAATTCGCTACTGTATACTATTTAATAAAGAATGGTTTTAAAGATATTATATTTTATTATTTGCTTACATTAATTCACTCATCCACATACTTAGGAATACCTTTATCAATGATACGTCTTATATCTATAACAAACAATATATTCACCTCTTTAGATTCGAGGAGTGCGACGGACAGCAATACACGAGCAGAGGTTTCCTCGCTTCCTCCGCACATGCAGCCATCGGAGTCAACACGTTAGCATGCACGAGGCCATGAAGCCTGAGCCCTTCAGCCACTAGGAGCGCCGCTTGCATCGCAGACGCAGCATCTTGTTAACAAAACGGCGTGAAGTTGACAAAGGAAACAATAAAAGTGGAACAAGCGCGCTCGCTTCACACGGTAAGTAGGCCGTTGTGAATGATGTAAGACTGAAGTTTGAGGTTCCCGTGGGAAACGTTCATACCAGAAATGTATGTGATAAAAACTCCCTATGGTATCGCGGAATGTAAATTGTACGCATTATGCTGAGTAAATGTGGTTCGAGGATTATCTGTTGCGGGATTTCTGAATATTTTTATATGTAATATTCTTAGGTAAGAAACAGATAAATATTTAAACCGAAGTATTAGTTTTTTCCTTTCATAATATTTTGATATAATTGTATAGTTTAAAGAAAATGTTGCTAATATAAAAACTTCTCAACATGGTCACGACTTCATTCAACTTTAAGTAAATGGTCGTTATGTTAAATTATTTAAATGAAATGGTTAAACTTGAAATGAAATCTCTTCGTGGAATGGAAAATACTAAAGTAAACTTAATATCTAATTAACCAAGCGTCATCTAGAATAACAAGATCGAGGAAGATACCAAGGCATACAATGTGTAAACATACATAGATAACATCATACCTTTTTCTTTTTCAAGGATAGGCAGATGTGTAACACACCCATATTTTACCCGATATGTTATGGTTGAAATAGTGAGATTACTTATATTTTCTGGGAATAATTACAGATTCAGGGCTGATGTTATCCCCAATCACATTTCCCAACTCAAGAATCGAGCTAGAGATCTCAACACAGCAGTACCAGCTACATAACAACTAGGCCTTCGGAAAGACGAATTTAAAGTAACTTACCACTGACGGTCTTCACCATGACTTCTTCGTATGTGTCCCCTCGTTTGAACACCCCCTTGTATATCCTGCCGAAGGTTCCTTCGTGCACGAGGATCTCTAGCCTGATGTTCGACCTGGGAGTGGTGAGAAGTCGCAGTTGCTCTGCTGGATCGGTGACGCGGTCTTTTGTGATGGTTTGCTGTTTAATTAAAAAACAATTTGGGTTTTCCTAGACCATGAAGTAGATGTAAATAATTTACTCTTCAAGCTTACATAAGCATGTTCTTGCAGTAATATATAACTCAAGAAATTCCAAATGTTTACACTGGCAATATTCCATTAGTTCTATACCGATGTGACTTGCCGCAACTCCTGCAAGTTTTCAATTTTCAGAATTTAGCGTGCCTTGATAACACAGAAACAATTGCTTGCCGAAATCTACTTCTGCAAGTTTTCTTGATATTCCAAACCTCGTTTAAGACTGAATTATGTGATACAGACAGTGAAGTAAGTGTTCCAAATAATTCATTCTATACGCTGACACTTACACTTAGAAGAAATTTAGTTCACGTTCAGCGGTGGACAGAACCCATTCGAGTAGTCGGAACATACATTAATCTTTAGTTGAGCCAGACAAACGTAATTTTGGGAGTTGCTTGTCACGTTTTTTGAGTCTCATAATTTATACTGCATTCGTTTTCATGTTCTATCTTCATAGGTTTAGGATGTGAATTTGTTTGTGACTAATTCCAGAGGAGATTTATCACATTGGTGGAGTCGCGAGCAAATACTAAACTGTAGAGCCAAATACAGTATAAACTTAAAATGCCCTTCTGGCCTCTGAAAACACCAAAACTCACTCACAGACCAGTATAATTACCAAGCCGAGCGGAGTTTCACATTTCATACATCGTTCTCAGCACATGACCCACTAAAGACATTTGGCACCGCACGTACCATTGTGTTCCTCGAAATTTGTCGGATAATAAATTAGTTCGGTGTTGGAAGTAGATTTTAGTTTATTGCTGGGTAGGTGGCGGGAATGTGGTCGAATGCACGAGTTGCAGCGGAGGCGATTACTTGCAAAATTTAAACGATTTTTTTTATACGTCCACCGCAAAGTAACCTTACTGCACCTGGGGCCTTATTCTCTATCCCGCACGTTATTTTAACAATGCGTAACAAGCACGTAACACAACGCATCATGTATAGGACTATAGAAATTTGGCTTACAGAATACCGTTCCACGCACATTTCTCGAAGATAACATGACACGGCCGTGTTACGCGTTTACACTATCATACAGAATAAGGGCCCTGGTGGTAAGTGGAGTAGGATCCAATAGAATGTCAACTAATGAGAGACCCCTCGGCAGTCGACACAGTAATGCAGGCCTGTTGGAAGCGGATATATGCAGGCTGATCTCGGAACGCGATACACTCACGCCACTATGGCGGGTTTTAACACCTTGTGTACCGTGGTCGCTATCCGGACGGATATAAAACAAAACGTACCACCAGCAACAGTATAAAATAGCTAAAATTATGTTTGAAAGTTAATAAATGATATGATAGGTACTCGTAACTTATAAGAAGTGATTTAAAAGATAATTGTTAAAGTATACATTTACCTGAAGATCTTTATACAAAGAATACTATTACTGCATCTTTAAGGCATGAGGTCGACTAATGAGTATATATACAAATCTAAAACGTAAGTACAGAAATATAATTAAGAATAAATGGTGTACTTAAGGATTGACAAAACATTTCCATTGTAAATACAAAACCGGGACATATCCCATGCTCTTAAACCGCAGCCTTAAATTCAACCGACACCGCAGATAAATTAACCCACATTACGCGGTTTCCGTTGATCTTTGGCTAAGTAATCCCGCAAAGTAACATTTTAATGGAATTGTTTTGGAACCACACCTCGTATGCGGTAATGTAAATCTGTCCCTAGTTAAAATTTAACAGTAAAATTGTATGCGAAACAGGGAATTATGATTTGATGTTACTGATTGTCTAACCGCCATTTTAAATACGATCCCAATCGCTTGCGATCTATCTTAAAATTGTACCAATCAGAACGAAGTTTTTTGACATGTTTAAAAATTTGTTTTTTTGATTGGTTCAGAGCGAAATCGGATTGAAGATTGAGATTAGGATCGTTTATTTAAAACGGTCTTTACTTTATTATTGACATCTGTTAATATATAATATATTGTATGCATATCCACGCTTGAAAGGCAATCATATCTAAGCGACAAATATACTAAAAATTATATCTATATTTTAAATCGCCAGATTTTTCCGCTTTGTTTGGTCTAGGTTTTGTAGGTCTGGTATAATTTATATTATATTATTAGTATTAGTATAATTTATATTGTGTACAATATTTTTATAAAATAAATAATTCAATTGTTATGATTTTTCTTATTAAAATCAAATCTTTAAATTGCTCTATTCAAAATTTTACTGATTGTCGCTTAGATATGTGAGCGTTTTAAGCATCTATTTATTTTTGATTTGGAATACTGGTATAAGGAATCTTAAGATGAGGAAAAAGTAAGTTAATTTCGTGGGCATGTTTTGCGCATTTCGCGTAAAAGCCTCTTGGGCTGTTACGTCTTTTAATAATAATAAATAAAGTCATGCGTACACGTTACACTAATGCAGTTTAGATGTTATAAAACGCGGTATAAAATATAATAAGTCCTTTTCTTACAATACATCGTTAGATTTTTATTTAAGAAAAATAAGTTCATCAAGAACATTTGTACGAGTGAGAGATTGCATTTTCATTAAAAGTCTTTTAAGATGAAGGGTGGATGAATTGTGCATAAAATGGGACCTTTACCTCATTAAGAATCCAATTTGAGACGAGTTACCCCGTCTCCCCTTCAGGTGATACAAACGTAATGCAATTAGCGTTCTTCTTGTGCTCAAAGTATTTAAAATGAACATAAAGTGCGACTGGAAATGAATATGAAATTTTAATTTCTCCTTGTAATTTCCTGGAGGCGCTGACGCCTTTGTTAACTGCTCCTTAGAGTGTGGAAGACGTCGCTACAATTTTTGCTTTGTTGTCGTACGTCACTACGTCTCTTGTTTCAACCTTATTTTGTTGTAGAAATATAGAAAACAATATTTTTAGAATCATTTTTTATATAAGTATTTTATTATAATTTTTCCGCTAGAAATGTGATATCAATGGAAAGTTTAACTGTTTTTCCTAGCATTCGATTATATTTTTATCTAATGGTTTTAAAAGAAAATAATATAAATTAATTTTTAAAAGAATTCTTAAATCTGAATTATCCATAGACTGCAACATAAATTATAATATAGGCTCCAAATAGCTCTTGTAGTTATCGTTACTTATGTATTTCAATTAAATTTTCCGAGATTTTGCCTTATCCAGTTAATCGCTATTTCTTTTCATTATTGGGCTTGGCAAGGAAGCGAGTTTTTAATTTGCAACCCCCTTTTGTCCGTAAATTTATCGCTTCGTTGGAAGTCTTTGGGAAGAAATATGAATTAGTATCCTTGCGGAGGGAGATGTGTTAGCGAAGACAGATAATTAGGCGTTGTAACATCCATTGCGAATTTAAACACCAATGTATAATCCAATATTTCCACCCGAATTTAATTTTTCGTTTACTAATATAGATATTTAGGAAACAAAAAAGACAAATGAATCAGTATGGGGCCGTTCGAGTATTACGTAACGCAATTTATAGGGGAGCGGGGGTTCTTGTAAAACGTTACGATGCGTTACACGCGCGGGAGGGGGGGTTCATACAACGCGTTATGTAACATTGGATTTTTTATTTTAAAACAATAACAATGGTATTTTAGCGATTTTCCGGTACTTTGCGAAAAAAATAATAATTTTAGAGTTACGTAACATTTTGAGGGGGGGCGGGGGCATACAGGAAAGCGTTACGGCGCGTTACATAGGGGAGGAGGGGGTCAAAAATCTTCAAAAATTGTGTAATGTAATACTTGAACGGCCCCTAAGTCCGAATATATTTAAAAAGAAGACATAAAACCAAGCGAACAAACAATTCCAAATTCAAATGCAAAAACAAAAGAATTACACGCGCCATTAAACTCGACGCGCGCATTATCAACTTAATAACAATCCAATATAAAAAGCACAAAAACTTAATGACCAACTTTCATAATCTGCTGAATGAGCGAAATTCGCAATTTTCACGGCTATCGCGAAATTGAGGCTCGGACGGCGCAGGTATCCGGCGAACTCGATTAGTGATATCGTTCGACGTCGCCCGAGGTAAATGCAATTATGCTCAGCACCTGCCTCCAACTAAAGACTAGATGGCTGCATCCAATAGCAACGTGGAACTTTTTAATTGTAAACGTGAAGTGAGTCTTGCAAAAATAGTCGGAGTAATGGGAATGGGCGAAGCTCTTCTGTTAAATTGCAAGAATAAATGCTCGGAATTATAGTTAGAACTCTTTCAATTAAGTAGGATTATCTTTGTTATTGTAATTGTATAAGATATAAACGATGTAGAAGATTTCTTCGAAATTATAATAACATTTGGGCATGACAGCCATTCAGCCATGATTTCAATAACAATATCAATTCAATCGTAAAAATATCTGAACGTGAAAGCATTAGCGCTGATTTCGATGAAATCTGAAGCAGCCATGCATATAATCCCTCAACGAAACAAATTATCGGATTAAACTAGCAATATTCACGAATGTATTTGTACAATGTTATTTTTTATTTTTACTCATGGAAAAAAGATATCAAATGTTTAGACTTCTTTCTATGTTCCTCAAAATTTTATGAATTACTGTTTTAAGGCATAATATTTATATTGTTACCATTTTATTTTTTATATTAAATATTGCTGTATTCCTAACTCATAACCTCTTTGTGATAGAAATACTTTTTAACAACACGAGTAAATATTAAACGTAAGGTCTCAAAGTCAATCAACAGTCTCTTAATCCATTTACCTCTAAGACAGAACTAACCATTCTGTACTGTATCTTCTTAAATAGGTGTGTTAGTTAGTAGTGTGCAGCGAACAGTTGATTGAAATTTGAACCCTATATGTAGTAACCAAAACGATCCAAATCACATGTTCTGTTATGTTTCTTACCTGCGAGACGTGGGTGAGATTAGAGGCCGCGTAATACGAGACTCGCGACTCGGGTTTTGCGTACACGTGCTCCCCGATGTGTGTTGTCGCGTATGGCGAGGGAGATCTTCTGCTGCCTGTTGGAGAATTAACTATATAGTAGCAGTTACTAATTATCAATAGTGTTATTATTATAATTACAATTGAAAAACACTTCACGACACGCTTTATGACAGTGGAATTGGTGAAATATGCCTTTTAAAATTATCAACTGATGAACATGTTTTGTTTTTTATGGGGGTATGACAAAGTGTCTCCAGTGTACCTGACGGTAAGTGGAGTAGGGTCCAATTGATTGTTAACTGATGAGAGATGGTTACTCCTCAGCAGTCAATTATACCGAAAAAAGTCGATCTGACAACACGAAGTATTCTCCTCATATTATTGCAAACTCATTATAAATAATGGTGTAAAGATAAAAAAACATATAAATACGGAATAAAATTATACTTACCGAAAGGGAACTTATGAAGGCTTGCTATGGTAGCATAAGATCCAGTAGAACTCGGAGGTCGACCGAGCGTGTCTAGCCTTAGTAAGACGTTCTGGTGGCTGCCGTATGCTGCTGTCGTGTACGACGTGCTTTATGAACAAATAAACAATTAATGTAGATATTCAATAAGTAATAATATTAGAATAGATAAGGTAATTAGGTAACCTTTTCGGCAGTATCATGGTATGCATGTTGCCTAAACCCTCTATGTGTTATTTTTTTTTGTTTTGTACCTTGTAAATGTTTGTGTATGTCCCAATATATTGTGCAAATAAATGTTTGTTCCTTTCATTTTTCCCTTTATTTTTTTTTGCGGGGAAAAGAACCCGTTGTCCCTCATCACTGGAAGGGTGAGTGGGACGATTATGTTAGTTTCACCGGTCTTACGAAGTCATGTCGACACCTCGGAGTATAAGCATAAGAGTAAGGTCACTACCACTGCCATTTGATTTGCTGGTGTCATCACTATTACTCAACAACTTCCTTTCATCACAAGGTGCTGCCGTAAGCGCAACAAAGGTGGCCTTAACTAAAATACCTCATGAAATCGGCAACGCTAATAAAATTGAAATTTTCCATAAATTTAGAATTAGAAAATATCAATCTTACCACCTATATAATTAAAATAGCAAAGAACATTCTTCACGGAGAATTAAAGCACTAAAAACTTTAAACCAGAAGTATGACAGTTATCTAACTAACCAGAAGCACATTTACGTCAAACGCTTGTCCGATATGATCAATGGTGAAACGGCGGTTGTTTAAATTGCAAGAGATTTATTATCACAAAATGGCTATATCAAGTGACTAAAATATTTTTCCCGTCCGTCGTTAAACCTCGAGCACCGCATCATCCATCAAAGGAGTCCGACAGGGGTTTGTGCCCTTTGTGTACCCGTTCGGTGTAGAATGTAGGAGGAAGCGGTATCTGGATTAAATTTTGATATACGAATAAGTAAGAAGGTTGAGACACCTTTTTATTAATTCTGGAAAATATTTGTAATAATATAATTTATCATTGATTTTGTAAAACATTGATCCATATGAAGGTTAATAACAATTATAGTTTAAAACAGTGTTAGTAAATCAGTATATAAATGACGCAATTGATTTTTATAAGGGGGACAGGGATAGTGATTTTCTTGTAGCAGCAGTTTGGCAATGAGCTAGTAGGTAAGAAAGTTCCATCAATTCTTTAGCATCGGCTGGATACATTGCTAGTCATAGGTAAAAAGTCAAGGCATAGGTAAAAATTTCTAGGTATTTTTGTACCTTCGGAAATCTCATTCGACTATGAAATAGGTTAGTTAAAGATTATAAAAACCCAATAATCGGATGTAATTGGAATTTTACTACACGGTCAGAGTATTGAATGCCGAATATCGGGTATTTTGAACAACACCTAGTCACGTCACATTACTTTTTTATTAAACTTGGTCAAACTCTAAACCAATACCCAAACTTATGAAATTAATAATCTCTCAATACTTGCACCACCCAAACATTTAAGGTCAACACTAAACTGATATTGTGTTGAAATTGGTGTATTATTGAAAAATTTATAAAAGCATCCAAAGGACGATATCGAGGGTGCCGAACTTTTATAAGAAACTGTTATTCAATTGAAAACGGTTTGTGTACCGTTATTTTTTATTATGTAAAACACAACATAATAGAAACGTAAACCGTTTTAGATGATGTAGTATTAGAAAATGCTTCTAGAAATTAAATAATAATTAAATTATGTTTTTGTTTAAGCGAAGATGCTTTTTAGATGCAAGAAATCAGATCAAATATCTCACGAAAGAAGCATAATTATCATCATAATGAAAGAAGAAAAAACTTAATAATTATCATAATGAACGAAGCATTGTTTTAAATCTCCAACGTTTGGAATAGAATATTGCATTATGGACCTGTTCCAGAAGTTTCAAGTAAATTTTATTTAACGGTTATCATATTAAACAGCTAATGTAGATTGTACTCGTTTAAAAATTTATTTGGGAGCATACATTAGAGTGTGTACTTTGCATTTGATCGGCTTATACATTTATGTGACGAGTAGCAATTACTCAAAAGTTCTGAAACAAGCCATAAGTACAATACCACCATATTTTTATAAAAATACCCCAATGTAAACAATTACGAAGCCATTAATATATCGATGGTTGAAAGGCTTTCAGCCTTTTCTGATTTAAGCGACATTTTTTATTTTTTTTTAACTAGGTTTTAAAAACAGAAAAAAGTGCTGATTTTAAATATGTGTGAAACTTAATGTCGCTTAAGCCAATTAGCCTTTTAATTGTTGATATGTTTATTTGCGTACTTCAAACTACTTTCTGTTCATTAATATTCCAAGTTGTTCATAACATGATCCCTTATTTTCTTTTCCTCCTTGCTCCCAATATTTCCTGCGTCCGTATTTTTAAGGATTTCGTTAAAACTCAATCATGAAGTTATAATTCAAATTTCATATTGTTTGTTCTCGTAGTTAAACGACTTTTCTTAACAAGTTGGCTATTGAATTCGAATTGAGTATCACCCGAAGCTCTTGAAATTCTCCGAACTTCATATTTATTTTGAGATACTCCATATTTAATAGCCAGCATATGAATATACAAATTAGTGTTCTTACGAACGATTTACTTAATTTGGACGGCTTTAGATATTTATAAGATTTTTACGTCGGTTCTGTGACACAGCAAAACGTAATTTTATGAATAATATATACTGTTTATTTCCTTTATTTTTTTTTTATTTATGTTGAATTGCAAAGAGAAAAAAAGTAGAATAAATATCATAATTATTTAAAGGCGTGGCGTGGGTATCATCATTATTATTACCTTCAAATATTTCACGTTTGAGCTCAAACCTCACATTCTTAACATATTTAAACATCGCTTACTATAACTATAAGCATCTATTAATTCGTATAATTAAAAGTTTTTAGTTCGTCTTCATTATTCGACCTTGTTATACATTTCTCATAATAATTTCCCGACACTCTTTCGAACAAAATAAATTTCTTGAAACTTTATCAAAATTAACTCTCAAGTTGGAAAGCGAGATAATTTTGTTGGAACTTTCGGTCCGAAAGCTTTGTTGTATATAAAATGTAAATAACGATTTATTTATGAAAAACTTCGTTCTCCAAACGTGGCTTGTTAAATGTAAAATAAATTGCTATTTATACAATAAATACATTTTAACAATTCAGACGAAAACAACTGACCGTATTTAATGACTGATTATATTATAGCGACGTCTATGAATTGATAATTATGAATACATGTATATTCATTTTCAAATTAAGATAAACCTTATGAATAACAGAAGAAAATCCAAATTTATTTATCTCATGTTTATAAAGCCAATATCTCTATACGTTACAAATATGAAATAAGCAATCGGCTTTACTTATTATTTTCTCAACTCTTAAATCTAATATGAAGTTTATTATTAGATCTGGTATATCAAAGCAATAAAGCCTAATGAATTTCCAATATGACAAACGTTGGACGAACTGGAATCTGAACCCTTAGCCATTATCCCTAGACATCATCTTAAAGAGCAGCCGGTCCTCAGTTCGGAAACTAGGATCCTTGTCCAAATCGATCCAACAGATGTGTCACACGATTTGTCATCGGATGACAAGGGTAGGAAAAACTAAATGGCACGGTAAGGAATTTTCATATTGGACGCGAAAGAAAACAACGTCAAACGTGACTTGGTTGGGAACTCCTCGTTTGACCTGCAACGATGTGTGGTTGATGTTTCGTACAGGCTATGGCCTTCGACGAGGGCTTATGTCACCGGATCTTTTTCTTGAAATGTTATTGTGACATGGGCAATTTAGCCTGGATGACATTTATTATGTAAAAAATGTCATCAATGTATGTTTATTGGTGTGTCGTTTTCCTATCGCACAAAAATGTATATTTGTTGTTTACGAGATGGTTTTATAAATTTCACTTCAGTCTCCATAATGATGATGAATAGTTGTATGAAAATAATGACTATAATATAGTTTGGAAATCAGTTAAATAACTTACTGTATCGAGTCATGGTGTCGTGCTTTACTTCCGCGCCGATACATGGTGCCAGCGGCAGCCGCTGCCGTCAGCAGGGCGAGCGCTGCCGCCGCGCATCCGCCAGCGGCAAACAGGACGCCGCCTGTGCCGCGGGACGCGTCGCCCGCCAACCGAGCTGTTTCGTTATGTGTTGGTATTTTTGTGAACCCTAGGGATAATACATTAAGCATTAAGGTGGTATCTATGAGATTAAGTACATTTTGAAAAATGTTCTGTTGATGTTATATTTTATATTAGGGAGAATATTGCTCGGGTTATATAGCAGAAGGTCTTGGATCGATGCATAGATCAGGCAATTCTTGTAATTTGTATAATTTGTGTTACTGCCTACTGTTACTGCTGCAATATTATGTCCATTTCTATATATTATCAGCGATTAGATTTCCAAGGGAATTTACAAACGACATAGTAGCTGATCGTAAAATTAAGCAATAAATGTGTAGGTGTGCGAGAAGCCTGTTGCATTAACCCTACTACAGTTAGTGCGAAGGTTAGAAGGAAAATAATGGAAAAGATATGAAACAGTAAACAGTCTGATATGAATCGTAATGAATGCGATCGAATTTAAATCTTATGTTAAGAGCGATTTGTTTCAATATTATGGATACAAAACCTGCCGATATAAAGGTGTAAAAAAACTACTTAAAAACATTTTCGAGCCTCAACTTTAAACATATTATCGAAAATAAAAAAAAAGCTGAATGCCATCCATATTCATCACGATCTTTGTCAAGCTATTGAAACAACTTAACCGATAAAAAAATGTAAACTGCTGATGACAACACTTAAAACAACCAACAAAAACGTCCCAATCCATTTCGCGGTCTCGCTAAAAATAACAAAAAGAATATAATGCTCGCAAAAGGAACAAGAAATTTCCAAGTCAAATAAAAGTACAATAGAACAATCGATACTCCCTTGTAAACACATTAAAAGAGGGGTGAGTTACGCCTCCGGGACCCTCTTGATACGTCTTTATCCCTTAGAATATCCTGTTGCGTCTACAAAATCGTCTACATGCTAATAAAGAGTGCGGGGGAGTGATTTGTAAGCAGTTTGGTGCATCGAGAGTTGAGTGTTTATTGTTTTGAAAATTTATTGATGTTGCTTTTTATTTTGTGTTCATAATGGAATTTTAATGTGCAAGGGAATTTAATGGTTAATGAGGAATGACGTGCAAAATACGATGAACAGAAGTATAATGCAAGGGAGGATTTTAAAGACAGAATTTCGAAATGGCAGCATTTGATTTTCATATCATTTTACTATGCTCGCTAGTTTTGGGTAGATTAGTTTGACTTGTTGTTTTTCCCTTGAATTGAACGCTTGGTATTCCCTCATTAGTTATTTTTAGTTCTATTATAAGTTTTATAAAAATACTCAACATACATATCTCAATAACTTGCGTAAATTGTCTTTATTATTGGAACGATGAAAATCCACTGAAATCTGTATTAGTATTTTTCTTAACATATATTATACTCTTTCTTCAAAACAATTATATCATTCCATCTCAACTTGTACACTACTGAGTTACCATAAATTCGGCTTTTTTGCTACCCTGTTCAGAAGTCGGCAGGGAAATTTATAGTTATTGTTATTACTCCAGACAGGGAAAGTGTTGGACTGCGTGTTTTTAGTGCAACCATTTTGGCAGATATAAAATGATTTATCCATTGGGGATGGTAATAAGTTCCGAATTTTCAATTGCTGTAGCCTTTGTCAGTGCTATAGATAGTTTGGATTGCTTTTACGTATTGATTGAAAGAGAATTTATTAGTAAAGTAGCAAGTTCGATGGGATACGACAATATTAAGATTTTATTTGAGTGTTATAACTTTTCAATTGAGAAACGGTAAGAATAGTAATATTTTATTTGGGCCATTTTGCGATATGAAAACGATAATAAACTAGGTTCTACTTGCGACTTCGATCGTATGGAATTTAGTTTGTGATAAACATATAAAAAGTAGTAATTGATATACTTCCTAGAGGTTAAAGGTTATAGCTTAAGGTCCATTTTCATACATTTTGTTTCACCTTTAATCTGGGTTAAAAAATTTCGTCATATTAAATTTTAAAGGCCGAAATATCCATGCATATTAATTATTTTTACGTTTTTCTTTCAACTGCGAGAACTAACCACTAACTAGACGTGAATTTAAATTCTTTACTTGTCAATACTTGTTTAGTTACCCAGATTAAAGGTGAAACAAAATGTATGAAAATGGACCTTAAGCTATAACCTTAAGCTTACTTCATACCAAATGTCAGAAAAATCGGTTTATGATTAAAAACGGCCTTTAGCCGTAGTTACTTTCACATTTTCGATATATTTTAATAGAAAATTTTAATGATTACAGGGTTATTGATAGTGCATTATTTAATAAAACCATATACTCGTAAACCATCTTGACCATCATAACTTGCGGTGAACTTTACGAAGTGCTTAAGGTCAGCTCTTCTTTGGATAAGTTAAGATAAACACTAAAATAAATATCTGAGTTTATAGATGTATTTGAAGTTTTTTATAGGTGTTGGATGTTATGTTAATAAGACTGTTCCGTGCCTCATAATAATGAAGATTGACTATGCCTGAAGAAATATTTTAAGGCATTCCTAGAAACCAACTAGAATTTAGATGCGGGCTATAGACATACAGAAAAGAGGCAAGAATTGTTCCTAAAGTCACTCTAACATAGTTCTTGATATTTGGGTGTCTCTCCTTACTAAATAAATGTTTTTGTAAAGTACTTACAGCAAATTCAAATCTAACTCTCTCTCTCTTTAAAACCTTTATCCTATAAAGTGACGGTCATCACTCATGCACTAAACATAATGACCAAAAACAGTAATTAAGTAAATTGATTACATATCAGATTGGAATAAAATAAAGCGTGTGGAAACCTTCGCTCGCTTGTATCGACACAGAATATTTAATCGATTGACCTCACACTACGTGCTGTGTATAGGACAGGTTGATTGATTAAAAATAGGCCGCCGGATGATTTATGATCGCGACGCGGTTAATATAGAAAATGGCGTAAAATATATGAAATATTTTGAATACGTCAAAATATGCGTTAATGGATGAGGTTAGATATGAGAGATATTGTAGTATTTCTAGGAATTACTGGGAGAATTAATAAAACACAACGTCCGCGTACAAAGTGTATTTCGAACTGATTTCTTAAACCTACCCGCCACCGCTCGTTATAATTCATACGAGTATTTTATACACTACACTCCTCCACACTTACTTTATGAAATTTACAATCAAAGTACTATTCTAATAACAACAATTTTTAACAAATTTGACAATTTATTATCACTCAATACGTAAACTTAACTAACTTAGTAAATAGGCTTAACATTTGTAATTAACAGGATTATTTAACCTACATTGTCTTATGGGCCGAGAGTTTGTGTGATCTTGGCGCTGTTGAGGAAGTCCAAGGGGTTTAGGTTCAAAGGCACCGTCCTCATGACCCTCAATTGCACTAGAAGGCTGCTCCTGAGCCGCTCGTTCGAGTTCCCCCAACCGCTAAAGGTGTCGCCCTGGATGTAATGGTCTCGTCCTTGCCATCACTCCCCGGCCCAGATTCGGGCGGACTGGTCATAGGAGAGAGGCATTCCGGGCTTGGGAAGACCAATGAGTTTCTAGTTCTACGCTTTACCTGGTCGATGTGACGATGTACTTGGTTACCCTTTTCATCGGAAACTCTAAAATTAGATGGACCAATCTGTCGTTCTACTTTCCCCGGTAGCCACTTCTCCCCTTTAAGAAATTGCCTATACCAAACTGGTTCTCCCGATACTAAAACCCTCTCCGCCCCACCCGCGTTTTCTACCTGCTGCTTTTGCACCTGACTCATGCGTGATGTTAAATCCGGCTTTAGTATGTCTAACCTCGTTCTTACACGCCTACCTAACATTAGCGTCGCTGGACATTCGCCTGTAGATGAATGGGGGGTATTTCTGTAATACAGTAAGAATGTATATAAAGCTTTCATAATATTCTTTTTCTCGAAATAGGCTTTTTTGATGACTCTTTTAAGCGTTTTAACCGCATTCTCGGCAGCACCATTTGATGCTGGATGATATGGTGCGGTAAATATGTGATCTACCCCATAATTTTTAAGGAATTCTTGAAATTCCGAACTCGTAAACGGTGGACCGTTATCTGTCACTATTTGTCGCGGTATCCCCACCTACTCCAAAGTTCCAGCAATTTAGTAATGGTACTTGTTGCTGTTGTACCAGATATATTAAAAATTTCCACCCACTTTGACATCGAATCAATAACTACTAAATATGTCTGTCCAAAATAGGTCCCAAGAAGTCTAAATGTAGCCTAGCCCACGGTTTGGACGGCCAGGGCCACGGACGAGGCGCCTGGCGCGGGGCGCATCGGCATGTGCTGCACATGTCGCGCACTCACGACACATAACCTCGATAGCCTCATCAATACCCGGCCACCACACATAACTTCGGCCTAAACCTTTAGACTTAACAATACCCATGTGAGGTTCATGTAAAATTTTTAGTACCCTTTCCCGACATCCCTCCGGTACTACAACCCTGTGACCCCACATAACGCAACCGAGTTCTTCATATAACTCATTCTTCCTATTAAAATAAGGTTGCATGACACTAATTTCGCATTCCGTAGGCCATCCGTCTCGTATAAATCCTAACAACCTGCCTAAGATAGGGTCTCTAGCAGTACATCTTTTAATTTCGTTATAATCTAATAACAATGTATCCTGCGCAAAATGTAAATAAGTTTGTTCCGGCATCGCAGAAACCGGTTTGTTATCTCTGCGCACGGGCAGTCGTGACAGGCCGTCCGCTGTATTCTCGTCCGTCTTAACGTATTCGATATCATAACTATACGCCGATAAAATAATTGCCCACCTTTGCATCCGACTAGCAGTCATGGTAGGAATGCCCACATGAGGGCCAAAAATCGATACCAGCGGTTTATGATCTGTGCGTAGTACAAAACGTCTACCAAAAACGTATTGATGGAACTTTTTCATACAAAAATATTATAGCTAATGCCTCTTTATGGATTTGCGAGTAATTTTGTTCCGCTTTGGTAAGTGTCCGCGATACGAACGCGACCGGGCGTTCGGGTCCGCCTCGGCTTCCGCCGCTCGGCTGCGACAACACGCCCCCCAGCCCCACCGCACTTGCGTCACACGTCACAATAAGAGGTTTATTTGGATCATAATGTGCCAAGACCTTTGAACTAGTTAAAATATTTTTAATTCCTATAAAGGCTTCTTCACAGTCTTGTTTCCATTCCCACTTTACATTTTTCCGAAGTAAATTATACAATGGCACTAATCTGAGACTAAAATTCTTAACAAACTTAGCAAAAAAATTTGCCAACCCCAAAAATGAACGTAAGTCAGAGACATTTATTGGTCTAGGAATTTTTACGATCGCTTCGATTTTCGCGGGGTCTGCCTTTATACCATCCTTTGAAATTATATATCCTAAATACGATACCTCCTGAGCTATAAAAACGCATTTCGATTTTTTTAATCTTAAGCCACTGTCAAATAGGCGCTTGAATACCATTTCCAAAGCTTCTAAATGTTCTAATTCCGTTTGGCCCCCTATTATGACATCATCAATGAACACCGCCACATTAGGTATACCTGTAAGTAAATTTGTCATAATACGCTGGAATATCCCTGGACTGGACGATAGCCCAAAAACTAAACGGTTATATATAAATAAGCCCCGATGAGTGTTAATAACGGTGTACTTTTTAGAGTCATCCAACTCAATTTGATTATACGATTGAGATAAATCGATTTTTACTAAAAATACTGACTGCCATTTAATACTACCAGTACATCGTCAATTCTGGGTAACGGATACCGGTCGACCAGCAAAACCGGGTTAACAGTAGTCTTATAGTCTACACAAACCCTGAGTGCCCCATCCGACTTATTTACGGGGACTAGTGGTGATGCCCACTCCGAACAATCGACTGGTTCAATTATTCCATCGCGAAGCATCGCGTCAATCTCGGCGTCGACGCGCTCGCGCAGCGCAAATGGCAATGGGCGCGCGCGATGGAATACCGGCGCCGCCCCTTCCCGCACCCGTAGCGTTGCCTTGCCCCCCGTGAACTTCCCCAGGCTACCGTCGAACAAATTCTTATACCTGTCCAACAATATCTCAATTTTATTATTTAGTTTTACACTCTTGTTATGAAACACACTGCTACTATCATTCCGACTAGTTATAATATTACGTCTTTTAACAATATTCGTTTTTAATTCAGGGACTGAGATTCTCAGCTCTGCAAGCCACTGTCTACCTAACAAGGAAGCAGTACCCCCACTGATAATAAATAACTCTAAATTTTTGGTTATACTACCGTGTGTAACTAAGGGCTTTATGACACCTAACGGTTGAATTTTTGAACCATCTATGAATTTTAAACATAAATTATACGGTCGTATAGGCCGATGTCTAAAATGTTCATCATAAGTATTTTTACTGATGCACGATATAGCCGTTCCAGTGTCTATTTCCATATTAATGACCTCGCCGTCCAGTGAAATGGGATAACTCACCGCCTTGTAATCCCGCAAATTTAAGTGATGTAAATCCATGCTGGCGTCCTCCACCTCCTCCGATGATCGATCGCTAACATCGACCTCCCCATAGTGGAACTTCCTATCACTATAGTATTCACCACGCACTGATCCACGAGCTGCTTTCGGACACATCCGGCGCAGATGACCCGCATTTTTGCACCTGCTGCAGACGAAATATCGGAATCTACACCCCTCATATAGATGACTCGTCGACCCACAGCCCTTGCAGGAATCGTTGTTGACACGATTCGGAAGCTGCGTTTCCACCACCGCAACCTTATGTGCGCCTTTCCAGACCGCGCCGCCGCGACCCGGTCGCGTGTGACGCCCGCCGCTTCCGCGTACGCTTTGTCCCCGGGCCGTTACCTGCGCCGATATTTTGTGCACTTTGGCATTTTCCAACACCTCTGACCCGCTTCCCGCCTCCACCGCCGCTGCATCTCGCTCTGCTGCTTCTAATGACGTCGCTAGTCTTACTGCACTTACAAAATCTATATTTCCGTCCTCCGCAAACAACCGTTGTCGCATTATGTCCCCCTTAAGTCCGCAAACAAACTGATCCCGTAAATTCCCGTTTAATTCCTCCTTAAACTCGCACTTCCTGGCCAATTTTTTTAATTCAGCCACATAATCCGCAATACTTTCCTCAGGAAGCTGTCTCCGCTGTCTGAATCTGTACCTTTCCGCGAGCACTGACGGAGTTGGCTGTAGGTGTTGACGCAGCAAGTCACTGGCTCCATCAAATGTTAGTTCCGCCGGTTTCTTCGGACTTGCCAGGTTTACCAAGAGTTCGTACGCTTCATCTCCCATTGCTGATATCATTGTAGGCAGCTTCAACTCATCTTTGATATCGTTTGCCTTAAAATACATCTCGAGTCGATCCACGTATGATGACCACGTACCCGACTGAATGTCAAACTCGCGAATTTTACCAATGGACATTGTTCTGTATACTATTTCCTGCACTATCCAGAATTTTCCTCGTCGCCAATGTAGTATTTCTAGGAATTACTGGGAGAATTAATAAAACACAACGTCCGCGTACAAAGTGTATTTCGAACTGATTTCTTAAACCTACCCGCCACCGCTCGTTATAATTCATACGAGTATTTTATACACTACAGATATAATTAGAGATTTGGCAGAATACGGTGCGTGGTAACGATGTTTTGAAAGATAGGGTGCGTTGGGGTAATGTCTGATCACGGGGTAATCAATTACTGCGAAAACTGTAACTAAATACATAGTAGCAATTGTGGTACATCAAAGAATAGTAAGTACTACGGCTGTGTTATTCATATAAGGACATGTTGTCGGATTTTACCAGTTATCTTGAAATGTTGGGATTACTCCAACGCATCTTATATTAATCGATTCCTAAGTTTATAATGGCTGACGATACAATTAGCGCTTTGATAGAAGAAAATAATGAGACATTTTTGAGAAAAAATATGTCCAATCTATTTCCCAGGTTTGGATCGTATTCATTGATAATTATGAATAGGTATGTTTTTATGCTAAAATATTAAATTCTCTAAGTCTTTGATAATAAATTGTAAAGACCAGAAATAATTAACAATGTAACACTCAACATTATTTCTAGATACATTCCCTTCAGAAAATAAAAGTAACTTAAGGAATCCAAATAAACATAACACGATTACACATAAAATATTATAATAGAAAATAATTATACCCCAATTATAGGCAAGGTACTCGATTATTTTACTTAATACAAGTGCATGTAACACCTAATTAAGTATACAATTTGAAACTCTCAGAGTAGGAGTATATTTGCCAATGATTACCACAAAATATTCACTTAATGTTAACATACCTTTCAAACATATCTTATTCCTTTTGAAGAGCAGCCTTACGTCCTTGTGAGCTCGATCCGGGGCGGATATGTTCAGTTGCATGGTGACCAGGATCTCCGCACTCTTGGCCCCCGTGCATGGTAACCGCACTCTGGGTGGAAATTTAAAATTATTATATACATAGACAGATAATTTTTTATTGAACACCACATAGGTAAAAGAAAAACACATATGCAAATTAACTATAGCTCTTTAGCTATCTGTCCCTTTGGACAATAGGTGGTTTTATCGCTAAGAGCGATCTCTTTCAGACAACTGTAGGATGTAATTATTTCTACAGAGAAGTTGGAGTATAGGTTTATTTATAATTAAATAAATAAATTACTAATTACATATGTATCATATATTTAATATAATTCGTTATTTTTTAATGATTATAACAGTTGAAATAAATTGGTTATATTTATTATTTTAGTATAAGCTCAGCCATATTCCGTCTATGGGTCAAATCCGTCTTTTTGCAATTACTGACGTTCTATTTGAAGGATAGCTTCGATAACCGTGTAGGAAAGAGAGTCGAATAATCCCCTATTTACCTATACAGCTATCAAAGCAGTCCTTCGATTAGAACGCCTGTAATTGCAAAAACCGGATATGTCCTCGTAGACGGAAAAGGTTCCTTTACCTTATTTATTGTCTGAACTGAGCATAGCTTCTAATTCAACGTTAAATTTGTCCCACCGCTCAAATCTCTACTATATAATAAGTATGTGTATTACGCTCAAATAGATATTTACTAGGTTATAAAAACAAAGGACAACAAAAGAAAGAAGTAATAAAGACTGTCTCGGTGGCGTAGTTGTACTGCATGCGCGGTTCGACAGCGCTCTGAGGTCCTGGGTCGGGCAAAGTGATATTTAGGTTTTTCTGCTCAGTATCAGCCCGGAGTCTGGAATTTGTGCCCGATATGGCGATAGGCTCGCCCCCATCACACCATGGAACGGAACACACTTGGCAAAAAGTAGGTGCCTTGGTTGCGCCTCTGCATACCCCTCGGGTATAAATGGGTGATATTGCACGAAATAACAATCTTTTTTCTATTTACTTGCACAATAAACCATAACCTTATCACACATATGACACAAATATCTACAAAAACAATCCTATCCCATAGGCACTAAATCTCATTTTTAATTAACTCACCTAAAAGTCTGCAGCGTGGTAGGCACGAACCCCTTCTCCGAGATATTTACTTGGGGTGGCAGCATGGCGCCGCGAGCCTCGTAGTCTATACTCATCACGTACGGCAGCTATAATAAATATAATATTTAATAATGTGTTCAAATAAAATTATTTTTCCGGAGCGCGGTTTTTTTATTCCTTTTTATGACAAGACGAGCTTGCCGTTCGCCTGATGGTAAGCGATACGAGCGCCCATAAACAAACGCCATCCAACACCTTGAATTACAAAGTATTGTTTGGTACTCCACTGCGTTCGCCATCCTGAGACATGACAAGTCTTATTATGTCCAGTAATTACACTGGCTACAATGTCTTTAAAATTGGAACACAACAGTGACTACACATTGCTGCTTAGCGGCTGAAATAGATATTGAGGTGGTACCTACCCAGGCGGACTCTCACATATTAGAGATCTACCACTACCACAATGTTCTCAATATTATAATTTTCTCCCGACGTTTCGAAGACTTGACAGGCTTCGTAGTCCCGGGGCTGAGATGTTGGTCGTTCGAAAAAGAATCAAATCCAGAAACAAAAATATTTCAATGTCTAACTTTTGCGTAAACATAAGAAATCAGTATAAATGTAGTGCGATGCCTCCACCGAGTACCGAGCCATGAGTACGCACCAGTGCTTCTGTAATCTGTTTGTTTTATAGTGTTGTCGAATTGCAGAATACAGATGAGGGAATAAATTGTAGTTATTTGTTATATTATAAAGAGGAGCATATAAACTCCTATATTGAGCACATTCAAAGAATAAAAAATTGTCACAGGTAAGTAAAATAACTTTTATATTTTACAACTGTCTTCTTCGCGGCTTCGCTCGCGTGAAAAATCTTTCCAGATATAAAGATCCCTAATACACAAGTGATTCATAGCGCCACATGTACGACGCCAGCGTCACTTTTTTTTAAAAATAGGTTAATCTATCCCATAATCTCCCATTTGAGCAAATTATCGGAATAAAGATGTGATAATCCTAGATATGGTCTATCTGTGTGCCAAATTTCATCCAAATCCGTTCAGCTGTCTCTGCGTTAAGTTTTAACAAACATCGAAACATTTTCACATATTTTCGCATTTACAATATCAGTTAGATTATTCGATTAATGAAAAAAATACTATAAAGACTATTCACGTACATTCTTAAAACAAAACGTACAGTGTATTATTCACAAATTAATAATGAATTTCATTAGGCGGTTTTGATTCAATCTAATTCAACTAAGCTGCGAATATCAGACGAAAAAACGACGTAATCTCACCCATTGTTTTCTAAAATTAAATCGCTTTCAAGCTAAATTGAAAGTGCTGAGCCTTCAGCATTCAGAGTTACAGTGGTATAAATAAAACGAGTATTTATTGAATAGAAGCAAAATTTAATATACAACTCGCCAAATAAAATTAAGCTTTGTGAACTTGGATTCAATACAGAAAATGTAATTAACAGGCTGAATAATATTATGTAGTAAAAGAAGTGGAGCGTGAATTATTCGCATTGAGGACACCTAGTTACAATTCTATTAGAGCCGCTATGTTAGAGACTTTTATATTAGAGGGCTGAAGACTAGTACGTGTGATGTGGGTCATGTTGTGAAGGGTGATTAACACTTTTCATGAATATCTAATGTTATCTAGGATAGGCGACATTTTAAACAACTGATTACGTGGCGTAGTTTAGATTGTGCTGAGGTATTGGGTTCGATCCCCGGATCAGGGAAAATGATATTGGGTTTTTCTGTTCAGTATCAGCCCGGAGTCTGGAATTTGTGTCCGATATGGCGAGAGGCTCGCCCCCTATTATCATAGGAATATACTCGGCGGAAAATGGGTGCAGTTGCGCTTCTGCGTATCCTTTCGGATATAAAAGGCATCGGTGTGTATGTGTGATAAATATCGTAAGGAACATTGATATAATTCTGGTGTTTGTTGCGGGAAAGAACGCCTTTATATTTGGACTGCACTGAAAGTGACGACATTGCCCCGGAAGCTAAGTGGAGTAAGGTTCAGATAGAGCGGCGACTGACGAGGGCCCCGCGCCAATCGACACAATTATGCCGGCCTGTTTGAAACTGAATATATGTCGACCTGATGTCGGAACGCGACACATTTATGTGGGTCACTATGGTGGTATTTGTAAGTAACAAGATGTACCTTGTGTACGGTGTTCGCTTAAGCGGGCGGATACAAGTGTGAAATATGTTGTTGCTACCGCGCATAGTAATTATTTTGATAATTTTGCCTAGACAAAAGACAAAACTATACTAATACATAAAGCTGAAGAGTTTGTTTGCTTGGACGCGCTAATCTTGGGAACTACTAAACCAATTTTAATTATTTTTCACTACTACGAAGCTACATTACTCCTGAGTGGCACTCAGTGAGTGCTATACTTTTTATCCCGAGAAAACTGTTATACGTGGGCAAAGCCGCGAGCAGAAGTTAGTTATTAATATATCTGATAGACCCATCAATGACTGATTTGTCAGGGGGATTCTTGACGATTCTGTTATGAGTTTGTATAAGATCCAACGATGTATTTAGATGACTAACCACCATATCTGTTAGGGTGGAAGTTGCGACTAAATATGGGGTCTTTTATAGAAAAAAGAGCATTACGTGAAGAAATTATTCTTTCCAAGAAATTGAGTTGCGACGATATTAATACTTACAGAGATTACGCGTAAATTACCTTTTAATAGCAATTAATTTTTAGTGATATTTAAAATTAAATCTTACTTTAATAACAAGAGAGATTTTTAAAAATATTGCGGGCAGTTGATTTGAAAGCACCCGATGTTTGATACAATAAAAACTATTAGTAGGTCATCTTTACAAATCGAATAAATAAATCAGTCCATCGAAAAGCACTATTGTTAATGAGTTGTATATTAGGACGTCACTATACAAAAATGTATTCAAATCCCCCATACAGTTTCATACCAATACTTCGTTTGCCACCCACATTTACTTGTAAAAATACACATACAATCCATACAAATGAGAAAAGTTCCATTCTGTCGCAAACTACGCAAATGTTCCACAGAAGCATTGAAGTCCTTATCGGAACGATCTGAATGCAGTACGCTTGTAGAATATCACACGTGTTCAGGTTGTTATCGACGCGTGGTTCGAATCTAACGCTGTTCAGACAAATTGCATTCGCGTTTAACTGCATCTTTATGGATTAGAATTTACATATTATGTTCGGATTGTTGCGGACTGAATGGATGTGAGGTGGACGCTGCGAGTTGGGTTGTATTACTTCTGATTTTCGACAATGGTTTGTGTCTTTATTGATAGCTAGCATTTGCTCCCGGCCCATAGCTGCGCGAAAAAGATTTTCCGAGATAAAAGTTCCACTTTATATTTTAAGTTAGATCTCTAGTAATGCATAAGTGAAAACTGCATTTAATTCCATGTAGTAGTTTTAATGTGCTCCGTTTACAAACATACCGAAAGACAAAAAAAATCAAATACTGCCGTTATGGCTTCTGTTGCTCTAATAATAACCATCAATATTAGTTTTTCTTCAATATCTATATTGTATACACATCGGGCGTATACAATTTTATTATTTGTATAGATTGTCGCACGCTTCTGTAGAATAAATGTAAGACACGTCTATATTTGTCAATTTTAAGTTATCTAATAGACTGCTTTGGTAGCGTAGTTTTATTGCATGGACGGTACGGCAGCGCTCTGAGGTCCTAGGTTCGAATCCCGGGTCGGGCAAAGTGATATTTGGATTTTTCTGCTCTGGAATTTGTGCTCGATATGGCGTTAGGCTCCGCGTTCTATCACATCATGGGAAGGAACACACTTGGCGAAAATTGTTTGCCCCTTTCCATACACCTTCGGGAATAAATGCGTGATGTGTCTTTTTAAGTTATCTCAACATTTACCGCGCCGTATTCAACCAGAAATAAAATCAGTCCATAAAAAAGGACATGGTTAGATCCGCGCCAACCTTATGAAAACCAAAGGCGTGTTCAAAATCTACTGCCTCGATATCTTGCATACATAAAGATATTTTTATTAGTATTTCTCTTACCGGTCTTTTCCCTAGGGCTTGCCACATGAACTCCAGATCGGCGATGTGAGCTGGTACCGGCACAATGAAACTTGTCGCGTACGTGTTCACCACTCCGTCTCTCACGTAGTACAGCTCCGCGTCCAGCCCTACGGACAATACATCATAGTTATTATTTTCAACGGCGGCGTTGCTATGCGGTTTAACTGAGGTCTTGGGTTCGACGCAGGAGCTTGGTGAAATAGTATTGTTCTAACATGAAATGCTCAGTATCTGCGGAGTCTATCATGTGTGGAAAATTAGATCTCTGCCTACTCCCTATCCGTGAAAAAAGGTGTGATATGCGTGTGTACAGATATATCGTTACTTGGCTTTTATACTATGTACCTACTTAGTTTGATTATCGTGGTTCAAAAAAAATACGCTACAAAAAATATATTTATCTAGCTTGATAAATTTACTATTTATAAACTCTTCTAGTAACTTCAGTGCGGTCCAAAACTACGAAGGTTTTTAAAACGTATAAATATCATTGATAATAACCAGTTCGCGTATTTTATTGAAATAAAGAATATTCAGACGCCTAAAAATTATGTATCTTTCGAAGAATAGAATAAATACCGTTAATAAGTTAGCTCTGTAAAAATAAAACGTTAGAATTCAGACAAGCCTCGAAAAGACTGCTTTGAACAACCCATAAATAATGTTTTGCGAAATAATTCAATATAACAAATGGACGGTAGACACTCACTACAAACTACTATTATCGTGAAAGAGCGAATTTTTGTTCTCATTAATATTTCAAGCGTGTACAAATAAATCTTATTATTCCAATTTTTACTTCGAGAGTGTTAAGAATTTCGCGTAAGTTGGACGTGCAATTGTGGACTTTGTCATAAAGGAATACGGTGTATTACATCATTGAAGTCTTCCCTAAGCGGTATTTTAAAGTAATATTTAAACTTAGCGTATAGGGTTCTGTAGAGAAATTTGAAAATATGTTGCAGTTAGAACCACAAAGGTTTTCTAAAGAAACATTACAGAGATATATATCAAATATACTTATATAATATATTTTTTAATTGAATGATGAGACAACGATTAATGAGACTTAACATCTCATGTCTCTGGATGGCGAGCGCAGTGGCATACCAAACAATACTTTGTAATTCAAGGTGTTGGATGGTGTTTCTACTGTTTACGGGCGGTCGCATCTCTCACCATCAGTTGACCGGCAAGCTCATCTCGTCATTCAAAGCAATAAAACAAAACTATGCCGCTCGCTTGATGGTAAGTTGTACAAACACACATAAACAGCAGCACTACACAGAACTAGATTATTAGTATTGCGTCGTCACCCTGAGAGATAAGGTGTTAAGTCTCATACCCAGTAACTACACTGGCTACAAAGTCCTTCAAACCAGTATACAAAGGAGCATCCACATTGGTGCTTGGCGGTAGAATTAGATATTCAGTGTTGCTTGACCGGACAACCTTTCGCTTACGTCAGACCTAACACCACTATATGAATAAAAAAGGACCTACTAATTAAAACTAAATATCACGCAAAAATATTTCATAAATACATAACCTAAGAACTAATAAATTTTAATTATTTTCTTTAATTTTTATTTCTAAATACATTCCACATAAAAATATATTTGGATTTACTTTCACGCTAACGGATTCCTAATACGTAGGTACTCATAAAGGTGTGGGTGAATTCACCCCGGTCCAGATGCAAGTTCGATTCCCCAGGGGCGTGACGCGTCAAATTATCCAACTAACTCTATTTGCTTAGCTAAAAGAAATGGCTCAATGTAGTGCGCTTGAGTAGTTTTGATACTTTATGAAAAATCAATCAAATTCAGAGAGATTGGTAGAAATATTAGATGATATTTTTATACCAGTTATATTTTTTTTTTTTGTAAAAACTTGCACTTTTTATATTTTAAAGAGTTAAAAATATAAACATAACGAAAATAGACATATAATATATAGCTTGTTTACTTGTTCATCCGTGTTTAAAGCTTGTTCGCGTGAGCACACAGACACAAATGGCAATAAATTTGTGTTATAATGGATAAATACGACCCATTCATAACACTATGCATGACTTAATTCATTAAAGCTATTATTTTAACAATAGCAAAATCCACACAATTTCTACTTAATAATAACTCAGAGGCAATGAATTTTGACATATAATTGATATTGAATTTAAAAAGCTGAAATTTTGTATATGAATGCCTTAAACAAACGTAGGTAAGCACTAAGAAATAAATTTCGAAAATTCATTTCTTGTAGAGATCAAATCCCAATGGTCACACGGCTAGTCTTTGCTGTAAAAAAGTTGCACAAAAAATAGTAATATATTTTCCACAAGCACACGATTTCCATACAAAGTCGAGAAACTGTCGTAACTTCTGAATGTTAAAACTTATGAAGTTTCATTTCACAGGAATAAATATAGAAAATTTACAAAGGAATCGCTGCTAAGACGTGATAAAGAGGTTTTGGAAGTGTAATAATCCGCGTTATTAATATTCTTTGTGAAATATTGGTAACGTTGATTAGATTAAATAAAAGTCCTTATTCTGAAAACAACATTGAATTTTAATTCTACATATCGACGGTTTAAAGGCTATTTTTTTTCGTATTTTTTTACTAGGTTAAAAATACATTGAAAAACTTTTAATTACAAGGTTTTAAATATGTATGAAACCGAGTGACGCAAAAAAAGACGCTTAAATCAATCAGCCTTTTAATCATCTTTACATTAAATTTGAACCCATCGTGAGCGCATGGAAACTGTAAAAAAATAAATACTCATATATTATGCTAAGAATCATTTATTCGAATTAAATCCGTCTTTCTTTCCCTTGAGTGATGATGTACTTTTGTCCTAAACGCTGGTAAAAAAGGATTAATGTAACTGTTACCTTTAATTAGGCCCCGATACACCCTTTAAATAAGACCCTTAATTTTAACTGAAAAAGCGTGAGGCACGTATCAAACCGATTCAATGTCAAAATTACGGACCGTCCAAAAAACGCAAATATGCAGATGATCCAATCAGCGTACATTTATAGGGACGTCAAAGCTACAGCAATGGACTGAATTCGAAGTGCCACTTTACTGTATTGACGAATCACCCCTCATCGAGTTCCTATTATGGTATCTGTCGCTTCAATACGATTTCGAATTTAGAACGTCTTAGCTACACACGTCTATACAAGAATAAACTTATTCAATAAAATTCAGATGCATATTTCCGCCTTATTGTGAACACGAAAATTATTTCAGACTATAGATAGTATAGTATCTATAGTAGATGCATCATCTAATACAAACTTCGTGCGTTTGTTTGAAAAACTATTATAAAGTTTCGCTGCTTATTGTACGTGGCTCTAACCCCTTTGAGCATGACGTAATAACACATACACATACATTTATCACGCCTATATCCCCGAAGGGGTAGACAGAGGTGCGGACCTCGGTATTATGTGACAGGGGCGAGCTTATCGCTATATAGGACAGAAATTCTAGGCTGATAGAGCAGTAAAATAGAATATAACTGCCCGACCCGGGATTTGAACTCGAGTGTTGTATCACGCACATAATACAACTACGCCACCATAACAGTCAATAACACAACGCATAAACGCTAATAAATAATAGTACTCATAAAAGAAATACTTAGTTGTTCAAACAACTACCAAAAACTATTAATACCATAATATTCCACAAACCAACACCTAATTGCAACAAAACAGTTCCAACACCAATTGACACAGACTAACAATTCATCATAAACAAAATTCACACATTTAAACGGCAACCGTCCTTTGAATGTTTGCCTGTAATTAATTCTACTAATAGCAGGCTATACGAGCGGAGCCCTGCGGCTATTCCTTTGTATTAATTACTCAAAGGCGCTAATGCGGATCCCTAGTTAACACACGGATATAATGAGCGGATACGGTAGCATAAAGGAATGAGAATCTTGGAGGCGTTTAGAGCACGACAAAGTTGAGATGCAGACACGGTTTTATTTTCAAGTAACATTTAAATAAGTTGTATAATACAAGAAACACGTATTAGAGAGACGTAGAATGAGGTACCTTAACTGAAGGGGAGTCCTAAGGGTGGAAACACATTTTTTATATACGAAGGAGTCGCTCGCTTGATGGTATGTGTCGCTTTTAACAAGTATCATAACTACTCAGAACTTCATATTACAAATCACAGCATATACTGCGGTGCCGATCCGTTATGTCACTTCTTAAAAAACAGATAAATAAAATTAAATATGTTCGACGGAGTAAATTACCGCAATACAAAAACCCTACATAAATGTTAATGACTGCTTTGGTGGCGAAGTTGTATTACGGTACGACTGTAGTGCTGAGGTCTCGGGTTCGATCCCCGGGCAGGTGAAGTATATTGGGTATTTCTACTCAGTATCAGCCCGAAATCTAGAATGTGTGCCCGAAGTGGCGCCCCCTATCACATCATGGAACGGAATACGCACGCTGAAAATTCCGTGCATCAATTATGCCCCTGCCTACCGCTGCGGTGATAAAAGGCGTGAGTACGATGTGTCGATATGTTAATCCAGGACATTGTCTACACGTCTGTCAACTTTCATCCAAATCTGTCCCGTTTTTTCCGTTTACTTCTGACATCCACATATTTCACAAATATTAGTAGAATGAAAAGGAAAAACATTTCAGAGACACAACAGCACTATTTAGTTGCAAATACAAGTAATACACAACCAGACGGACCTTCGGACACGAGAGGCTTACCCAACAAAAGCGGTGCAGCGATGCAAGGCCATGATAAGCCAATATGGAGCCTCAAAGTGTTGGACGATACAGAGTGCCCTTAGACTAGGTGTAGGAACGTGGCAACGGGGATTATGGTTGTGGAATACGTAATTAATAATATTTCTGTGTTGTAGGTTTCATGTTTGGATACAGGTTCAAATTTGGAATGCATGTTAAATACAGTTTGCTATTCAAAATTCCGAAACACCTTTAAAATGTCGTGTCTGTATCAACTATCGTTCTTTCTTGAATAAAATAAACTTTAAAAAGTTCAGTTTGTTTGCTGGTGGTAGGATGTATTGTATATCCGCCCGGACAGCGACTACGATTATTAACCTTCTACAGTCGACAATTATGCCGGCCTGTTGGGACCAGATATACACAGACATCATGGAACGCAACACACTTACGTGGGGACTGTGCCGGGTGTAAGGTGATTGCTATCCGGAGTAATAAAAAGAGACACTAGTTAGTAGCTAGTAGTCCAACTAGTGTTCCTTTTTATTCTGATAAAGTGTCTGCACCTAAAATTAAGTATAGTGTAGTCCATATAGAATGTCGAATGACGATAAATATTACACCTCGCCAGTCAACACAATCATGCCAAATTTTTAAAGCCTTACCAACTCAATCTCAATCTTTTAAACATTGGAATATGAGAATTCAATTCTACCCATTTTTAGAATTTTCCCAACTTTTGTAAACACATAGTTTTTAACTATATAGCTAAACAACAAAGTGCCTGTAAACACTGGCCGGGTTACGACAATACGCACTCGAGTTTCAAGCTGTAATGAACCATTAGGTGCCAAATAGCCGACGATACGACACCGCAGGGCCCTTTATTTTGACCAAAGATTTAACAATCTTCATAAAATTCTTAAGACCATAACTGGTCTTAAGAATTTTATGAACGGTGTCTGCGATTTTTAAGTTGAGGTGGATATACCTTGAAGATGTTTGGCCGTAACACGAGATTTTTTAATTATGCCGGCCACTTATTTTATTATACTGTTTACTGGTGATCCTCTTCTTTTGAAAGCGTTTAGGCCTTAATCCACACGCTGGTCTAGTGTGGACTGTCAAATTTCACATAACCTCGAAATTCTTATTGAGAACTTCCCAGGTACGCAGGTTGCCTCAGGATGTTTTGCTCCACCCTTAAAGTCAGCGATAATTTACAACGGATACCCACATAACTAGAAAAGTCAGAGTTACGTGCTGTTGCGTTTTGAATCTGCTGACATTCGTCTCAGCAGTCCGTTCCACTCCCAACTAGGACATTGCCGCTTTCCTTAGGAATAATACCAGCCCTCAATCATGTACTGTCGACTGCTAATCACGGATCTTGTCTAATTCTGAGAGGGTTTAGGCTTTATTCCACCACACTGCCTTAGTGCGGTTTGACAGACTTCACATTACCTCGAAATTCTTATAAACAATTCTACGGTGTGTAGGTTCTCTCACCATGTCTTAACAAAATTGTGATTAACGTTTCAATTATCAATAAAATTAAATAACAAGTCGAGTAGAATGGATTTTAAATGAATTTCACTATTGTAATCAATTCCAATTCTAGGCACGCTCCTCTGACTTTGAAGTATGTGTTATTTATTACAAAAGGTCGAAGGATCAAACTATCAAATAGTTCGTATGACTGGCATCCATTATATTATATTCTTTCTCGGTCTTAGATAAATATTATTGTAAAAATTGTAACAAGATAAGTAATAATAATGAACCAGATGGTAAATTCAGTAGACCTTCATATTTTTATTGAGTGTTGACGCCGAACGGAAACATTAATCCCTCATTCGAATCTCGCAAAAATCCGCACCTTATTTTACCCTTCATTTTTATTTGCACCCTTATCTTTGCACGATATAAAGATGAGTTAGTACAGCAAAGCACATTAATATGTATCTCTATGCGTATTCATAAGTCCAATCATAAAGTTTCCGGTCTTGCCGCGCTCCAAGGAAATTCTACTTATTAGATAGCACGTTACTGTTTTAGCGTGTTTATTTATTCTACTGTGGTTCCGTTCACATTTATTAAAATGGTGATAAAGGCTTATTTATTGTCTCCGTGTTTGGTGAGCACGCGAGTGAATACTTGCGACTTTTTAATGCCTGATAAAGTTGGATGGGTCCGTGACCTTTGTCGTTAAGGTCTAGATTACGGCTTGGAACTGGCACGGCTTGAAACCACGAAAGTACGTTTGGTTAGTACACGCTTTTAGATTTAGATAGTGTTCTATGGCTTTTAAAAATTATAAGTCATTCGTTGAATATAAGTTAATCACTTTTCATATTAATTTAAAATAACACAAAATAAACATAAAACTGCCGTGTTAAGAATCAACTTTATTGTATAAATAATTTCAGTCAGTGAAAAATATCAGAATAAATCTAAATATTCCTATCGCCTTTACATTTTTAGTTTAAAATAATATTAATCTTCTTCGTGTAAACCAAAGTAAACCTTATACATACAGTGAAGAAATAATAGCTGACAATACAAAAATACATAGGCTATTTGAAGTTGTCACGTTTAGTTATCTTCGACTGACATTACCAGATAAAAAAAAAAACTTTAAAAACATGAGCGATGCGAATGTTCCCTTTGTTTTATAAAACGTATAAATCTCCAAGTAGATATCCATTAACAATCAAATTCTGCCCTGGTAATCAATATAGCAGTAAGTCAGAAAAGGTAGTTCTGCCTTATTACATGGTTAAATAGATTATCTTATCGTTCCTACTGCTGTTTATCGTACAAGAAAATGCATTTCTAATTTAATTAGATGTATGAAAACTAGATGGGCAGAAAGTTCGTATGTATATTCCAAATTAGTAATATAAAAATGGTAGCCTTTGACTTACTGCCTTCTCCATTACCACGGCAGTTCAATGACAGAAATATTTGCCAAACACGACAAATATTTCACTGATGTTTTACTGTTTGATGTGTCAACATTCATTACATTTATTGGTCCAATAACAATGCTTTTATTTCATACACTTCGATCATAAACTCACCGACAAATTTATGTTGGAACAGCAAAAGTACACTCCACCGTTGAAATTTATGCCTCCTCTTCGAAGTTTCGTTATCGTAGCAATAAATTTCAGTTTGTTCGCGGCCTCATTCTCGCGAATATTTTGGTGAAAATTTGGCCGAAAAATTTCTTATTTTGCTAAATTTCCTACTTTTGATCGTAATTGAAAACGAATTTCGACCCGCTCAGAGTCTGCTTTATTATCTTAACTTCTTCGACGGTAATTTATTAACAACAATATCTTTATATTATGTTGTAATAATGCACCGTTTATCGTCAAAGTTTTCTTTTGGAGGTTAAATATATTTCGAACTAAATAATGCTAGAAGTTAACACATCAGTTATATTACTTATTAACGGTATGTATACAGCATAGCTTTTAGTAATTTATTTGTAAAACAATTTATGAATGTTTCCTAAGTTTATTTTTTGTTCTCACATCACAAGTAATTTTATTACATTATCTCCATTTCCAGAAACGATATTCAATTAGAAGAAAACTTAAAGATATTTTTTTTATTTCTCCTTTTATTTAAACAAAAATTGAGAATACAAATATTATTAGACGATTTTTTGTCAACCAATATTTTACATTTCAATTACTAAACGTTTACGTCGTGCTATGTTACATGAGTTTAACGACTATTAGCGAAATGTAGCATACAACTTTTACACCTGGTCAGGGTAACAGTCTTATGTAAAATTAATTAAAAACAACCTCTACACCAATACAATATATTTTTACTAACTCTTTCAACCAAGTTTAAACGCTGACCGCCCTGTAATTGACGTGATACCCAGATATTGAAACTCATCCGTAAAGGGTCGAATACGGCAAAGCAGATAATTGTTATACGGATCAAAATTATTTTCACGGTGCTTGATGAAAAATGTTTAATATGAAAAATAATATTTTCGTTGCGTAAACTTTTCAACCGTAACGATGCGCCCTTCACGACTGACATCTCGTTCCATCTCACAATCGGGCTCGTTAAAATTTACGTTTTTAATTATAGCACCTTTTTTCATTAAAAAATAGAAAAATATCTTTCATCATTATCCGTTGAATTATTGAATTTGTGTGTTTTATATTAAAAGGTCTTTTAGATATTCATAAAGGTTATTATGTTATCACAAATTTAATGTCATTACTTATCTATACTTATTATATAAAACTGAAAGCTTTATTTATTTGTTTGAACGCGCTAATCTCAAGAACTACTGATTCGAATTAAAATATTCTTTTAGTGTTGGATAGCTCATTTGTTGAGTAAGGCTATAGGCTACATAACATCACGCTATGACTAATAGGAGCGGAGCATCAATAAAAAAGGTTGCAAAAACGAGGAAAATTTATTCCTTTTGAGATCTTCCGATGCGTGTACTGCGTAAACGGTTAAAGTTACGCAACAAATATGAATGAGTAATCGTTCCTCTTAAAAAGTTCTAAAAATATATTTTAAAATAATTCCCAGCCTCTGCCTCTCTGAACGCGATAAACTCAAAAACTCCTTAACGGATTTCGATGAAATTTGGTATGGAGATAGTTTTTTTTTTTTTTTTGGGGAATGCCATGGTTATATGGATATAGTTTTACACTCTGGGAAGGACATAGGCTTTCTATCCCTGAAAAATATATAGCGGGACTTTTATTCTGAACATCTCTTTCACGCAGGCGAAGCCGCGAGCAAAACTTAGTTTATAAAACGCTAAATTATATATTCTCTCAGATGTAGTTATAATTTGTGACTTAATAACTTATTTCATCATTTAGTTTTTTTAAAATACAATAAATTTTATTTTTGTAGATACGTATATGCCCTCATAAATTCCTTACCTAAAGTTTTCAATTTACGTATTCCGTGACTACTGTTTAGTGTGCGTATTATATTTCTTTAATCTTCCTTCGTTTGTTAATTTTCGTGTGAAACCTGTCAAGGGTGTCAAAAACTAAATCCTTCCTTTTGAATATTCCTGACACGGTATTACCATACAAATTACTAAGCGCTCGGCTCACCCCAATTCCATAATGCATGTAGTTTTCTTTTGTACTATATTAACATTATTTTCGGTTAAAGGCCCAGTTATAGTATAACTGAATATTTTCTATTAATATAAAATAGGTGTTGCTCGCGGCTTCTTCCGGAAAGCAATTATGTTTTGTTTACCATAAAAACTTAATTAATATTGCATAAACCCTTTCGAGTAGTTTCTACATGCTTACTTAGTGACAGATCTTGAGTATTATTTTATTTCATCACAAACTAAACACAAATATGAAAACAGCGATATCACAATAGCTATGTACAAGGATAGAACATCAAATTGCCTCATCCACGGTCACAAAGAGGTGTTGGGAAATCGCGCGTGTTCCTGACAAGAGCATCATTAGTCAAATCTTGTGACCGTACGAAAACGGAGTGGGTACGGTAATTTCAATCCATTAACACTGTGAGCTTCATGTTGTACCTACATCTTACTAATATAAATGCGATGTTTTTTATTTTGACTCGAAAATTCCCTACTGCACCGGATGGTAAGTGGTGTGGGGTCTAATAAAATTTCGACTGACGAGAGATGATTACTCCTCGTCACATAATTATTGGCCTTTTGGAACCGAATATACACAGGCTGATCCCGGAACGCGACACATTTACGTGAGCCACTATGGCGGGTTTTAACACCTTGTGTACATTAGCCGGTATCCGGGTGGATAGAAAATATATCCTACCGTCAGCAATTAATAGAGAGCTTAGACACTAGACATACTCTACATCTGTGCCACACGACCGTTTATCTCTGTCACACTTTTTTGCCCGTATTCACTTGACAGCTAGATAAGATCGTTCAGTCCAATTCTATTTTGGTCGAAATCAATAATTATACGGATCGCCAAATTTGGCTGAAAACGACACATAAACTCTTTATTTTCGTTTTATTCTTAATAACTATGAGTAGCTGTAATGCATTTCTTATAATTATAGATAGCAATTCTGAATATGAAGGAAATCTAAAAGCACAACATATTTCTGTATTCCACTTCGTGTTATAACTAATATGAAACTAAAGAAGCGACAAAGAGTCTTAAACGAACTCGCTGGCGCACTATTACAATGTACTATTTTATAATTAAAGTGCAAATTGAATTATATATATCACATGAATCTAAAAACCTTTTCAATGAAAATTTCCAATAATCCCGAAAGATAAATAAAGGAGGAACCATGATTTATGTCTTTTTTTAATTTTCATTTTTTTTTATCTCTTTTTAGCGTCGTCAGTAAAGACGTCGTCAGTATTAACATAGGGCCTAGTAATAGTGAGCTAACGAAGTATAACTTTTTGTACCAATTCACCAAACCCCTTCTCTTAATCTTTTGTACGTATACAAAATATTTATAAGAATAAAGATTCCCGTCTACACTACAAATTTCTAGCAAGAAACTACAGTATTTAAGTTCTGATCTTTCAATCATCAGATAAAATTGATTCGTAGGTTAAAGTACAAACGATTTAAAATAACAGTCGTATGTGCGTTGAAAATTTGTCTCACTTTTATATTCAGTCAGGTTCTAATAAAAGTTGCACTCAAAAATAGATTCTCGAGTCAAGAAAATTGAAGGCACAAACTCGCAATAACCGTTCGACGCCATATTGACTTATCAGATCCATAATTCTATAAGGAATATCGAAAATATTGTTCAATATAGTAAACTGTATCGGATTTCCGGTTAATTTGCCGACAAAGGTCGCCAAACGGAGCGTCTATAGGGGCACCAATCACATTATTTCAGGGTTAAGTACAGGGACGTAACGAGATTGGCATTGCATAGGGGGTCGTGATATGTCTCCCAATTTTTGCTCAATTATCAAAATAGCAGTCGAGGAAAAACATCACGACAAAAGCCAAATTTGGATACAAGTTCAACTAGGTTTTAAGTAAATTTATTTTATGGTAGTGTTTCTCTTGATATTACGTGATTGTACTCTAATTAAATAATAGAAAAATACTAACGAAATTAATTGAAAGGATTATTATGTCTAACACTGAGACTTAATTTAAACGATTCATAAAAAAAAAAACAATTTCATAATAACTAGTTACAAATAAAAGTCGGAAAAGGTCCGCATTTCTCCTAAATTAATCAAACGTGACCTGAGCGAGATATCTAAGTGGGTCCGGCCCCCGTTCCCCGGTTGCGTGCCGCGCTAAACGGATCCTGCACGCACGTACGATTTGGCAACAAGTGGCCACCTATTCTCTAATATCAAATATTGTTTTATTGTCTTTACAGAAAAATATTTTGGACAAATTGTCCCGTATATCGAACGTATTTCGTTGAATGCTGCGGCACATAAATTCCCGTTTCTGTTATGAAATTGTTTGTCGGATACACGCGTTGTTGAAAAATATGTCGCAACACGCTGTGGATGGGGTTTGAGATGTGAAAAGAGAAATTTAGCTTAATGTTGTATAAACGATATATTCCAAATTATTTGTAACATCATAATTTATATTAGTTATTAGGTTTACGGCTCCGACTGCGTGAAAGAGTATTCAGGGATAAAAGTCCATTTTTATATTTTCCCGGAATAAAATTAGACTATAGCATTCAGAGTAATGTAGCTTCCTATTAGTGAAAAATCAAAATCGGTTTAGTAGTTCCTGAGATTAGCGCGACCAAACAAAATAACTTTTCAACTTTATATATAATATAGATATATAGAATAATATAGATTTTTGTTTAAATTAGCGAACTTGGAAGCTATATTGCCTTGTGTCTGCACAAATTTGTTAAGCCACATAACAAAGTCAATAAAATTATTCCTTCCATTCCAAAAAGAACTATAAAAACTGTCAAGTTCATCTGTATAAAAAGTGAAAAACATAACACAAAATACAGTAAACTTCTACAAATTAACAAAAGAGCCATAAAGAAAATATTTTAACGGCCACCTTGCCAGATAATAAAAGTAAAACTTGTTAAGAGTTGAATTTTTGGCAACCCATCAACAAGTGTTGTTTCGTTACATAAATAATTAGTATTACTGTAGACCTCGCAGCGGTTTCTGGGAGATAAAAGTTACAGTGATGGTGAAAATCTTTGGGTTGCTTTTCATATATCTTTAATTTTGTACCTATTTGTATTATATACTCGACTACATTATGGATGTAATAACATAGAGGCGATGATAGCTTAGTTGGTAATGAAACGGACTGCTGAGACGAATGTCTGCAGGTTCAAAACTCAGGGGCACACCTAAGAATTTTCTAAAAATTATGTGTGTATTCTTTGTGAATTATCGCTTGCTTTTACGGTGAAGGAAAAATCGTGAGGAAACCTGCATACCTGAGAGTTCTCTATAGGAGTTTTGAGGGTGTGTGAAGTCTTCCAATCCACACTAGGCCAGCGTGGTGGACTAAGGCCTCATCCCTCTCAGTATTAGAGGCTTTTGCCCAGCAGTGGGACGGTATATAATACAGAGCTGATATTATTAGTATATATCAAGTGAGCAGTAGAGCAGTAAATTTTGAAAAAAAAAAGCATTCTTTTTTTATTCTCGTACGAATATGAACGGAAACAATGATTAGTTAAAACATAGATCACCAACGAACATTGGTTAGGGTTTGACTACATGTATTATTTTATGTTATCAACTTCGGATAATTTTGTACCATATGTAAAAGGATCGTTCGCGTAATGTATACAGTTTGTGAAGTTATATTTGAGCATGTGCTTGACGCTCAAATCCCTCTTCCCATCGTGGGCCGTATGCTTCGCTGTACGGGTTATATTTGAATAATTAGGAATACTTTAAGTTAAAAAACAATCATATATCAGTGGGGTTTGAAAAGGTCCTAAATTAATCGTGGGAACGGTAATTATTACACTTCATTTCAATTTAAAAAACACAATGTTCTTATCGATTGCATAGAAATAATTTCTTGAAAATACGACATGAAATTAATTTCAGAAACACAACAATAAGATGCCATTATAATTCCCGCCGAAACTGGAAAGATATTAAAAATAGAACTTAAGGGCAAGTGCTAAAAGCAACATCTAAAAATTAATAAATTCTAAAAATAAAATGTTATCGTGCGGAGCGCGGCAGCGGGTCTATCACGCGCGAACACTCGTGGCCAAGTTTAAGTGTAGCGGAGAGCGCACTTCACGCGACCGCACACACGACGCGCACGCCACGTAAACACTTCGCGGTTCGTTTACTTTGGCCGTAAGTGTCCGCGCCGATTGTTTAGGCAACGGATATGGGCCTTAATTTATTTGAGTGAGGTGTGGTGAGATTTTAATTAATTGTTTTAGTTTCTTACGTCAACGCTGGTTTTCTTTTTCTCCAAGTTCTTATTTCGTGTGAAGTTCTTTATTTATATTTGTGACATTTTGGTTAGTTAGAAACTCGATAAAGCGTGATTGATGTGATGTCAACAGCTTATCATATTTGAAATTTCGATTAATGTCTTGCCCTTAAATACAATTAATAATTCGTTCGATTTTCACTTCGCTTTAATTCATATATTAGTGGCTGACTACCCTTATTCCACTTGCCTTATCCCACTTCGATACGGGTCGCTGCAACACCCTTTTTAAGGATCTTGCAGAAATGTTTTGCCTTAGATTTTACAAACAGCCGCCTGAATGAAGTCAAACCTCTCAATAATTAACCGAACCTATTCTCATACACTAAACCACTAGGTAAAATTAATCAATGAAATACCGAGGTAGTTTAAACTATAATTACGTTACTGAAGCCGCGGCAAAACGCTCGCATTATTACGGTACTTACAAATCATTACATCGAAGCCTATTTATAAGCCGTGCATGTCACAATACTAAACGATAGATTTCAGTGAGGAATGGTAAATAGTAATTGCTGAGGAGGGGTTGTCAGCTAGCGTACTTCCCACGCGCTAAACATAGAAACTAACATCGAACGTAGCTTTAAAGAAATCTATACTTATAAATACGAAAGTAACTGTCTGCCTATTACGTTTAAACGGTTGTACCACTTGATTAGTTTTCGTGTAAATTTTTCCCAGATAGAAAGTAACTTCTGCCATTTTTCGCCCATGGACAATCTATGAGTTAAAAATTATCTCGAACTCAGCGGTCGAGAGGTCGCTACTGGTGCATTTGGAAGATTACACACAGACACTAAAAAAGCCATAAAAGAGAATTTACCAGATCGTGTAAACCCAAATAACATTACTTCAAAATACACCGTTCTTTATAAAAAATACTGGCCGCATTCAAAACACACCTTTATTCATTCCCATGGGCAAAGGAAACAAAGATAATGCCAAATGTAACATAACAAAAAGTGCAATAAATTGTTGTTAAAAACATGCCGGTTTCGCACTGTCCAATCAAACGGCGTCCCGTGGGAGCTGGCAAAACGCAAATTTCAGCCAAAAATGATAACTGCTGAAATATTGCATGCATTGTACTTAACAAAGTCATTTTATTGCGGCGCACTTTATGACCTATGGGAGATATTATCGCGTTATAAATTGTGTAGAAACGTTGAATACATGTTCTGTAGTGGGAATAATGTAACGCATTGTTTAGTACGTTTAAAATTGTTACATTTTATTCGAACACCTTTTTGATATCGACAATAAATATCCTGATATTTAGCGAATATTATGGTATCATTAAAACTTAATTAATGGACAGATAATACAATAACCATAATGCATAATGCTATCGATTACCAGTGGTAGGATATATTTTATATCCGCCCGTATAGCGACCACCGTACACAAGGTGTTAAAGCCCTCGATAGTGGCTAATGTAAGTGTGACGTTCCGGGATCAGCCTGTATACATCCAGTTCAAACAGGCCGGCATAATTGTGTCGACTGTCGAGGGGTAACTAACTCTCGTCAGTAGACCTTCTATTAGACCCACTCCACTTACCACCAGATGCAATGGATCACTTTGCCGTACTCGAAAAAAAGTTTATTTTTTTAAGCGTTCTATCATAAATATGTTTGCGGTATGAATTAATTAAAAATATCAAAGACACGCTATCTTCATAATGATACTAAAATAACATGCGATGTGCTGTCATTAAAGTATGTGAAAGTTACGTCTCCCATTCATCTTACAACCATAATTAAAAAAGCTAATAATAAACACACTAAGAGCTCAGTAATTAGCGACAGATTAATGTATCGTCACGTGAGATTCGAAACGTCATAACTCATTCACGTTACAGACGGAACGACATACCATGAGTAAGATATACGGAGGACCCAGACCAACTAATTTGTATTTACTGCGCACCCACTTAATCATAGAGCGTGATGCATCGCGCAGGATTGCGGCGCAGACATGTGAAAAATTACAGAACGTCATTCCAATTAAAAAGTAACGTAATACGCGCCACTCAAAATGTTAGCGTCTGACCGGCGCGTTTGAATATGACAACCGTACGTGTGTAGGAGGCCTTATAAACTAGCGATATCTATGTACAGTGTACACGGCTCTTAAAATTTCAACCAAAATTTTAAATAAAGCTGATCGTATGATAAATTAACATGTCTTGATTATTTTGTAGTTAAAACTTCATATCTATTAATGTATGTACTTATATGTATAAAATAAATCTCTATTTTTAGTGACGCCATAACTTGAGGATGACTTAACTGATTTAATTTATATATTTTTTTAATTTCTTTTATTCTTCAAAGAATGTTGTTACGGAAAGAATAGTTAAGAAAATTATGTAGAAAATTGGAAAATTTTAGAAAACTTAACGACTATTTTAACTTCACGTGTTTGACAGTCCGCGCATTTGATGAATGTCAATTTAGCAGACAGTTGTTATTTTAATGTTAGATTAATTTAAATATATAATATATGTAACTTAACTCCTGTTGAACCGATTTTGATGTAATTCTTATGTGTTTTCGGGTCCCTGGAAAATTTAGATTCTCAATTGGTTTAAAGGTGTGTGTAATAACACCAAATAACCTACGGAACACTTAAATCTTACCAAATAAAAATTATATGACAACCAAAAAATCACATCCGTTAATACCCAATCTATAAATCCGAAAAATCATTCCAGTTCCCACTTTCGGGATGTGTTCATTCAAAAAGCATCCAATTACCGGGTCCATCCAATGCAGGCATTACTGTCCGTGTGTTTAGTTGCCACCCCACGCTGCTGAAGTGCGATAAGACGGGGCCTAAATTGATGTTTGAACTGTCATTAATTCCCCCAACCAACAGATGTCGCTGCACTCTATTATTTTTGACACATACGACTGTCATTTGTCGTCAGAATGATTTATTCAGTTGCTGCTTTCGAATAAAGGATTGAGTTTGTTGAACTTTCGTATTAAATACAATTAACAAAAATAATTTTCGTATTCCGCAATATTTATTTTCGTTATATTACATTTAAAAATAATCTATTATACTAAATACTGGTGTTACGTCTGTCATATGTGAGAGTCGGCCTGGGTAGGTACCACCGCAATGTCTATTTCTGCCGCCAAGCAGCAGTGTGTAGTCACTATTGGGTTCCGGTTTGAAGGACATTGAAGCCAATGTAACTACTGGACATATTAAGACTTAACATCTCATGTCTCATGGATGGCGAGCGCAGTGGAATACCAAACAATACTTTGTAATTCAAGGTGTTGGATGGTGTTTCTACTGTTTATGGGCGGTCGTATCGCTTACCATCAGGCGAACGGCAAGCTCGTCGCATCATTCAAAATAATAAAAAAAAATCTATTATACATATAAAGCTGAAGAGTTTATTTGAACGCGTTAATCACAGGAGCAACTAAAACGATTTTGTTTTTTTTTTCACTAATAAGATAGTACATTAGTCTTGGGTGCTATAGCCTACCTTTTATCCCGGGAAAAGATTTGCCCCTGAAAAGCTTTTTCACGCGGGTGGAATCACAAGAAAAAGCTAGTAACTTATAAATAATCAAGATATACCTAACAATGAAACGTAAAGAATGTTTTTCTTTGTATGCTATTATTTACGGAAGTAAACTCATTTGCTTTTACACGGAATGTCTTCGTCTTTAAGATATCCGTATCAAGACCTCTTCTCTAAGGTGAGATTCGTAGAATCCATTTGAGTAATTCGAATTAGAATTTCCCGTGTAAGCCGAAACCCAGTATATGGAATCAAGTTCCTCTTTCATTGCAAATCGTCATTTAGTTTTGTGTACGATTAATTTCGATTCAATAAAGGGGGATAGCCTAGTTGGGGATGGGACGCAATAACGAGACGAATGACCATAGGTTCACAACTCAAGAGCCTCTTATTTCTAAAAAGTTATGTGAGTATTCTTTGTGAATTATCACACGCATAAACAGTAAAAGAAAACATTGTGAGTTCTGTATAAGAATTTGAAAGGTATGTGAAGTCTGCTAATCCGCACTTGACCAGCGTGGTGGACTGAGGCCTAATCCCTCTCAGTAGTAGAGAAGGCCCATGCTCAGCAGTGAGATAGTATATAAAACAGGGCTGATATAAATATTACCATTTAAAAGAATTGATATTATTATCATTAGACTACTAGTAAACATATCTGTGAAGAACTGCGAGCTTTACAATATGTATCCTAAGGGGGGTCAATTTGAAACAGATTTTAGATTATATTTTTAACACGATTTGCATTCTATAATTATTAGCATGAAGACGATTATTTATACTTATCGATATAAGTAGCTCATTCCCGTAAGCGATAAATAAAGTCAAATCAAAACCCAATGGCTTAGATACTAAGCTACTATTATCACAAACTGCTTCCATGCACAAAAAATAACACGAGAACCGCTAAATATCACCCGTAAGAGTAATTCCGTTGCGCAGTTATCATAATTTTTATTCCCATTCTTGACAGTTGGTTTATGGCTCAATTCAATGTCACACATTGCTATGCATTGCACGATGGTGAGTTACTTTTATCTCTAATAAGATTCCTATTCGAATAGTTGCTGTCGCGAAGTCCCTAAAGTAATAAACTATTTGGTTGTGCGGTTCGTCGCGTGCCCGTTGAAGGACGTTACGATATTTTCGATTGTTGTTTATTAGTATGGGTTTATTTAAAATGATAGAATTGTTTATAACCTATATGTGTTTTCTGAAAATGAGATACAAGTACCTAATGTAATATATTTTATATTTCCGAAATAAATAGTTATTAAAATTTTTGTTTTCATTTAGTTCGATTTACAAATACAAAGATCCTAAACCAATAGCAGTTTTATTAGATGCATTTTTAAATTAATAAAAGAAGAAGAGAAAGTTAAATAGATTTAGGAATTCAATATGTATATACTTAACTATGTATAATTAACTTTTCTATCAGTCAAGCGACTATACTAAAAATAAATACTAAAAAATATAGCCAACTAACCCTTTTAAAAAAAATATATTAGTATTACAATTGACGAGCAAAAAGGAAATCACATTTCTTATTATCAAATTAAACCATACCAAACTTAAAAAAAAAATATTTAAAATCGTATCGTATAAATCAACGCACACGCACCCAATTGCGTATACGGAATACGTCGAATTTGTAGAACAAATATAAATGGTTGAGGGTAGATCGGGGGTAGATAATTACATTTTTTGATCTTCGGAAACGGGGGTCGTGACGTCACTGCTAAGCCTCAGTCAGTCTTTGTGTCGGACGTGTTTTGATAGTGTCAAAGATATGTACGAGTGAATAATGGTGAAATTTGTTTTTCGACCTTGTGTGCGTAATAAATTATTAAGAGGTGGTTTATGGGAACGAATTGTAATTATGTCAGGATCGGAAAGTAGTAACACTATGTTTTACTTTGCATCAGTCCTTATAGGTAAAATAAACCTGGCATCATTATCGTTTTGTAATGTAATTTTTATGTCTAAGTATTTGTCAAAATAAATGTATTAATTTTATTATTATTCCTTTTTTATACTCGTATTTTTACTTTATCCTTTGATGACCAATAAAGTGTAATAAATAAAAAAAACGACATAGTTTTTAAGAAAATATTGTTTACTATTTTTTTTGTCTCATCTGTTTTTTTCTGTTTCCTAATACATTCGTATCAATCAATATCTATAATATATGTATTACGACAAACAAAAAACTCATTAGACAGGAAAAAATCGTGATAATATTTCATAAAAACTATTTCGTTATATACATTTATTTTGAGAAATACTTATTAAAGAAATTATAGTTAGTTGGTGTTTTAAAATACTATGAACTAAAAAATACAGCTCATTAAGGGATTATGAGCTTTACGGCTCCTATTAATTCTCGGATAGTAAATTTATTGCTATATTTTTAGTATAAATCTTTTAATCCAATGCAGGTACCTTTTTTCCGATAATAACTGCACTACGCTGCTGGAATCTTCATTATGAGTCAACACACTTATCAACATACATCTTATTGACTAGAGAGTATATTCCGTAGACTAGTACATCTCGCAAAAACTTATATATTTCAATAATACAAAAACCAAAGAATAATATTATTTCATTTTATTAATTAAAGTTCTATGTCATGTAGAGCCCACAATTAGTACCTAACAATGCAACCTATTCGACATTTGTGGAGTACAATAAATGCAATTGATTATGAGTATAGCAACAAAAGGAATAAAGGTACGTTCCAAACATATACTGGTGGTAGGTCTCTCATATGTGAGAGTCCGTCTGGGTAGGCATCACCGCAATATCTATTTTTGACGCCAAGCAACCGTGTGTAGTGTGGCGAGCGCAGTGGAATACCAAACAATACTTTATGATTCAAGGTATTGAATGGTATTGTATGTTTACTGTTTATGGGTAGTATCGTTTACCATCAGGCGAAAGGAAAGCTAGTTTCGTCATTAAAAAAAAAGTATAACCTTTTTTGAAGTCGTTTAATAACGTCACATTTAGTATTGACGATCGGCAATTTACTCAATCGCTTAAAAAGCCCGATGCAGCTATGCGCCGTTTCCATACTACGCTTAAACGAGTTGTATTTGTCAAGCATCGAACCAATGGCTATGACTGGTGATATACAATACAGTAACTATCGTGTGGAGTAACCTTTATGAAATGTGTGCTCATTGCTATAAAATCTATTTTCCAGTGTACAGCTCGCGGTTGATTATATATTACCTTTGATTACTTCAAATAATTAAAAATAATTTACATATACAAAATATAATTTTAATTTGTTATTTCTAATTATAACGCTACAACCCTATACATACACCTTTAATTTCTAGAAAATAAAAAGTATTTTTTAGATTTTAGATTTCTTTAATATAATATGCCTATACTTAGTAGAATCTAGAAAAATAATCTAAAGCTTAATTATTTGTTTAAATTGCACTCTATTTACAAAGAAACTACAAAGAAGTTCGATTATTTATAACCAAAATATTAGAGCTCATTTTCTCTACATTTTTATTATATTGTAAGCCCAATTCACCATGTTATTAATACTGGATTTAAGTCAAACTAAAATTAAATCCATTATATGTATACAATAATAGCTGCGAAACTAGGTTAGCAGTTCAGCATAAGATATTTTAAAAATATTGTCCGGAGAAAATAGCCTGACCCTATTGGTTAAAATTCGATATGGACCAGAAGTAGTAATTTTCATCAAGAGATGCATATTTTATTTAATGCTAAGGCAAATAAAATAGTATAATTGATAGACAGAAATTCATTGGTAGTCAAAATATCAAAAGTAAAACATGCCTTTAAAATGTTTACTATAAGTTCGTTATATTTATGATTTTTAAAGCGATCTAACTAGAACTATGAATTGATTAAATGAAAGTTCAAAGACATTAAATAAAGGTAATTTTATAAAAAATAACGACCTCCATTTAAGATTTATATAATGGCAAAAAATAAAAGTATAAGTAATACAATTAACAAATACAAAAATAATCTACAACCAATATACTATAAGGTTTTCTACAAATACAAATTTAGAAACAAAACACTATCATCAAAGCAAATAACTAACAAGCAACCTAAACACTACTCAATACGCAACAAATTACCAAAACGGATCGATAGTTTCTAATTTAATGCAAACATACGAAGTTCATAATCTTACCTAACAACTTCATTACTTCTGCTTGACTGATGAGCACGTTCAGATGGCCTGTTACCAATGGCAACGCCAGGCAGGCCCAAGCGATAACAAGCGTTTTAGATGCCATTTGGAATACACTTCACTTTACAGTCATTTCAGTTTCACTTTTGTGTACATTTTACCACCGTCCCGAAGCGATGAACATTAAAATTTACGTCGTATCCATTATTGTTTATTACCGGACGATTTACATCTCTGTAAATGTAAATTAGAATGTTACGTTCGAAATTCAAATAAAAAATACTTTTAAAATTTAAACTGCCAGTGTTTACATGTTACGACTGCATATTTTTAAAAAGAAATGCAAAGACGCAATCCCAGTTCAGTTTTAGTCGTAAAATAAAAGTGCCGTAAACAGCTACCGAACTTTCAAATCGTCGCAATAATACGAATTCGGAAATCGCCGATCCGGAAACGGTTTCCCAAACGTTACAAAGCGGAACACGCGTCAGACGGCCGCGCCACCGCGCCGCACTGCCGTTCAGAAACGCTCGCCGAGCCAACAAGTTAGTTACTGACATGCGCACTTGCTACAACCCTCTCGCAATTTGGACTTGTACATTTTATCCATTGAACATTTTATGTGTAGATCGACACCCAATCGTGGACAGAAACGGTAATGTATTGCGAACGGTGAGCGTTGTAGTCAAAATGTATTTAAATTTTAAAGGCTTTTATTGGGATGGAGTCGTGTTTTAAAGGGAATTAATTGAGTTTGTCTCAAGGGAGAAGAGTTTCCGTTTTGCATTAGGCCCGTTCGGAGAGCACTAATGAAATTACAAGGTCTTTTATGGAGTGCCCGAGTGAAGTTCGACGGGTAATGATTTTATCCTCAGACCAGGTAATGGATATTACGTAAAGCATACACGAGTACATTGTTTCATATTTTGCATAAATCTAATAAAAGGCGGCGGCAAGCGGCGATAGCCTAGTTGGGTGTGGAACGGATTGCCGAGACGAATGTCCGCAGGTTCAAATCCCCAAGGGCACACACCTCTGACTTTTTTAAAAAATCATGTGTGTATTCTTTGTGAATTTATTGTTCGCTTTAACGGTGAAGGATAACATCGTGAGGAAACCTGCACATCTGAGAAGTTCTCTATAGGAATTTCGAAGGTGTGTGAAGTCTACCAATCCGCACTAGGCCAGCGTGGTGGACTAAGGCCTTATCCCTCTCAGTAGTAGAGGAGGCCCGTGCTCAGCAGTGGGCAAGTATATAATACAGGGCTGATATTATTATTATTTATTATAATAAAAAGTATATTTACTCTGAGAATTAGTGAAAAGTGGGAGACCTGCTTTAATTTGAGATTTGTGAAAAGAGAGAGACACACCAGTCACCTGTTTTAATTTGACATGCAACCTGCTCTAACAGGTATACAGTACACAATATTGTAAACCACACAGATAGTAAGAAAAGATTTTTAAAAAATCTAGATATGTGACATAAGTAAACTGCAACGACAATAATTTCAATAATAAATAATGTGACGTCAATCTGTACTCGATTAAATAATTAATAAATAGTTTACCGATTTCTATAAAATCATGGATTTTGATATGGGGCAAAACTTTAATCACTGACGTGTTATTTTCCATATTATGTACCATCACTAAATCGAGCACTTTTTTTTTAGTTGCTTTGAATGACGGGACGAGTTTGCCGTTCGCCTGATGGTAAACGATACGACCGCCCATAAACAGTAGAAACACCATCCAACACCTTGAATTACAAAGTATTGTTTGGTATTCCACTGCGTTCGCCATCCTGAGACATGAGATGTTAAATCTCATATATCCAGTAGTTACACTGGCTACAATGTCCTTCAAACCGGAACACAATTAAATACACACTGCTGCTGGCGGCAGAAATAGCAGTGGTACCTACCCAAGCGGACTCTCACATATGAGAGACCTGCCTAGTACGGAATATATTTACCGTAGTTTTACGCTAAAACTTTTCCGAGAAGTGAATCTAATACATCAAATAGCAAGTTCTCTCGTAGCATGTTTTTAGAGATTAGCTGGTTGAGAATGTATAAGTAATAGGTCTGCACGCCGCTCCGTGGCACTGATGGATTGCTATAGTTAATAAGGAAGTTTATTAAACAAAGAAATAACTGAAAAACAGTGTGTGGGAGAGTGGAGTAATTAAAATAAGAGTGCTTACTTAATGTGTAATGGAGATCCTATTCCGAGCTGGCTTTTTTTAATGTATTTAACGTGAATTGCTTTTTAATTTTAAGTCAGTAGTTATAATGATAATATCAGCCCTGTATTATATACTTGCCCACTGCTGAGAACGGTCCTCCTCTACTACTGAGAGGGATTAGGCCTTAGTCCACCACGCTGGCCTAGTGCGGATTGGTAGACTTCACACACCTTCGAAATTCATATAGAAAACTTCTCAGATGTGCAGGTTTCCTCACGATGGTTTCCTTCACCGTTAAAGCGGACGATAAATTCACAAAGAATAAACACACGATTTTTTTTAGAAAAGTCAGAGGTGTGTGCCCTTGCGTATTGAACCTGCGGGCATTCGTCTTGGCAGTCCGTTCCACACCCAACTAGGCTATCGCCGCTTTTGTAAGTTATATAAGTAACTCTTTTAATTAATTTATTATTGTCATATACCTTGACCTCTCTGAGTGTTACTATATCCGCCTGCGTGATTAATAAATTATGTTATTTTATCAACATCACCACTTGGTAAAACTATATACAGTTCCTTATCATAATTACTGATTATTTGACACACTATACAGTTTGTTACCACAATTTCTCAACTTTATGAGACTTAACATCTAATGTCTCGAAGATCAACGATATTATACGAGGATATGTAATTCATAATTTATTTATTTGTTTAGGACAGCCAGTAGTTGTTACAATGTTGCTTACACTAAATAAAAGAAAAACAATATTATAAAATATAAGAGTAACACCTTCTTAAGGCAGTCACAACATGCACTATTTGTAAAAAAAAAGGGATCTTGAAAATAAAAGTATTTAACGGATTTTTTCGCGGTTTTTATATTATTACTTTCTCTTGACGTTATAAATAATCATTCAAAAATCATTATAAAAAAGGAATCATTTGCAAAATGATACACATACACACTAATCAAAATAAAACTAAAGACACATGCAACTTACAAGTGCTTACTATATAATTGGGTGATGTTACTGTTTATGTTGAGAATTATTATCAGGCAATTCTTAACTCATGGCCTCGGTGGCGTAGTTTTATTACCCTACGACTGCAATGCTAAGGTTTCGGGTTCCATCCCCGGGTCGGAGAAACTAATGATGGGTTTTCAACTCAATATAAGTCCGACGTCTCGAATTCATGCTCGATTTAGCGATAGGCTCGCATCATATCATGGGATGGAATACATACGGCGGAAAGTAGGTGCAACGGTTAGGGCTCTGCATACACTTTGAGACAAAAAGCGTATATGTATATACACTTAACTCTAAATAAATGTGTACCTTGTTTCTCGTAACAATCTAGCGACCTTACTATCGACAGTTCTAGCAAACTATCATAAACCCAATAAAACATTATTAATCTAAATATAATATATTGCTTCCCAATATTACCTAAGATACGATAACTTTCATAAAAGTAAATATGGCGCAACATATTTGGAGTTTGGCCAACTCCAGTTTTCACTAACGAGGTTCTGATAAAGTAAATGGCAAACTACCAGCGTTTCTCGAAGGTCATGCCCAAATGCGGACAATTGAACACTTTCCACTAACGATTGTGATATGTCAAGCACTGTTCAGTATATTTGAAATAGTGCTATAAATCATTAAATCCAGAAAATATATTGCCGGTTAAAAGGCTAATTGATTTAAACGACATTTTTTGCGACACTAAGTTTCATATATATTTAAAATCAGCGCTTTTTTCTGTTTTTTTTTAACCTTGTTAATTTTTTTCGAAATAAAATGGGTTAAGTCAATTAGCCTTTCAACCGTCGATATAGTTATTTCAATTTTTATTATAATAATAATATAATATCAGCCCTGTATTATATACTGTTGGGCACGGGCCTCCTCTACTACTGAGAGGGAATAGGCCTTAGTCCACCACGCTGGCATAGTGCGGGTTCGTAGACTTCATACACCCTCGAAAATTCCTAATAGAGAATTTCTCAGGTATGCAGGTTTCCTCACGATTTTTTTCTTCACCGTTAAAGCAAGCGATAATTCAACAAGAATACACACATAATTATTTTTAGAAAAATCAGAGGTGTGTGCCCTTGGGATTTGAATCTGCGAACATTTGTCTCGGCAGTCCGTTCCACATCCAACTAGGCTATCGTCGCTTAGAAATTATAAAGAACATATCAAATATTAATGAAGCCGTAAAAATAACATATTAGAAAAGCAGACATGTACAGGAAAGGTAACTTTGACTAAACGATCAAAAACAATTGACAATTTGTTTCACATAAGATATTTGAAAGAGGCAAATTATTTGCATAAAAGTTTCTACTGCAGAAGAATAGTTCTTTTCTCGATCCGGAATAAACCGCGTGAAACCAGTATCTTCTAGCTATTTTTTCTCATGTTCAAAGGATTTAAGATTAGCTTCAATCTAGATGAAAATGTTAATATCGTTAACAAGATGGTTAAAGTATTAAGTATTAAAATTAAATAAGAAGACAATAGCTATCTATAAAGTCAGTAGCTACCTATATAACTAATAAAAACGTTTGATAAACTTGATAAGTTTCTTTCTTACCTTTTCGTTGTTTATTTCTATAATATAGCCAACGAATTATATTTTTTTATTATGCAAATTATTTGCCTCTCTGCTTTGGCATTGCTCTATGCTTTAACATTGCTGGTGGTAGGATATATTTTATATCCGCCCGGATAGCGACCACCGTACACAAGGTGTTAAAACCCGCCATATTGACTAACGTAAGTCGCGTTCAAAGATCAGTCTGTGAACATTCGGTTCCAACAGGCCGGCATAATTGTATCGACTGTCGAGGGGTAATCATCTCTCGTCAGTCAACATTCTACTGGACCCAATCCACTTACCATCAGGTGCAGTGCCATGGCTGTATAAAAGGCAGCTGTAAAATATAAAGAAAACCTTTATTTCAAAGTAAAATACAGAATTTCGACTAAAAGAACATTAAGATTTTAATAATCACAAATACATTCGTGCATTTGACTTCGACATTTAAAAGCACCAATAAAATTCACAACGTCTGAAAATACAGCGTGTTATTTTATGTTATGTATATGCATTATGTATGACGAGACAGCGCGCAGCGACCGTTGCGAAGCGAACTCTGTCGGAAAATTCTCGAAACTCACACGAGTATGAAGTATGCACGGTGCGCTCCACGCAAACTTTTAGCTTATTTTATTTTTTCGCTTTTTTTATTGCAGTGAAAAAGAAATTTCTGCCGTATAATGAAGTTCCAGTTTTAGTTTTTACGCGTGAATTGGTATCGACTGGAGTTTTGAACGACTTTTTCTAACTATATTGAACGTGTGCCAATAGCGAAGAATTCGTAGCTTGTCCAAACTTAGGACGTATGTTATTATTAAAACTTCGTTGGGAGATGCTTAGTATTTTAAGTGTAATTTGTATTTTTATTGCCAATCGATAAATCTACTATTATTATCGATAAAATCGCCTTACTAATAAATATATAACGTCGTATCGGAGGCGAACCGAATAATACAAATTGTGAGGTAGAATTGAAAAATTACACGTCAAGTTTTAAGGTTGAAATTAGTGATTAGTGCCTTGATGAACTGTAAAAATGACATGTCAAGTGTTCGTGCCAGGTACGTATTAGTTGCAAATCTGCCCGTCCTTTTCAACAAAAGCGTGAACCTATTGTTTCACGAACACAACTTTGGTTACCTCCAAACATTGACTGATTCCTATATGAATCATAGGACCGAGTCATAACCCTGCATTGTGAATATAAAAATTCTCCTAGACTTGGGTTTGCTAGCGGCGCAATCCAATTTGGACAGTTCCCAAGTAAATGTTTTCTCGCAAGCGTCGTCATTAGCATATTAATTGTATATGCGATGCCATTTAACATGTATTTCATTATCAATAAAATCACCAATATTTTATTAAACTTTGATTTGATTATTGAAACGTTGATGTGCGATTTTGTGCTTGTATGATAATTTTAAAGCCTTTTATACATTCTATTTAAATAAATATGGAATTCCAAATGCTTAAAGCCAAAATGACACATGAAAACGATGTTATTTAAAAATAAATTAAATCGTAGGATACCAAGACAATCTAAATAACAACATGTCAGCATCCATTTTGCAGTTCTTGTTTAGTTTGAACAAAAATATCGTTCGCATCGTATGCACGTTGCCACAAGGCCGAGCAATTTGCTTGCAAACGCCATACTCACAATATTGCGCGATTTTTTGGTTCGCAGCTTCAGCGTATAGAGTTTTAATAGCTTTGTGTGAAGTTGAAATTTGAAGAAATATCTAATGGAATTTAAATTGAGTTTGCTTTTTGTACAATGGTTTTAATTGACGGGAAAATAATTGGGTATTATGTAAAACAGAAATAGTTTATTTATGTACAAGTATTATAATTTTTTTAGGTTTCGAATGAGTGATGGGTTGAAACATATTCTGTCTCAAGGTTTAAATAAGCTTTAGGTAATTGTGGAAGTATATATTTCAACCTTAGTACCTACCCTTTCGATGGTACAGGTGAGTACATAAGTGCAATAAATGATTTTTATATCATAAATAATTATAATCATTCTGTATGATTTATTTAATACGCAAGTATGAAAGCTAGCAAATATCTCAAATGAGATACGGAACTTCCAAAGGACGTATTTGCGAAAACAGTACGCGATATTGAGTCGATGTTTGGTCGTGTTTTATGATAATCTTGATACAACTGTTGGTAAAACAAACTTTTGATGTTAGTTTAGGATCAAGTATTTCAGTACATTTGCATCTCATTTTTAGCGTTCTATGGGGTTAATTGGGCGTTCTATTTATGAATTTTGACGGGAATATACTGATGTAAAGAGTGAATGAAAGGAATGGATTGGTTAATTACAACCTTAGATTAAATGATTCATGTGGGGAATTAGAAACTACGGAGTCGATATCTTTGTCAGCTCTTTTTACTTAATCTTAGAGCCCTATTAATAGAACATAAGCTCTCAAGTGCGACGCTGTCATTTTAAAGTCAGCGACTTAAGATCGTCGCAATTCAATAAACAGATATAAACAACATCTCAAATGATATCTTAAGTCAAAGCATTTTTATTTTATACAACGCCAACTCAGCCAAAAAACAAGCGCTCAATTATAACTTAAATATAATTTCTTAAATAGTTCAACATCTTAAATGTCCGCTTGAGATCCTACTTAAAATTGAGATCGGTTTATTAATATTATCCTTAGGTATTCCAGTGTTAAGGGAATGAGTCTAAAGTCACGCAATTCATGTTATCGACGATACTTGCCGTATATGAGACTCTGAAATTTTAACTAATGATAAACTAATATCACTCTAGTATTAAAATTAAACTATTTTTCAGGTTTCATCGCGGTTTTAATTATTTTTGGTTTTTAGTGTTTTTTTAAATCTGAATAAAATAGTTTAATTTTAATATCTAACATTCGCGTAAACATAAGAAATCACTCTAGTTTTTTATTAAATATAAATATTATAAAACAAAGTCCCCTTTTCTGCGTGTCTGTATGTTATCGATTTTCTCAAAATATACTGAACGGATTTTTATGAAATTCGGTATAGTGATAGATTAAGACCCTAGGAAGGTTAAAAGTTACTTTCTATCCCGGGAAAATATATAGCGGGACTTTTATCCCGGAAAACTCCTTCACGCGAGCGAAGCCGCTAGCAAAAGCTTAGTGAAATATAAATATTTCTCTCTAATCCTTTCTTTTACCCAAACTAATATTTCTATTTATACAAACATGAACTCCTTAAATCAATTTAATTAAAACCACGTCGTTACTACTCGTTAAATTAATTTGACCTCGTTAAATGTAAATATTATCCAGAAACCGGGGAAATTACAGTCCAAACACATTATCTCATATTTCAGCGGGCAACCCGTTGTAAATATTGGTGGTTGAAGCCCTAAATCTCCGGTTATCCGATAGCGTACCTTACCCGGCTCAAGTTGCCGGGTCAAAATAAACAGTTCGAGTCGAGTCGAACAATATCTGTTTTCTCTTGTTACATTAATTGTACTTTATTTGATTCTGTTTAGAATTGGTGTTTGGCAATGTTTGTTGATTAATAAAATCTTAGGAAGCTTCTCTGATGTATTAATTGTGGAATCCACGTGAGAACAACGTTGCAGTAAAAAATTGCATAAACATTGCTACGGAAAAGTAAAGAGAATAAATGTTTTTCGTACGCACAAAGAAATCAAACCGTTTACAGCGCTTCCGCATAGTCTAGGAAAACGATGGGGGTAGGGACTGTATAGTATACACGGTTATTGTTCACTGAAACAATTGACAATCAAGTGTACGTGGACCCAAAAAGCCTTAACGATGCCGTCAAACAAGCGTTCGTTTGTTTTGGAACATTTTTTGCAAAGAAAAATCTGACTATTTTGACAACAAAAATGTTTTCAAGTAAGTAATTGATTTATAGTTGAATGCGCGCACACCTGCGTTTTTATTTTGAGTTCCGTTTCATTGTTGTTTGGTATGTAAACGATAAGGTGTTACGCAGACGCGGTTTTGCTGCCGTGAATAAGTTCATTTCTATGATACGGTTGCTTCAGCAATTTTAGCAACTAACAGCAATTGTCAGTGATATACGAAAATATTTTTTAATTAATTTCTAGATCCACGTGTTCGGCCCTTTACTTCTCAGCTTCAGAAAACTGTAGCAAAATAACAATTAGCGATCGAGTTGCTATCCCACATTATGGTGGGCGTATGTAATTGTAATGTTTCTCCTTCTCGGAAGATAAAACTTTATGTAGTAGGTACTTCGCCCGCAAATTTAGAATTAATTGTTCGTCAAACTTTCTTATCTATTTTCATACAGTTAACATTTTCGGGATAGATATAAAGTTTAAAGCAAACTAATGGTGTTACACCTCAGATGATTTTGTTTTCAGAGTTTGAAAATAGGTAGGTACATTTCGTAGAAAGGGGCTGTGTAACTAATTCAAACTAAGACTTCCCAAATCGAATTAATATATTTCCACATTCTAGTAGTCGAAACTGTATTTGAATTTGGGTGCACACCAATTTCAATAGCCACCTCTGCGCAAGTTACGGTGCAAAGTCTTAACTATCGCGGTCCTACTGCAACCGTTCGAGGCAGATTAAGCGAACTTCGGATAACTTCGGCGAACTTCGCGCCGTGACCGTCTAAGCAGCAAAACAAATAGAAACATGCACTGTTTTAGAAAATTGAAACTTCAGCGCATTCACTTTGTGCAACAAATTTATGCGGAACATGGTTTTTCCTGCGAGTTTCCCCGCGTGGAATATTAATGGATGGCCGCGTTGTTTTTTTGTATAAAAGTCGGGTTTTATAAACCGCTCAGTTCCACGGAATTAAAATGTCATTCAGTGCTTTGTGCGCTCTGGCCTGTGATTCATCTTAACACAGTTTGCGGAATTTAATTATTATTATAAATGCTATAGAAACTGACTTCTTCAATGCTAACTTTTTGAGGCCATTCATTTTATAAATCATTAAAATCTTTTTGAATTTGGAATATAGTCTCTATTCACACTTAAATCTGAAAACATATTAAATAACAAATTTCTAATCTAGAGAAACTAAGCAAAAACAGTAGTCGCAAACAAAGCAATCATAATATAAAGTTTCCACCAATTTCCAGTGGCTAAATGAACCCGTCTGAAACGTAACAAACATGAAGCATAATTGAATTTCGATTCACCATTACATGGAGATGGTAGGTGGTCAGTCGGCGGCCGTCAACAGCACGCACCCTAAATCAGATTGCATTTTGCGGTAACGCATCGCATCTAAAACGGAATATCGAATGAGTTAATTATTCGCTGTTTGATACATCTTTAATTTGAGGTTGGCGATGTATAGTAATTGGTGGTGGATTCTTATGAAGCGTATGTTTTGCGTTTAGAAAAATAAAAAAAAGAAAGGTAAAATTAAAATTGAAATGGTATCAAAATTCTAAAGGCGTATATGGGCGTTGATAAATATGGTGACTGCACTCAGAGGTTTGTTTCCTAATACAGGAGGCAATTTCATCCGTTTTCTGAGATTATATGTTGAGATCGGTTCCTTATGTTGCGTGTCCGTCAAGCAAGCAGCCGGTCGTAAAAACTAAGCCTATTTTCTGCTACACGTTTAAAAATGTTCTTTTATCTAATAATATGGTATAAGTACTAAGAAGATGATTGTTAAGAAGGTAAAATAAAAGGAAAGAAAAAAATAGCACTATTCCTCATAAATTTCATATTTTATTAGTATTAGCGCCTAGTAGTAAAGTAAGAAATGAATGTTAATATTGAACCCGCTGGTACAATAACAACATAATCAGGTGGAAGTAAACACATAATTCACTGTTTAGCGCGTCGTTATAAAGCCATAAACCTAGAAACCTGTAATCCTTCGAGCCCGTGTGCGTGGTGCAAGTTTAAAGAAAAAAACAAACTTCGCAAGTGAGAACTTGAGTTTGGTCGGAAAACTTGATTGACGATCTTAGAACTGTTTATTTTAAATAGCTGACTTTTAAATTATTAATCAATGCGCAGAATATTTGTATACAGAATTAACTTAATATAATGGATTATTTGAACCTGCTGACATTCGTCTTGGCAGTCCGTTCCACACCCAACTAGGCTATCGCCGCTTGCAACTAGGCTAATGTCAGCAGATTCAAATCCCAAGGGCACACACCTCTGACTTCTAAAATCATGTGTGTATTCTTTGTGAATTTATCGTTCGCTTTAACGGTGAAGGAAAACATCGTGAGGAAACCTGCACATCTGAGAAGTTCTCTATAGGAATTTCAAAGGTGTGTGAAGTCTACCAACCCGCACTAGGCCAGCGTGGTGGACTAAGGTCTAATCCCTCTCAGTAGTAGAGGAGGCCCGTGCTCAGCAGTGGGCAAGTATATAATACAGGGCTGATATTATTATTATTTAATGTATTATTTTCCCGACTCGCTGATGTCCATTTAATTTGTGTTAATCAAATATATTAAATATCATATTGATATTTATGATATAAAGTTGTCATATTGTGACGCCATTTTGTTTTACACTACTATAATCTATTATTTATTACACGTATTATCATAATGATTTCTTATGTTTACGCGAATGTAAGACATTAAAATTATACTACTTTTCGGATTTTATCGAGGTTTTTTATATTAACCACGATAAAATCCGAAAAGTAGTTTAATTTTAACGTATTATCATTTCTTCCAGATTCATACAATTTTATAATTATTCTTTATAGCGTGTTAATACAACTTATTGTAACTAAGTAACGAAAAAATATCATGCAAACCGCTTGTCATTCATAAATTGAGTCACACGCACACGTTTACAATCAAATGGTTGACAGACATGCAAATGGTCACCGTCCACTGTGGCATGATGACCTACCATAAACACAGCTGGTAACTCCCTTAACTATTTAAACTTTTATACCAATTTAATGCGCGTTCGGACGTGTTACGCTGGATGTATTAACTAACTAAACTAAACCATAACTTAAACCAGGTCAAAACGCGTCCGTGACTTAAAAACTGAAATTAGAAAATTATAACTACATTTTTATTATATCTTGTTACGTGAATTCAATTAGTAGTTAAGCAGCGCTTGCCGTAAACGTTAAAGTTTTGGTTTATGGTTGGGCAAATAAGCGTTTGAGTTTTAGTAACATGCTTTGTTATTATGATTTTAATGGTTTTTTTAGCATTCCAGTTTAAGTTTTTGTATAAAATTATACAATTTAATTATAATAATTCAGAGTGAGATTTCCATCTCACATACACACAGACAACGCCAAGAACAAAAGTTAGTACTTAACAAACCTATCTAGAATGAACGTATAAACTTTACTCAGTCTTAAAAGGCCAATAAAATGCTTAATGCATTGAATAATCCATTCCTTTGAAAGTAACGGTTAAGTACGCAAGCGGGAGTCGAGATGCTAAAAGAATACCTTTGTCACAAACTGGGCATCGCGGTTCGTTTCACATAACCACAAGCGACTGCATAAGTTTCAGAATCCAAGAACTTCACGGTCGAGCGAGTGAAAACTGAAATAATTGCTTGAATCGGAACGCATCGCTGCACTTTCGGTGTTATGGATGTAGTGTACATAGAAGTGTAACGGGAAGTCATAAACGAAGCGATCTTGTCTACAATCTATACATATTATAAAACGATGTATCCTTTTCTGACTTAATATGCAACAAACGTGACGTGATTTAATCTACAGTCCATTCATACTATAAAACAAAGTCCACTATTCTGCCCGAATGTTATCATTTTTCTCAAAATCTACTGAACGGATTTTTATGATATTTGGTATGGAGATAGTTTATGACCCTGGGAAGGTTATAGGCTACTTTCTACTCCGGGAAATATATAGCTGGACTTTTAAACTGGAAAAGACCTTCACGCGGGCGAAGCCGCGAGCAAAAGCTAGTTACATTATAAATCAAATGAGTTCTGCGTGATGTAATGCTTACAAAGTAATAATGATGAACAGGCAAAATTTTCAAACTATATTTTTATTTTCATAATTTTTTTTTGCATTTGTTGCAACTCACAATAAAATTTTGCAAAAATAGTTAATGTACAGGATAAGCTTAAAATTTTATTATAACAATAGAGTTTCAATTTTAATACGTAACTCTCCAAAAATGACGGTGCAAATGAGGCCGGTAGGTGGAATTTTAAAATGCGGCACAAAGAGATGGGGGACTAAGTGGCCAGAATAGAGAGCAACTACCCTTTGTTATGTGCAAAACGGTGCGATTCCCCTTTTGTTCTCTAATTGGAAAGTGCGAGAATTGGTCTGTGAGAGAAGATAGTGTCCACCGTCCGCCTCTTTGTAGGAATGGACAATTGTGTTACAAATTAATAACTTTTAGAAGAAGATAATCGAAGGAAGTAATATGATTGACATCTATTAATATACTCTTATAATAAATAAAAATACCAGCCCTGTATACCGCATATTGTTGAGCACGTGGTAATAGGACATTAATGCGAGGGTTTAGACCTTATCCCCCGCGCTGGCCTAGCACAGGTTGGCAGACTTCACATACTTTTGAAATTCTTCTTGGAAAATTTTTAGGTTCGGTGGTTTCGTCGCGTAACTCGTTAAAGTGAACTATAATTATATATAATTGGTAAACACACGAAGAGATGCCTATCATTGGATTTGAAACTGCGGACAATCGTCTTATCATACCGTTTCATTTCCAAGACTATGGTGCACTTAAAAAAACTCTTATTAATTATAATTACGAAAGGTTGTGAAAATATTTCCTGTTTATATATTTGCAACAATTACATACATTTATCTAGCTAATTAAAATAATAACAGAATATTACAGACTTAATTTTATCTCGATTCGGACTTCAAGACCGCCGGAACCACTCTTAAAAACTAAGCCATTGTTAAGTGGCAAATAAATAAATACTTAAATAAATTTCGTTGAGATTTATACTCGCAAATATCTTGAATTTTAATATTCACTGAATATTTAAAAAAAACATCAACAAACGTCTGCGAGGAACGAATTATTTCCACTTTTAAAGTTTCCCGTATATTCATGACATACAGTTCAACGGTGCAGAAAAGTGAAACTATTCTGTATTCCGGGTGCTCTTAACGTTGTGGACAAGATGTGAACTGACAGCGAAGTGATTTCTTATGTTTACGCAATTGTTAGACATCGATATAAAACTAGTTTTCGGATTATATCTAAATTTGTATAAATATAAAATGTAGTTAGATATTGTAACGTTGGTTTTTCGGACGACCTACTCTTGAGTCCGCTCTGTTACCATGAAAACTGCAGTCTTTGAAACGTCGGGAGAAAGTTAAAATATATGTCGCGATAAAAACACAAAATTAGTTGTATTGACATAAAAGTTGTTTTACTATGGCAAGACGACTAAATTACCCGTTTGGTAAACGCTAACTATGCCTATAAAAAACTACATTACCTAAAACTATGAATTACAAGGCACTGGATAGAATGAATGAATGAATTGCTTAGTATTTGTAATTTTAAGTTATAAACCAATTCAATTAATAACTCAAAAAAATACATTGATAGCAATACCTCAATCTTGATCACAATAGTAATCAACAGTGACTTGGTAGCAGAAATAGACAATCTATAGACCTATTTATGCCAGACACGACAGATCTCCGGTAATAATAAAAAAATAAAAACGGAAAAAAATATGAGAGGTAAATTCGCTTTCGCCCCACAGTCAAGCCAAGCGCAACTAGAATCGCGAAAACACGAGCAAATATAACATAGGATATGTTGTTTGATCGGTGAGACATATTTACCGACAAATATGGGAGCGACAGTTGTGACACAGGTACATACGATAGAGCACTTATCGAACGGACAGACATTAAATACTGTTTGATGTATCGTTCACAGGTCGACTTTATTGTTACATATTTATAAATCTATACAGATACAGCTGAAGAGCGTGTTTGTTCGAAGCGCTAATGTTAGGAGCTACTAAACCGATTTTGATTTTTTTTTACTAATAGGAAGCTACATAGCTCGTGAATGTTTTAGGCCACTTTTTATGCCGGAAAAACATTATCAAACGGGCAAAAGATAGTCTGTTATGAGACAATGTATATTCAAAAATTAAAGACCTTAAAAAAATGCTGATGAAATCGCATAATTTATGAATGAAGATTCAACTAAACATAGATTAGATTAAGAGCCAACAGGAATTAAGAGTTAATCAACTTTTAAATTGGACTGGATACAAAAATATGCTCATAGAATGGTGTTTTCAATATTTCAACCAAATCACTGCCAATAACTACAGCAATTTTTTTTTAATCCTTATTTTTTTCACCCCAAATGCGAGTTTCAAACCTGCTTTGTTTATGGCAGTGGGTAAAAAAGCGCCCAAAGCAACCGCAGCCTCTTGGCCCACATACGACTGCGATTGCGGCAGCTGGCGCCAGTTCAAATTCAGATGACACGGCCCCGACTCCGACGGAATTTATTCCGCAAATAGACTCGGTATTTTATCCAAATGTTTGCGACCTTTAAGGTAAAGTTTTAAAGTTGGTTTTTGATTGTTTTTTAATTGGCTATTTAGGTTTATAGTCGAAATTGGACTAGATTTAAATTGGATTGATGAAGGTTTGCACAGCCTGATCAATGTTGTCTTATCCTGTTCTGACATAAAAGAACTTGATTTTCGTCATAATAATACCATACTATTTCTTACTCGCATCACCATCCGCATGAGAAAGTTTTTCCGGTATAAAAGTCTCGCTATATATTTTTACGAGGATAAAAAAGTAGCTTATGTTCTTCCCAGAGTCTCATATTGTGTCCAAAAATTTCATAAAATCTGCTCAGTAGTTCATCCCTAAAAACGTCACACACAAGAGCTACTTTTGCAATCTTAATATAAAGTATGGATTAGGAATTACGTTGAATATTAAAATGAACACGAAAATCGCTGGTGGTAGGATATATTTTAAATCCGCCCGAATAGTGACCACCATACACAATGTGTTAAAACCCGCCTAGTGACTTACATAAATATGTCACGTTCCGGGATCAGCCTGTGTATATCTAGTTCCAACAGGCCGGCATAATTGCGTCGACCACCGAGAGGTAATCATCGATGATCAGTCGACATTCTATTGGATCCCATTCCACTTACCATCAGATGCACTGAAGCAACTTTGCTGTACCCGTATAACCAAAATCGACCACTCGTACAAGCATTTGGCATCAGCATACAGTAAACTCAATCTATTCCAACACGGGAAAATTTCACGATGGCCAATAGGGGACCGGCCTATGTTTGATTTAGTTCATTATTTTATATGTAATGGTTAATAATACAAAAAAGAAGCACTTCTGCGAAAACTGCATAAAAAATGGTTAAAAAATGGGCTAGTAATTCATATCTTTTTTCTTTTCTCATGATTGAAAACTATGATTGTAAATGTAGGCGAATGCACGCTGTACGCCGTTATTTAAGTATGAATCTATGTTCTCTTTTATTTGCTATCGCTAATTTTATTTTATGCCGCTCCAGGTTTCGTCGATTGGATTTCATCTTATCCCATGTTAACGGTGATGTGCGTGCATTAGCTTATATAACTATTGTGACTATGTACAAGAAAGACTTGGAAAAAATACAAAAGAAGTACTGAACAATTGATGACAAAAAGAAAGCCCGGAGTTTCTTTCTGCCTTTCTTCTTCGGGTAGTCATCACTTAGGTAGCTAGTGAAAGGCTGGTAGGTTAGCTAGGCTAGGGCTCATGTCCTCACCGGTGAGGATCGCGACGCGTTACCCTTCTATTTCCCCTACTTGCCAGCCCGAGCTGGTTACTTCGGTTTGTACCTAGTCTTTTGTATAAACTTTATCCCTAATTTAAAATCTCCATAGTTATATAAGTGATTTTAATAGTTGTTTAGAAATAATAATTATTCTTATTCTTTGTTTTGACGTATCATAAGTGCAACTTTGTTCGCCTACGTGATAAATAAAGTATTTTATTAATTTTATTTATTAATTTTATTTATTATTAATTTATATTTCAAATATTTTAACGTGCAGAAGTGGGCGCGTTGTGGGGATATCGCTTCATCTCTTTCTTTCGCACGCGTCGTAATTACCGATGACGTCAAATGTAGATATTTCGTCTCTTTTCTGTTTGTTGTTAATTACCTCTTCCACTGACATTCAAAGACTTATAACTTGTTGATTTTTTACCGGATTTTAATAATTCCTTCTGTGTTATAATTTATACAGCGTATATATTTAATAATAGTAAAGAACAAAAATGAGTCCGGCACCCTATTTCTTTTCGCTAACTTTGTAACAAAGTTGAGGCTAATTCGGCCGAGTTTTGGCAGACAGGTCACTTTCGGGTTAGGCACCTCCGCAAATTGGCTCGTTAATGTAGTCATGAATTTCCTTAACCCTAACTAGAAGATCTTTCTTAAGTTTTGTGTCCGACTTGAGGGTTAACTGCCGTGAATATTCCATGTTCCTCTTTGATGGTTCATAAATCTGCAAATAAACAGTACTCTGACAAAGAAATATAAGTCAATTTATAATATAATTTAAATTATTAAGTATGCAAGGAAAAATCATTTCATCGAGAACTACATAAATTCTGACAAAATACTATCTTTTTCTTTGTAAGAACATAACATCAAAAGGTTATAACATAAGCATTACAAACTTCTTATTAAATAAATACTACAAAATTACGGTGTAGATTTATATTAAGTATTCGTAAGCTTAGTAAGCTAAGTAACTTACTAATTAAACATTGGCTTTTGGAAAGCAAAAGTTTGAATGTTTACTTTTCAGACTTAAGAGTATTGAAATATAAAAAAATCCGATATCATTCTAGCTATCTATTCTATCTATCTTCTAGCTGTAAAATATGTATAAAATTAGATGATGCACGCGGCTTCGCCCGCCTGATTGGTCTCTCTAAAAAGGCCCTTAACACTGTAGCTATTCATCGTGCAATTTGTCTGACAACAGCGCCATCTATATAAAAAAAAAACATTATTTCCATGGGAGTATATTACTGGGTTAAAAAGTAGCCCAAGTGTTAATCCAGGTTATGGTGTATCGGTGTGATAAATGTTATCCAAATCCGTTGAGATATTTTTGCATTTACTTTTAACATATTTTAAATTGTAAGAAGTAAGTTACGATGTATTTATAAAATGTATTAGAAGGAACTCCGAACCAAACACCTAATAAACACGTAAGAAGAAACAAAAACAATTTACCATAAAGCGTAATGTGAAAAACAAATACCATAAAAATCCTAATAAAAATATGAGTACATTTAAAAACTGACACTAAATAAATCTTGTGAAATTGTTACCCCTCTGAGCGGGGTTGCGTCCCAGCAGGGCCCGTGCAATTTGAAACCCATCAATAATGCCACTAATGGAGCAGGTTTCCGGCTTGCATCGCAATTACACTAATGTTATTAGGAATTTTCTTTATGTGTGCTGGTTATGGGTGCGATGTTCGACCAACATTGTAAATACATAATAAAAAAAAGTATTCTATGTGTTATGACACATTTTGTATTTAAGAAAAAAATACTTAGGTTTTTTTTTCTGAAGGCCTTCAGAAATTCTTTTTTGAAGGCCTATTCTTTAACTTCTGATTCTCCCTTCTTACAAATCCGATTGTCGCGCAATTCCTCCGGTTTTATAGAATTTCATAGACTTAGCGACTTACCATAAGGGTGCACACTGCACACCTCATTTTCTTTACATTATGGCATATTTAAATATAATGAGACTATTTCGGATTTTGAACAGAAGCCTTCCACACCACAAACTTACTAAATATTGTTTTCAAAACATAATTCGCACTCTTAATAAAATAACGACCTATTCCAAAATTGTTAATTTGTGGGAATCGTCTAAATATTAATTTCTGTTGGCGACCTTTACTTTTTCCTCCTTTATTTTCATACTATAAGTTTAATTTTTGACCTATCTTTAATTGGTTCAATTTTATAGCGACTTAAAAAAAGTCGCAAACACAAATTTTTTCATTGACAATTCCCACAAATTATCAATTTTCGAATAGGTTATTATTTTATTAAGTGAGCGAATTATAATAAATAGCGACCCGCCCCGGCTTCGCACGGGTACAATGCTGATACTAAATACACTACAGAAAAACTGTGAACGTTGTATATAAAAACATAGCGGCCCGCTCTGGCTTCGCACGGGTATAACATAACAAAACAACAGTATTTCTCCACTATTTAATAGACGTTATTATACATATAAACCTTCCTCTTGAATCACTCTATCTATTAACCGCATCAAAATCCGTTGCGTAGTTTTAAAGATTTAAGCATACAAAGGGACATAGGGACAGAGAAAGCGACTTTGTTTTATACTATGTAGTGATGATACTATATTTCATACACAATGTTATATACAACCGGCACCATTGGCGCAGTATAGTCCAGAAATGATCCGTGTAGGAGGTCACGACCCTCAGCATTTAGGACATCGTCGCAAGGAGGATTATATAGAACACTCACTGCTATCAGTAACCCACTTATGTGGTCTGAACGTGTAAACAGTGTGTATAAAACATCGATACTCTGCGGTTACAGGTTATACCGAGGCGCCACTCGTCTAAATGGGAAAGTTGTTTCATAGTTTAGAAAGACGAACGAACGAAGGGAGTAGCTGTAATAAAGATTGATGATATTTAAATTTCGTGTACTACATCGTTTAAGTTGTTCCGTATTTAGTTTTAGCTTGAATATGCGTGAAATTAATAAATGTAATAACTAACCGCAATGTCTATTTTTCTGTCGAGCAATAGCAGTAGTCGATACAATTTTCCCGGCCAGTTGGAACCGGCTTGCTCGTCTCGTAATTTTTTTAAATATCTCGGCCTTTATCCTCTTAGAGCCTAGGCACTATTTGTCAATGAGTTATTGAGCAAATTGTTTCCACATTAAGTACATTAAAGTATTTAATATTTTGTGACTATACTCTGAAATGCCACGGATTTAATTTGACTCAAACTAATTGCCTTGTTTTAAAGGCTTATAGTAGTCGGTTTGTAGTTTTTATTCGTGTTTTTATATTGTAATTGCTTTTATATCTCGAATAACGTTTTTTGATCATCCATGAAAACTGCAACTTCGTTACCGAGTGCCATGTAGAAATTTAATCCGTTAAATATTGAAAGTAAAATACAATTTTTGAATAAAAATTTCCAGCCTATTTTTTATATTCCTGTGAAATAAAAAAGTTTTATTTCTGCTACGTTTTTATCTCTACTGGAAATAATAAATGCAAGAACGATGCTATTATATAAATAAGGTACCGCGCAGATGCTGTTACCCTGTTGCCGAAAAACATTGCTGTAGTGTGAAGTGACAGTTGCCGAAGCAATTATACTGCCAAGAAATATTTATCTTTTTAATAAAATAATCTTTACTGATAACACTTTATTAAAATATATTATCACATACATTTCATAATGGTTATTATTTCCTAATTCATTTGTGCCCCAGTTCCCCTACGAGGAAATTGCTAGAAAAATAAACAACCACGAACGTCTAGTTTTAGAAATATATAAAACCCTACAATAGAACGCAGCCGGAAGGAAGCTTCCATTGTCCTGATGTCTTACTTTTAAGGCTTTATTTCTTAGCTATTGACATAAATATTCTTTCGATACTAACCGTATTTTAACGTAGTTTGGGTTTTAGGTTCTATACCCGTGTTTGTCAATGCTAGCTATTTCTACGATTCGCAAAATACACTCGTATTGCCCTACATTGGAAATTGCGCCTTCTAGTAATGGATCCCCCAAACATAACATCATAATTAAAATTATCAAGTAAATAGTGGATGTATTGTTTACTTATTTGGAACTTAAGACAAGATATCTTTCCACAACGTATGGCTAGGATTTGCCATTCTCCTTTTTTATTAGCGTTACCAATTATAGAAAGACATCTTGTTAATGGCCCCGTCTACTCCTTTCCAGGTATAAGGGTGAACTTATACAATTTACTTTTTAATGTGTCACGAAAATAATGCATTTTAAAACATATAAAATACAGAAATATACCAGTCCCGGTTACTCAAGAACACGACCTACTTACGTGGGCCACTATGGCATTTCACACAAGGCTTTAACACAGTGTACGGTCGTCGCTATTTAGGCGGATATAAAATATCCTACCAGCAAAGTATCCTATAAATGATGAACTTAATTTAAACACAACTAACCTCAGCCCAACAGTAAATAACCAAAACCCAAAATTGTAATCACGAAATAGCACAAAGGAAAACGTCTCACAATTACCGTCCGCCCGCTAGCGTCTAAGTCAACACCACCGCCGATTAACAATAAGATATTAAATTGCAATACGCCCCAAATGCAAACACAAATCAATCATCGTTCCATCAGAGTGCGGAAGAGGGTTAACGCTATTCAAATACCGGGCCAATCGACGAAATTTTCGCTTCCATAGTGAAATCGGACGGTTCAGTGCCGCGCTCGTTTTGTCTATTCTATGCTTGTGGGTTCATTTATTGATTGATTTACCTCATTTTCTTGTCGTGTATATAAGTAGTATAGAGTGTTAAAAGATATATGTTTTGACAATATGATTCACATTATTGATTGTGGATACAATAATTCCTGTACAATTATAATTGAAGGTATTATTATATTGATGATAAAACCATACCGCCTACATCGGTGATGTAATTGTATCTCGATCATGCTGACTGACTGACTCAGTCATGCTGAGGTCTGGAGTTTGATTGTCTGGTGAGATCTTTGCCGGTAGAAAAACCCATTGGTGATTCTGCGCCGTATTAGGCCGAAGTCTGGAATTTGTGCACTTGGAATTATACTTGCCTTTATCACATCATGAGACAGAAGCACGTCCGAGGTCATGACGAAACGTCGGTGCATTTGCAACTGCTGCTACCGCTTCGAGGATAAAATCCGCATTCACATACTCTTTAGTGTGTGTAAAACCGTTGAAATATTAACAAAACATCTGCAACTATCTAGAACATTCTAGCTAGTTCTCGAGTTTATATATGAAATATGCATTTGCGAGACAGGTGGACGGGCCGTCGCAACCGCAGCTGTATTGCGCCCGACACGTGTGCACGGCCTTGCGGTTTCAGCCAGTAACCAAATTATTAACAGGTGAATACCTTGTTTTGTGTTGCACTTCCTCTGTGTTGTTCTAAATTCAAAATAACATTGTAAATATTATAATATGCTCTGCTAGCCGTAATACTAAAATATGATCGTAATTCAGCTCCAATGTTTATTCCTACTATAACTCAATAGGTATTCGAATACAGACAATCTTACGTTGTCAGTACTAAAAGCATATTCTTTTACCTGTACCTATATGATATTATACGTGCAACCCAAAAATTTAAGCACTTTGTGGTTTAGTGGGTTGTTTTGTTTTATCGGATTGACAATTGCCTATGGGTGATATTTCTTGTTTTTTTTTATTGCTTTGAATGACGAGACAAGCTTGCCGTATTCCACGATACGTAAGCGATACGACCACCCATAAACAGTAGAAACAACATCCAACACCCTGAATCACAAAGTATTGTTTGGTATTCCACTGCGCTCTTCATTCTGAGACATGAGATGTTAAGTCTTGTTATGTTCAGTAGTTAAACGGGCTACAATGTCCTTCAAACCAGAACGCAACAGTGACTACACGCTGCTACTTGGCGGCAGAAATAGTCATTGCGGTGGTAGGTCTGTCACATCGAAAATTAAACAAATAAAAAACCAAGTACTTAAAAATACTACCAACAACTAAAATATGTTATGAACCATATATCATTATAGCGGAAAATGTGTTTCATGCAGTTGGAGCGGCGAAAACTGTGTAGGATCATAAAAATTCTATCTACCCTTCTTACATTTATATAATAATATATTCCAAAACAAAATACATCACGCCTTTATCCCTAAGAGGTAGATAGGTGTGTAACCAGGCCAACATTATCGCCCGGTGTACTTAGTTCTATGTGAAAGGGGCGAGCTCAAAACAATGCCGGACTTCATGATGAAACTGACCAGAAAAACCCAATAACACTGCCCGACCCAGGATTCGAACCCAGGACCTCAAAGCGGTAACCGTACTGCTCAATACACCACCACTGAGCCATTCAACGTAAATTCCCAAAGTAATTAATTCAACAGTTTCAACTCCCACGTTTGGCACTAACATACTTAGTGCACTTAAATTCTCTAAAATAAATTCACTAAGTGCCTGTAACGGTTTGAAACTTGCGGCGGCTTGAATTTCTTAACTTCAACTAATAGCTTAATGTGGAAGAAGTTACTTCCAGTTCGCATCTTATGAACCGTAGTTAAGATACTTCGATGGAGTTTAGTGTCTGCGCTTTGGAAAATATGTATCGGAAAAATATAAGGCCGTGCTTCGATACTTTATAGGTTCGTGTAAATGTGTTAAATACTGTGAAAACAGCTAATTATTACTTAAAATACTTAGGGCAATATCATTTTATTTTTTATTTAAATATGTTATGTTCGGAATATAAAACGCCTGAAGATTAAAGACATTAAACTAAATAGTTAGTTATAGACAGGACATCAGGGCCAAATTAATAATAAGTGGCTGCCTTATTTGAAATATCCCTGTGATCGTCCTTAGATATTAATACAAAAATTAGATATTAATAATATTTACAGAAAATAATAATCGCATTAAAAACTTGATATGGAAAAATATGAAGTATTATACATTAATGTTTTTCTATTTCACGGTAGATTGAACATCTCATAAGCGCAAAATTTTTGTATGACAATCTCCCAATGTTCGCTCTATATAGTCTGAAAACTCTTTAATAATAATATCAGCCCTGTATTATATACTTGCCCACTGCTGAGCACGAGCCTCCTCTACTACTGAGAGGGATTAGGCCTTAGTCCACCACGCTGGCCTAGTGCGGATTGGTAGACTTCACACACCCTCGAAATTCCTATAGAGAACTTCTCAGGTATGCAGGTTTCCTCACGATGTTTTCCTTCACCGTTAAAGCAAGCGATAATTCACAAAGAATACACACATAATTTTTTAGAAAAATCAGAGGTGTGTGCCCCTTGGGATTTGAACCTGCGGACATTCGTCTCGGCAGACCGTTCCACAACCAACTAGGCTATCGCCGCTTTAGCTATAGATCAATTTATTTAAATGCGCTATTATAATATTTTTCCCTTACCATAACAAATCCCTAAAACATATTAGACAATTGAATTAATTTGTTGCTGTCCATAAACAAGCCGATTTAAATGAAAGCCGACTTCAATCATAAATTCAAATGATACGTAAAGCGCAATCAGTTATGTTTACCGCGTTTGGAAACCAAATAAGCCCATTTCCGAACGATTGGTTCTAAAGAGTTGAATAGAAATTTAATATCGGAATACGTCGACAAAAAGCGCAACAAATAAATGGTACGAACGACCGCGAGGCGTGATGAGGCGATGCTTAAGCGCTTTAAGCGATTTAAGCCAAAGGATTTTACGGCCGACGGATTTCAGCTATCCACCCTGCGGACAGGCTGACTGGTGCAATGTGGTATTATGTGTTGATGGCGGACGGATATCGCTTTCCGGACGATGGGAATATAAATCTTATTGGGGTAGATGTGAAAATATTGAAATGATTTTTTTTAGATTTATTAGTACTTAATATGGAGTATATTATGCAGCACGCTTACCTTTTGTTGTATAATCTGGGAGATACGTAATGATATACTATGCTTATAGGTCTTGTATATGGTCTTGTATATTGTCTTGATTCACTAAAATAGACAGATGACTGGCAGTAATCACACGGTAAAGCCTACATCGAACTCTATCGGCTTCACAATGAACTGCAGTAACAGTAAATAACATAATAATAATAATATGCTACTGAGAGGATTTTTTAACTAATCTTCAAAGCTTTAAAAATATTATCATCAAATTTTACATAAAATTATATGCTTGTATTTTTAACGCTATTTAATACTTGACTCTCCTCCCACCGGTCTTCACTCTCCCCCGCTGCCCTAGAGCGGATTGGCAGACTTTACATACCTTCGAAATTCTTAGGGAGAACTTCTCGGGTTTGGAGGTTTCTTTGCGATGTTTTCTTTTACCGTTAATGCAAGCGATAGTCTCTAAAGAATACACACATAACTTTTTAGAAATGTCAGAGGTGCACGCCGTTGGGTTTTGAACCTACGAACCTTCGTCTTGGCAGGCCGTTCCACTCCCAACTAGGATACCGTCGCTAGTTTTTGTAGTAAGACAGTGAGATCTTATAAGTGGTTCCTTCAGAGCAAAAAGTAATACAAACTCATAATATGATATAGAAGATAATACGTAAATAATTAGGTAGATATGGTGACCAACACCTTAGTCCCCCCCGTGATCACGAAGGTTGTAAAGTCTTCGAAAAGTCGGGAGAAAATTACAATATAAAAACCGCGATAAAATCCGGAAAATAGTTTTATTTTAATGTCTAACATTCGCGTAAACATAAGAAATCATTATGTAAATTCGATTTTGTATCACATTTCTCATTTCAACAATATCTACACAAATATAATTTCGCTATAAACAAATCGCTTCGCCATAGCAATGTAAAACGTACACGTAATGGGCGAGATTTCGTCGCCTGCGGACAGCGCGGACTGTTCAGCCGAAATTGCGAAACCGCGTGCGGTGGGTGGCCGACGCGTTCGCCACTCCGCGTTGGTGCCAATATTGGCGCTGCGGAGTTATATTTGCTGGATGATTCAAATTAATTTAATAATTTCTTATGTTTACGCGAAGTTTAGACATTGAAATAAAACTATTTACGCATTTGCAGTCTTCATGGTCCCCAACCCTGAAAGCTGCAAAGTCTTTGTAACGTCGGGAAAAAATAGTAATATAAATATTCGCGATAAAATTCGTAATTAGTTTTATTCCAATTTCAAATTAATTCAATATTTCTAATGATATTTATTTGAAAGTTATTACGTGAATAAAAAATAAACGTACAATTAAAGTTGAAATTTTTCTTACTTTTTTTACTTAGCAAGATGAGCATATGATCTCAGTATTAAATGATTACTGCTAGCGTGCTATAGACAGAACTTAAACCAACTAAACCTGGTTACAAAAATAAAAGGACAGTCGGCTCTAATAATCTCTCTATTAGCTGTAAGTATTTAGTTTTATCAATAATTGAAAATTATTTAATAAAAAGACAATCAACGTATCAGTCCAATTTAAATCTTGATAATTACTTACTAATGTACTATCACACGATTACTAATCAATTCTCACTGAAATATTCAATAAATCACAAATCCACTATCCCCTAATTTAGCGATTCTGTATCCCACATAAATCCACCATAAACTTTTAAGTGTAGATACATATTGGAAAAATATAAACTGGATAATCTTCCCGATTTTACGTCTATTTTATGGTGTGAACAAAACTTACAAATACTTTGGTGTCATATTTTAAGCGCTATAAACTTTATGGCTACCATAATTTTCTTGTGAGTGAAATTATTTGAGAATATCCAATGCCTTCGATACTTGGGACTTTTACAATGACTTAAATTTTAATGCACCATAAAATTGCGTGTGTTGTGATATTTTAAAAAATATCACTAAATTAGCGATAAGATCGTCCATTGTGTAACCATGTCTAGTATGTTTTTTACCATGTTTTATGTATGTTTTACTGGATGTGCAATAAAGAATTCTATTATTATTAAATTAGAATTGTAGTATCTTACCGTCACAAACGGCTCATCTGCATTAAAACCATGATGTTCATGAACCATGAACAAAATAATGATGACACTTAAGAAAATTAAAGCCGGTATCAAACAACTTTGTTTTTGTTTTTCGACCGAAAACTAAAATTACTGCTTTTCTCACGACCGTTTCCAATAAACGATCCCAAACTTAATCTTCGAACTGATCTCGAAAATAAACCAATCAAAATAAGTCATTTGTAACTAAAACCTCCTTGTATTGATGGTCAATTTATTCCATAGATCGAAGACGAGATTGGAGTCGTCTATTGTAACGACAGTGTATTTGTAATTGTCTCACAATCAACTTTTATTTATCACATATCAATATGCATTTTTATATAATATACAAAACGCTTCCAGTAATTTTAATTCTTGTATCTTGTTTTGTAGAATCAAAGAAGACGTTTTGCATAAGGGTTAAAGTACTTTGAGGGTTTGTTTGTTTCTCCTGTTTTGTTTATTGCTATTTCTTTTTCATTTTTGTTTCCTAATGCGCTGTTTCATATTAAGGCTTTTCAATATTTCGCTACAAAGATAGAGAAGGTGGTAGGATATATTTTGTATCCGCTCAGATTGCGAACGCCGTAAACATGGTCTTAAAACCCAGAGGCACACGTACGTGTCGCGTTTTGCAATCAGTCAGTGTTATTCCTGTTTCAAACAGGCCGACATAATTATGTCGACTAGCAAGGGATAATCATCACTCGTCAGGCGAAACTATCCGCTTACCATTAAGTGCAGTTGGATATCTTTGCTGTGTCAGTCTAAAAAAGAGAAATATAAACTAGAGAATTTTATTTCATTCTTAATTTAAGCACAAGTATTTCCAGTGGCTAAAAATTTAATTGTTTAAATATTGGAATCAGTTAGAAAATCTTTAGGGTAGACCTGTGATCTGTAGTGGACTTTCTGTAGCTAATAATAATTACCTCTTTTGAGATCTGATTAGATGATATGCACTGTCCTTGAGGATGCTTAATCTGATTGTGCTTAGTAATGCGGTTTTGTATATACAGAATCATTTTGAAATTGCTTTACTGAATGAATTTTAATTTTAGACGCCTTAATACCGCAATTACTACTCTAAGAAGCCCACGCCACTATCGCTAAAATATTCGTTATTCATCTATGAATTTATCACATTGTTAGCAGAGGTAAACACTACCGATATGATAATAAAAAAAATAAAAAAAAAATCACGTCGAATTGATAACCTCCTCCTTTTTTTTGAAGTCGGTTAATTACCCTGTATATCTTCTATAATAGTGTTTTATGAATAATGAATATCTAACACAGAATATCCCACTGATTCTCTATACAAAGACATTCAGTTTTGCAAAAATGGAATATAAATTCGTTTTACAAACATAAAACTATTACGTTATTTAGAGCTAGTCATGCGTATTTCAAAATTAAAAACGAACACAAAAAAGCTATTTGAATAAATTCTATTCCGAAAACCGTTGCTGTTTAGTCGGCTTCGAAACATGAAAGCGTGAAGCTTCCGCGGAAAAATACGATTAAAAAACTGACGGGGTGCGATGAAAAAATGTTCACCCGCAAACAAAGGTGGCCGGCTCACCCCCGACGCTTGATGGCGCGTTTATACTGTGTAACACGAGCTAAGTGAATCAAACTGTCATTCGGGCCGCATTACGTGGCTGCCAGCGCTGAGAGGTGATTGTGGATATGATGTATTAAATAAGATATAGAGAAGGAAGAAATAAATATAGGTATCATTTTATTTGTCACTTGATTTTGCTCACAGCTTCGCCCACGTATCGGATTATTTCAGGATAAATGTCCCACTCCCGCTTTATATTTTCCCGCCATAGAGAGTCGCCTATAACCTTCCTAGGGTCTTAAACTATCTTCATACCAAATTTCATAAAAATCTGTTCAGTAGATTATGAGAAAATCAATAACATACAGACAGACTGAAACGGGGCCTTTGTTTTATAATATGTATAGACAGGTGTATTTATATATCTAGATTTTTTTGCAGACTGAGCCCTAAAGTCATTGTCGGTGTAAAATGACTGGAAGCTACTTAGATATCTTGTTGTGTTGCAAAGCCTTTAAATTATAGCGTCTTAGTTCTAATTGCAAAATATGCCTAATATGCATGCGGCGCCTCGATTTTATAGTGAAAATTTGGCGTAAGAAACTGAATTGCATTAGTTAATATAAACCGCCTAGACAAATCTCTTATTGTTCTTGGTGCATCGCAATGTGAAAGCAATAAAACTTAGCTCATTTCTTATTTTATAATATTCATAATTATCATTTCATTTTATCATTCATTAACAAATGATTGAACCTCTAAAGGCCAGTCCACAGAAGTCTATCGTCTTCACAACCCGTGCTTACTTTTTGCTTAATATCATCCCTAGCAGACGAACAAGGGGTGTACCTCGGAGCCCTTCGGTACCTACCCTCTTTATTCGAGCGAAATCACTTCGTCTCTACAAACACACCTTACATTTTTCTTTTTAATAGCTTTCTTTCTTTACGAAAGTGCTCAAAATTGCAAGAAATTAATTGTACCTTTACATTAAAAACATAAGATGTTAACAAAAGGAATGAAATGTCATAAATTTGAAAGACTTAAGTTTGTTGCGAAGTGTTTTTGTTTTCTCAGATTGTTTTATAGGATTTCTTAGCTATAATTCCATGTTTACTGTCTCCTAATAATATGATGTGTTCTTCAACGGGCTTCCCTTATACAAAACATTAGATAGAACTGCACGCCGTTCAGCTACATACCTAGCCATAAACCGACTGTATAACATAGATCTTCTATCTTTTTCTCGCGACTTCGCACGCGTGAAAGAGTTTTTCCAGGATAAAAGTCGCGTTATACTTTTCCTTGAATATAAGCTTTGTACTTCTCTGGGTCTTGAAATATCGCTATACTTAATTTCATCAAAATCCGTTCAGTACTTTAACGCGTTTTAGCAGACAGACGCGGCGAGGGCTTTATTTTATAATTTACCCGTTTATGTAGTGCAGGGACTGCCTCGGTGGCGTAGATGTATTGCATGTCCGGTACAATAGCACTCTGAGGTCCTGGGTTCGAATCCCGGGTCGGGCAAAGTGATATTTGGGTTTTTCTGCTCAGTATCAGCCCGGAGTCAGGAATTTGTGCCCGATATGGCGTTAGGCTCGCCCCCTATCACATCATGGGGCGGAACATACTTGGCGAAAAGTGGGTGCCCTAGTTGCGCCTCTGCATACCCCTTCGGGGATAAAATGCGTGATGTTATGTATGTATGTATGTATGTAGTGCACGCAACGGAAGCTCTCATAAGGAATAAATTTTACCAGTTTTTGCATAATTTTTCGTTGATACACCGCTTTCATTGGGCATAGCGTGATGTTACATTACCTATAGCTTTCCTCGATATATGAGTTATCGAATACTAAAATAATTATTCAATTCGAACCAGTAGTTCCTAAGATAAGTGCGTTTAATCAAACATAGTTTTCAGATTTATGTAATAGCATATATATATAATTCATAGAATATTTTAAGATCATCTATAATTATTATTAATTAATATTTTTACTAGTTTCTTCTACTAATTAAATATACTGCCTGCCTGATAACAAACAATAATAATAATTTTATACTTACTTAGTTCTAGCCGATTACAAAATAAAAATCGATTGTTTTCCTATTTTAATTATGTTCCCCCAATAACTTTGTCAGGGGTAACCCAAAATCTTCACTTTTCCAGAGAAGCCAAAGACTTTTATATTTGTGCGTTGTTTCAACCAGTTTCGTTTACATCGCGGTCGTTTTCCACACCATTACCTCATGGATGATCCTTCCAGCTAATATCTAACCTTGCATGACTTTATCTTTTCGGTTCTTTTTTCGTAAAATATTAAGGGTACAAAATAAACAGTCTTCTCATTTTTATAAAGACTAAATTACTTTGGCAGCACAAATTTCTTACTATACTTATAGAGGTAGATATCAGTGTGATTATTGTATTAAGGTTTTAAAACATTCTTAAATATTAAAAAATGGGTTATTACAATAACAATTACAATAGTGTACTATCTTTATATTGTAAATATTTATATTAAATTCACAATTACATAAAAAGTAAGAAATACTCAAAAAGCAAAATTAAATATAAAGTCACTGCCGACTACAACATTTAAGATACAATTCTGAAGAAATAAGTTTATTCATAACACTGAACCAAATTCTCCAACATAAAAAATCCATTTGAAAATTCGTGGATTTCAGCAAGCCAGTCCAGAGCGTCGTTTATAAGACGGTCGGCTGATTGATGATGCGTCAGACGTCAGACTGATGCAACTGGACCGCTCCCGACCTTCGCCACGAGGATACTCCATCAGACGATGCATTAGCTTATTGGGGAATCTAATAAAGTAGCACTTTTTACGATACTAAGATGCTTTACAGTTGAAATTTGGTTATACAGGCCAAGTTTGTTTGTTTACGTGTTAGGGTGATTTGGATTCAATGTTGTAATAATAAAATATGTTTTAATGTATGAAAAATGGAACGGACTGCTGAGACGAATGTTCGCAGGTTCAAAACCCATGACACGCACCTGTGATTTTTTCATAGTTACATATGTGTGTATTCTTTGTGAATTATCGCTTGCTTTAAAGGTAAAGTAAAAACATCGTGAGGATCCTACATACTTGAGATATTCTCTATTTGAATTTTGAGTGTGTGTAGTCTACCAACCCGCATCAGGCCAGCGTGGTGGACTAAGGCCTAATCTCTCAGTAGTAGAGTCTCATGCCCAGCACTAGGACAGTATGTAACAGCGCTAGTATTATAATGTATTTTTCTAATTTAAGAAACTATTTAACTTCAATTATCTTACGAAAAAATTCCAAGTTCACAAGGTCTTGGAATTATTAACGAATTTAAAGTAAAGTTAAACAAAGTTTATATAAAATTAACTTAATTGCTAAAACAAGTTTAAATGGGCAAAGTCATCGTCACAAGTGAATACTTCCTCAAATTTGAAAACTAATTTACTATACGCAGTAATATATCATTTTAATTAACTAACTTGGAGATGCGGTTATAAAGTTACGTACCATATCCCTTTGTGAGTAGAAGCTTCGCAGCATCCAAAGTTAATGATAATCATATTAAACCTTTGACCAGTGAAATGGGGAACATTTGGCTTGCACGATGTTGACGAATATGATGTATATTTTTTGGGTATAAATTTGGGTTTGAAAATATTAAATAATCTAAATATCAAATATCGGGTTAAGTAGGAAGGCATTATCTATTTCTGCCACCAAAGTCCTGCTAAGAAATATTGATGAATGAATCCCTCCAAGCAGAATTTCGGCTATGGCGGCCTATTTCAAAGGAGATGCGCTAAGAACCGCAGGAGTTGTATAGTGCACAAGAGTGTGCGCAATAGACAGGTGCACTCTCTGTTTCTTCACTCTCATAGTCCGTTGAGATGCCAATCCGACATAACTGGAGAGAGTTCAGACGCAAGCCCAACGGCTTTACGTTCTTTTCGAAGTACGGGTGTATCCCACCACCAACTTTTGACTCCGAGCTCCAAACGAGTAATTTTTAAGATGGAAAAACCAATACACTAATATATTTGGCTCGAACTCCGGCAAACCTAGTCGTAGTCGTACTCGTATTGCGTACGCATTACAACTACGCCACCGAGACTTTTTAAAAGAAAATATCAATTAAAAATGCAAAAACATTAAATTATTATTGAAGGATTAATTACAATTCTCTATAACAAAAGTAAAATTGTATTCACAATGATCGTAAAAAATACTCAAGTATTAGAAAAGTAACATAGTATTTAAGAGATCGGTATAATGTTATCTAGGATCGTGGTAAGTAAAAGCCGTACGATGTTTCAGTAGTAATTTAAAATGCATAAATCTCTTTGCCCCACCGCGCCGGCTTGCTAACAGTAATCCCAGGAGTTTTAACTTTCCGTTTTATGAATAGGTAATCACTTGCGATACGATATCTAGTGAACCAAGATTCTGTTTTGAATGGAAAAGACTTTAAATTATCTTGGTGTCGCTTAGATTTAGGATAAGTTTTACATCACAGCGGGTACATATTGATCTATTCAATTCGATCGAGGAAAATAGGTTAAAAGACATCTTTAGGTTATTTTTTTTATTAATAAATGTATAATATGCCTCACGCAGACAGCTTTATAATTTTTATAAAATTTTATTTAATAATATTGAAGTTAAATCACACTACACTCTCCAATTCAAATCTAGGGTTACAAATAAGGGAATCGAAAAAGAAATTCCAGTACCTATTGGTCCCCATTCGTCACGGCGTGTCAACAATCGTGTGAAACAGCCCCTATTTTACATTTAATTGCATTTCTTTGTCGATCTCCCCGTTAATCTGGATGCACCCTTATCCACTCTAAAAACCATTTTACATTGACCTCCCACACAGTGGGCAGTGTATGCAGATTGTTATGAGACGGGCAGTTTGTGCCCTCTCTAGAGATCTTCTAATAATGGATTAGTCTAGACTTGTTTGATATCGAAGAATGTGTTAAAGCAATGTTTGCGGACGCACTTAGTTCGATGGTGTGTGCTTAAGGTTTTTTTACACTATTGCAATTGGATGTCGTACCTTTCTATTGTATTGACAACGTCGCGTAGAAAGCCTTGTTATGGCATTGTCTCTATTTTCTAGATTGTTTCAATAGTGTTGGTATACGCAGTTCTAGTAGAGTTGTAAACAAACTTCAAGTGATAGCTGAGTGTACAAATGAAAGTAAAAGACAAAAGTGTAGCATGGCTAGTTTTGTCCTCTTTATGAATATGTCGATGGCTAAGTATACCGTCGTATCTGGGAAAATAGCGATATTAACTTTTTAGCGTTTCGTTACGTAATGTTACCAAAGCCATTTAAGTAATTCAAAAGTTAAGAAAAGAAAAATACTTCATAATAATCATTTACAATTTTTTTAACGGGTTTGGCAGTAAACGGTGTCTAGATAACGAAACGTTAAAAAAGTGAATATAGCTTTTTTCAGATACGATAGTTTACTTAGGAGCCATCGAAGACGATTAAGGACGACCTTAATAAATTATTTTCAAAAAAAAATAGTTTGCTATTGAGTTTGAATGAGCCGATCATGATTAGTTAGGTATTTAGGTATTTAGGATTAGTTAGGTATGCGCTACGATTTGCCGTCAAACGACCCATTTGCTCATTCAAATCTATGCTCCAAAAGCCATAATTTTAATCTGAATTTTATTTAACCCTTTTTCACAAAACAGCAAACGAAATGTGAATATCGGAACCAGGTGATCATAAAACTGAACATTAATTGAGCATTCGACTTTAATTAAAATTAAAATGTTGAAAGTGCGCTGTACATTGGAAATCGTTAATATACTGCCGGGAGGCGCGACGTGGCGAATTGTGTATTTTAATGAATTTGTGGAGTGCTTTTAAATAAAAATGTGTTATGAAAACTGGGATGATAAATCACTGTTTCAGTATTACTGCTAGTGTTTACAAGTACATTTGGAGATTTTTGCTGGTAGGATATATTTTATATCCGCTAGAATAGCGACCGCCGTGCACAAGGTGTTACAACCCGCCTTAGTGGCCCACGTAAGTGTGTCGTGTTCCGGGATCAGCCTGTTTACATCCGGATCCAAGAGGCTGGCATAACTGTGTTAACTGTCGAGTAATCATCTCTCATCAGTCAATATTATTGGATCCCACTCCACTTACCATCAGGTGCCATGAGATCATTTTGCCGTATCCGTACATAAAAATTACAGAATTGTTGAGTCATACTGCTAATTTAAAATCACCCTTGTTTTAAGGATGTTAAGTTCAAGAAGTCCATTTGACGATCATTTATAGAATTTCTAAGACTCCTACGCGTTTACATATGCTCGTTTGAATAAAGATAATAGTCTATTTCTAAATGTTATTCTAAAAGATTTTTGGTAAAAAGCTCTAAGGTCTAAATTTTTCAACAAAACATAGCTACTACGATATGTATGTACATGCTGTTCAATAGATAATTTTGCCATTTTGACAATTTAATTCTAGAACTTTTATCAATATCGTATAGAATGAGTTAGGGTCATTTTTTAATAACAATAAAGGTTATATCAGTCATCAATGCATGTACATAAAATAGAATTTCGATTGTCTTGATAAGTTTGTCATCACAATTTGTGAATATAGGTCACTAATTTAAGTATGATTACTAGATGATAACGGAGCAATCATTTATAATGATTTAATTACTTTATTACTTAGCTGATAACTTTAATAACTATGAAATTACATGCATTTTTAGTTGATAATTGAAGTTGAAACTTCAGCGGGATATTTAAATGATTATTAGTAAATAACTTCCAATAAAGTGGTTTATAATTTCATATCTTGTATATTCAGCTCGTCACATACAATTTTGAAAAGGTATAAACTATAAGCAATATTGAATAAATTTAGATTCTAATGATATTGGGATTAAATCGAAACTTGACTGATGACAGGTAGACTCTCAGTCCTAGAAATTCAGCGAAGTCACTTCTGCTATCTGCAGTACGCTTGAAGTCTACGCCAATCTTATATTACATAACTAAACAAGGTTTCCTTTATACATATTATAATATACAGTGCCATTTTGATAATTAAGATAAATCAAACCACATAAGTACTTATCTTTTTGAAAATAAGACTTTACAATAATTTATTCGAACCGCAGATGTAAAATAAAATATGTAAATTACGAATTAAATCCATAAAAAGTATTTTTTATTTTAGACACTCTAATGTCACTTCTACTGCTGCTCAAAGAAGTCGTAACGACAACATCATACTTTCAATCAAAAATATACTCACACATACACAATACGCACTAAACTACAAACAATCAATAAAGATTTTTGGCCAAATTTTCGTTATTCAATTATATTTTGGCACAATGATAACAGGGGTAATGAGTACATGGTTTCATTTATTAACGCAATGTCAAAATGATCCTATATGTAGGCTATTGCATGTATAATAATATTGATATTTTTAGCTTCCCATTTTTCATCGAATACACGTGTTCATAAAAAAACCGGGCAAACTAATGTTCCATTTTCGTGTTGTATAGATCTTTATAGATAGAATTCGACACCTATACAGACCATTCGTCAATGAAGGCAATCAACGGTTATTGACCCCAGAAGGGGGCTGGCTGATCAATATTTCGGCTTTTCATTCCAATTTGACAGCTTTCAATAGGCGAGTACCATTGTTATGACGAAATTACGGTTTCGGCAGGTGGTATGCGCCGGTGAACTATTCCAGACTTATGGGGAGACCCTATTTGGTATTTTGATTGTTTTGGTTAGCTATACCTACCCATATAAGCATTTTCAGTAATTAGTGATTTGGTTGATAATTACATGTATTATAACAGTTTGTTTTTGTTTAAGGAATTACAACATATAAATAAAGGTCCTGTACTTAAACGTCTTATCCTTACATACATTTATTATGTGAAGTTTTAAAACCTTTATAGTCGCGATGTGATTGCGAAAGTTTGTGAAAATGTTTGGATGTCTGGGCGTTTGGATGTTTGTTACAAGTAAACACAGCAACAACTGAACGGATTTGGATGAAATACAGTATATTTGGTGCATATCCTTGCCCTGGATTAACACATAGGCTACTTTTTATCCCGGTGATTGGCTCCTTTGGAAAATGTAGGATTTTTAATCTAACTTTTAAAAAGATGGCGCTCGTATAGCTAAAGTGTTTTAGACACTTTTATATAAGGAAAGGCTTACCGCACTGGCGAAGCTACGAGCTACACCTATGTCCTCCTAGATCACAAGCTTGTTCTACAACGAACATCTTTATTCCTTTTTTGATAGATTTACGTCCTAGAACCTATAAATTTGCTTCTGTGGTTACCTATTGATAACACCAAAAGTAACAAGTTATTCACTTACGTTTTCCTTGAAAAATCAATTTGGCCGCCGACATTTATTCAAATATTTAGTCGGCTCTTACATTTTACGTAAAAAAGCAAGCACTTGTGCCGGTCAAATACTCCGGGACGCAATGCCCTGGGGCCTTTGTCAAGGAAATTGCATTCTGTGTGAAAGGACCCTCTTGAAATAGTCCCCTTGTAGGGTAAGAACCTAAATTGTACAATAAGTGCAACACGCGACACTAAGGAGTTAAGTATTTTGGCGTCCAAGGAACAATTTATGAAATTGATTCAAATTTTTTGAGTGTTATCGTCTTGTGATTAGTGACTGCATATCGTAAATCAGTTAATACTTGCAAAGGAAATGTTAAAGATTGTTAATATTACACGAAAAGTTAATCAAGACCTGAATAGCTAGCTTGACAATGTCGTTTTATTTAGCCTGGATTCTAAGCATTATTAGCCTTACTTACTGTACTTGAGTGTCGAACACTATAGTTTATGTACTTTACTTATTTTTTGTAGTATTTTTATAGAAAATAATACATCAATACAACAGTATAAGAATAGAACAGCAATATAACATCCAAGCTATATCACTAGGAGAGTCTTAAGTTCATAGTTTCGTAAACGTACGAAGTACACAACCTTAACTTAATGTTATACATGTTTTCGTTAGTGAATAAGTAAATTGGGACGATTGAGCGTTACAGTATATGCTTATAAATCAGGGAACTTTCAAAAAATATTTGTAGGCCCAGTATATTAGAAAGGACCGCAAATTAGGACTGTATCATCTTTAACCGATGATTTATATTAGGAGAATAAAGAACTCTATGAGGTAGTCGACTATTTTTAAATTAAATTTATCAAAAATAAGGGAAAAAGATTTTTTTTAAATCCATTCTATAAAAAGTAACTTATAAAGCTTTGAAATTGGGGTAGCTGTCGAATAATAGTTATTGCAAACTGTAACGTCACCGAGTGTCACCGGCAATAACACTGCGTGCGTGTATGCGTATTCTACTAGTCGCTTGTCAATAGCCCTGTAGGTGAAAGACCTAAGTCTAATAATGCGTAACATAACTTCTTCCATGTCCTCCAATCTCTAACTTAATAATAATGATTAGTGGCACAGTCTTTGCAGTGATATCTATCTAGCTCTATCGCATATTATTAACCCGTACTAAGTAAATTTTGTAAATAACTTGCTACTTGACTAATACATTTTAGTTGTAATGAATCCTCTTTAGGATAGTAGCACGTATAATTCGTCTATTGAAATAATGGTTTGCTCCATTAGTCCGTAATGTATGAGGCAAACAAACACAGTCAGGGAGTAAGTGTGTTTTGTTTTGTACTACATTTACAAACTTGAACGTAACGAGAATTTAATTATCTTTTTTATAACTTTACAAATTGTATTAAATAACTCTAATTGCTTACTTATTATAACTAAGTATACTCGTATGTAATTTTTTGTTTCGATGACTCCTAAGTAAACTATCGTATCTAAAAATAGTGAGTTTCACTTTTTAGCGTTTCGATATTTAAGCACTGTTTACTACTAAATCCATTAAAAAATCTTCATTTATTAACTTTTTTCAATGGGTTTGGTAGTAAGCTGTAAAAAAATCTTCATTAGTTAACTTTTTTTAATAAGTTTGGAACTGAATAGTACCTAATTAACGAAACGCAAAAAAAGTGTAAATCTCTATTATTACAGATACGATAGTTTACTTAGGAGCCATCGATGTGCTTGTGTCAAAGAAAAACTTTACTTTACTTTGTGTTTTAAGTCCTAAACTTAAAATCAAAGCAATTAGTTCACCGTCAAAGCATTAAGTTAGTTTCCTAGATTAGCGATGCGGTACCTTAGCAGAAAAAATACATCTCACTCAAAAAAAAATCTTGAAAACCTTGAGCTAAAATTGTTCTCTAGTTATAGGTTTCTTGCATGGTTAGGTCTTCTTATCATTAAATTCTCAGTAGCGCAAATTGACAGTTACTTTATAGGACTTCGACGTGACGAGCATTGCTAGAGAAGTGGACAAAACAAACAATGAAAGAATCCATACCTATAATAGGTTTAACAACTGTAGGGGGAAGTCTGTCTATTTGTTACGCTTTCACACCTAAGTTACTGATAATGACTAATCAATGTGAATGAGATTCAATACGAAGTAATCATAAGCACCGATTTTTATTATTTTCAAAAAAATCTATTTAACTTATAAAAAAAATATTTCACACGGGTGCTGCTGCGAGGAAAAGTTGGTAAGTAATTATATAGTTACCTTCATTTCCTATTTGTAGTAGTGCGTAGGGGCTGTGGGTCCAAAGCTCCAAGCTTTTAATTGAAATTTCTTGCCCAAAACTGTTGTCCTCAGGCATACTTGAAAAACTGTTTTAGGCCGACGCCACATTATAAAAATATAAGAGCAGACAGGAACAAGGATGGCTAATATCACGCCTTCATTGATATCAACTAACAGACGATCAGTCTTATACAAAACCCACATTGCACACCGAACGGGAATATGCAAAAATGGGGATATACGCGTCGGGATTTGGAAATACAATTTTCTACACAGTGAATCCGGGAGGAGAGATCAACCGCTTCAGATCTGCGGATTTACTATGACAGGCACATTTCATATCGAAATAAAATTGATTCAGTCGAACGAAGTTGTGACATCGTGTTGGATTGCGAAAGCCTAAAGATCCTTTTGAAAATTTCCGCTCGCCCTTTTGTGAACGTTTACAAATGTTTATTTGAATCAGATATTTGGGTTAAGTGTTAATCAATATTGTTAATTATAGTTTGAGTTATTCATGTGTGCCTGCGTGCATGTTGGCTTATAGTTATTTGGAATTCGGTTGGCTTTTATTAAATTACATTATGTATTAAATTCGGTATATTTTATGAGATTCCTTTGGTTTTTTATGGATTATTAAATAGAAAAGTAGGTAGAGTTTAATTTTATTGCAAGTAACATGAGAGTTTCATGAAAAAGTTTTGGCCATATTAGATATATTTTTTTTTTATAAAATTCATTTTCTTCAGCTATTGGTTATATTTGCATATTTTCCATTTATAGGTGGAAAAGATGATCCATACATGAAAGAATCATGAACAAGAAATAAAAATAATCGCAGTTATTTAAATTACAATAACGACTCTCTTCGACGCTACCGCAAGATCGATTACTGATAACGAATAGTTATCGTTCACCAAACCAAACAATAGATGGCGCTGTTTTAAATCGATGAAATGATTATTGTATATGCTGTAGTTCTACAGAATTTGCTTGTTCTTGTTCTTAGACAAAATTATATCAAATTGATTTTACTTTTCAATTTATAATCAAAGATTCATAATAAAAGTATTATTGGAATAATAAAAAGAAATGTTTCCGCCCGGGATCGAACCGGGGGCCTTCTGCGTGTTAGGCAGATGTGATAACCGCTACACCACGGAAACCTTATGTATTTGTGGCAAAATTGTAGTACATAAACTATTATAATCAATAGTATTATACACGCATAAGTTTCATGTGACACTTGTGTGATTGGTACTTTCACTTTATTCATTCGATCGTCACTTGTGATTATTTAAGAATTCGTATGATAACATAAAACTGATAAATTATACGACGTGTGTAGTTACAGCAAACGAAACAAATTGTTTTATGTAAATATATAACATAAACAGGGTATCCTATAATTGGAAACATAGATTATAATATAGTGCTTACAAACATTAATTTATATCTTGTTTTCATAATATAAACACCTTTCTGTTTAAAATTTCGCGAGTAATATAAAACTACTAAGATAAGTTTCAAAAGACAAATTATTAAAAAGCCTTTATGTATTAACATAAAACTAGTTTTCCGGATTATATCACGGTTTTTTATATTATTATAATTATCTTCCGAAGTTCAAAGACTGCAGCCTTCATAGTCACGGGACGGCTTGAGTTGTTGGTCGTCCAAAAAGTCAAAGTTACAATATCTGACTAACATTTTACAATAAAGTATACATTTTGATTTTTTTTAGCTGTTGACGTTCCAATCTACGCAGAAGATTCGCTGCCAGACTTTAAGACACTGTGAGTTCATTCATATAACGTTGATTATTTTAATAGTCTCCAGTTACTACTAAAGGAATTTTACTTACAGTATTTTCAGTAGCTATTAAAATAAGTGTACTAAAAAGAAATACAAATTTGAGACAATCAACCCTAAGTTTACCAACTCGTAAACACTAGGTACCTACTCGTCTATAGAAAACACAACAGAGCATAAACGTTCAGTATTTACTATGAAAATATTTAATGTATTCATAAAATCCAATTACCGTGGGGAAGTTAGCTCATATTAACGCTAAAGTTTCCAACTTCAGGTGATGCTGTTCCCACACTACAATGTACTGCGCGGAGACAGCTAATTATATTAATGGAGGAGGCATTATATTGCTGTGGTGGTAAAATATTATGTTGAACAATGTATAGCATCAGCTTTAATGTCAATATAAGTTTTGTTTTTTACTACTAGCATTTCGGTGGATGCCGCGACTGCCCAAAGTATGTATTATGACTCAAGAATACCTGTAGCTTCTATGAGTTAGAAATCCTGGAGGCACTACATAGGGTGAAGTTTTTGCACTTCTCGGCGTATTTCTGGGTCTGAGTCCAATTGCACTGGCGATGGGGGTTTCAACTAAACCTTTAAAACGAGATAAATTAGAAGGTAAATATTCAAAATAATTATGAAGTTGGATTAGATGTTATGATAACTATGGGGTTATAATATTAAATGTCCAGTCACTTAACGCTAGGTCTTTAGTGTCTTATTTACACTTTCGAAATGCAATATCGTGGTGGTATAAATACAAAAAGACGGATGACGACGGACGAGACGGACTATCTATTTCGATAAGTATGTGAAACACGAAAGACATGCCAAGTATATCATCTAGTTACCGAATAGAATTCCTATATATAAAAATGATAGTTATCTTGTAAACTAAAGTCGTACCATCGCAACCTCTATATCTACTGCCAAGCAGCATCGTGCAAGCAATGTTGTATTCCACTTTGAAGGACATTGAATTAATGGGAATTATGAGACTTTATCATGTCTTAGGGTGACGAGCGCTACAATATCGATATTTCTATTGTAGTCGTATCGCGTAGCATCAAGCAAGCGGCTTGTTCGTCTCGTCATTCATTCATATACACACACTCATGCCTTTAATCCCCGAGTGGGTAGGCAGAGGCGCAACAGGTCCAACCACTTTCCACCATGTCCGTCCCATAATGTGATAGGCGACGAGCCTATCACCATATCGGACACATTCATTCATATAAAAACAAAATCGTTTCATATCAAATCATGTCAAAATGAAATAACGCATCCAATTAATGAATTTTTAATGCATCATGTTTTATAACATTCTCACTGGACAAGTTTCCAGTGCGTTATTTAATGAAGTTAGTTTATTAGTTGTCGCCATTATACAGTCCGTGCGATTTTAACACGCTTCCCGGGAATGTTCCTGGGCATAATTAAAATTGTGCCGTATCGGATGTACTCGTAAAATATGGTTAAATATGAATGGGGGGACTCTAGTTAATAAAGTTTGATATATTATGCTTAAGATAGAATGCGGCGTGTGTCTTATTCGTGTCCGTACCTTCTTATTATCTTCTGGGCGCCGGGAGGGGGGTGCAAGTAGGTACATGTGCATCTTCTAAAATAAGTAACAAAAATATAAGTCACTTAATAAATCTGCAACAATGGAAACTATCGACTACAGAGGTTTTTTAATGGTAAAGCATTATCAAAAACCCGCGCGATTTAAATTTCAAAAAACTTATTATGAAGTACAGTGCGTAGGTGCAGATGCACCTCCCTAAAACCAACCTTGGCGGGGCCTATGATAGATTGTGATATTTTTATAAAGTTTTCATATCACAGCTTATACTTTCTATCAGTCAAGGGATGACCTAAGAGTTTTCAATCCATGAAGGGGTTGAACCCTTATAAAAGACAAGTTTCATGTCATATCCCACTAAAGTACAAATTGCACGCGTACAAGCATACACTCGTTAGACATAATTCGAACTGTATTGGATAAATCTGCGATGAAGTATTAAATACCTTTTCTGTGCTATTTCCAATTATGTTATGGCTCATTTTTCCATGTCAATAACACAAAAAACTCACTTAGCAACACATAACTACTTAACTTAGAACTTCACAGTTTCCAAGTTTATACACGATACCAACCACATTTCGACCGACTGAGAGGTCAAAATAAATTGGTCGATAGAGTACGAAGCCAAAGTTGCCGGTAGTGTCATCTCCCCCGTTTTTGTTGGGCCTAGTTTGAAGAAAATTGCAGTAGACAGGCACTTTCGGGAAAATACATTTTGTCAATGGTAGACATGATTTATTCTATAAAGTGTTGAAATGTCAATGTTGAGTATTAAATACAAAAACATTACCCGTATTTGAGTTATTGATCTAGAGGGGTTGTTACTGATTACTGTATAAACTGTTCGATTTATTGATTTAGAACACAAATGATCTATCTAGTTAGATGGCCTATGTTTTCAATGTGATTTTTTTCTGAGTACTCTAATAATTTTCTTTGTATTTTATAATTATGTAGCAACAGGGCAGTATTGTTGACGAAATTATATGATTCGAACCATAATACATTATCAAGATACTATGGAAAACATTTTTATCCGAGTTGGTACTTGTCCACATCAGGAAAGAAACGGACCAATAAAACAATAGCGTAATGAAATTCCACAAACCAATCCGGTCTAATTGAGGATTCCAATGATTAATTGAAAAAGTTTAATATCCTTTTTTATTTATCCCTCATCCCCAAGGTGGGCCCGCACCCCACGATCACTTCAAGGGTACTTCAGAGCTGTTGCGTACATCCCCTGTGCGTTTTCAAGGAGTTCAGATTTGGGACGCTATTTCGATTTGTTCGAGTAATGTTTGTATTTCACAAGATCAACTTAAACAATATTGATTTTGGATTTAGAATTGAATTTTCTGTTATATTTTTGAAGTTCCGCAGAGGTAACTAGGAGATATGGAGAATTAAATTGTAATGTCATAAATTAGAATACAAGATTACACCCACACAGTTTTATTTGATATTTTAAGGTTATGCCTAAGTATATAAGGTCATTTTGACATAGCGATAATAAATGAACCCACGGTCTCATCTTTACCTCTGCTAACATTGTGCTAAAATTATCCATGAACGGATATTTTCACCAAAAATCCCGGTTTTGAATTTGAGATTTTTATCATTTTGTAGTTTAATGCAAATATAGCTTGTACGTGAGTATATTTCTGACTGAATTTGTGCTGTTGCCGCTACGATAAATACTTTTATAGTATACTGTACTTTTATACTACTTTTATAGTACTAGTACTTTTATAGTGTTATCTATACTAATATTATACGGAGTATTTTTTTTTACTTTGTATGTTTGTCCTCTACAAAAACTTACTACCTCTACTAAACTTTGGAACTATTGAATAATTTAGAAAAATTTTTCGCTAATAGGAAGCTACATTAGTCCTGAGTGCTATAGGGTCCTTATTATATTAGGCCGGGAAAATATAAAGCGGGACCTTTATCCCGGAAAAATTTATCACGTAGGCGAAGCCGCGATCAAAAGCTAGTTGCGTATAAAATGAAAATTACTTTTTGTTGATATTTATTTAGTTCGAAACTTACTTTTTATTATTTTATATCTACGTTATGAGTAACCAATTGTAGTATTATTTTCACGTATGTGACTTCATTAAGTAACGCATGGTAAAAACGACCTTGAGTAGAGAATATACAGATATATAATAGTGTATTCAGTCAGGTACGATATCTCATGTCCCACGTAAGAAGAACAACCATTTTATAACATCAATTTCCACGATTAAACCAGAGGTATTTAATAATAATAATAATATTAGCCCTGTATTATATACTGTCCCACTGCTGGGCACGGGCTCCTCTACTACTGAGAGGTATTTATACGAAACTATTCCTGTAACCGGACCGATCTGACTCTAATAATGTCTTCGGTGTTGCGTCCCAAATTTATTGCTGTACAGCGCCGTATATCATACTGCGGCGACAGGGGGACGTGTCTATTTATATTAGACAGTTTCTTGTTAAGCTTTTTATATAAGATTAAGATAAATATACTCGTATATAATAAGTTTATAGAGGCAAGCATTGACCGCGGCTTTGCCCGCGTGAAAGGGTTTTTTCGGGATAAAAGTCCCGCTTTATATTTTCCCGGGATAAAATTGAGCCTAAATTTTAAGTTAGACTTCTAGCAATACATTGGTGATGATTGTATTCAAGTCCATGCAGTAAGCTTTGACTAAAGCGCGTGTAAACATACAGACAGAAAACAAATCTAAAAATTGTTGTCTGGGCTTCTGTTGCTGTAGTAAAAACTGTCATATTAGTTCTGTCCAATATTTATAATATAGAGTCATCAGCCTATTACACTTTTATTATATTTAATTTTATACATTTATAAAAGTTATTCATTAGTCCAGTTCTATTAACCATAGATACTTACTCACTGTGCTAGTAAAATTAGGCAAGTAAAAATGAAGACTGGTTCTATGATAGTGTATTTTTCAATTGTACAACTTCAGATACTGTATTTTTCTTTGATCGAACCTCTTCAAAATCTTTTGTTATAGCACAGCCATAGATCTCTTTATATAAATCAGGAAAATGATTTTTCCTGATTCATTCACTAGGCAACTAAATCATAAAATCAGAATCTACAAAAAATCTTATACACAAATCATATTTTATATAAAAAATCAATAACAACTTCACATAATACGGATTTGCACAATACGGCATTGGAAAATGAGTAATAAATCACGAGGCTGGCGGCTGCGAGAGCTAGTTATGAAATTATTAAGGCGGCAAAATATCGTCAGCTATACGAAACTCGACATTTCCTCCGCAAGTACTCGACGTCCAGTGCTCCCAGAGTGCAGTCACACCGGAGTGTAACAGATTCTATTTAAGAAGATATAAATATTATTTATTTAACACTTTATATACAGAGAAGTATATAGGCGGACTTCATGTCAGAGGCATTTTTTTACCAGTTAAACTTAGGGTGGCGCAGGAATAAACAAGGTGCATCTGTAAAAGGTGAAATAAATATACCTATAAATATTACTTGTACACACACATTTACGCTTATTATCCTCGAAGGCGTAGGTCCAACTGGTACACCCACTTTGCGTCGTATGTATTCCGTCCCTTGATGTAATAGTGGGCGAGGCTATAGTCATATCGGGTGAAAATTCCAGATTGCGGACTAATACTGAGTAGAAAAACCTAATATCACTTTACCCGACCCGGGGATCGAACCCGAGACCTCAGCACTGCAGTCGTACCGTAATACAATTACGCCATCAAGGCAGACCTAATAGTTAAGAAATAAAATATTAGCTAAAAATTTCGATGTATGTGAAGCGTGCTATCCCCCAATAGGCGAGGATGGTGGACTAAGAGCTAAACCCTCTTATTTCCTAGTAGTAAATAAGTCCCGGATCCAGAAGTGACACGATATTTATTATAGGACTTATGTTGGATTTAGAAACTACGATGCCTATCTCAGAAGTCCACTGCCAACAAACCTACGAGTGTAAAAGCGTTAATTCATTGTATTAAAATAAATAATTCACATTTCTTAGATTTTAAGTATTCGTGAATTCTTGGTTGATAAAGTTATGCTATCGGATGCTGTCAGTGTGAGAGTTAGCTTTAATTCGTATTTTGAATACATAAAGTCTTAATGTCTGATGTCTGAATTTGTTATGTTAGGGCTTTAATAAAATATTGTATCCAGTATATTTGACTATAACAAACACAACAAAAAAAAAATATAGTGAAATCGGTCCAGCCGTTCACGCGTGATGGCGTGACCAAGGGAAATAGGGATTCATTTTTATATACATAATATATAGATAATATTTTATTTACTATTTTTTCAATGAAAAAGGTCATTGCAATGAGCAATTTAATTTATATGAAACGCTTTCAATATTTGCAGTTCGTTAAACGTAGTAATCCATTAAAGGGACGGCCTGCATCGTAAAATAATGTATAACCTCAGCAACAAAATTTTATGGATTATTTTATGTGTATTTATGAATTATATATTATGGGTGGTTTGACTTCGTCTGAATAAGATTTAGAATTACAACAAAATAATTTATTTAATTTCGTTCCTTTATCTCATAGGTTTTCAACGAAAATAGGGTTTAATAAACACATGATAACATTAGCTATGGCCAAATTAATTTTTAAAAAAACTTTAGCCGTCAATAACGATATATATTTTAATACGTCGGGCTTTGTTGGAATTCACATCTATGATCATGCTCTTAAAACAGTTAACACACAATATTACGAAAAAAAGTTAGAAAGCAAAGAAATTATACGGACTCCGAATTGCATTTGAGTACTCCTCTCAGAGCTCTGCGAGCTATAAAAAAACATTAACTGTTAATATATTTTAATACTTCGGGCTTTGTTAGACCTCACACCTATGACTATGCTGCTGTTAACAACAGTTGACAAAAAATATAAAAAAAAAACTTGGAAATCAAAGAAATTATACTGACTCCGAATTGCATTTGAGAACTCTTCTCAAAGCTCTACAGCTATACGTATCATTGTCGTCTAAACTAAACTATCAACAACAGGAAACTCGAAGTTAAATTCATCTGAAACAGTTTCCACAGGCGGTGCCTTTTCACATGTGTATAATAGAGGGAAGTCCAAAAGCATGTTCGCGGAATGCGCAGTTTGCAGCAAACTGTTAACACAACATAACTCTTTATTCCATTTAAAACTAACAAGTTGTGTGACACAGTTTCGTCTTCTGTATGTATATTGTCGCGTAGCTTTTGTCTAGTATTTTCACAACACCTGCAAGGATTAGACTGCGTTGTTTCTATTTATTCAAGTCTATTTTATTACTTAGATGATGGATTTGAAAAAATATATATTGTTTAAAGACTGATTGCGAAGCCTGACCTTGATGTTTCATCTTGTCCCGTTGACAGTTGTATACAGACTTTTAGAGGGTTTCATGTCCCTCAATTCTTTTGGTAGCGACTTAACTACACTTAATTTTTTATATTTTATCTACATTCAATTTCTACTATCAGGCCAAATTAGATAAAGTGATCTGAATTGTACAGCTCAGTAAACTGTAGAATTAAATAGAAAAGGCAAAGATCAAGCTCAAAGCCAATTCTCACCAATTGCTAATACTAAAAGCATTTTTATAGCATATGTAGGCAAATAAGCGAGCCACCTGATGCTAAGTAATCATTGATGTGTCTTCAGATTTAATGGAATGATACCTTCTTAACCGAATTTCCGTCACGGCGGCTAATCGCAACTGAGATCAGCTAAGTACGCAGGAGATATTATAGTGCAAACATATGTGCGCAATACACAGATGTACTCTCTGTTCCTTCACTCTCATAGTCCGGTGAAACGGTAATCCGACAGGACAAGAGAGATCAGGTGCAAGAACGACGGCTTTACGCACTTGTTTAAAGGAATAGAGATTGAGTATAGAGAGAATGCGTCACCTAACGTTATCTCAGCTGTTCTCAAACACCCAAACTAGAATCATGAATGCGCCTTAGGCCATAGATATAGCGACTAGGTGAAATACGTGGTTGTTACAACAATTAACATTTCTTCATCAACTCACGCGCATAGTGCAGTTGTAATGACAGAAAGCGGCATGCAAATAACGAAAGTTTGCCGACGTCACGGGTTCGACACCAGCGTCAATTAAGAGGAAGTCGCTTCGGAATTTTAATTGGAATAACGAGAGTTCGCGTTTTGAGTTTATTTTTAAATAAATCTACGCAAAGCTCATATTGGAAACTTCTTGAAATGATTTCACTGGTGAAATTTTATGGTTTTAGAAAATTTTATGTGGTGCATACAGCCGATTTTTGTACAACCAAGTATTTACTGTAGCTGGTGAGTTATAGAAACCAATAATCAAAATACGGCCTTTCTAGCCTCTTTAAACAAATAGGTATATATGATATAATAATACGATATCCGCTTTATATTATATACTGTCTCACTGCTGGGCACTGGCGTCCTTTACTACTGAGAGGAATTAGGCCTTATTACATCACTTTGGTGTGAATTGCTACACTTCACATACTCACCCACAAGCAGATTTCCTCACGATGTTTTTCTTCACTGTTAAAGCAAGCCATAATTCACAAAGAATACACAAATAACTTTAAAAAATCAGAGGTGCCTTTGGTTTTGTACCGGCGGTCATTTGTCTTGTCATTCCGTTCCACATAATTGCCTTTAAATGTTACTACAGTGAATAATAAATATTATGGTTTCCATATTACCACATTCATATTCTACTGTAAAATATACGTAGTCGAGTGTTATAAACTTTGATTTATAATAAATAAATCGGCTTGCACTTAACCCTCTCGCCGTCTGTTCTAGACTGCCTAATTAAAGTTTGTTGTAACACACGGTGCGACCGCCCGCCGAGTTCCGCTTTGTCACAATGTTTCACCATCGTATTTGCTATTGTCAAAAACTACAAACAAACGATATGAAGACGGTTTGTGAACGCAATTATAATAGTTTCGTTTTGTAGTGTTAGTGTGTATGGTTTCAGAAGTATTATACAAGTAAAAGCCAGAGGTTAATTATAATGCGTAAACAAGTGAATTTAGATTCAGTTTCGACTGTATAGGCACTACGATTATAGTGTAATAAGTAATCTGTACATCATATATAAAGCTAAATAATTTTTGTTTTTTTTTTTTTAAATGTACTAAGCATAAAAACTACGAGACCGTTTTTGAAATTTTGCATTAATAGGCTACATTACTCCTGAATGGCAAAGCTACCTTTTATCTCGGGAAAATATTTATCCAAAAGCTATAAAATATATTCTGATTTATTTAAAATCTTATTATCTAAACCACACTTTTATGTGTAAGATGGATTGAATGCCAAACGATGCTGGTTGACAGACTTCACATAGAAACAAACTCAGAATTTTTATGGAGTATTCTTAGGTATGAAGATATCTTCACGATATTTTTCTTTACCGTTAAAGCAAACGCGGTCATGACAATGTCGAACACATATTTGAATTATTACAAAAAACCTATAAAGCAATTTGTTTCCCAATATGGCTTATTATCAAAGCTATCCATCGACGAACTGTCTAAACGAATCGAATATGTTAATGAGATAGGCGTTAAAATCAATTTTCCAATAAATTGAAATTCTAGTTTTAATCAGGCTTTAATTAAACAAGCCTGTCAAACTGCTGTATAATGTAATTCCATTATCATTCATCACCTATAATGAAATGCACATGAATATTGTTGTTTTTTACTTTGCATTACCGCTTAGCCTTTATTTGGAATTCCTGTCGCGTATCTTCCTAATAAAAACACGAAAGTTTGTGAAAATGTTTGGATGTTTGTTAAAAGTGAACGCCAATCGCTGTACAGTTGTTTATAACAATTCTGCTTATCATGTTATTCTCTTATAATAATAATATTAGCCTTATAATATATACTGTCTCTATCATTAGAGACAGTGAGACGTGCTCATGCACGGGCCTCCTCTACTAATGAGAAGGATTAGAGTTTAGTTCAACATGCAGGCTTAATGCGGATTGGCAGACTTTACATACCCTAAAATTGTTGTATATAACTTTTTAGGTATGCAGGGTTTCTCACAATTTGTCTTATAGGTGACTTCTTAGTTGTACAGGTTTCTTCACAATATTTGGCTTCGTCTGATAACTTACAAAGAATACTCATATAACTTTAGAAAAGTCAGAGGTGCGTGCCCTTTTTTTGAACTTTTTTTGAAATTTGAACCTGCGTACATTCGTCTCGGCAGTCCGTTCAACTCCCAACTAGATTATCGCCGCTGTTCCGCTTGTTTTAAATTGTATAGAAAAATAAAAAAAATCACAAGTACCATGCTACGCTGAACAAAATTTGCTACAGTCCCGTGCCATAATTTATTTTGCATCAGCCAAAAAATATTCCAATCAACTAAACGAGCGGGGCCCGTTTCGCAAACAATAAATATAAAAATTTTACGTGAACATATGGAGATCGATGCAAATTTCCACATTGCATAGCATGATTTTTCGTCCGATCATCAATAGACGCGACGAACCCGATTTGTCTATCCAATTATCAATGTTAAATGTTTGTACGAATTAAATATTTATAACTAAAATGAAACCAATGCGTTTCATCAAATAGTATTTTTAGCTTTGCGTTAGTATAAATTATTCAGTTTTTAATTATTAGAATGTTTACTGAAATGTGTCAAAGCATTTTTGTGCCATTTTACAGAAACGAACTGCGATTTTAAGGATTGTAAGGTATTGTTATGCAAACTGAATTTGTAGACACTAATCTTGAAATGGGGGTCTCAAATATATTACTACAATACAATAGCAACAAAAGCAATAAAATTTCGATATTGTAAGGACGGTGACGATCGTCATCAGATTACCCATCTATTCGATCAATCAATCAGCCTATTTATGTCCACTGCTGAACGTAGGCCTCCCTAAGTGAGTGCCAACCATCCCGGTCTTGAGTAACCCACGTGCATCTGGTACCCACCACCTTTTTAAACTCGTCATTCCATCGAGCAGTAAGGCGTCCCACACTACGTCTACATAATCTATTTGATCAATACTGCGGCCTACAATGTCCATTAAACCGGAACAACACAGTGACTACACACTGCTGCTTGGCGGTAGAAGATGCTTGCGATGGTTAGACCCAGGCGGACTCTAACATATGAGAGACCTACCACCAGTAAAATTGATATTATTGTTTGTGAGAATGAGAGAAAGTCCTTTTTTGATAGAAAATAGATATATTGAAATACTTTGATAAAATGATAATGAGTACGCGCGGAATGATTGATGACCGAATGCGAACTGATTGGACAATATTATGATACTATGACAATTCAAACGGCGTAAAATGCTGATGATACAATTTGTACGTGCTTGCCCGTACATACTGCAATAAAAAGATTCCAATTCCAGAAGTTTCTTTCCTATATAAACTCCTTTCATTAACAGCATCTGTATGGCATATTAAAAATCTAGCACAGCAGTCAGAAAGTTTATAAAATTCATTAACACGGAAGGAACTTGGGCGCATCAAACTTGCACCATTAGGACCATTATTGATGGGATATAAATTGCATTTCTAGACATCATCTGCAACTTAATTATAATTGTGAACATTTTGATCGATGTGCTTAGTTTGTATTGAAGAATTTTTTTTACAATATTTGATTGAAGATTAAGGTTTGGATCGTTTATTGGAAACATTGGTAAGACAATGTTTATGAACCGTACGTGTGTGGGGAAAAGAACATAAGCGTCTAATCGTAAACATGTTTATTCGCAGTATGACTCAGCACTATCTTATAATTAGTGGGGCGGTACAATTAGAATGTAACTGCGTTGTTAATAAATTAATTAATTATCAATCTACATTACAGTTATAAGTTTACTTTAAGAGCCGCGGAAATTATCAACTTCCTTCTGTATTTTAAAGTTCAAAATCAATTAATTGTTTTAATAACTCTAGTTTTATAATTACTTAAATCACGATCTCTAGTAACTATATTATGTTCATGCATGCTTACCAAATGGGGTTCTATAATGTGATTACAGCCAAATTTCCCCTCGTGATGTTTGAGATATTTAAGAGGATTTGTCAAGTTTGGAGGCGTCCGTCCGAGTACCGAAATTATGTACACCCTCGTTATGGCGTGCGAATGACAACGGACTGGGGGTTGGGTGTTAATTTTTTTGCGTACACGTTTTTGATATAGAACTTTCTGGAAGTTAGCACATGTTTTATACGTATATTTAAATTAATGATTAAAGCAAAAAAGAATGCAAATATATGTAGGAATAAATAAAATGAAAAATAAAGAAAAAAAAACAATAGAATAAAAAATAAAAAGATAGCATTTCTGAACGGAATAGCCATAAAGTCATTCATTCTCTCTGGTTCAAAAAAAAAAAACAACGACGACGCGGCGGTGGTGTGCGCTTTTATGCAGAAATAAAAAGAAGAAATTATTACCGAAGAAGTTTTTTTATTGCCGAGCCCCTACATATATGTAAATTAAGGCTTCTTCTTTCGGCTTTTTTTCCTAAAATACGTTTCTATGTTATGTCTTGTTTGCGTCCTAAATACGATTAAATGTTTCTCACTGATCCTATCAACATTGCCAATCTAGTAATGCTTTTCACTGTTTTTATACAACTGAAATACTAAAGTTTAAAAAAACAAAATTGATTGTAAAAAAGTGAAATTCGTCCTCTACGTAATAGGAAATAGAATCCATATGTATCGAAGTCTCGTGTCATCAATGTATGATTGCCATCGATAGCAGCAAGTTATATTTGCCCAGAGTTCTCGACAAACTTTAATAGTGTGGAGCGGTCAGTGTAGCCATCCGGTCTGTTTGCACTGCTTATTGGTTACATATAGACGGTTGAAAGGATGTAAGCGACATTTTTCGAATAATTTTAACTTGGTTAAAAAAAACATAGAAAAAAGAGTTGATTTTGAATGTATATGAAACTTTGTTGCAAAAGAATGTCGCTTAAAACAATTAGCCTTTTAATATATATAAAGTGTGGATAGATATGTAACCCCCAGTTAATTTAATGGGTGGATGTAGCATGAAGAGGATTTAATTTCTTTTTAAAATCTTTACTGGTGGTAGGTTTCTTAAATGTGAGATTCAGCCGGGGTAGGTTACCAACGCAATGTCTATTTCTGCCGTCAAGCTGCAGTGTGTCACTGTTGTGTTCCGGTTTGAGGAATATTATAGCCAGTTTAACTGTATTAAACTAATTGATGATGTATATAATATACAAAATTAATTCGAAAACGTGCAATAGCTATGTCTGCATGTTTGAAAGAAGTAAACACAGAATTAGCTGTATGGATCTGGATAAAATATTGTGTAAAAGTTTTGGATCAGTTTATAGATTTATTTATATGTTTACAAAGATCTTTGTTAATAAATAATTATTTAGTTAGTTTTGTTTAACTAGCATAGCTGAAGGAAACAGTAGTAAAGGATATTTTTTTATTAAAAAAAGAATGTTTCCGCCCGGGATCGAACCGGGGGCCTTCCGCGTGTTAGGCAGATGTGATAACCGCTACACCACGGAAACTATATCTAAAAGAATCGAAAGGACCAATACAACGAAATATTATGAATAGCTTTTTTATTATACGCCCTATGCCACTGTCTTAAAGTATAATTCGATAAATATTGGCTTTCAGAAGCTCCGATATAAGGAATTGTAAGCAAAGTATATTTTATTAAATTAAATAAGCCATTTCGAAAAGAAATCGACCGACATGTATTTAATAATAAGTACCCACTCATAAAAGTACGCTGGTGTACTAACTTGATGTCAAGGACATAAGCGTAAGCGATTTGAAAACTAACTTTTGCACACTGTGCAGACCTTGTACATTATCCTTTTTATGATGAAAATATGAAATCGGTTACTCCTTAAAAAAAATCCTACATGCATACATAGTAAGTCCTGTGTTAGCAGAAAAATTTTTTTTAATTAGTAATGTAACTATACCGTAAAGGGCCCGTGGCAAATTAATCTAATAAGGCCCCTTTTAACATGAATAATCTGTATCTATGTATTAGCCTCAGCTGACGCGACGCCCAAGGCGGGAGTAAAAACAAATGTCCTACAAATCTATACAAATAGTTATAGTACGTGTATCTAAAAACAAAGGAGTTGATAACAAAGACAGGCTTTCTAACAGGTATTTTCTTAAGCTTAAACTTTAAGGATTTAAACAAGATATTGTTGGGTTCACGTGTAATGTCCTCAGGTGAGAATAAAAAAAAAATAAATAAGGTGAGAATATAAATATAAAATTATTAAATATTTATAGAACTATCGTTGAAATAGATTATTTTGTGGATTTATTACGGTTTTTCATATATTAATTTCCGACGTTTCGAAGACTTTAAAGCCTTCATGGTTACAGAGAAGACAGTCTTCGAAACGTCTGAAGGAAATTATAATATTAAAAACTGTGATTTAATCTGAAAAAAAATGTATATATATATTTTCATGTCTAATATTCTCGTAAACATAAAAATAATAATTTTAAAGAAACAATTCGCTAAATCCTACTCGTTTAAAACTTACGTCCACCATCTCCCTTTTTTCCCGGTATCAACTGCGAAATCGGGGACGTAACTCGATCATATTGTAACATGATTACACCGGGGTTTCAAGTACTCTCAGATGGAAGCTTTTATCTATAATGGCGAACTCACAATGTGAGTACATCGATTTTATTTGATATTAACCTGTGATGGCTGTGGAGCTTTGTGTTTCTGTGATGTGGGTTCATTAAGTCTATTTCTTCCACTAAGCAATAATTTTCATTTACCTGTATTGGTTGTTATGCTTTCAGCATTGTAGGTAGTATAATTACTAAAGTGTTAGTATTAGTCACAGTTAGTGTCAAAGTATTTGCTGGGGGTAGGATACAGTTTATATCCGCCTGTAAAGCGACCACCGTATGCAAGATGTTAAAACCACGTAAGTGTGTCTTGTTCCGGGATCTTCCTGTGTATATCCGGTTTCAACAGGACGGCATAATAATGTCGACTGTCAAGGGGTAATCTCTCGTCAGTAGACATTCTATTGGACCCCACTCCACGTACCATCAGGTGCAGTGGAGTCACTGTACCGTGCCTGGATAAAGAAAAAAAAGATCAAAAGCGATGATTTTGGTAAGTCGACAATATTTTTCAAAATATATTATTTTAAATAGTGTTCTATAACATTACAAATATAATAATATATAGAATGTATAATTTTCTTTGCGCATGCTGTGTTTACATATTTTTGGTTGTATACAGAAACATTATAATACATTGAATGTATTATTTAAATTAACTTTTGTGTAACAAACAGTTTTGTGAATCTATAAAATAAAAAAGTCTGATACGAAATTAACCCAACAAAATCGGCGTCAGCTAATTTATTTAATGTTAATTAATTTTATTATCATATCGGTAATCCGATTTGCATCAAAATTAAAATGAACCTCGATATGGACAGCATTTGTTTGTCACAGCGTTCTGTATAATTTGACGTATTATAAGATTTATTGAGGGTGTGCTTAATGCTTGTTCCATACTTGTAATCACCAATAGCTGTACACCTACGTTGGCTATTGGTGATTGAAAATTGCAATTTGATTAAAAATTATCAAAGTATTTTTATTTAATTATAAGTAAATTTAATATGTACGAATTTTATGTAAAATCTGTATGTTATATTTTATTCAATTTGCAAAATCAACGTAAGCATAATATAATATATCAGAATATTACATTTCACTGCTTGTAGGTCTCTCATATGTGAGAGTCCACGTGGGTAGGTACAACCGCAATGTGTATTTCTGCCTCCAAGCAACAGGTGTACTGTTGTATTCCGATTTAAAGGACATTGTAGCCAGTGTAATTACTGGACATAATAAGACTTTACATCTCATTTCTCAAGATGGCGAGCGCAGTAGAATACCAAACAATACTTTTTAATCCAAGGTGTTGGATATGGTTTCTACTGCTTATGGGCGGTCGTATCGCTTACCATCAGGCGAACGGCAAGCTCGTCTCGTCATTATAAGAAATAAAAAAATATTTTACATAAACTAAAATTATTAATATTCTTGTAGCAGCAAATGTCCTTTAGCTGAAAAGTTTGTCGCCAATATACCAACTCACGTATTCAATGTTGGCTCCAACATTAGCTACGAGTGTAAAACCAGCCTTTAACAAAATAACGAACGCAATATTTGCGCCACAACCGCACAATGTAATTACGTATTATTTATTTATTTATGAAAATGTTTTGGCCCGTTTAATGTTAATTTGATGTAATCGCGTTAATCTACATGTTAATATTTCGGACGGGAAACTGCACGTGTTCAGTATCTTTCGATAAGTATGGAAATAATCATATTGAATTAGCTACTTTTACATTAATTACATTAATGTGTAATATTATTTTACTGCCTCGGTGGCCTAGCACTGCACGAGCAAAACGGCAGCGCTCTAAGATCCTGGGTTTGAATCCCGGGTCGGGCAAAGTGATGTTTGGGTTTTTCTGCTCAGTATCTGCTCGGAGTCTGAAATTTGTGCCCGATGTGTAGATAGGCTCGCCCCCTGTCACATCATGGGAAAGAACATACTTACGCTTGCCCTGGTTGCGCCTCTGCATACCTCTTCGGGGATAAAAGCGTGATGTGTGTGTATATCATTTCATTGACAATTTTTTGATACTAATAAATATTGCAATTAAGGACATTTCTGCGGCACTGAAACGAAATATTTGGCATCAAACCCAAGATTCGAATTTGAAACTTGTCAACACCTCACTTACTTCTCGCTGACAACAAAGAACCTATTCCAATCGATAACATCCTTCCAACAGTCGTATTCATTTCCCGGGCTCCTGTGCGGACCGGAAGTGCTGAATATCTCGGCGCAGCGCCCCCCACCAGACTGCTACATCCGGTTTCAACTTCCTACTCCGTCCAAATAACGCTTTCGACTGAACTTACAATTCTATTTTATTTATGCCTTCCTTTGAGGAGCCATTGAGTTGTATCTTATTTGTTTTATATATTCTGTTTTTGTTCTTTTTTTTATATTCTAAATTTAAATATAAGCGGGCCCTTTGTTCAATTCGATTACTAATAACTAGCTTTTGCTCGCGGCTTCGCCCGCGTGAAGGAGTTTTCCGGGATAAAAGTCCCACAATATATTTTCACGGGGTAGTAGCCTATAACCTTCCCAGGGTCTTATACTATCTCCATACCAAATTTTGCTTTCTTATACCACGTCTTATGTCCCGTCCCGTTCCCGTGAGTGGGTCCTTCGACAGACGATGATTTTACCAATATTAAAGTAGTTAAGCCACAGTAAAATTAATCGAATATTGTCTGTGACTATTGAGCGGTGAATAAAGCAATGTCTTTTCGTTTGACGTGATTTTAAAAATACGTCGTCTAGATAACAAGTTAATGTCAGGGATGTGTCTGTTACATTTGCACGTAAGGAATACTATTTGATGACTTGTTAGGGAATGACATTACATAAAAGAAAGTATGATATATCTCTACCTCTTAAAATATCCTTGGTAATTACCACTTTTTACCGTTCCATATATTTATTTCAACTCCCTCTTATCGAGGTAAAATAAAACAAACCTCCTTTAACCAATATAAATACATATAATTAACACGATGATAGTTTTGCAAGTTAAAAGACGGGAAACCGCATAACAAAAAAATTTAACCACAGTTTAACCAAATAATTGTTCCGTGTCTCCTTGTTTACGGTTTGCGTGTCATAAAAACAAAAGACTGTTTATTTATTAATTAATAAGGTTTATTACTAATCATCATCATCAGCCTATATCTTTGTCCACTGCTGGACATAAGCCTTATCCAATATGCGCCATTTTACCCTGTCTTCAGCCTGTTGCATCCAGTTCTTACCAGCGACCTTTCGCAGATCGTCACTCCACCTAGCTGGAGGGCGTCCTACACTACGCTTGCCGAGCCTTGGTCAACACTCAAGAACTGGCTATCACTAATACCCTATTTTATTTCATATAACACTTTATAAACATTCCAGATGCCGTAAACAGACCAACCAATCTCGGAAATCCGAGGTGGGAAATATAAAGCATTTGAAAGGATATTCCGTGGCAGGTATTGGAGCGTCCAGTCCAGGTGAACGCGGTGAACATTATTAAAGTGAGAGAACGTTTTAAATAAACTGTCTATTTTGGTTTTAAATTCTATATTCTAAACTTATGTGACTATGTAGTGTTTGTTAGTTTGTTATAGTTTATGAAATTCATTGAGCGCTTTGTAAACCTAATTCTTGATGTAAATAAAATTATTTTATCGCTTGCAGTTCTTGCTTTTCTATTTTATGAATAAATAAGCTCACCATTGGCCTTAAAAGCTAAGCAACTAACGCATCCACGTATCTTTAAGCTCATTTTCATGAGAAATGATAGGCGACGAGCCCATTGCTATATATAATAATAAGTAATAATATCCGCCCTGTATTATATACTGTCCCACGGTTGCACTCGGGCCTCCTCTACTACTGAGAGGGATTAGGCGTTAGTCCACCACGCTGGCATAGTGCAGATTGGTAGACCCCACACACGCTTAAGTTCCTATAGAGAACTCCTTGAATCCTTACGCATGTCTTCTCATTATAAATCAAGTCTCACCATCATCTGGATCAAAGCTAATACTCCGTAAACTATCAGGTTAAATTACGAGGGATCGAATAGTGGAGTAAATAATGCCCTCGCAGCATGGCGGACCCTCGTCAATGCGCCTGCTTTTGACAGCTACTACAACGCGGCTTACGAGTTCGGAAATAATGACGTGATCCAAGTCAAAACTATGGATGGAAGATCTGTCCGATCTTAAGGAAGTTTTGTCTTTGTCAACATTAATACAAAAGTTAGTTTAGTAGTTAATTATCGTTTAACTCTATAGTAAATTAGACGCTATCTATCTATCATCATCAGGCACATTGAGTTTACTGCTAAACATAGGCCTCCTCAAAGATTTCCAAACGGACCTGTCGCAATCGGCCTTGCATCCAGCATGTTACTGCAACCTTTATCCACCGTCTGTCCACCTTGCTTGACGTCCAACGCTACGCTTACCAGTACGTTGTCTCCAATCGAGAACTATTCCTATCTATGGATATATCGATGGCTCCTAAGTAAACTATCGTATCTGAAAAAATGGCGAAATCCTTTTTTACCGTTTCGTTACGAAGGTACTGCTTACCAAAACCCATTAAAGAAAAGTTAGTAAATTAATGAAGTCTTTTTTCGTTAATTAATTTTTGAATTAAATGGGTTTGGTAGTAAACAGTATCTAGATAACAAAACGCTAAAATGTGAATGTCGTAAATTTCCAGATACGATAGTTTACTTAGGAGTCTTCGATATAAGTTTTGCTTCACGTGAACTGTTAGAAAAATAAAATGCAAAATCCTTTAATACAACAGACAAACAGTTTATCACCTAATCCGGCCTCCCGTATGTCGCTATGCACAATCCTCAAACCCTTTTGTGTTGAAAAAAGGGTAGCGGGAAATATCTAAAACCGCGTTTACAGTTACGCTGGCGTCATTCAATATCCACTGATATCTCATTTTGCCGCGCGAACAGAGGAGAACAGAATGGGTAGCGATTCAGAGCCTTAAGGGCTAGTGTGAGATGGGAGAGAATGGCGGGAAATTTTAGTTTTTAAAGGAAATCGAAATGATCGAAATGTCTTTTAATTATTTGTAAAGACTTTCTTGTGCAGGCGAGAATATGACAGACAAAATAGATACCAAACAAAAAATAGAATATCTGTAAGGTTGGGAGTTCGATCTGCATTCTCAGACAAATATTTGTGTGATTCATGAATATTTTTCTCAGAATTTAATATTAATAAAAACTTAGTATTTGGTTACATACCTAAATTAAGAATTTATGATAACATAGTCATGAATTCACTCAATCATAAAATAATTATATTTTCATGAATGTCTAATTGTAACATTTTTAAACGTGTTACAAAATATACTTCGACACGGAACTTGTAAACACACACTATAAAATTGAATTTTAAATATCAAACTGCCACTTCTTTTAACCTGGTCCACGCAAGTCTGATCCCACGAAAGGCTGTGGTCTCTCGACACCGTACATTGAATTTTGTGTCGCAACACATTTTTGTAAAAATATTACTTTGAGGACACGTATCGAGGCGGGGATTACTTTCAATTCATAATGCTATTGGCGCACTGTAATCTACTTGTACGTTGGAAAGTTTAAATCGCATTTTACTATTGAAATTAAGGGACAAATTCATTTTATCAGTATTTTATAGTCTTTTATTGCAAGTAAATAAATATTAGCGATAAATGTCGGAACATAATGAGTGTTTTAAATACACTATGCTTAAATGAGGTAAAATTAAAGAGGTTTCAATTGTGTACTTAATTTTGTAGTGCTCAGAAGGGGACCACTGCTGACAAAATCCTGGTTTTCCATTATTTGTATTTGCGGTTTGCATATACGACGTGCTAATAAAGATAGAAATACTGTGTGGTTTCAGTCTAGGCAGGCGTTTGACACAAATCTTTAATTAGATTTCCTCGTAAAAAAGGAGAACATCAACAACTCTTTGAAGTTTAACTTTGTAATATGAATCCATAAATCTACACTGATATATTGTAGACAGAATATACACCGCAAAAAGTGGGTACACTAGTTGCGCCTCTGCCTACCACTTCAAGGATTAAAGCCGCACTAGTATGTGTGGGTGTATGTGTTTATGGCATGTAATAAACCAAGTAGAAGGTAGGTGAGTCACTACTAAAACCAATCAGTCACATTGTTAGAGGACTTCGGATTGTGTAAAGAAGGGGATATTAGGACTATAATATTGTATATGCTAGACAATATACAATTACACTATATCCTTAAATAAAAGTTCTAATCAACTTCGATAGCCAAAATTCATAATTTCGTTTACATTTCTACTCATAAAATTAATATTACCAATTAAACGTCTAGAATTAATGAATTATCTAATATTAATATTATTGTATATTGCCACGTTTCTACCCATGTTTGTGCTTGAATTGTTGCTTTACCTGAATGAATAAAATAAAAATAAAATCTATCAATTATACAGAAATAACTTCAACCTTTCCTATGTTCTATACAAACTTATTTCGTAATTTATTCCATACATCGCTAAAGCAAAGTATGCAATCAAAACATCTGAATATTATGTACACAAGAACTCAACCAACTTCGCCATAATAAAATAAAACAAATAAACCCCGTTCTACATTGTCACCTCGAATCCACTTTCAATTAACGTGTCCAGAGGAGCGTTAACGCGTCCGCCCTACACGCTTGCCTACCTCATGCCGGTGCACACACGCTAACTGAATATATTCTGATATAGCAATAACTGCTCTAAATATGTAATAATATAGAGGTTACATTTGTTTATAGATAATGTGTGAAAGTTGAATGTCTAAAACCATGAAAAGAAACTCTCTCTGAGTACCAAAGCTTTATTCTATCACTTTGCAAGCAGTCACGAATAGCTATGTAATTATTATTACCTACTAGTGGCGAAAGGTGATATAGCAATAACTGCTATAAATATGTATTAATATAGAGGTTTCATTTGTTTTTTTAATTGGTTTATAGATAGTGTGTGAAGGTTGAATACCTAAGAATCATGAAGAGAACATTGTCTCTAAGTACCAAAGCTTTAGTTTAATTCCATCAGTTCGCAGGTAGTCACGAGAAATAGCTATGTAATTATTATTACCTACCTACCTACTATGAAATACAAATCGACGGGTGAAAGGCTAATTGACTTAAGCGACATTTTATTCGAAAAATATTAACTAGTTTATAAAAACACAGAAAAAACTCTTGATTTTAAATATGTTTCATACATACACTTGTTTTGCCAAAAAAGTCGTTTAAGTCAATTAGCCTTTCACCAGTCAGAATATCTATAGATTTTTTATTTTGAAACCATACCATTCATACCATACTAAGAATCCAATCGTATACTTCCTAACATAAAGACATAGTCAATGAGTTACACATACTTTTCTGCGAAAGTCGGTTAAAAATAATTGAATACACATGTGCGCTTCTCCTAACCGCCGCCCGCCCAGCGTTATTCAAATATCTCTCAGACGGGGAGGAAGCTAATTACACGGCCTAGGGTGTCTACAGTCTATTGAATGACTATTTCCGAGTATAATAAAGGGTGACTTTCTGATTTAGAATGTTTGAGTACAACAAAACTTCTCGGAATATGACTGTAAAGTTAATTAATCAGGTCGGTTTCCTGTACGGATATTCTAATATCTGGATATTTAATTATATACATAGTAAAGTAGTTAGTCGATCGTTCTATTAAGAGACAGTAATTTCGAACGTTATTAAGGTTTGAGAGGGAATAGGTTTGAGTATTTTAGTATTAAAATATTGAAGCTGTTATTATTGAAATGAAATGCAATAATTTATTTGAACCTGTAAAATATTATACTGTTAGAAAACTGTCACGATTCTAATTAAAATAAAAGAAATATCACTGACTACAGAAATACTTTCGGCAAATATCTCACCAACCAACCGACTGGTACGACTGTCAACAACCAACTGGCCCGGTCTGTCAAACACTCAGTGTTTTTATAGCAAAAAGTGTTACAAATACCCTCACTAAAATGTTCTATGCTAACACGGCCTCTCCTGACAATATGATCGTCCTTGATCACGCATTTTTTTCCAAAATATACAGCACCCAAATACAAACTTTGGTTTTGCAACATTAGAGAGACCTCACTATGAGTAGGTCTTCATAATCTACTGGACTAAAATAATTTGGACTCGTTACGTATCTGCTTAATCTGGTGCGCGTCGTATCGCACCGGCGCAGGTTGGTGCGCGTTGTATCGCACCCGAGCAGGCTGGTGCGCGTCGTATCACACCCGCGCAGGCTGGTGCGCGTCGTATCACACCCGCGCAGACTGGTGCGCGTCGTATCACACCCGCGCAGGCTGGAGGGCGCTGTTCTGCAACGCTCAACACGCCTTGGAGCGCGCCTGCGCACGCCCTGAGGCGCGTCTGCGCACGTCCTTCGGCCATCACCTCCATTGACAATCTGCAGGGATCTTCATTCAAAAGAGCACATGAAATTTCATTCGGGCAAAAGCCTATAACTCACGAAAGCAAGCGTGCACACAAGCTTTCATGAGCAATAACCAAACAAGAATATTGAACATCGGGATCGGACTTCATTCGTCCAAAATAATCTCGTCAACTCATGGCATTTGCCAACCGCAATACGCTACTCATGGCATTCGCCAACCGCAATACGCTACTCATGGCATTCGCCAACCGCAATACGCTACTCATGGCATTTGCCAACCGCAATACGCTACTCATGGCATTCGCCAACCGCAATACGCTACTCATGGCATTCGCCAACCGCAATACGCTACTCATGGCATTCGCCAACCGCAATACGCTACTCATGGCATTCGCCAACCGCAATACGCTACTCATGGCATTCGCCAACCGCAATACGTAAAATGTAACCTTCACCATCTATCTACTCAGTGTTATAAAAGCGAACTCGAGTTACATGCAACCCTTCAACCAGTAGATGTAATAACGTGTTTGTCGGACCAAGGTCTGCACGCATAACTACTTTGCGTCTCCCGGACAGAGTCCGTGCACGTTTACAAAGAAACGCCCTGATCAGACCAAGGTCCGTGCACATTAATAATGTGCCACCCGGACAGAGTCCGTGAAAGGCCTCGGGCCCAAACCAGACCAAAGTCTGCACACATTAATAAATGTGTCTCCTGGACAGAATCCAGGCAAGGCCTCGGGCCCAAACCAGACCAAAGTCTGCACACATTATTAATTGTGTCTCCCGGACAGAATCCAGGCAAGGCCTCGGGCCCAAAACTGGAGCGTGTTGATCTGCAGCGCTACGCACCACCCGGAGCGCGCAGTCCTGCAGCCCTCCGCACCTCATGAGGCGCGTTTGCACACACCTTGAGACGCGTCTGTGCAGCGCTCCGTCATCGCGTCGTATCGCGAACATATTTCTGCAGGCAAATAAAAATCAAAACCGCAACATCGTTCGGCCTATTCTGACCTTAATCAGATTCGTTTAAAACTTTCTAAACAGTGATTTTATTTCTATCACAAACAAATCTACCTACAAAGTAGATCGGATTTCATTTCCAGTTACTAGCACATGGTAAAAGTAAATTCCAACATTTTTACAGATCAAGGAAAAATAAGAAACCAGCACCCTCAAATAAGGGTCATGGGTCATACAATACCAGACTTTCCAGGCATCGATAACATACTCTGCGATAGGACAGTTAGCATCAACCGCCATTCGAAACTCGCGTAGTCACTTTATCCAAGACGCCTCCGTAGAATTTCCACACCATGCGCGGCACCGTTTTCCATCGTAGTATTGGTACATAGCGTAGGTATGTAGTGAACACAGTCCAATTCTATGGGCATCGATTACTAATCCCAATTCTGATGTTAGAAAACTGTCAAGATTCTAATTAAAATAAAAGAAATATCACTGACTACAGAAATACTTTCGGCAAATATCTCACCAACCAACCGACTGGTACGACTGTCAACAACCAACTGGTCCAGTCTGTCAAACACTCAGTGTTTTTATAGCAAAAAGTGTTACAAATACCCTCACTAAAATGTTCTATGCTAACAATACATTATTTATATTCATTCAATATTAACTACTGCCACCAGTTCGAAAAGCAGTTCTCACCGGAAAAGAACGGGTAAAACACTCTGGTGTTGCTTTTTTAAAAATCAGTTTCAGGTATGAATTCAGATCATAAAAAAAAATACAATTGGTTTTCTTTTGTTGTTATTTAGAGCAGTACATTTATAAGCTTGCAAAAATTTTATGGTCAAAAGCATAGTGTTACTTAGGTTCGTTTTGATGACCGGCCGCACGTCCAGACTATAGACCTATATATGATTATAGGAAAACTCACAAAGCGTAGCCGAACTTAGTAATCGACTCCAGGGTGTACCCGATTTTCAATCTATAATATTATACTCAGGAACACTGCGCATAGACCTTGCTCTGGATAATATGAAAGGAAAAATGTAAATGAGTTAATATATGCAACAAAAAGAAGTGTTTCCGCCCGGGATCGAACCGGGGGCCTTCTGCGTGTTAGGCAGATGTGATAACCGCTACACCACGGAAACGATGTACGATTTGGACTAAAGAACTGGACTCATTTACAAGCAGAATATCAATTACATTTATGACAACATTGATATTCAAATAAAATCATATTATTTATATATTATACAATGCCTTGAGATATAATGTTACATTATAGGTATCGTATTCAGATTATATTATATTTACTACTTATTTTTTGCGAAAGACTTTCCACCTGCAATTTAATTTACTTCAACATATATTTCTTGTTTTTATTCTTAATAAATGTGATGATTTACGCTTGGCATATTAAAACGTCATTCTGACCTAATTATACCAAATTTATTTGGTGTTTTACGTTTACGTAACGAGAGAGAATAATATCTATAAATTAAACATTAGAAATTATGTCTAACATTTTAGTATTCTTTTTAAATAAATATTTATATCAAAAAGGTATATTATGTTTCTTTTTCTGTTACATTTCTCTGAATTTCCATGAAGACACGTCGCATCGGGTCTTACGAAGATAGTCGGATTACTTCAGTGCTCGGGAAAACAAAAATGTTTAGAACAAGAGATGTTATTCTGCAAATATAATTTTACAATTGAGTTTGTTGCGTAAACAATAAGAGGAAATAGTGCTTTTCATAATTCTTTGAACATGATAATAAGGCGTCGCGCAGACGTTATTAATCCGTTGCCGAGAATCACTTCATTATTATTAAACGTGCAGTTATGTCTTGTAGTATTTTTAATAGTGGTAGTTTCTGATGAGCGAGATTCCGTGAAGTAGGATTCTGTTGATATTTTTCATACATACATACATACATACATAACATCACGCATTTATCCCCGAAGGGGTATGCAGAGGTTTGTATATATATAAAAATATCAAAATGTGTTGATATTTTTCCCCTGATGATATTACTGTAATCTGCTTGAAGAAGCATTGTATCTTTTAATTACTGATTCTGACCTTCCAAGCTTCGGATTCCAATGAATCTACTATAATCCAAACACTAAACATATTCCAGAGAAGGTCTAGTATCTCTGCTCAACACAGCTTGCAGTAGAACTTCTCAAATGTAGATTTGGGGCGTCGAAGCCGCATTCAATTAAGTTGGCCATGCAAGCGTTAAGCGCAGCACGTGTGAACCCTATGGCACATTTACATGTCATAATATCTGTCTGTCGGAGCATTTCGAGTGCACTACATTCTGTGCTAGACATAGCGAATATTTGCTTTTGACTATCCAGTAGCCATCTTGGCTGTCATCGTATGGTACTAACCAATGGTAAACGATGCCAACTATCTACAGCGTTGTAAAGTCGGTGTGTATATCTGGAGAGTGGGGATGGCATAATTCTATAGAACTTTAAGGGTTTTATAAGAAATCTAAATAAATATGTGGAAAAAATGACTTCTTGTATGCCTTTGTGGAAATTAAAGTACGGTCTCCACAACTAAGTATAAAAGGGAAAATTTTATCACCATGAAAATTAATGTAAATATTATCCTTTGATGAAAACATTGTTTTTAACACGTTTTATAAAAATTAAAGATAGGCAATCACAGATCACATGAAAAGCCATGTGATTCCATCATATTTTTTCAACAGAGGTTTAAATTACAAATTTAATAGTATCACGATATTTTTGTCAATAGTAAAATCTTTTCCTCTAATCGGTCTCTTATTATCGAGAATCGTGACTCTCAATTATTTTAATTATGGAGTCTCTCTACCGGTTTCGTTCCTCTACTTGATGAAGTGCTGAATTAGTTGGGACCTTCAGCGCATTGACAACCAGGTCTGTCCATGTAATTAAATCTACTTTTTGTTAAAAATGACTATCTTTTGATCAAGATTCAGTTCATAAATAATTCAAATAATAATCGTTTGAAAGCGGATACGCTTACAGCGGCACACTGCATGAAACTGCGTAATTGATTTAGCGTCGCTCGCCGGCAGGAAAACGAAAGTAATGTTATTATAAACGAGCTTTTAACTCGTCGGGACCCGCGCTAATATCATTAAATCGCTTCAAAATGCCCCCATGTTACCTATTTTGGACGTTTGTTTACCTTATATACTTAAGGCTGGGTTATATAGAGAATATTTCTCGCATGACAGAATCGGGATTATTTTCATTTCTCGTTAAACAAAAAATATATATTTTTACTTAATGAAATAAGCATTTTAAATTCTCCGTACTTCCATTCTCTTGTTTTTATAATGTCTATTGGTTACAGTCTCAACGTCAAGTAACTGACTTACTTTTGGGCTATGAACCACCTGGTAGAGTTGTACAGCATAATTTGCTTAGGGAATGGAAGCAAACTAGATTTTCATTAGAATACCTAACTACTTATGTATTTGTAATACATTGCACACCAAAACACGACTAAAATAAAACAGCACATAGCACTTAGTAACAAATGGATATTGTTAACCATTCTAATTTCAACAATTCAAATATCATGCTGCCAGCTCTCATATCATTAAGAGATTTTGTTTGCCATGCAACCTCAACAGTGACCCACGCTATGTAAAAAAAACAAAAAATTAAATGATGCATTAGTAGGTATATATTTCCAGAAAAAACTGTATAAAAATTAATCATAAAAACACAGTAAACCCACGTAACAATAAAACACCATAAGAGAAAAGTAAGATATCAAGTCCCGAAACACAGTTTTTACAAGATGAACCTGCAAAAAGTTTTTCTCTGTTCCAACCATTAAGTTAACGTTCCCCAATAAATCCTTCAGACGTTCTTTTGTTACGTGGCGTCTTTGTTTATAGTTTGTTACGTTGTTATAATGACAAGTCACTAGCATTCGACATTGTTTGTGCATTTGACTCAGCGAAAGTGGACGAGGAATTTCAAACATCATTTTAATAATAATATGTTTACAGTATTATATGTGTATGAACATTTAATTTTGTTGTTTTAATAATTTACTTTCTAATAAAACTATTTTGCGGATTTTATAGCGGTTTTTGTACGGCCCGTGACCACGACTACAGTCTTCGAAAGGTCGAGAGAAAATTATAATACATAAACCGCGATAAATATATTTTTTTTGTTTTGTATCTAACATTCCGGTAAATATAAGAAATTATTATAAATTACTTTGTGTTATTTTTTGGACCAATGAAGTAATAACTATTAAATATTATGGAAATAACAAGTAGGTACCTTAGCATAGAAATAGCACTTGGAGATAACCTCAAAATAAGATTAGTGAAAAAATATGAGATCAACACGAAATCTTTCATCAAATATTTAAGACCTCGAGTATAACTTATTAATCTAACTTTGAAGAAATACGCACAATCTCGTAAATATTGTATTTCGATAGATATTAACATAATTTCGGCTCAGATCTACATTAATCATACGACTCGAAACATTACGTAAACATAAAACGTAACAACGATAATGCTGAGCAAAATATCCGCGTTATTAAGCAGTAATAAATCAATCTGATAAAACGTTTGATCGGCGATCGAGTTGTGACCGTTTTGTGAATATTGATTACGAATTTAAATGGGTTCGTCTTTGTAGGGTTTGTTTATGACTATTGTGTGATTATTTATTGCGAGAATATAGGTTTTTTGCAAAGAGACTTAAGGTATTTAACGTGGCATGACTACAATGATGTAGTAGACTTTTATTTATTGGTTTTAAGGGAAACATACAAGCAATAAGAAATAACATAAAATGAAGCAAGTTAGGTAGTAGGTACATGATTTAATTAAGTTTCCACAATTTACTCATTACCTCAACAGTACATTGAGTTGGTGATACGGACGTATATAATAATATACACATCCAAATAACCCCGAAGGGGTAAGCAGAGGCACAACTGGTGCCCCCACATTCTACCGTGTGTATTCTGTCCCATGATGTGATAGGGGGCGAGCCTATCGCCATACCCGGCACAAATTCCAGACTCCGGTCTAATACAAAGTAGACAAACCAATATCTCTTTGTCCGACCGAGGGAACCCGAGACCTCAGCACTGCAGTCGTACCGTAATACAACTACGCCACCGAGGCAGTCTATAACATACGTACATATGTTAAAATAAAACAAATTAATATTCAATAATGGTATTGAAACCGGTTGTGCAAGCAAAAAAGTAATAATTATGCAGACAAGACTTTCTATAAATACTGTTTTATCTTCTAGATTTTGGAATACAAATTGGCCATGTTATGATATAGTTTCCGTGGTGTAGCGGTTATCACATCTGCCTAACACGCAGAAGGCCCCGGTTCGATCCCGGGCGGAAACATTCCTTTTTGTAAAATTGTGTTAATTTCTCTGAGGTGATCACCAACATTGTAATTAATGGCAAAATGTTCTGATTGAGGCGTTTACCTAATTTAATTCTGATAATGCATGACTGAATACAAATAGATAGAAACATATACTTATGCATAATTTTTTTTTATCATACAATTTTGGTATTCGTACAATTACTATGGACAGAGTAACGTATCTATAGTTTGTACAGGTTTCTTCATTTCCGTATTTTGTAACGCAAACTATAGTAAAATGCAATCACTCACTTTACTTATTTTATAAAACCCATCTGTGTGTTTAACGCCTTATAAGAAAAAAATGTTGCCATCGCTATGGTGTATGTGTAGGCTCCTTTAATTGTTCCCAAAACAATATCCAATGCCACAAACACTTCAAACAAACAGTACCATAACGATAATTATTTTCCATTCCAGCTAAGTCAAAACCACTTGACCGTGCAAAATAGACGTGTTTGCATACAGCCAGTGATCCACTGTTAAACCGTCGAAAAATAAACAACTGGACGAGGTATATTCCGATCCCTTCCGGTCGGGTGGAGTTTTCATATTCGTGCCCCGTTGGGCGCCTAATTTAAAATTTGTTTGCCTTGGTTCATCGGGTTTTGGACACTCCTTGGGTATTGTGACGCTTCCTTACACTTACAATTATTTAATATAATAATATCGTTTGTATTTCATACTATCCTACTGCTGTAAATAAGCCCCTGCTATTCCTGACAAAGTATGCAACGTGTACTGAAATATGTATGTAATTATCGTGCAAAAGTAATGTATAAATAGCACGAGGCACAGTGAAAAAATTATGCTGCTTAAAAACGTTATATTGAAATTAACCAACTTCGCTGACTCAGCTACCCACTACTCGGGTCTTGCTCCGAAAGGAGAGTCGTCCATTGCCTCGTCGCTGTTAGATGAAGGCACCTATCTAAAGGACTTTCGCATCAGTGTAAACACAAATATTTTCCCGGGATTATAAGTAACCTGTGTCCTTCTTAGGGTCTAAAACTATGTCCATACCAAATATTATAAAAATCCGTTCGGTACTTCTGTGTTTATCGTATTCAAATAGATAGACACGGCTGGTGACTTTGTTTTATAATATGTAAGGATGTACTCCTGTAAAGTAAAATACAAATATTATTAAAATTAACAACAGTGCGTAAACAGCGTCATACATCTACTGCATAATTCACGAAGATATCATTTTCTCCATGTCTAAACAGCATATTTCCACAGCCATTTACAAAAAAAATATAAATAGGAATGTGAAAATTAACGCAAACGTAAATTATATATATTTTTTACAATTAATATTTCCGCATAATAATCTAAACAAACAGTGCAGACCTATTTACTGGTATAATATTTTATAACAAATTAACCCCTTATCAATATTTAAATGGCCGTGAGAACGAGCCTTTTGGCCCAGTGACCTCACTTTACCCCTATGACAGATGTGTCGATGACCAAACTGCCTTCCGACACGCGAAATAATTCTTAATGCGTTTAAAGAAGGTGCTGCTCGCGGTTCCGCCTGTGTAGGAGAAAGTTAGAGCATTGAGGAATAAGGTTTTTGTAGTAAAGAAATTTTCAGAACAGGGATAGTTGTTCAAGAGATATTTAAACAAAGAAACCTTAGCTTTATAATTTGAATTGTTACAGATTTTTTTCTGTATAATTTACAAAGGAATATTGTCGTAAAAGTAATTCAACAAAATGTTTATTTTATACAAAGTAACGTATTTCTAAGTGCTTTTCATAGTTTTAAACACTCTAATAACTAAAAACTAAGTGGTTTGATAAAATGTAAGGAAATTTGTAAAAGCTTTTGATGTTTTCGTTTTTTTTTTCACCCTTATCGGGAAGCTTGGGAATTCGGCGGGAACAGCCTCGCGTGACCATGGAAATATACAGCCAAAAAATAACTTAATTAAAAAGTAAGATATCGCGTCACACGCTTCCTTCTTTTTTACAAAAAAATATTAACACATTATATTTCGTTGTTTGTATAATGGAGAAACCATGTTGACGAAATTTGTAAAAATTATTTGTACATTAATAATTTTAAGTTTAGGGTGATAATGTAACTTCATGGAAATACAAACAAGGCTACCCATAGCGGTAAATATTATGCTGAAATTAAACATACGTAATATGACATTTTGTTGACAAGATGGACCGACGACCTGGTCCAAGTGGCGGGAAGATGCTGGGTGTGGACTGCCTTGGACAGAACATCATGACGTGTAATGCAAAAGGCCTCACCATTCGGCGGACATGAAGAAGAAGAAGGTGCGATCTATATCTTCTATTCTGTTCAAGCACGATAGTGTTGCTGTTTTGAAAAATATTGTACCAACGTTAGAACATCATAGGACGAAATACCCGAATAGCGAGGTCTAGTTGCACCATTGCCTACCTCTCCGGGGAGAAAGGTGATCACACTGTCATTAAAAACGAATCGGTGTGTTTTTGTAGTAACTGAGCTTTATAAAACATCTTATTTCATAGTTGGTGTTGCTATTGTCCATGGATAGTCTGAACGCTATAGTATCAGGCACTTGTTCCCCGAAAGGGACGGCAGAGGCGTATTTTCATGCTTTTTCCGTCTCATGATGTGATAAGTAAAATACATTATGCATAGAACCCAAGTCAGATACATTTTCCACATCACCTGCCTTACCTTAGTCAATATATTTTATATTTATTATTATTACTTAGTAACTAAATAACGATGGTGTCAACATAGTACTGCAATATAGAATAAAACCCAATATAAATGTATCTTAGAATATATTAATTGTAATCCGTTTTGTTGCCCAAATAAAATAAATTATACTTATATAATTAATTATTGTAGCCAGTGTAACTGCTGGACATAATGAGACTTAACATCGCACGTTTCAGGATGGCGAGCGCACTGGAATATCAAACAATACTTTGTAATTTAAGGTGTAGGATGGTTTTTCTTCTGTTTATAGGCAGTCGTATCGCTTACCATCAGGCGAATAGCAAGCTCGTCTCGTCAATCAAAGCAATAAAAAAGAAATTAGGGACGAGCCTATAAAAATATTTATATTTGAATACACACGTCTTACAATCGTCTCAATTCTTATATTATGTTTATTGCGTTTTAACTAGCTTTATTTCCTTCATTTTTCTTTGCGATTACGCATTTTTACGAACCACATGTCACCCCATGTAGGCGTCCCCAATCCTCTGTTTTCCTTTATTGATAAAAAGTATTGGGGTCCAATGTGCGATTGCAAGTTACGGATACGTTATAGGTTGATATTTTGATTTTTCCACTTGAATTCTGGGGTTGCTGTGAATGTATGGTGCAAGTTATAAGGTTTTACTTTATATTATGAAAGTGCAAATACAATAATAAAATGATAAAAATAGTTTCTAAAATTTACATAATAATTTTAATTTAGCACACATAACTGTCACACTAATCTCTAGATACAATCATTGATGAATTCAAACCATTTGCATTGCTGTAATAGTTGCCAGTTAATGCAATATCAAATTTACTTTAAATCCTTATCACTATGAACTCATATAAAGCGAAAAGCGGCGATAGCCTAGTTGGGTGTGGAACGGACTGCCAAGACCAATATCCGCAGGTTCAAATCCCAAGGGCACACACCTATGACTTTTCTAAAAATCATGTGTGTATTCTTTGTGAATTTATCGTTCGCTTTAACGGTGAAGGAAAACATCGTGAGGAATCCTGCACATCTGAGTAGTTCTCTATAGGAATTTCGAAGGTGTGTGAAGTCTACCAATCCGCACTAGGCCAGCGTGGTGGACTAAGGCCTTAATCCCTCTCAGTAGTAGAGGAGGCCCGTGCTCAGCAGTGGGCAAGTATATAATACAGGGCTGATATTATTATTATTATTTATGAACTCATATAGGTCTTTCTAAGTTCAGCGACGTATTTTCTTCCTTCCATATCCATCTGCTGCTCAGTGCCAGGTTTATATTTTTTGTGAGTGTACGCCACTTTATTTTATGTAGGTAGGTTTATGTATGTATGTAAGTATGTAGGTTTCTAAAATACTTAATAATTTTCCATTTGTTTGTATTATGGAAGGCATTTAAGTTAAATAAAAGAATGATTAATTAAATCGAGTGAGCGTCCTCTGAAATTTGCCGCCCCTAAAAGGCCGCCGCCCATAGGCCGCGGTCTATACGGCCTATTTACAAATCCAGGACTGCTGCTACTTACATTCTTTCAGAACAGATCGTCACTCCAACACACACATGTACAACCAACCTACGGTGCGATTCGAAGCGTGATATCTTCTATTCGCCTTGTTATCCATCATTGCGTTAAACACATTTTGCACGCTTATAGTAATAAAACGTGTCTAGCTCAAACGAGCGCTTATAACTTAGACGGCAAGCGAGTGAATTTTCATAACTTGAAGGGAAACATCGGAAATGTTATGTTCCATTCAACGTCCAATAAATACCTTGTTACCATTCGTCCCTTCCCCTACGTTTCAAAAGAGGAATGTACTCGTAATAAAAATTGACCGTCGGTTATTTGCCCGTGAAATGTTTATGTAATATATTACGGTTCATTTTCGCGTGAAGAAACGTAAAAGCGTGTAAATCGACGCAATAGCGACATGCGCTGCGTTAATTTTTTTACTGTGATCATTTTGTATTACTAGTCAGTTTTACCTACGATTGTATTTAAATTTAGAACAACCTATCGCCTTAGTTCTCAAAAGCCTAAAATCCTGTAGTACATCATTTATAAAAAAAAATATGCAAAAGAAGTTATGATAACGTTTAAAATTACCTATTTCCTTTGTTTCTAGAAGAAATGAAAGAAAATTATCAAATATTTTTCTTATGAAACGTGTGCTAATTAATTATACATAACTAATTACTTTCACGAATAACAAATATCTATCGTATCTTTATTCATTTATCTACCATATTACTTATTTTCGCCTCCGGAACCCTCAATACAAACAGAGTATATCCTTAATGCGCACATCTCATCCCTTTTGCCACGTACTCAATCAGGTCAAAACGTAAATTCACGCCAAGGTCGTACGCGAAGATACGATCGGTGATGCGATACAGGGGCGGTACGTGACTCGAGTGTTAACTACTTTTCGATCACAGACAAAGGTAGACATTGATACCTGTAGTACGGGTGTCTCTTAGAGGAGTCAAGTTTGCTTACTCACTTGACGAAGTCCTTAGACTTGAAACATAATAAGAGTTGCAGACTGAAAACAAAACAACGGTAGTTTAGTTTAGCTCGTATAACTTAGAATATTACTCATAGTTTCATAGTTTTCAGTGCACATGAGTATAAAAAAATATCTTAGCTATGCGAGCTAAGTTTACCATAGCTTAGATTTAGGTTTTCAATCCGCATTATAGTCTGTAATTGCATTGGTTTAGACTTTCAGCGTATTAAAGGTGAAGTTTTATATTTTATGGCAGGAGGAAACTATTTATAATATACATGTATGTATAATATTTTGGTATATTAAGTAGCTCTATTTTAGTATATTAAGTATCCATCAAAACACAATTTCAAAATAAATAAAGAAGGAAATTTCTATCACTTTTTCATGTAGTAATAAACTGCAGGTGTAGCTGTAACGTGTAAAGTCAATTGATTTAGATCCAGATGCGAATAAATCTGTTCTAAAATACTTATCTATAAAAACAACTGTGATCTATTTCCGCATCTGTGTTACAATATACCAAATATTCTCTGAGAAAGAATCTATTTTCCCATTTTATCTCGTAAACTTACCAGAAATTGATATTGAAACATTTTTTCTTTGGCGACTTATTCTTGTATTTTGTTATTACATTTACTTTTTATAAACGAAACAACGCGACGACACGGCTACGAGACAATGTTAAACTTTATTGACGGGACCTACATATATTGGTATAAATGCAAAAACTCAACTTTACAGGAGAGTGATTTAAACATTCTAAACTTTGTAAATTTGGCATAGTTCAACAGAAATCTTTGAAATAAATACTGAGATATAACATAGTTATGTACATTTAGCTATGTATATCACTTCTAAAAATAAATATGACGTCAAAACGTCTAGAATGATTTTTTTATCTAATCTTAAGGTTAGCCCAACGGGTGATCTTGTGAAGTTGAAATCGGACTACCAGAGCCCCAGAAGTCCCAGATGTACCAGAAGTGGAGCTATAGACAATTATTAGTGCTACTCGTGCGAAGCCGCGGCAGATCGCTAGTTCTATAATAATATAAATGGATAGGTAATAAATAACTTCAGACTTAACAGAAAGAGTTCTGAATGAAAGCTTTAAAAAATAATTAATTCACATGATCTTGTCTTATATTTTGGTTTTGTGAATAATTAGTAAATAATTAATTAAACTCAAAGCAAACAAAGAGAACAAACTACAATTCCCAGCAATTTCAGTAAACCTAGATTCGCAGCATCTAAAACACGTAAAACCGGTATCGAATGGTACCATAATTGCCGAAACTGCATTGTGAATTAAATTTTTTCCGAATGAATAAAACCCGTAAAAGCGAACGGACTTGTAATTTCGGATATAGTGCTACACGCTTGAGTAACGTCGCGTTTGTAAAAAAACGTTTCATATATCATATGAAATGGTTTAAAATATTGTTGGTTGGTGGTAGGATTCTGCTCTTATATTATCGAGACTTCGAGCACCTTCCATCTGATGAAAATTAATTTCAAAAATCTAAACATACTTTTATAGTATTTCACCTGATGTTAAATGATTAATAGTGTTCATTTAACACAAACATACCCAGGTGAGTTTTTTTGTTTTTGGGAACTGCCCTTTTGGTTATATTTGGTGGGCCCTACAGCTATCACTGGAGGCGCCAGCTGAATCTTCGCTGGCAGCCTGCAGCTGTACGGTCTTAGGGCCCGGGAGGAAGAAGGGAGGAGATAGAGGGAACGAAGAGAAGAGGAAGGAGCAGGTGTTACTAGGATGGTTGGAAGGGAAAGGGAGGAGAAATGTTCACGAACCCTTATAGACCTCACTGTGAACTTAGCAACCATGAGATATACATATGAGCTGTGTGCATGGGTGTGCATTTGGTGTGGAGAGTTATGTATACGATGTCCTCTGAAATATAAGGAGTGGGGGCAAAGGGTGACATTTTACGAAAGAAAACCCAACACAACATATAGATACTGATAGGCATAAATGCGGTTTGCAAATCGATCCGATGATAATTGGATTTTACATAAGTTACGCAAGGGAATACGGCAGGAATCGAATTATATGGAACCTTTGCCACTGATAAGGAGCATGTAGAAACAAATATCTACGGAAATACAATTATTATTAGTAATTAGCTATCGATCAATATGCCAAACTAATTAAAAAATCTTACTAAAATATGCCTATTTCAAATTTCTTCCGAATTCAGAAATATCCTCGTCTAGCAAGGGCTAGCGGACTACTTTATATGTTCTTCGCCTGAACCTTAAGACAAATAAATATACATGAAATGGTTTACGGCAATAGATACGGCTACATAAGTGAGCCTATAAAAGTAATATAAACGCTACGTAGAGTTGATATCTACTAAGTTAAGATACCTAGTAAGGTAAAGGAACCAGTGACGGTTAACTAAATTTTAAAATCTTCATAAAATCTTTTATTGAACGAATATTATAAATAAAAACGTATGATTAAATTGCGACATACCATTAAATATAATACAATTTAATAACAATATATACTTAATTAAGTAATGACAAATTTAAGTATTTTTTTTTTTGTATTTCAATGTAAGAAAAGAACAAAACCATAGTTGATGGCCATGTTAAATGAACCTGGCTATCTTTTGTCACATTACCTAACATTATTAAGAATTAGGATATTAAGAGGATCGTAGCGTTCTTCACAACTTACCTTTTTATCGACTAAGGTACCAATAATTATTACATTATGCCTTCTTAATATTATGCCAACTCGTAATATATAATATCAGGTGGTACATTATCGTTTTGCACTAGGCTTAAAAAATATTAAGTGATCATGATAACAATGAATTGTATTAAAACCTATTAGAAATAGTTCTAAACTTACTTAGTGTATAGTACACTTACTAAGTTAGTAACTTTGTATGCGATCGTTAAGTATAAAAATGGATGTAGCCATAATGGAAGTATCTTGTAATGTAGTTACTTACATTAACTTACAAGTTGTAAATGACTCTATATCGATACCTTTATGTAAATCAAGCAAGTAAATTCTGCATTATTTACTTTTTAAGTAAAGAATATTGATTAATGTTTAATTACATACCCAAAGAAAATTAAATAGTTGGACCTACATAGATTTCATATTATTATTGTCTTTTTAAATATTATAAAAATCTTCAATATATTAATGTTAGCGACATCTGTGGTGAAAACTTGATTTACCTTTTCTACTAAAGAACGGTTCATGTAAATTGACGCAAGATGGCGACTTAGTGTTGACGGATTAAATGAAACGATCAAAAATAATTTTATAATTTATAATAGCCATAATATAACATTAAAAATAAAATATTGTTTTTTTTTTATAATCAATTATAAGTAAATGTAACACTGGTACAGGTCGTTTCTGAACTAATGCCAGTAATACCAACACTAAATTCTATATTATCCCATCGAAACAAACGAAAATCTGTTCTCCTTGGCGTATATTTACACTTATATTTATTCAGAATTTTATTTTTAAATTCCATACTTTATATTAAAAAACTGAAGTAATATAACTATTTAAAAATTTTGGTTAAGTACTATGTAGATATTGATTTAGTTTCTTATAATAATACAATGTTGTTGCATCAATATTCAAACAAGAATTTAGCAGATCCAGATTGTACCGAGTGTTTATGACATAAATAAATATACCCAGACCGTAACGGTGTTTTATTTAGTCCAGCAACCCAGTTATGACGTTAGTAAAGTTGTGAAGTTATTGATCGACTTTATTTGCAAAATAATTTACAAACACTTGTCGCTTCAGTCTTTATAGTTCATACGTAAATTATAGTTACGTTGAAGTGGCGGTGTATTAAAAACCGCCGAGTATTTTTTGTTATTTTTTTAAATACAGAATAGTTTCACGGTTTACCGTTAAAAAAGTTAGAGAACGTGAAAGTATCGCACCTTTTTGAGTTACATATCTAACATAATGTTGGGCCAAATAATTTTGCTGGCCACGGCGGCTTTTTTCAATTTATTAGTATTTGTACATGCACAAGAAATCGATACTTATGATTTACTCATGCCTAATGTTTGGCCGCATTCGGTAAGTCTAAATTACTTTTCGTATATTTTAATTTTCTGCATTATTCTTGATTCGTCTTCAATTCAATAATGATTGATATGCACTTTTGCACTAAGTTTATTTAATGTTAACCTTTCTAAACTAGTTAACTATTTATAAAGGCAGCTAAATTATATTTAAATTGTTTATTAATTAGTTTACATACATTAAAATTATATCAAAATTGATACCTATGAGAAGGTAGTTATATCAATATACCTACAAAGTAGTAAATCAAGATTATTATGAACTAGGTGTTGCTTGCAGTTTTGCCCGTATTTAAAGCCATTCCTGGTAGCACTTTTAGTGCTTTGAACTACTTTTTACATTTGCGCCATCTATTTAAAAAATAGATTTAAAAAATTAATTTTTCCCATGGGAACAAATAGCCAGGATAAAAAGTAGTCTATGTCTTAATACAGGACAAGGTCTACCAATATGCCAAATTTCATCCAAATCTGTTCAGTCATTTCTGTGTGTACATCCAATAACCATCCAAACATTTGCATTCATAATATTAATAATATTATTAAGTACCAACAGTACTGATCTATTTGAAATACTTATATCTAGATATGTTCTATTTTACACTAATATCTCTAGTGGCAAAGAATAACATGCTACTATCCAGGACTTTGATATAAATAGCAAATTGGATGAACTTTAAAATAATAACCCTGGAAATAAAACCAGTTTGGTAGGGTTAACTGGTTTATTGCCAAAAAAACTAAACATTCATGCTATATGTATAAAAAGAATATAAAGACTATGACTTGATATAAGTAAGATTGTAACAAATATTAAAATATATTTTTAAGCCGCTTGTTCCGAGAACTATGGTTTAATTCCAAAAATGTTAAAACTTATAGCTACACTATCCTGGAACGCAATAAGCTATTTTTAAAAATAAAAATACAGACATAGGTTCCTTTCTTAATATTTGATACAAACCAAATTCCTCACTCAAAGCCAAGAACCATAGTATGGTGTATTTGAGCTGGCAAAATATAAATATAACATTATTTTTTAGATACAATTACCATACATATAAACACCAAAAGGCTAAAAAAAATAAAAAAGATTAATTATTGTGTGTGAAGTAATGTGCCATATTTATATAACATAAATTTTATAATCCATTTATTAATGGTGTAAAAATTACTATGTATGTAATATAACCTAGTTTTATCTAAATTGCTCAATCAGTGGGTATGTTTATGTTTTTATTGTTATTTAATGTGGTGTATACAAGCTTGGCATGTATTTATTACTGTAATGGTTTTAATGGATGTTATTTTCAGTCTGAATAAGGTCATGCTCATGGCTATATTCAAATGAAAGATTTAAAAAAATATATATTCTCATTTTGTATTTTTGCAACAAGTAGTATTTATCTTAATTTAGGAAATCATCTATATTAGCATCCAATTTCATTCATGTTTGCTTAAGAGTTACTTTGTTTAGTTTTAATAAACACATTGGTACAAACATTCAAAATTTCTTGCATTTACGTTATTTGTAAAATAAGATAGCAAATTAGGAATTGTATTAAAATTTAAAATGTTCCCAAACACAGTCATGTGAAACACCATAACATACCTAGGTAGGATTAGTCCTATAAAGACCTTAAATTGGTTCTGATAGAATTACAGCATCTTTATTTCAGCCATAATTCTTTTACAGTTGGTTTATGCTTCTTTGATATATAAAAGACTATGATATTTGATAACCTGCGCCAGGCATAGCAAATCTTTATTGGTTAACATGCCATAAAATATATAATGCCTATAAAGTGCCATACAGTGCTTGCCTTAAGTACTATAATCAGGGATGCTTTTCTAGCATCCTTTTAAAATCCAAAATATATCATTGTTTGTATCCTGCCTCAATTATTTTTGTTTTACTTGAATTATTTTGTCATGTATCATTGGTTCGCTATTCCTGACCTATGTTTAATCAATCAACCCAACTGCAGAGAACATAGGGGCCCAATGACACTGGTTTTTTTGGCCTTATGCTGCCATAACCATTAAAGATATAAACTAAAATTTAACATTTAGAAAAAAAAAAACATGCTACACAGACTTCGCGAAAAAAAAGCAAAAAGTAGACAGGCCATCTTTTGTTGATAACCAAAATTTTATTTTATCTTCCTTTATTTGGTAAACAGAATTGATTAAAAGGAACGAATAGCAACACTTATCCAAAAAAAAATCGGATTACAATGTCAGGTGAAATACAACCTTCATCATACATCATACAATCCATATTAGGTCTAGCATGGAAGACTAGCAAAAAGTATCCGAATTACTGTGACTAAATATTATAAACTAAAATTTAAAATTCCGGAAAAATACGCTACACAGACAAACCCGAAACAAAAAGAAAAAGGTAGACAGTCCATCTGGTGATAACCTAAATTTTATTTTATCTTCCTTTATTTGGGAAATAGAATTGATTAAAAGGAATGAATAGAAACACTTTATCCATAAAAAAGAAATCGGATTACAATGTCACATGAAAAACAACCTTATATGTATCCATAGCAGTTCTAGCACCTACTCAATACTCTTAGCGTGATTAGCGCGTTCCAACAAACAAATTCTTTAGCTTTATTTAAGAGATTCCTCTAATATTGTTAAAGTTAAAACGTGGCGATGATCACGTATCTACAGGCGATATAATAGGGAACCGGCCTATGTTTGATTTTGTTCATTATTCTATATATAATGGTTAATAATACGAAAAAGAAGCACTCCTGCGAAAACTGCATAAAAATTGGTTACAAAATGGGCTAGTAATTCATGTTTCAAATATTGTAACGTGTTAGAAGTGGGCGCGTTGTGGGGATATTGCTTCATCTCTTTCTTTCGCACGCATCGTAATTCCCGATGACGTCAAATGTGGATATTTTGTCTCTTTTCTGTTTCTTGTTAATTAGCCCTTCCACCGACATTCAAAGACTTATAACTTGTTGATTTTTTACCAGATTTTAATAATTCCTTTTGTGTTATAATTTATATATCGTAAATATTTGATAATAGCAAAGAACAAAAATGAGTCCGGTACCCTATTGTTCGTTAGCCCTCCTCTACAAAAATAACAGTTTTGTTCTTCAAAAGGGCATTAATATAAAAAAAGAGAAAATATTCCACGGAAAATTATTAGGTGTTAAAACGTACAGGAATTCCCCTTTTCGATACATTAATTGTGTAAACATTGAGGTCTGTGTCGGTCAAATGATGTTATTACGATGTAATAACATTGTCCGACCGCTCGTTTATTATTTCTGAGTTACGAAATACGTCGCTCCTTTCGGCTATTGATTTTCTGATTGTAACTTAATTGATTTCTGTTTCAAGGTCTGTTTTTCATTGCCCGTTATGGGTATGGTTTGTCTTTCAAGGCCAATCGATACATCCAAGTTACTGTTTAGTCTTGTTGTCATCAAGCATCAATGTTAGATCATTGTTGTATTCACGTTTGCAGGATATTGCAACCAGTGTTAATTACTGAGTATTATTGGAAATACGTAACCGAGTGAGGAGCGCAGAGACCTTGGGTCATCCATAAATTACGTCAAATGATTTTCATGACTTTTGACCCCTCCGCCGGTGCTTGTTACAGTTAGTCACATTTGAGGAACCCCCCTTGGTGTGACATCTTATGTTTTGCATTTATTACCTTATATGTATAACCAGAGATGGAATATATTTTTTGTTTAATAATATCAGCCCTGTATTATATACTTGCCCACTGCTGAGCACGGGCCTCCTCTGCTACTGAGAGGGATTAGGCCTTAGTCCACCACGCTGGCCTAGTGCGGATTGGTAGACTTCACACACCCTCGAAATTCCTATAGAGAAATTTTCTCAGGTATGCACGTTTCCTCACGATGTTTTCCTTCACCGTTAAAGCAAGCGATAATTCACATAAGATTTTGTTTACAATTAATGTTATATGTTTGAATACTGAAGATTTGCCATGTGATGTCGCGAAACTTATCACTTCTTACCCTTGTCATACTTCGTTGATCACCTCCTCTTTCTTAACGTGTGACGTAATTTATGGATGCTCCCCTTCAGCTGTTTTCTTTTTCAAATCAGGTGTCGCTACAATTTATAGGCAAGCTTACCATATATTTTATGCTGTTTTGTCGATCCCTATTCACTGGTATAATAAAAAACTAATCATGAAGCGTATAGATACCTACTAGGTTTCGTCGTGATCTTTTTAGCTAATAAAACGGAATCTTTGTCAATCTTTGTAGTTCAATTAGTTATATCTCTATAACCCCTTTAGATTTGTTGGTTCGCTGATAAGTTCTAGTACTATACGTATTTCGCTAGATCTAAATTCAGCTGTCATCGCAATGTACCTAAGAGATATATTGATAATACAGATTAGTACGTGCAAAACTAGCATTCAAGTCTTAATTTATACGAGAGTGGAGTCGGTTAGAGTTTATTTATCTAATGTAAACCATTAAATTATTGTAACAGCCGTTTTCAAGGTTTTTGTTGCACTATTTAGTCTGTCTGGTAATCGATCAGTGCAGCAGTTAGGCTCCAAGTAGTATATTCAATGGAGGCCTTAATTGACACAAGGCCCGGGCGAAAACAAAAAAGTGCCCCATAAAAAAAACGGGTAAGGTGTATAATTGTTGGTGATCTTAGTAAGACAAGGCACCACGCAAGGCGCATAGCGGTTGCTCTGTTCGTCCAGAAAATTCCCTGTTAAGATGCAAGACGACGTTAAGATTTACATTAACGCGAATGTTAGATATCGAAATGGAACAAATTTTCGGATTTTAACGCGATTTTAGTATAATTCTACTCTCAACACTTTATTTCAAAGGAAAACAACATTTCGATTTTTGTTAACATCAAGGTTTTGTCCTAGATCTTTTTAACGCATCATGTAGTCTACACACATACTTGCGAATGCAAACGCTATTAGCACAATTACTATTCTAATGAACCGTGACTTATTATTGTTTGCAAGTAGCCTTTTCAGTAACTACATATACTTATCTGTATAAGGTGCAAGAAATCCGACACAATATGTACATTCCTGTTTATAAAAATTTATTTATATTACCCACCCCATTTCATGTTTTTACAAGTGGAGATCAATCGATTTTCTTTGTCAGTCAGTTATCGATTTAAAAATACTCTTCAGAAACCACGCTTCATAGCTTTTAACTTTATTACAAGAGGGATGTTATCAAGATAAATAAAAGTACGCTGGCGTGAACACTTCCTAGCTATCGAATTAATGAAAGCATTGACGTGGCTTATCGATAATAAGCGTGGGCGAGATTTGAAGTGTTTGTAGATTTAAGTGCATATTTATTGCACGATAGTATGATTTCCAACTAGGTTTTAAGTTATAGATTATTCAAAAAATGTGGTTCCATTTTTGAAATGAAAATAGTTATGTCGTTTATTAGATACGGTTTTTCCTTACTCTTTTATCTCTTGATTACATACTTAGGCGCATATAAACTAAAGCCGTAATTCGTACATCAAAAAGAAGGAAAAATATTAAGATTAGTTTTTGCTTCGATGAAAGGAAGACAAATTAGAAGTTGGATATGCCACGTACAGAAGACATATTGTGCTGAATTAATTCGAGTACCTTATAAGCTAAAATATTAGCTATTATTTCTCCAATTGCTTAAAGTTTTGATACTATCTACGATCGTCAAGGACATTTGAATGAAGTAGTTTTATAAATTAAAAAATGCAAGAAGTTTTTACTGGAAAAGTAGTTGATTTTCCATATTTTGATAGCCAAAATAGTTGAACAACGATTTATAAATTTCGGAAACCTAAATAATTGAAGTTAACCAAAATGCAAAAAAAAAGATTGTAAGTAATTTGTAATACATTGCCCTGTAAGTTACAATGAATTGATATTTAGCAGAATCGTATTTTAATCTCTCAGAAGTATAGGTAGGTAGGTACTATATATAAAATAGGAGGTAACAACGAAATTTGTTGCGTTTCGTCCGATCAATAAACTGCTTAATAACCTTCAAAGGTCGGAACGCATTGAAGATTCCTCAATTGCCACGTCTATAACACGAAATGTTATTATTAGGAATTTAGAGCCCATTACATTACCAAACAGAGCATTATTATTCAATCTAGAATGTGTTGTTTTTTGTGTAGTTATAGCACCTGTCATCAGATCACTTTTGGTGATTCAGTTTGTATCAAAAATATATTTTAAACAGACTTTAAACAGTATAGTTATTTATATCAAAGTGCTCCAAAAGTGAATACCAATTGTTAAAAGTCTTCTTATTTGAAATGTGCGTGTGACATGTCACATCCTTAGATATTAATACAAAAATAACATTTAAAGAAATATGATAATATACGCATTAAAAATGTGCAAATCGTGATATGGAAAAGATATGAAGTATTTTACAAATTGTTGTTTTGTTATTTCCATGAGTAATCATTAAGTAACCGTGGGCTGAGCTCAAAATTTTTTGCAATTTCCATGAGATTGAGTAACCATTGCATGAGCGCATTTTTGTATGATAATTTTCCCAATGTTCAATTTAATGCACTATATAGTCTTAGAACTTTGATGTTAAGATGTATTTATTGTATTTTGTCAAAGGTAAAACTTCTAATATATTTAGCATCAAAATTAGATAGAATATCTTTCCATTATAAACATTTTGCAGACAGCGTGGGTTGATTGTGGGTGAACGCTTCGTCAAACATTGTGTGGATGAATCCATCGATACCGATTTCAATTCTGAAAATATTTATAGCACAAAAGTCATTGTGAGTGGATGGTGGATTATTCCGATGAAATAGAACGCATTTTCCTTTTAATATAATATCCATATTATTTGTGCGTTATCTCGAGCGGACTTGAGTTTGTTTATTTTAAAAGGTTTTCTTTTACATTAACAAGGTTCGTGTTCATTATCATTCGTGTTTAATGTTAATATGCACTTGTCAAAATAGAATTAAATACATATTTAAAAAGTAAAGGCAATAACTTTTAATAATATTTATGTAAAATAAATATAATTTAACGTGTGAGTCACATGTTTCATTAAACGTTGCATATTTCGTTTTATTTCTGCCAACGTTCGATGTTATTTTAAATTTGGAATCTTTTGAATTGCAATTTTTTTCCATGTTTTTCTTCTGCCAGTGTTCGATGTTATTTTAAATTTGGAATATTCCAAATTGTTGAATTGCAAATTTAGTTTTACCACAAAGTCCTTCAAAAAAGTATTTATAATTAAAAACAACCAACTTGTATAGGTTGTTTAAACGAAGAATTATGTAGGCTAGGTAAATACAGCTAATCTTATAATGCCGTAGATCTATTGACTTATATTTGTCTTCAAGAGTTATAAGCACTTGTACATCTTCATAATCCATTCATGACTCAATAACGGTGTCGGCAATTCGTATAATTCGTCATTTTGGATACATCATTTTCGCCGGCTTAATATTACAAGGTGCTATATAAATTTTGATTGATGTTGGAAAAATGATATACATTTTTATGTTGATAAAAAGTACAAGACAGTATTTCATGGTTATCCTTTTATTTATTTGTGCACTTTTCTTTTTTTTTTACTGCAAATACATAGAATCATGCGATACATAAAATTTAATTTGTGAAATAATATTATAGAGAACCTTGTAATAGTAAGCAAGCGTTTTCTCTTACGTTGCTACTATGTAAAAAAGACTTTAAAAATATCAGCCCTGTTTTAAATACTATCCCACTGCTGGACAAAGACGTTTTTTTACTATTGATAGATTTAGGCCTTAGTCTACCACGCTGGTCCAGTGCGGTTTTGCAGTCTTCACATACCTATCTTAGAATTTGTTATGAGGAATTACATTCTATAGTAAAATTAATTCTGTCGGCGTCTGACGTTTCTCATCTATATCCTCTTCGTCTCACGTATTTATATTCAAGAATGCAACACGTCCTTATCTGCTTGTAACAATCATGGATGCGATCATGAATGTCGATAAATTTGAGTGAATATACAAAAAGTATAGTCAGCGGCGATAGCCTGGTTGGGTGTGGAACGGACTGCCGAGACGAATGTCCGCAGGTTCAAATCCCAAGGGCACACAGTTCTAAGTTTTGTAAAAAAAATATGTGTGTATTCTTTGAGAATTATCACCTGCTTTAACGATGAAGGAAGACATCGTGAGAAAACCTGCATACCTGCATGGTGTGTGAAGTCTAGGGCAGCGTAGTGGATTAAGGCCTAATCCCTCTCAGTAGTAGAGGAGGCCCGTACACAGCAGTGGGACAGTATAGAAATAAAATTATAATCTATACAGTATGTAAAGTTAGGTGAGGTACCTGCTTACTATATTTAATATGATACATAACTATCATATTTAAAATAATTGTAGTCTCTACTTATATTGCGGTTTGATCTTTGAAAAGAAAAAAAAGGAATTTATTCTTAGTTCTTATTTATAATAAGTCTTGTTTGCGTAAAGGTCAGTGGTTAAAAATAGACTTGCACTCAGGATCAAATACATCTACATTAGTGAAAGGATTTTCAGTACCATTGCAGAGAAGTTAGAGATTAGCACGTTGAATTAAAATAAACTTTAGTACTATAACATTAGTATAGATTTTACTTTGTTATAAACTGTAGAGAATGACAATTTTTCTTTCCAGGATGAGTTGTACCTTTGTACGCCGATCAGGATTTCTCCCCGGACTAGTTATTACATAAGTAAGTAACATGTTACAAGCCTTCAAGTGAGATAATGCGTAATGCGTAAAGTCATTCTTTTAATCCAAGAAGAGGTAAGCGGTGAAACTAGTGGTCCCATTTTCCTCCGTGCGTTTCCGTCCCATGATATGATAGGGGGTGAGCCTATCACTATATCGGATGAAATTACAGACTCCGGGTTGATTCTGAGCAGAAAATCCAATATCACTTTCGAACCCGGGTCAAATTGCAGTTGTACCGTAATACAACTACGCCTCCGGGACAGATATAAGGTTAATTAATAATTAATATTATGTTCACATGATATAGTAATAAAAAATAATATGAACTCTGATTTTTTAATTTTACGCGATTGTTAGATAATGAAATAAAACTATTTTACGGATTTTTTCGCAGGTTTTTATGTTATAATTTGCTCTTGACTTTTCGTAGACTACGTCGTCTCGGGACTGAGGTGTTGGTCGTCCGAAAAGTCAAACTTCCAATATTTTTTTTTTTATGTGAATGGCATATGTAGTCCATTTTGCATGTTAGGTATTCATTTTGTACGATAATATTTTTTTTTTCCAGCCGGATTCAAACCCAATGCGACTATGCACACGGCGCATCACATGCTCCTATACGGATGCTCAGAACCTGGCTCCAATGATTCCGTGTGGTAAGTACGAATATATACGTGATTAAACTTTAAGGGCTTACGCAGACGGCGTGTTTTATTGGTATCGGATTATTGAGATAGGATCAAAGATTAAGATTGGCATCGTTTACTGAAAACGGTCGATAGTCACGTTCGAAACGCGTTGTCAGCTTGTTTAAAACAGACGTGTGCAATGGCTCTTGGATAAATTAAATAAGCAGTTTTATCGAGATTAATCGCCCTATAAAGCCGCCGTTATTGCATGTTGAAAAACTATATTTATAAGAAAATTGTAATACAGTTAGCCACAGAAATAGCTGACAAGATCAAAACTTCAAAAATGTTTCTACACTTTACTTTAATCGAAATTTTATATTTTCTTAACATAAAATAGACTCTTATATAAAGTCCTTGTCCTTAGACTTTGACAACGTTTACTATGGGATATATCATAAATTACAAAATAGCTTAACGGCAGAGCAGTTCTCTGTATTACCATTACTAGTTATGCAATTTTAAATTGAAAAAAAAAAAAATTAATATTAAGGAATCAATCAAGCACTATGATACTGTAAGGTAGATAATATTAAGAGATTGTAATTAATGTATATATTTTGTAAGGTAGATATTATTTTAGGAGATTGTCTATTGACAATGTTTTTTATTTTAGGAGTTGCGGCGAGATGCAAAGCAATGGCGTGGATCAAATCTACAACACCGCTAATCCATGCCGCGCTGGATCACAGGTACTTACAGTTACTTGAACTATCAAGTTAGTGTTCAAGGTAGTAACCTTGTATATGTTGAACCGTCATAAAAAAAATTAAGGATGTTGTTGAAACAACTTAATATTTTTTTAATTATAATGTACAAACGGCTTGACTTGGTTTTTATGACCAGCCGTTTTATGTCACCAATCCCCCTTGGAGATTTCAGTTCCGTGCAAATTGTGTTAGAAAAATCCTTAGTGTTTCTGGACTTGGAATTAGTCCCTAGTCCCTTCACTTTGGCATTTTACCAAGAATGTAATTGCTTTCTTGTCTATGTAAAAATCTTAAATATTTTTTTTGTTTTAACTTGTTATGGGCTGATCTTGTCATTAAATAAATATGGAAGATATATAGCTATATATTGTATGGGTGAAATATAATCTATGGATATATATATATTAATATGTCGGTTGATAATAAATGTGTTATCTTCCAATAACTGATCAAGTGCATTGGGGCTTTATAGCCATATTTCAAACAATTTATCAACATACATATTATATGGAGTTTGTATATTACTGTAAATTTTCCTGGTAACCATTGCTACCTTTTTACTTTTTACTTATTTTACCTCTACTTAATTTAATAATACAATAAATTTAGTGATGATTTTCCTATTGTAAATATTAATAAAGAAGGAAATAATTATATATTACAAAGAGAAAAGCATTGAATTGTAGTAATGTAAATGTTCATTTTTGTGTATTAGCTTTGAAATATATATCAGTTAGTTTATACCTTTGAAAAACTCTATTGAAGTACTTTTCGCCTCTTGAGTTGTATTCGCCTCATTGTAAAGTAAAATGTTTTAAAATGTATTACTCTGGTCATTACACTTCTTTTGGTAACATAATATTGATTGACTGTTGTAATAATAATAACGCAGTATTTTATGTTGTTAATGCTCTGTATGCTTCTTAATTGGCTTCCATGTTCTACTATTGTATTATTATCATATATTTCATTTATGCTCAAGTGAAAGCTGCTGGTGTGATTCACTGGAAAATCAATCAAAAGACTTAAGGCGATTCCTCAAGGTCCATTTTCATACATTTTGTTTCACCTTTAATCTGGGTAACTAAACAAGTATTGGCAAGTAAAGAATTTCAATTCACGTCTAGTTAGTGATTAGTTTTTATTTAAATTCTTTACTTGCCAATACTTGTTTAGTTACCCAGATTAAAGGTGAAACAAAATGTATGAAAATGGACCTTGAGGTATCGCCTTAATGGATAGTGTATAAGCAATGCAGTGCATATAAAATTAAATTGAATACAGCTACCGACCAATGACTGGTTACCATGCAGCTGATAATGTAGTTTATTAAAATCCCCACTGCGGGGAACACCTATACGAAAGTTCATAAGTTATAAAAACATGATAGAAGTCATGTATTCGTGAGTGGTAATACCAATAATTCTGTTGGTTTTATTCGTGATTTTAATTAATAGTTTTTTATATAATGTTGCACTTCTTGCAGTTGTGTAGCGTAATTTGGGTGTAGGTTGTTAAATTATCATTGCTCAAAAAATGGTAATATGAAGTCTTATTTCTTTTTACTTTTTTTCATGTGCCAGTGGCTAGGCGGAAGGGGGGGGGGGGGTTTGGGGTGGCATTCAGGAGGCAAGAACCTGCGCTGAGCCAACGTCTTTCTGTCATCACTACATAGTATAAAACAAAGTCGCTTTCTCTGTCCCTATGTGTGCTTAAATCTTTAAAACTACGCAACGGATTTTGATGCGTTTTTTTTTAATAGATAGAGTGATTCAAGAGGAAGGTTTATATGTATAATAACATCCATTAAATAGTGGAGAAATATTGCACCCGTGCGAAGCCGGGGCGGGTCGCTAGTCTATATTAATTGAAACAGAGTTATCCGATTTAGGGTCCGTGGACCAATAGGGCTCTATAAAATTATCCTGTGAATGTATACCGTAGAAGCTTAGGCATAGATGTCTACGCAGTAAGAACCAGAATAAAAATACGACATGATACATTTTTTATACCTTTGTCTAAAAAAGTCGACAAAAACAATTCCCGGCTGTTTGAATTAATACTGGTTATAGTTAGATATTATACTAGCACTACTTTTTACTCATGATTTGTTTAGGCCGGGTACACATTGCTAAAAAATAACGTATTGTGTCCAGATTGTGTACGCGTGGGCTAAAGATGCTCCGAGTCTGCAGCTACCAGAAGGCGTCGGTTTCCTCATCGGCAAGGATTCCCCGATAAAGTATTTGGTGTTGCAAGTTCATTATATGCACAAATTTCCAGGTAAATATAAAATTTTAATTACTTTACAATTATAAATATATTAGTCATAAAATGTGTCAACTCTTCTACATACCTTCTTTAGTTTTGGTGATATAAAAATATTTCACTGAGTCATAAAATGTGTCGCTTTTTCTGCATACCCCTTTTCTTTAGTTTTGGTGATATTAAACTATTGTATAAAAATAATCAAACTTAAATATAAAATATACTAAAATATAAGATTCAGCTGATAGTAGCATATACTTTATATCCGCCCGAATAGCGACCACCATACACAAGGTGTTAAAACCCACCATAGTGGCCCACGTAAGTGTCGCGTTCCGGGATCAGCCCGTGTATATCCGGTTCCAACGGGCCGGCAAATTTGTGTGGCAGTCGAGGGGTACTCATTTCTCGTCAGTCGACATGCTATTGCACTTTCATCATCATCAGCCGCATAAAGTCCACTGCTGAACATAGGCCTCCCCAAAAGATTTCCAGTCGGTGGGGATTCCAATGGGGGGGGGGGGGGGGGTCGTTCATTGCCGTTCCCCGTTAAAAAAAATATCTACAGATATATTGCAAAATAGCAGAAAATCTAGAATTGATAAAATCCTATTTATTATTATATTATAATAAACTGATAATAAGTATATTAATACAATATTTATATTACACAACTGACTAAAGTAGATGTAACATTGGTTCAGATTTGTTCATAACATGGTCACAAAGGTATTTTATTTTTCTGTGAGGTTGTTATTAAATAAATCAATATTATGAGATCGTGCGTGTTATTGTATGTATGTTTACTAAACAAAAATATTATGAGACTATGACATGTCATTGAAAGCATCCAGTGTTGACAAACGTTTTTTCATTTCCAGTGGGTAAAACAGACAATTCTGGCGTTTTCCTGAAATACACGAAGACCCGGTATGTAGTAGTTTATTTGGAATATAGGTACCTATATTTTTTTTTTCAAATTGGAAACGTTCAAAATATTAGTATGGCTTGTGAATGGAAATTTATTGACAGCCCAAGTACCAAGACTAGTAACGGAATCTCATAGATAGTAAATAGTCAGTACTTGAGCCACTTACTTTTTACATAGTCTTTTTTTTATATTTTATTGTCTCTTAAGTTTTCTTTTCGTTTTTCAACCTCCTTTCCTACTTCTACCATTCTGCCGTTTTCTTTTTTTGAATTATCAGGAAAAGGAAAAATCAGAACAAAGTATTGTTTGATATGCTTACGAATGACTTCTGATTGGTTTATTTTCGGGATCAGTTCGAAGATTAAGATGGGGATTTAAAACAGCTGTTAGTTACAACTATTAATCTCTGTTCTTATAAGTTACTAGCGACCCGCCCCGGCTTCGCACGGGTGCAATATTTCTCCAATATTTAATGGATGTTATTACACATATAAACCTTCCTCTTGAATCACTCTATCTATTAAAAAAAAACCGCATTAAAATCCGTTGCGTAGTTTTAAAGATTTAAGCATACAAAGGTAGGGACAGAGAAAGCGACTTTGTTCTATACTATGCAGTGATAACCAGTGCCGGAGGTGGTGGGAGTGGAAAGTAAGGGTGTCTCAGTGTGGTCGCCCGTAGCGCCGAGAACTTAGTGTAGCACCTCAGATTTCGGCTAGAAAGTCATCATTGATATTATGCTATTGCTTACAAAGATACAGCTGGGTCCTCCAGCAAAAAGGAAAAAAAAACGCACTGGACGCTCGAAAGCCACAGCCACTACCATAACTATAAGATAAACGTCACGTGGAATATTTTATGGCAATATTAATTTCCAGCATGCCTCGCCAAGCTGGTGTGATCCTGCTGGGTACGGGAGGGGTGATCCCCGCTCATGCCGTGGAACATATGGAGACGGCCTGCACCATGCGCGAGGACAAAGTCCTGCATCCATTCGCGTTCCGTACTCATACTCATGGACTTGGTACGGTTTGTTAATACATTATGAACTCTGATTGTTTCAAAATAGATTATATTTTTTAGTTCACTTGACTACTTATACACATGGATTTGGTAATAAGCTAGTAGGTTATAAATTTATTTATTACAAATAGTTAAATAAATTATATTTAGATATATTTGTATATTTTGCAACTAGAGTCTACATTCAAAAGTTACGTATTTTTGACCGCACTAAAATGCAAGTCTTATATCATGGAGTTAGATTGCATGAAGTTTTATATTATTATTTTTAAGTTAGATGACCAGTATCCAAAGCAATATTCTTGATCGTTTAACAGTATTATAAAATTCTACTAAGCTTAATAATCATTCTAAATTCTTAATACATTCGTGAAAGGGCTAGTTTTGATATGTTAAACTAATTTCGTTTCCCAGGTACGGTGGTAAGCGGCTACGTGGTACACCAGAAAGAGAGCGGCGACGTATGGAGCCTGCTCGGCAAGAAGAACCCCCAGCTGCCCCAAATGTTCTACCCCATACTAGACACCTCTCCTATAAAGCAAGGAGATGTGCTCGCTGCTAGATGCACTATGAACAACACTAGAAGTCACACTGTTAGCATTGGGTAAGTTGTAGTAATCTGTCGTGTATACTTGTTTTTTTTCTGTTACGTGACTTACTGACGTTACAAAACAATGTTGCTTAATGTCAGGTATAGATAATGCGGTGGTACAGCACAAACTGGGCTATCGCACATGAGAAATGTTCTAATCCCATTTATTTCGCTTTGTAGTGTTCATGCGATGATTACTCATCATGTGACTCGTTTGCCGGCCGTCAAATTATGCGTCACATACCATCAGCGGAGCGGTTTTTCGTCCCATCATCAATAAATATTAAAAAAGATCAATTTTTTTCAGCTCCACAAATAACGACGAGATGTGCAACTTCTACTTAATGTACTGGGTTGAGAACGACACGCCGTTGGAGCAGAAGTATTGCTTCACCCCCGGACCGCCATACTACTACTGGACACAAGCCCGGGAGAATTTCAACCGCATCCCGGACTTGGAGGCCAGCACGCTGTAAACAAGTCTTACGACATTAGAGAAACGAGTTCGTGCAAGTAAGTTTTTATTGATTTGTTGTTACAAGTAAATGTTTTAAATTCGTATTAGATACAATCATATTACAATTGATGTTGTACAATAAAGTTTCGCAACAGCGGGCGTCATGGTGACTAAGGGTTTATGACACATTAGCTTCATCTAGGTATGCTGTGTGTTGTATCTTGTTGCCAAAAGTTTTATTTTTGTTGCGTATCGATTATAAATTAATTATTCGTTCAAATATCGAACGGTGTCCGTATTGTCAAAGACAAAGACTTACCGCATTTGATAATTTCGTTAAAAAATATTTGTAATCATAAGTACAGACATGTCTTGGGACTTGGTTCATACAAGTCTCAAAACATCAGACACAATATTTTCGGGATGAATATTCAGACTTTTGAAAGTTGTTTAATACATACGACTCGTTTCGCTAGACGGTTATAAAGTTTCGTATTGGGAAATACTTTGGCAGCTAACAACAGTATATAAGAGGCAATTATGTGTAGAGTAAGTATTGTCTGGGTAACATTTATTTGTGTTTTTTTGATACGTTCAAAATTATTTTTTCCTCAATAAATACAAATACATTTTGCAACACATTGTGAAATCGATCTTTGTATATGTGTAAATGCATGCCAGATGAGTAAATATTTGACTCGTGTGGTTGAATAAATATTATTTTATATAAGAAATACTTGGAAAGTTTTGGTTTTTTGTATTCCAAGGATATTTATGTCCGGAGACTTGTTATAAATTATAGCAGTTAAGAAATATTTACCCAGTTAATACTTATTCTATGGTCTGGTATTGTCTATAACTTCTATATTATATTTCAAGACCACATTAACCAGGCAGCTAAACTAAAGTTAATCCTACATGAAGGATATATCATAAATATAAGATATATACGATAAGTCATAATTTAAGTAGCTGTCAAGTTATTTTTAATAGTTACGAGTAACGGAAATAACAAATTTATAGTATAAATATATACCAAATATGCACAATCTCGATTTTTTCTTTAGGAATTCGTCTTATATTAATATGAGTTATATTTATTATTTTTGACTTCGATTTTAATATTCTATGTATCCTATGAAATATCAAGTGTGCCACAAATTACTCTGCGTATTTTAAATAGATGTAAGATGTGTTTGTCTAATTTATGTTGAATCAATTGAATGTAAAAAAATATTAGTCTGAAGGAAGCAACAAGAAAAAAAAGTAAGATCTTTCCAAAATCTCCCAAAACATTGTGGACAAAATTGTTATTTTATATTAAATACTTTACTGAATTTAAGTATTAAAAAAATTATAATTAATTACTAGTTTTATAAAATTCATATAATAATTGATTACTAGTGTATCAAAATTGATTTTTTTTATTTATTAGTCGTAATCATAACTGAGATCTGAGGTACTTATGTTTTTTTAAACATTCCAACTACTTTAATGAATACAAGACATTTACACATTGCTATTTAAGTATATTTATATTAGAGTTAGTAAAAAATGTGTTAGTATTAGTAAAAGAATTTTCGTGAACATTTAAAATGTTCTTTCGTTTTCTCGTCTAATTATAGATGGCATTGAATCTAAAGACAGATATAACAAGGCTTTTATAATAATTGTATCGATGCTTCTACTAGAGATCTGATTTTCTCTGTATATTTTAAGCGGATATATCTATTTTACTATAATATACATGTTTCTAGTCAAACTCAGCAAATAAAGACTTGATGTAATATCTTTAACATATAAGATATATATCGCTGTATTTACTATACAATACTAACGTAATCTATATCATAATGCATTAATAGTTTAATATTTATTAGTATTTAGAAAATTTGTGAACATTCATAAATTATAGAGCAAAAAATTTTTTTGCATGTATTGTACGTAGAAGTAATTTTCTATTTACTTCATGATGCAATGGCCATGAGCGAGTACTAACATTCTACAATGTGTCATAAGTAACACGAACGGGTGGTTCGTTTGATAGTGAGGCTTCTGATTGGTCGAGATACTACCGTGTGAGTCACATGTTTGTCTCTCGACCAATCAAATGCCAACGACACGGATGTTCGTTTCGTGTCATGATACATTTTACTGTTTCGGTCTTGCGTGTCCTGCAGATGTTGGTCCTATATAAAATTCAAATACTTATACAATCATTTGTAAAGTTCACAAATTTTCTTTACTCTACGTAATTTATTACACTGTAAAACCTTTTCGACGACTTGGACTTGTATCATGGACTCCGATTTATGTAAATAGTTATATTTTAAGGTTTTATTTTAAATAGGTAAGATTATGTCGTAACCGACCTAATGTTAGATCTGAACGCAATTTTAACCTCAAAGCTGTATTGTATATTTTTCTATAAATTAATTTTTAATATTAGTGTGTGCTAAATTCTTTACAACGCCATCTGTCATGACTTGCGGGTATCTTAGAAAAATGTTTGACGTATAATATTATTTTTAAATAAAAATTACAACACTAGAAAAAGACAAAGTAATCTGTGTCTTTATGATGTAGTTTTAAAGACTACAATAAACTGATATTTTAAACATACATTCCATTTTTTTAACTTTTACACGAATGTGTTTTAAAAAATGGGCATATTTATTACCAAAGCCGACAGTTTACATTATTATCAATTTATAGTGAATTATAAACACGTCATAGCGCTAAAATATATATTACGTACTTAATGTATTACCATATAGATCGACCTAAATGTATAAAGCGAAAGGTTTAGATTAGCAAGATAACTTGCAGAAGTCGACTTCCAAAGCAATTTTTATCATGCAACCTCTAACGGTAAGCTGACTTCTGCAATTTTTAAAATCATGCAGGACTTGCTGCAAGATATTATAATCGCATTTGGAAGTTCTTGCCGAACATATTGCAGCAATTGCTGGTCTCAACTTCGTTTTACAAATAAATCAACTGTAGATTTAGAAATTTCAGCCCCGGCCAAATATATTTATATTTTAAAGTATGTACATTTTCATTTAAAATATAATATGATATCTATAGAATGATATTTGTATATATTTTTATACTGTTCAAATTATTTTTTTAAAAGAAATAGCTGAGTCTGCATAACAATACAACTTTGGCAATTTTGTTTAATATATTTCTAAATACTTTTTAAAAATGTCCAATAATTTAGAGTGAAAGGTACAAAGCAAAATTACGAATTTCTTTAATATTCCTATTTTTTACTTTGTATTTTAATTTTCAAAAATTTTACACGCTCCTGATATTGGTATTTCTATTTTTTTTTTTATTTTATATCAGCCATAAAATGGCAAAGGAAGGCGATTTATTCGATCGTAATCTAAAAAAAAAAAAGTGATTTCATTATTTACAGATTGCTATACATTGCTATACATGCTATACATGAATCCGAATTTTGCAATCTGACAATTTTAGTGAGTTTATTTACCTTCCTGTAGTTTGCACAATGTTAAAATAATCTTAGAAATGGTTACTAGAACAAGTTACTACACGACACTTCTTCAGGTAGTCTGTTCATGTGTTATATTAAAAATAAAAGTATTGTTAGCATTTGCGTAAATATTTTCTTAAGTATGTTAATTGTAGCGACTATTAAGTAGCAAATAATGCTTTAAAACAATACTATCTGTATTTCTTTGTAATTGGAATTATTTTTGTTTAACTCAATTACCTAATGCCTGCGAAAATTTTAATACATTGTAATTTAATTACAAAGTTGTTATTTTTATTATGAGCGCCATCTAGGAGCAGTTTTCCTAAACATTTTCTTTCCACTGTACGGCTGAAATAATTATTTCTTTGAATATATTTATGCGTTATTATGCAGATGTGCTTATGTGTATTAGTATTAAATAAATGTCAAAATCATATCGACTTGTGTATTTGAAAGAGTGCGTTATTGTATACTGCGCAATTAAAATGCAACTGTATTGGATTGGAATCAAGTTTGGTTTAACAATCAATATTGTCTGATACTATCATTTAGAGACTGTACAACATAGATGATGATCTTACTTTTATTTTATTTTATTAGACAAAAATATAATTTTGTTTATAGAAAAAGCATAGACAAGGAAATTAATGGTCGGCGTCCATTTACGCATGCAGAACCAAACCCGTACCGCAATGTCCCAAAATGGAACAATGGAAAACGAACTTTATTAATGTGCCGTATTATAGTACATTTTGTCATCTTATAAATTACATTAAAATGACCGAAAATGTATTATATATCGCATAGCTTAGGTTTCTTTTTTCATCGCTCGGGGCAAGGCGGTGCGGCTTTAGTAAATGGACGACGACCAAAATAGTTAAAGCAGAAAATTGATATCGCGTTAAGTATTGATAAAATGCCAATATTGTGTAGGTATGTCTTAGTGCGACTAAGGAGTATTGTATCGCTCATAGAGTCCTGAAATTCCTATTGTGTGAAACCTCATGTTAATTATTAGAATGTGACATAGATGAAAAATATATTATGAAATATATTTTAAAATTGGAGTTTCATTTTTCAATTTTGACCCAGAAAATAAACTTTAAAAAATAATAGTAATACCAACTACACGTTACTTTTAAAATTTTAGAAATCGAACTACTATTTTTTGTTTTTTGTTTCTTTTATTGTTTTACAGCCAGCTTCAATAAACGAACCCAATCTCAATCTTTAATCCATTTCCGAGAATGAACCAATCAAAACGATTCATTTGTAAGCATGTCAAAAAATCCTCTGTTCTGCTTAGTGCATTTTCGAGATAGATAAATAAGAACGATTGAGATTATTTTTTGAAAATGGCGGTTAATGACAGCTTACCAACGGTCGGATTTGACATATATTGAAACAATAAATCATATTTCTAGGAACGTATTGAACTAACCACTTCAAATAAATCATTAATAACACTAAAATGACCCCACTTAGCACGAGGGTAGGAACACGATATGCTACAAAAACTCCAGGGCTCGGGGCGGGGGGTCGCACGTTTTTTACAGCTGCGTGACCCCCGCCACGCCGGCGCGTGTGGCCGACTTAATAAGGCCCGTGATTTTGTTATTGTTTTAAAAATTGCTAATGTACAGTGAAAGGTGTACGAAAAAAGTTGTTTTGGTGTTTGAGATTTGAAACTGAAAGCTGCCATTATTTATTATTATGGAGGTAATGTTAGACACACATCACCTATTTATCCCGGAAGAGGTTTGCAGAGGTGCAACCAGGGCACCCACTTTTCGCCAAGTGTCTTCTATCCCATGATGTGATAAGGGGCGAGCCTATCGCCATATCAATAGCAGAAAAACCCTAATATCACTTCGGTAATGTGTTGAGACGTAGTATAATTGGTCACATATTTATACTACGTTAGAATTGAACGTGACCGTTACTTTGTCTTTCTCAGTTACTAGATATCTATTTGGACTTCAACTAGTCCGAACATGATAACCCGACGTAATTGAAAACTGGAAATAATTAACATCCAGATTTCTCTTCACACGATAGTTACCCATATTTTTTTAAATAAAAAAGGTGTAGACGTTATGTGATTCCTTTCTTGCCGAATTCCGGCCACGGCTCAATGGAGATCAGGTATGCAGGAGATATAGTGCACAATTATGTACACAATACACAGGTACACTCTTTGTTCCTTTACTTTCACAGTGAGACGGCAATCCAACATGACCAGAGAGAGATCAGGTGTAGGACCAAAGGCTTTATGTGATTCAGAGATAAGTTATAAACAGTCTCCAAACGGCACGTTAAAATTTGGCTAATTAGCATAGTTTGTTGTCTCAAGAATGTTCGATAAAATGTTATGATAATAATGAGAGTGACATGTCTTTCGCGTCACATTTTACCTAGTTTGTTACAAGGTTTTTAAGTTATCTAGGGCAATAATGCGCCATTTTTGTAAAGCCCTTTATCTGTGATAACGGGGCGCTTCTAATATGTCCATCTGGAAATCTTTATAAGAGGCCTATGTTCAGCAGTGGACATCCCGCGGCTGATGATGATGATGGTATATTGTCCTACTGCTAGGTTCGGGCATCCTCTGCTACTGACGGGAATTAGGCCTTAGTCCACCACGTTGGCCTAGTGCGGATTGGTAGACTTGACACACTCAAAATCCCTGTAGAGAATTATTCAACTATGCAGGTTTCCTCACGATGTTTTCCTTGTCTAATCGTTAAAGCAAGCGAAATTCACAAAAAATTCACGCAGTTTTATAAAATGAGTTGCGTGCCCTTGGGTTTTGAACCTGCGGATATTCGTCGCGGTAGACTTAACATCATTCGTTACCTTTAATAATACCTTACATAAAAAACTAAGCCCATTTCACAGCACAACCCACGCATGCACGTAACGTTTCTATTATGAAACAAATGCGCATATATGCATATTCATAAATGGCTTGTAGTATAAATAAGTTACCGTAAATACATTCTACGTAACAGACACACCCGCGGAAGCCCATAAATAAATAAGCGTTATGAGATGGTAAGCCTATTTCTAGTTATATCTATTTAAATGCTAGTCTCGTGGAACTATGAAGATAATATAAAAATATATTATGTAAGACTGTAGGTACGAGTACATCCAATGATGGCTACAATCCCCAGTCATAAGGGACCGGCTACAGAGAGAGAGAGAGAGAGAGAGAAAGAGAGAGAGTAGGTAGCTGTAATGTTTACGTTGCTAAATTAGTGATAAGGAAATTGTAGTATAATGTTGCATTATGAGATGTCAATGTCTCTGGGTAGCAAGAGTAGCGCTGTGCCGTATTGTATCTTAGCAAACTGAAATTATTAGAGATTTTTCTTTGTTTAATGATTTAGTCCAGCAAATAAGGCGGCATGGCGACACGATGCTGGACAGTTCTAATATACTAGTAAACATAAATAACTAATATATAAATAGAATCGTATATGTGATAGGATATATTTCATATCCACCCGGATAGCGACCGTACACAAGCTGTAATCCCGCCATATTGGCCCACGTGAGGATCTCGTTCAGGGAACAGCCAGTGTATATCCGTTTTCAACAGGCCGGCATAATTATGTTCACTGCCGCGTGCTAATCTTTCGTCAGTCGACATTCTATCGGACCCGACTCCACTTAACATCAAGTGCAATGAGGTCACATTGCTGTGCGTATAAAAGTAGGCTGTCATTTCCACATTTTGGTTTGTTCTAGGCCCCCGATATGTTCAATATGTTAATCGTCAAAGCACAAGTGCCTCATTCACAGTTTCCAACGTCGATGGACTAGACATCGCGTGTGAAGTTGACGCGACGTTACATCGCGTGGCACTACGCGTGCCCTCATGAAATTGGCTTCTAGGATTATGCGGGAAAGTGTTGCTTGTAAACCGATTTAAAACACGTGTTGCATAACAGGTGAAGGTGAATGTATGATCATTGAGACGTGGCCATGCTTTTGACAATGAATGAGTTGTAACACTGAAAAAAATAATAATAAATAGGTGTGACATGATTGGATCTTTATTGGTAACGGCATAACGCCGAAATAAACCTTAGTCCATAATTAGGATTTGAATTTAGTGTGTAAGCTGTGAGGATTTGCTTTCTACACCCAGGTGAGACAAACAAAGGCATACTTTTTTCAAATAAGTCGCAGTAGGTTACTATTATTTGCACGGTATTACCGGCATGCCGATTGCCCGTTATCACATTCTGGAATGTAAATAAGCTCCGCTGAAGGTGCATCAGTTGTGACCCTATCCTCTTCGATGAATATGTAACTGCGAAGTGTTTAAGATCGGAAAATATATGGAAACAGAAAGCAACAACTTCATGATATCCGTATTTTTCAAACATGAAAAGACAACGGTATTCTAAATTCAAATTGTACCTAAAGAAATTATGTATTTGTTCATATTTTTTTAAAAAATATACAAAATGCAAACACTGAGAAGTTGAAAGGTTAACTCATAAAAAAGCATATTTCGTAGAAACAACTATAATATGATTTATGAATGTTAATAAAGGTAAGTTATACATAAAAAAAAAAATTAAGTCAATTTCCAAGAAATGTCGCGTGTTCCATAGTGACACTGTATCAAAAACTAATAATTAATCAAACATCAAAGTACGGATAGCAAATTATATCGTTAAAATTTCACAGCACTTCTTTACCAAAGTCTGTAATTGTTCGAAAGTGTGATTACTATTCGGTTTGTACGATGTAAGTGTTTTTGTTTGCGACATTTTCAGTACATTTTTAATATGTATTTGTTTATTCAATAAATAACAATGGGAAGGGTTGTGTTCGGTTTAGAATGACATTAAAGCCATAATAAATAAAGATTATAAAAATATATAAATAATAAGATAAGATAAAATTTATTAATCAAGAAAAAAAAAGACATACAAAAACATATGACATAAATGAAACAAAAAAATAGAAGTCTTATAATTAGAGTACAGTTACATAACTCAGCAATGTGTCTGATTGATCTCTGGTGTCCAAATAAAGATCTTACTTGTGTTATGGACACTAGGGATTCATATCGGAAATTATAATTGACTTAAAATTAACTAAATTATTTTCCGGATTTTATCGCGGTTTTAATATTTTAGTTTTCTCCCGACGTTTCGAAGACTGTAGCTTTCGTGACCCCACAAAGTCTTTGAAACGTCGGGAGAAAACTAAATTATTAAAACCGCGATAAAACCCGAAAAATTGATTATTTTAATGTCTAACATATACGTAAACGTAAACATAAATAAAAACAAAAGAAATAATATTAAATATGACCTTATTGCAACAACAGAGATTGTTTTTCGTAAGTTTAAAAAACATTCAGGCTTTAATCGCCAACTTATCTGTGCATACAATTTACTCTGCCATTTAAAACTTAATTTAAAATTTGTAAAATAAATCTTACCCGCTCGTGTCCAATAGTGGATCGATGACGTGGGAGTGGGATCAAACTGCTACAGAATTAACAAAACTGAAACAATAACGAACAGCCATGGAATTTCAAGTAGCGTTAATGTCATTTCAATATGGAAATCTTTTATTATATATCTGTTAAATCAGTATTTGTACGAACAAAATATGGAATGAGATTAATTACCGGAACTGTAACACACCCACGGATTCATTATATTTGTTATTTGTTTGTTGTTATATTAATATCATCTGTTTGAATTTGCGCGAAACAGCTGTCCATGTCATACGACAATATTTTCGGAACAGAATTCTTAAAAGAAGAATCACACGTCTTTGTTTCATATGAGTTTATTGAAAATAGTGTGATGAAAGTAGCGTTATAGATGAAAATGAAGCAGTGAGTGTGTCTAAAATTACTCATGACTATAAAAAGTTATAGGGCATACTGTAGACAAAATGTCCACAGAACTGGACTCAACGTTTTGTCTACAGAATTTAAGATCTGTCATGACTACGATAGTACCACTATCTCACATTAAAGCATTGCAGAATGATAATTTACTGTTGCCTTTTGTAATGTGCGTATCCGGGAAACTCAAACACCCCGTTCTCTTTCATAATCCTACTTATTTAAGACCTACTATTTCAAAAGCATTTTGCATTCCTTGGCTAATTTTGGAACCTTAATAAACAAATCCATAAAATGCAGTAGAATACAAAAATAACTCTGAACTGGAGAACGAAAAGAACAGAATGAAGCAGCGTTAATTATAATTAAATTAGCTGACTTGTTTATGCTGTTTTTTTCTGAGATAATGGAATCAATTCATGAAAACTCTGGCTCTATCAGTGGCGAAGGGTAACATTTTCCAAAAAGGGAACCCGACATAAACATAGGTACTAATATGCATCAATGCAGTCCGCATACCGTTCTGATGATAATCATATTTTTACATAAGTACGAAAGGGAAACTGGTAGGAATAGATACTTTGACACTGGGCTTTATCATTCTAAATATACTTAATTATAAACCGATATAACAAATGCATCGTATCACATCATAGGAAAGGATGAATGAAATCAGCAACTAATCTTGAAACACTAAAATTTTACTAATAACCATTGCCTAGTTTATATCTCGAAATGTCAATACCAGCTGTCGTTTCCAGCCTAGGGCTTGTTTTAATCAAATATTGAAAGCAATCACAGTGTCGTCATTATACATGTCGCTTCATATCTATCGGCCACGTTGACGCGTGTACTGACGTCAGTAGGTAAGTGTGGCGCGAGTGACGAGCGTCGATGGTGACGTTAGACATTCTCTGACAGGTGACAATTTCACGCTGCATGGGTTTTTGCGACCTAAGATAATGTAGCGACAAATCTATTGATGTTAAAATTGAATTCTATATACTGGATATATATGTGTACAGGGTTTTTGGCCAGCTAGTTAAAATGCCGTTATCTATAAAAAAAACAATGCGAGCAAAAAACTGCTCCCAAAACATAATCTTACAAAATGGATATCAATCAACTACGCAGGAGGTAATATAGTGCACAAGTGTTGCGACGTATACAGGTGCACTCTCGGCATCTTCACTCTTATAGTCCGGTGAGACGGCAATCTGACATGACCGAAGAGAAATCAGATCAAGACCAACCACTTTACGTGCTTTCCGAGGTACAGAGGTATCACACCGCTAACTTTCTGACTCAGAGCTGCGACCGACTGATGAAAAGCCCAGTCACTAGTATTTTTGGCCTGACCCAGACAGATACAGGGTCGTCTGACAAGAGATGACATTTATGTAGGCCTGTTTGAAACTGGATAAGTAGTTTCGTGGGTTAAGAACTAAAATCGGTGCCTTAAGCGGTTGGTGATAGTAAAAATAAAATTAAAATTTCAATCAACGCGCTTCCGTCTATGACTTATTTCTCGCGCTTAAAATGCAATTAAATTGCATTTAAACGATAGAATAATTTACTACGCCGACAGTAAAAGGAGAATATTTTACGGCAATCTATAATTAATTTAGAACTATTAGTAACTGTTATTAGAGGTAATAATATATAATGACGTTAGAACTAATTTTTATAATAAAAAATGGCAATGTGTTATGAGTTTAAACAAATTTATGTGCAATTGTTTGACAATTTAGATTTTCGGATGTTTTGCCTTGTGCTCGTCTTTTTCAGAGACTCTTAATAAAATAAATTTTGCACGAGTTTCCTTTAGAGTTTAAAACATGGACCAATTTAAGTTGGCCTCTAACTATTGCGAAATCAAAATATGTAGAGCACACAGCAGAAAAATGCTAAGTTTGAAAATTTGAACTCAGAGATAATATTATTTCTATATACAGCGCATAAAAATAAAATTTTAAATCGCGTAGTAGGGCTGAATCGGCGACCTAGTTTTTTCATAGATGTCGAGTTTTTCGGTTTACTTATATTCACAAAATGACTGAGATTCGAATATGTTCCCAAAATGGTAATAGATTCGTCCTTTATATGACATGAGGTAGAAATTCCCTCGGTCAATCATGGGTGTAATGATTTTACACATCATTCCAGAAATTGTAGTCAGGAATAAAAAATAGCTATCATAATGTATCGTGTAGAAAAAACGAATATTTCATAGAATATCGTAAATGTTTATTTAAAATCTCGCGCAAAACTTCATTAACATGGCGTCAGCAAAAATGTTGTTAGTGCCGGAATCCAGTTAGCAAAAAACTGTTGCACGGAGTTTTTGATGTCATGCCTTTTTTCACGAGTCTACGGCTGCGTGACGTAAAAAAACAATCAAATAAAGGATGTCAGCCCAGGGCCCGCAGCCAAAAGGCATTTTTTAATCGTTAACGCTAATAAAAATCAAAAAAAATATATGGGAATAACATATCCTGTCGATAAGTCTGTTGCTAGGATATGTCATTCTCAAACATAATGTTAGCGTTAACGATTGTACAAGGACATCTTGGCTGCAACCTCTATAGTAAACAACGGCATGACGGGCATGGTCTTTAAAAAAATCGAGGCCTGTAATAGGTAAATGACTTCCAGCTGTACCCAAGCCACCTCTACTATGATAGCCCTAGTTGGAAGACGTCACATACCATCGATATAAGTATGTAGGTTTCCTCATCATATTTTTCCTCATCGTTGAGCAATACATTGTTACGTAGAAAAATCAGAGGTGTGTTAGGTTCTTAACCCGCGGTCTTTCATCTCCGCACTCGCAACTTAAGTGGGCCACGAACAATTTTCATTATTCATGAAAAAAAACTTTCTCACCTTTTCATTTCTTAAAAAAAGTTTTATGTTTTGTAATGTCGTCATTATTTTCACAACTGCACTTTTCACAAGAATTCTGATGAAATGGAGCAACTTCTGTTTGTAGGTCTTCGTTTTAGTTACGTCTTGGAGCAACTCCGCAAAAATTGCTTCACGACTGTTACATTTCGGGAGCAATTTGCGTCAGTTGACTTATGTGGATTCTTTGACTGTACTTTTATTTTTGATTGGTATAAAAAAAGTTTTCCTCTTGAGTTTCATTTTACAGCCATACTTTTTTTGGTTCGTTAAAATATATAGCGACGTTTCGTCGAACAAACTTAATGAAAACTGTGCCGACGTAAGTATATAAATAATGTACACAATGATATAAATTATGCTTGCTATTTAAGACTAGCTTTTGTCCGTGGCGCCGCCCGTTTGAAAAAGTTTATGATAAATATTTTCGTGGGATAAAAAGAAGCCTTTACCACACAGGAGTAACGTAGCTTTCTATTGGTGGACATTTTTTTCCAAAATCGATTTAGTTTATTTAATATTTAAGAAACAACATAAAATATCAAATATAAATAACTAAATCATGAGTTATAAAATAATATATAACACAGGTGTGAAAAGAGTGAACAATAACATTATTTAAAATACAATGAAAGGTAACAAAAATAAAATAAAATCACATTCTAAAAAAAAATTAAGTAAAGTTATACACAAAATAAGTCAGAGAAGTAAAAAATCAATTTCCACCTAAAGATTTTATAAAAGAAGGTTTACAACGATTAAAGGATATAAAGCACATACTTATCGATGTCGGAGAACCAATAAATGTATTTGAACCATAATTATTTATTTTAGATTTTTTTTTAATGATGAGCTTTCCTTTTGCTTGATGGTAAGCGATACGACCGCCTATACACAGTAGAGACACCATCTTGAACTACAAAATATTGTTTGGTATTCCACTGCGCTCGTCATCGTGAGACATAAGATGTTAAATCTTATTATGTCTAGTAGTTACATTGGCTACAATGTCTTTCAAACCGGAACACAACAGTGAGTACACACTACTGCTTGGCGGCAGAAATAGACATTGCGGTGCTACCTAACCAGGCGGACTCTCACATATGAGAGACCTACCAATAATAGATGTCGAAGGTTGGAATTCTTTCACTTTTCACGTGAAATTTCACGTGATTATAATCTGCTAATGCCCTAATTATGTAAAATAAAATACTCTGTATTGATATATACTTTTGTTTAAAACTTAATCTTTTAATTCCACATCTATGGTTCCAGTAATTTAATGTAGTTTTATTTTCAAGAAGAATATAAGCACGTGATTTCATTTAGTAACGCATTGTAACAATTACTGTACTTTCCTCAAACCAGAAAATTATAGTTTTGATATATTGTTACTTAGTTGCAAAAACAGATAAAACGGTTGAGACAACTAAACAGACTCGTATACGAGCGATCGATACGATCTTACACCTAGCGAAATAAATCTACACATATTATAAAACAAAGTCCCCAAAAGCTGTCTATCTGTATGTGATCGATTTTCTCAAAATCTACTGAACGGATCTTTGTACGGATTTTACTAAAACAGGGGTGGCCAACCGGTCGATCGCGATCGACTGGTCGATCGCCACAACAAGTCCAGTCGATCGTGGCAAGGCAAAAATATAAATACGTAGAACAGACCGCGCAACATACCTAATCACTAACTGCTGCACGCATCGATTTGTATTATTTTTTAATCAAAATAATAATAAATTGTGTGCTGAACTATGTTGTTTCATCTACGATTTCAAAATGTGTATAGCTTGGTAGATCGCACAGAGTATCATCAGTGAAAAGTAGATCTTGGGTCTTACCAAGTTGGCCACCCCTGTACTAAAAGATAGTGCAATTCTTGACGAAGGTTTAGGTTAATAGTACATTACGGTTTTATGTAAATTGATTGAATTATAACGATTACAGTTAAAAAAACGAAGTCGCGGGCACAGCTAGTAATCTAATATTCTTAATATTAATACATTTTTTTTTAAATCTCGAAGAAATCCTAACAATCTAAGGACGAGAAAGACAGTATTTCTATAAAAAGTATTACCGACCGTTCCTGAATTATTTATTTGAAAGAACTGAAGACCAGCTGCGTATAAAAAACATCGCGGAATAATTTAATTTTCCTTGTTTTCGTATCACGATGATTGACATGGGCTTATTTATGTTTTACCATGAACGGAAACTTAATAAAAGTGTCCAGGTAATACGAATAGCAGACGTATATCGATTTTAATACAATTGATATGAGTGCCATTTTACTAAGATGTACCGCCGATCTTAGGTATCCAGGCACCCCGAGTAAAATATTTCTTGGCGCCTCCTTCGTTTGACAACCTCTTTTTTAGACCCTTTGTATTCACTAAGTGTCACCTCTAATGCTTTTGGTGCCCTTCCTAAGAACTGCACACTTAGAAGCCTTCGCCAAGAGGACCAAGACGCTCACTGACCGTTGACGCCTGGAGCTGCAGCTCCGTTCACGGCCGGCCCTGGATGTAATATTGATTGTATAGTAAACTAGTTTTGCTCACAGCTTTGCCCGCGTGAAGTAGTTTTCCGGGATAAAAGTCCCGATATATGTCTCCCGGGATAGCAAGTAACCTATTACCTTCCCAGGATCTTAAACTATCCCCATACCAAATTTCATAAAAATCGGTTGAGTAGATTTTTAGAAAATCGATAACATACCGACAGACAGAAAAGGGGACTTTGTTGTATAATATGTATAGATATTGAAGCTATATCATTTACTTTTCTGAGTTTCGGCAGTCGCTTCAATTATTTTGCTAGACTAATCAATATGTGATTACAGACAGTTGATGAAACTTTAAAACGGTAGCAATTTCTTCATGTTAACTTAATACCTACTTTATACTATTCAAATTTATTATTTTACCTCTAGCAGATATATTAGGTTATACATATTGTATCTATATGTTAATAAATGTTCCAACACATGTACCGCGCCAGGTGGAGATGACGGGAGATGCGAGGCGCGTGCCGGCTCGCGTGACAGCGTGCGTGACGTCACCCCCGGGTCCCCCCTGCCCACCACCCGCTGAAAGCTCATTATTGAATACACGGGTGTTTGAGCGGTAGTGTTTAATACGATAGGTTTAGAGTTCAGGTTAAGCAATGTTCAGTCTTAAAGCTTAAAAAATATAGGTTTAAGGTTTTTAAATTCGTCCGTTTATTTTACAATACTTTGTTAATTTATGAATTTGTTTTTAATAATTAATACTTTTTATCGGTAATTGTAAATTGTTGCTATCTATGCCCTTCGCTACTGAGACTATATTTTGAATAATTTGGAATCAATTTAAACCTAAACATATATTTTTGTGTAGTAGATGAAGGCAATATATTTCGCCTTTGAACTATTTATTTCAGTAATAGATAAGTTCGAAATAAAGAACATAAAACTAATTTTAAGCATATATTTCGTATTGCCATCATATTTTGGAAATGTCAATAGGTCTCTAGAAATAATTTACGCCAACAACTACCGCATGGATTTCGATTAAATTCTAAATAGAGATAATTTGTGACTCTGGGGCCCACACAGGCTACTTTTTCCCAGAAAAAACACTATCACGCCGGCGAAGTCTCGAGCAAAATCTAGTAAATAATAAATAATATATTATAAAGGAAATAATATTCTTCCTTCAACATTTTCTTTACGAAAGTCTTCAGACGCTGCTAAAATTAATTTAGAATTTCACTTAAATTTAATAATTTATTTTATAACAAAGGTTAATATCGAACTACATTTTATATAAATAGACGCAACTCAAAGAGATTTTAAATTAGATCCAAACTTGTATTATCTAAAGACATCATTAACTCAGAAGCTGTCTAAGTTGAGGGAGGAGCCTTTCCGTAGGATTAGCTTGATAGATGTGACAGTAAGACGCTGAGACACTATAATGAATTTCGTGTTGTGACTATGTTAGTAATTATATCGATATAATTTTTTTACATTAGGATGAATGTCATTATCCCAATTATAAATATCTATTCATTTTGAAAAGCATAAATCGAATAGATTTTTGGAGTGCACACGACGATTTTTAAATTACAAAAAACGAGCGGTATATATGCGCGAACTGTACGCGTTTTCAGCGCGCGCAAAATATTTTATATGTAATACATGTTTTTACATTTCCTAAGCTCATTTAAAACCACTAACTACATAAGAAATAATCACAATCACTAACTATTGAAATAACATTTTTGAAGACCGTACAATACACTCCGAAACAAAACAGACACAGATATTCATTTATTGTATTTACAGGGTGAGCGAGGGGCGATCAGCTGTTGAGTTCAAGGTCTCCCGGGTCAATGCTAGATACCGCCGGGGAAACGGGTGGCTCGGGGAAGCAGGGGGTGGGTGCGTGGGCGTCACCATGGCAACCGGCCCACGCCGCCCACGGCCGACCAGGTACTCAATCAATTACCCCCGAGAACATATTTCTCGGTTAATGAAATGTAACGTGAGGATGCAGTGGTGTTAAAATTTTACATTATGTTGTGATTACTTCGGTAGGTAGGTATGTATTATCAAAACCAGCTTTAGTTTATGATTCTATCTTAAGGTGGTAGCTCAAGGTCCATTTTCATACATTTTGTTTCGGCTTTAATCTGGGTAACTAAACAAGTATTGGCAAGTAAAGAATTTAAATTCACGTCTAGTTAGTGATTAGTTCTCGCAGTTGAAGAAAAATGTAAAAATAATTAATAATCATGGATATTTCGGCCTTTAAAATTTAATATGACGAAATTTTAAAGGCAGAAATATCCATGATTATTAATTATTTTTACATTTTTCTTTCAACTGCGAGAACTAATCACTAACTAGACGTGAATTTAAATTCTTTACTTGCCAATACTTGTTTAGTTACCCAGATTAAAGCAGAAACAAAATGTATGAAAATGGACCTTGAGGTATCGCCTTAACGAATCGATATAAATACTAAACGAGATTCGTTGTATCGAGCCTTTATGGCGGATTTTTTTTTTCTCAGCAGAATTTAACTTTCGCCTGACCTTGCACAAGAAATACACAACTATAAAAAAATTTAAGGTTTTCATATACCTCGATTCATTTCGTGAAAAATGTTTGAATATTTTAATTTATAATGATTTCTTATTTTAACACGAATGTTAGACATTGACGTCGGGAGCAAATAATAATAACCACAATAAAATCCGTAAATAGATTTTTTTTACTTATTTAATGTGTGTTAATTTTTTGAGTCATTGATTTTCGAAAATACCTAAAATATTAATAAAGTTTAGAAATTGAATAGACATTGTCGCCATCTATATATTTATATAGTATAATCCCTTTCATAAAGTTAGCGAGCTTCGAGCGAAAGCCATTTGGCTTGGCGTATACATAAGTCTTCCAAACTCGAAACTAGATTTTAGTTCCGAGAGAATTGGGACGCAAAATATTGAAATCGAGTTGTGTTAACATTCGAAATTAGTATAGAGATATCGTGTTTTAAAAATCTTTATATATACTATTTCATTTTTTACAGCCTGTTATTTAATTGTGTAAAAATTCAAATCCGTTATTGACTATATTTTAAGACAATATGTCTATCAATTTGTATCACTCTGTATTAAGGGCTGTGGATTTAAAGATACACTGTTTCTCATATTATTAAAATTGATTACTCGGGGAGAAGAAATTAATACAGTATAGTGCACGTAGTCATTTAAAGGTCATGGGGACCGAAACACCTTTTTACGATCGTTAACGCTAATAGAAAATAATAAGTCTATCGCTAGTATATTATGTTCTCATACATAACGTTAGCGTTAACGATCGCAGAAACGCGTCTTGGTTAACTTTTGTTTGTGAGTCAGTCGAGTGCTACTATCAAGCTAGCTACTTACTCGTGTCAAGCAGATGTATGAAAAAAATACTTTGATTGTAAGTACATAGACTCTACAAATATTTTTTGTTGTTTTAACATTATAAATAGGTGTTTAACAATACTGATTTATTTATCCCATTTCCATGTAATAATAGTTATCATTTCTTCGCCTTAAAATCATATAAACACGGCAGCAAGAGCTGGTTTCGATCGAAGTAATTTCTCGGGAACTAGTTGAGTAAACAAGCTCTTTTCATTGCGATATTGTCGCAACAATGTTGCAGAAAGTGCTAGAGCGGCCTTCGGTTAATTGCAGTAAGTTAATTGAACGCTTTACTTTATTTTTTATGTTGATCGATAATGTATGTACGGTGCGTTACAATTTTATTGCATTGTTTTAAGTTTTGGTAATTCTGATTGTGCTTTTAGTGAATGCTTATAGCGGCGATAGCCTAGTTGGGTGTGGAACGGACTGCCAAGACGAATGTCCGCAGGTTCAAATCCCAAGGGCACACATCTCTGACTTTTCTAAAATCATGTGTGTATTCTTTGTGAATTTATCGTTCTCTTTAACGGTGAAGGAAAACATCGTGAGGAAACCTGCGCATCTGAGAAGTTCTCTATAGGAATTTCGAAGGTGTGTGAAGTCTACCAATCCGCACTAGGCCAGCGTGGTGGACTAAGGTCTAATCCCTCTCAGTAGTAGAGGAGGCCCGTGCTCAGCAGTGGGCAAGTATATAATACAAGGCTGATATTATTATTATTTATTATTTTAGTGAATAAAGGTTTCATTATACGAGTGGTTGAAATTCGATTATCGAATTTAATACATTCCTAACATTTATCATACATAAATTTTATTTTTCTGCACTCCTTCTCTATGAAATCTTTGTTCATGCCAAATCTCACAGTTTTCCGTGCGTTTTAAATGCGGTACAAAATTTTTCTTTACTTATTAATATATAGATTTAAACTGAATGTAAATATCTGACGATCGCAAAATTATAAAAGCATAATAGCGTATTATTATTCTATTTTCTGATGCTTTACCTTAAGTAGTAATTTATATTAAAATTACGTTTTTTGTTAATTCGTGTTATCGACCTTTTTTGTTTCCTTTATAATATAATTTTATCTGTTCGTTTTATGAATTCAATACGACACAGCAATTCTTTGAATTACCATAGTTTTACTTTGAAATTATAATTTATAAGATACAAGTGCCCAATTCATCGCACAGCTCTCAAAATAGTGTTTCTTAAAGATCTACCTTCACATAGAGGTCACTAAACTGTAATGACGTCATTAAATCAATAAAAACGACAATAGGTGTTTTATAAAGCGTTCTCATTTACGTGAAACTTCCTGTTTACATCCACGGTATGATCTGTGGAATGTTTGCGAAACAGAACCAAAATCGAGGACATCGAAAGGCCCATTATTAACAGTGTGGTTCAATAAAACAACTAACATTTTATTCTGGATGAATAAGAGCAGAGAGATTTCTTATGTTTAATGTTAGACATTGAAAAAAAACTATTTACGACTTTTATAGCAGTTTTTTATATTATGCTTGGCCCGTTGTTCGACTTACAGGGAAAGAGGTTGGTTTGAGACAGCGCTCTGTTTTTATAGAGCCTGGTCGCTTTTAAAACGTAGGTATTCAGATATTTAAAATTATGTGTCGAAGAGAATCAAATGTTATTGTTTTAAATTCATATTTTATTCATTATATTTTCTGCAGTTGTCGACAAACGTTTTGTTTATATGGGGAATATCTCCCGACAAACCTATGGAAGTAATGCCATTGAAGTAATGCCATTGATTTTAACGGCGAAGCCAATCAAGGTTCACCGCATAATACCAAAGAATATATTGATAAGAATATATATCAAAGCGTGGTATGTGGGTGAGATCGTCACGCGCACCTGAGCGATACCCGGTGACCCATGAAACCTTTCCACGGTGTAATCATGCTCGCCGTCCACGCGCCACAAAGAACTTTACAACTTATTATAGCCTCGTTGGGTACGTGGGCTTGAGCCTCGAGAACGAGAACTTTCGAGAATGAGTGAGTTGTTGAAGGCAAGCTGTTTAAGCTAATGCATGCATAGTTAGCACGCACGTTATAGTTGCTTGTTTGATTATAGAAACTACTTACCATGTCATTCTGTTATACGTCAAATCTATATATTTTTTTGTTTTAGGGATTGTTTTTGCTAACTATATAACTTAATTCATAAAATTTTGAGTCATGTGACCGCCAGATATAGAGCCAGGCGTTTTTAATATCTATGCATACGTTTGATCATATCAGGGGTCATCTTATAATGGTTCATCTCAGAAGCTAGATATTAAAATTTTACCTCACAATGCGCTACTTAAGAGTTAAGACCAAGTATCAATTAAACCATAGACACGGTTTTATTGAGGTCATGGACCCCCACTTCTGAATCACTTCAGCATTAATCTTCAGCCGACAAAGCGCCGGTGGTGGCGCCGGCGCACCTGACCCTCGACTCCTTTTAACCACTTGGCCTTAAGTAGTTTCAATGGCGGTAAGCCATTTTTCGTATCGTGTAAACATACGACGTACAGTTTAATGCTTTACGCTGTTGTAATTTCAATTTCGTATTTTTAAATTTTTGTAATTTCAATTACGGACATTTGATAATCGATTCCGCGTTAGAATTCCATAAGAAACATGATGAGAATGGAAAAGGAATTACATTTGGACATCGGGAACTCTTACCGTTCGCGTCTTCCTATCTGTTTTGTATGGGTACTGTAAAAAATAAATAATCTTACAATCCGCCTTCATATATTTTGTTGATATTTTCAACAAGGCCTTTGACGATGAAGGTAACAATGCCGATCAATAAAAACAATTTCTTTACTATCTTTTGTAAATGACAAAGCAGTAACGTTGAAGATTGACAGGGCGTGTTGCATATTACAGTCTTGACTGTTTTATTATGAAAATGACATGTCATTATGCGATTAGAAGAATTGTCGTTAGTCGTATTGTGATGGTTGGCTTTCTAATTGACGTCCTTTGTTATTTTGTAGCGAGGTTTTTGTATGTATAATTAACTTGTAATAGTAGTATTTTTATGCTAGTGGCATTTATTATAATATAATATAGTGAACTGTATATTGTATTTAAATTATCCATATTTTTTATTCGAAAATTTCAATCTGGTATTCAACGAGGTGCATATTTTTTGATAGGATTTATTTCTGTAGGTATATATGTATACATAATAATATGTTAAATATGAGATTTAGATATACCACGCAATTCATGTCCTATGTCATATTCATGCAGCGAATAATTTCTCCTATTGAACACACCTACCGTTGTCGTTAGTTTTTCCCAAACTACTAAATACTTAAATTCAGTTCACACATTCAAAGACGTTCTTAGTGATATTTCACCCACGTTTGCGGGAGAAAAAAGTATTCCATTTTCCTGGATTATCTCTGTTTGATGAGCTCAACCACTCTACACGTGTCACTTAAAATCCGCGCGAACACTTTCGTGAATGCGTACTAGATGGCGCTATGTGCGCGGTTTTATTAAATTGCTGCGCTGTAGTTGAGTTTGTTCACGAAGTTTCTACAGTGCTCGTGATTTGCATAATACTAGTTCTTGCTCAGGAATATTAAAAAAATCTTTGAATAATTTGTTATACCGTTCTGTACTTGGTGACGTAGTTGTTTGACGGAAGAACTGCTGAGGTTTCCCCTTCGATTGTGGTGTGCTGAAAGTCTCGGGTTCTGCTCCGGTTTAAAAAAGTCTTCATTTTACGAAAATTTTTGTAGCAGATATTTTTAGAAACTGATTTTTAGGGACAATGTTTAGCTATATAAAAACATTCAAATCTATATAAAAATATATTAACAAAAACATACATACATTTTACAAATGTAAACGTACATACAATTGGCACGATTCTGAAACACTCGAAACACTTAAGCCGCGAAAATACGGAAAGGAAAGCTCAGGACAACTCAAGGTCAGTTATGAGCCTTGAAGGTCCCGCGCCGTTGCCAGGGAGAGGCTCGATGCATGGGTGAACAGGAAATGAGGTGATACGATATCCCCCTGAATAAACAGAATAGGTATAGTAAGTTTCATGGATTTCAGGTGTTTTTGATATAAGCAGAGTTTGATACCTGTTAATTTATTGTTGAAGAATTGATATTGCATAATATATGACTATATTTTGTATTTAACTACTATTAGTTATTCGTTTGTAAATCTTTCTAAAATAAATAATTATAGCAGAATTTTAGGTATGTTGTAGAATTTTTCAATTGTGGATTGTGGTAATATTTTCCGAACAAGCTTATTGAATTTATTGTCTGTATACACTATAATTAGATTTGTCACTTAGTATTTTCTATCAAGTAAATCTAATACACTCTTCCATTTATTTATCGAATTTAAAATTATCTTACATAACAATTTCCCACTTATTTATCAAAAATGATCTAGCATCAAACTTACAAACAATTCCACAATTGCCATTAAGCACCAATAAAATAAATCATTGCAACATCCAGACAGTCTGCTGTTTACGGATTTGCCAATTTTCTGGGCTCTTGATCAACAAGTGGGTTCCCGGCGGGTGCGGGTGGGCCACCCCGTATCTACGCAACTGTGCCCCTAACGCTCCCCACGGTACGCTTATTGACGCGTTTTACTTTTATTACCTTTTTAATTGTAACGTTTTGATAGTTCTGTGCTTACAGGTCTTCTGTACGAAGGTAAAGGACGTAGTACTGAGAGGGTTTAGTGTTTTTGTTTTATTTAGTTTCCATCTTTGTTCTTTTCTACGAAATCCGATCGCCGAAGTTGCAGTGCTACTACTAATGTTTAAGGTAAGTCAAATAGTCATTATTATATTGATATGTTGAGGTCAATGTTGAACGTTTGATTGTGACGGCAAAAATATATGATGTAATAGAAATCGAAATAAAACTAGTTTCCGGATTTTTTTTTATTTCCCGGGACGTTTCGAAATCTGCTGTTTACGAATCGTATTTTGATGGCTAACATTTGCCTAAACAAAAGAAATCATATTGTCAATATCCGAAATAATTAAAATTATGTCGGTCCATATTTCGAAAATAATTATAAAAAAATGCGATTTTTATTATCATACATCTAGTATATGCTGATGCCTGAGACTGCCTCGGTGGCGTAGTTGTATTGCATGTCCGGTACAATAGCGCTCTGAGGTCCTGGGTTCGAATCCCGGGTCGGGCAAAGTGATATTTGGGTTTTTCTACTCAGTATCAGCCCGGAGTCTGGAATTTGTGCCCGATATGGCGATAGGCTCGCCCCCTATCACATCATGGGACGGAACATACTTGGCGAAAAGTGGGTGCCCTAGTTGCGCCTCTGCATACCCCTTCGGGGATAAATGCGTGATATTATGTATGTATGTACATCTAGTATATAATACAAGTACTATGATGACTCAAACAATTGTCTAGTGACAGTACTAACTAACATGTTACTAAATGTACATATATCACAAATATTAGTGTGGCACAACGCAGAATCTATAACAATATGTTGGGCGGGAAATGCGCGCCGTCTGATTGGCCACGGGCAGCCATTAATGCCGTATATGGAAGGGCGGACGCGTATCATATTACCTATTGCGCACACGCAGGCTTGTTTGTGCAATATGCGATGACTCTTCCGGTTTAATACCTACTGGATGCACTTGAGGATTATTGTGAAATAATTGATCTAGAAACTTCTGAGTTAATGTTAAAAGTTAAACGAAATTTAAGTGATTTCACATAATGATTGTAATTCGTTTTACTGTGATCGCTTAAGATCTGGTAGAGTTCTTGGAGAGTCTGGTTACAAATAAAAAATATGACCATAACATATTTATTTATAGGTATTTAATATCTTTAATCTGGTTTTTACATCTTTAAATGAAAAAGAAAGATGACAATGGTTTAATTATTATCTTTAATTATGTCCAAAGGAAATATAAAGAAAAGAACTGATGGACCTAAAATAATTTCAAAATCGAACACAGCCATGATAAAAAAAAATTAAATCTGTAGAATCCTATGCAATGTACATTTGTTTACAACAAAGGGTGTTGTTGACCCACAACAGTAAACCGTCTGTGACCGTAAAATAAACCCCAACGCTGGTGCAACGGACGGAAGGAACAACAAATTATCCAATTGGGTAAAACTAAACAGATTAAGGAAGTTGATAAAGTTTGATAATGATAATATTGTTTGGATAAAAATGTTTTTGTGAGGTTATTTGTGACACCTTTTTATATGAAAACACTGAACGTTTGACAGACCTACGCAGTTGGTCATTGACAATTCTTATATGTCTGTTGGTTGGCGACTTCTGTAGTCAGTGTTTGTTCATTTTATTTGAATTTAAATTACTTCTGTTTCTAACAATATATAAATTAAAAATATAGAAAAAAATGTCTTATTTCAATAGCGATAGTGCACTTTTGATGTGGACTTCGAATATGTATTCAATATCCAGTTCTGGTACTACACAAAATGTGATTTATTTTATTCGTAAAAAGCTACTAAATTGCGTCAGATAACACTTGTATCCGATATATAGTTAACATCATGCTATGGCAGCGGATATAGGCCCGGTAAACTATGTCAACACTGGGGATAAGTCTGCCTGAAAAATAGTTGACAAAGGTGTGGCTATTGTGAGCACATGTCACATATCTGCTTAAAGTATAGTTGACAAAGGTTTGAATATGTTATATGTGCTTAATAAACGAAAATAAAGGTATATTATGACAGATTACACGATATATTTATACTAATTTTAAAGAGGAGAAATTTGTGATTTATTTATAGAGGCCAATTTCTGGAATTACTGAACCTTGAAAACTTTTTTCACTAAAAAGAAGCTATATTACTCCTGAGTGCTTCCTTTCCCGCGAAAATGTTCACCTGGAAAAACGTTTTCATGCAGCCGGAGCCGCAGGCAAAAGCTAGTCAGCAAAGTAACAATCAACTAATCACATTACAGTCAAGGTTAATAAAGAAAGACGAATATTCCCGTCGAATGGGACATCGATAATGCCGACACTCCGACAAGCGTACGAATAATTATGTTCCATTCAAACATTTGGCAGCTCTCTCAACATCTCACTAGAATGTGTTGTGAGTTATAAATCATGAGTATGACGTCATAAACATATTTCATTATTTATAGGCGAATTGATGAATGAATTGCAATGTAATTGGAAAACGGTGGCGTTGCGACTATCTTCGCTTTGATTGATCAGTGTTTGATGTTTGACGTTTAAATTATGACGTATTTTTGGGCAATTTTAATGTGTCTGCATCTGTTGATTTATTTGTTGCATTCGTTTAATATTTTGAAATAAATACGACCCAAGATACGTATTAATGTACTTGGATATTTTTATTGTGATAGAGGTAATGATATTTGCATAAAAGGTCCTCCTTTACACGATGATGTTGCGTACTCTATTTTCGACTTTATGTCTATAAAAACTTTTAGGTAATTAGTAAATTTTTAAGGAATTTACTAATTACATCTTTTCGGTAAATCATTCATGTACAATTGCTGCTGTTCCTTTTGTCCTAAATCAACAGCTCGGTGTACATCATACGAGCCAACACTACACCACACGTTGAGAAAAAACAAATGCACTGCGGCTGCCGAGTAAACAAACACGCACACCGACACCGATTAATTAACGAGTTTAGATGCGTAAATAGGTAGCATTTATCGTACACAAGGTGTAACCCGCCATAGAGGTCGATATAAGCGTATCGCGTTTCGGGATCAACATGTGTCTGGTTTTAAACAGCGAGGTATAATTGTTTTGACTGACAATGGGTGATCATCTATCGTCAATGAATATTCTATCATATTTTTATTATTTAACAAATATATCTATATTTTTTTATTATTTAACAAAAGGTATAATACAGAACATAATCATTATTAGAACTAAATTACATGAAGACTAGATTATCTTTCTTAAACCCATGTCCTAAATGAAATTGAGCTACGGAAACGACTCTACAAGAAACAATTATCTGAATAACATAATGTTTAAAAACAGGAAAAGTGACGTTGTAGTTTGTAGTGAACTTCATTTAAAAACTTTGTAGAGGTAAGTCAATAGCAGTTCTATTATGTATTTCTACAATCTTACCGAAGTGATGATCGGACGTATTCGAGATAAATTCATATACTTACCTTTAATATATCTATGCTTAATGTCGAAATAAATATTTGGACCATTAATGACATGTGTTTTGGAGATTTTTAAGGATGCAAGAATTCATATAAACTTCATATTCCGTATTTATTTACAATTATAAAGTTATTAATGTTAGTATACTATATATTCTTCTTGAATTTATAACGCGTCTATAACAGCGCTTTATGAATAAATATGACAACCATGTCTGTCAATTTAATAAATTATTTTTTGATATTCCTATATCACAGTGAATTTGATCCCCGCAGGATACGAGAAATCCTAAAGCGAAGTTATAAATAGATTTTTTTAAAATATAACTTAACAATGTATTCTTCGCGGCTTCCTCCGTGTGTTTCCTTTCCTGTTACAAAATTCCCTTAATCTATAGCGCTATCAGTTTAAAAGATCAGATTGAAAATATAAACATTTCTCGTAGGAATAAATCACCGGGATGAATCATGAAACGTAGCCCATATGCTAATCCATGACATACTCTATTCGCTTGCCAAATTTCATCCAAATTTCTTCAGCGGTTGCTGTGTTTACTTCTTACAAACATCCAAACAATTACATTTTATATGTAATGCAATAATATTACTATGTAAGATTTAAACTCTTCAGAAGGTGAAAGCAAAAGGAGAGACATGAAATAATAGTAATGTTTTTGTCTTATGTAAATAACTTTGTATGTCTACTGTCTAGCAGTTTCTCGACTTTTCACTATGATCAACAAGTGGCAGTTTGAAGTAATTGTTTAAATCTTTCAGAAATTCGAGAATGTTGTTGAATCGCGTTAAATTCGTATGAAATAACTTTGTGTTATTCGGTAGAATTGGTTAGATTATAGGAAATCTGAATATGTGATCAAGATAATGCACTGATGGTTAGATTTAAATGAAATTTGGCAGACGTATAGAACCTAGATTACCATAATGTCCTTTTTTCTCAGAAAAGTACGCATTGAGATGTTAATACTCGGGAAGTACGGTAAAGTGGCCGGCACGGTGTGCAACATAATATTATAAAACTACATACATACATAACATCACGCATTTTATCCCCGAAGGGGTATGCAGAGGCGCAACTAGGGCACCCACTTTTCGTCAAGTATGTTCCGTCCCATGATGTGATAGGGGGCGAGCCTATCGCCATATCGGGCACAAATTCCAGACTCCGGGCTGATACTGAGCAGAAAAACCCAAATATCACTTTGCCCGACCCGGGATTCGAACCCAGGACCTCAGAGCGCTATTGTACCGGACGTGTAATACAACTACGCCACCGAGGCAGTCGGTATTATAAAACTATGTATCAATTTATTTCCGTCGATTGAAACTTAAAAGAGTTTATTGTAGAAACGTTTAAACGAATATATTGAGTATTATTAAAATTAAAAAATAAAATACATTAATCTAAAACTATTTTATATATATTTTTAAAAATTGTATAATTGTAAAATGTAGGTAGATATTGTTACTGACTTTTCGGATGACCAACACTTCACTCCGTCCCGTTACCACGAAGGCTGAATAGTGTTAGAAACGTCGGGAGAAAATTTAATATAAAAACCGCGATAAAATCAGTTAAATAGTTTTATATTAATGTCTAAAATTCGCGTAAACATAAGAAATAAAAAAAATAAAATTCCATACATAGGGGAAAGCACTACTTTTTCTGTAAACAACAATATTTTCGAAGACTCAGGCTATATCAGATATTTTTCGTATCTGTTCTTTATAATCTATGACGAAACGTGAGCCAAACGCGTCGAGGGCGGGCGGCGACGGAGGGGAGACGCGCGCCGTATATGGCGTGCGCCCGCGCACCTACTATACACTTAGCAACATAATTTTATTTTATTTTTGTAAATTATTTCGAAATTAAATTGATTGTATTATAACATGTAACAATTGTACCCTTATGACTATTTTATTGGAATGATTTTGAGTTAATTTTTTTATTATCAATATAAGTACCTAGTTACTGATATGTATATAAAACTATAATATATATTGTTAAGCTATTCATAATTAGGTTGTTATATGCTAATGTGTGGGCAACTTAGTTCAGCGTGTCACAGGAACCTCGTTTTTTAGGAAAATCTGACTCACGGGCTTCGTCAGCACACTCTCCGCCTTGTAGTTTTACGGTACATTTAGCAAGACATTTGTAATCTTCTGATAAACAATTTTGCAATCATGGTGAAAAACTTTTTATAGTGACATATCGCTGTCCTTTAGCCAGTACCAAAAGGCAGGACAATCACAATTGCGTTATACGTATAGACGTTTAAAATATATTTACAGATAATGCATATATGAATTACGAACCAGTTCATGAAAGTGATTAAAAACCTAAAATAAAACCATTATGTGTCCGATTGTACGGCGGGGCGCCGGGCAGTTGTCTGCGCACGCGACGCTCCGCCCACACGTGTTTGTGTGTGTGTGACGCCATCCGATCTGTAACCCCTCTCAATCCCTGCCCTCCACTTCAGCTGAAATCCAATATGTTTCCTTTGTACCGAGTGCTGGACATTTTCCACCATGTATGCACTTTGGCACTTCACGCACTTGCGGTGTCTTATTGCTAAAAGCTTCCTAGTTTGAATTTTGACACTTAATTGTTTTAAACACTATTTACTTTGAAGTGGTAAATTGAAGAGTACTTCTCGTGACGTCTTCACCAATCCATATTTCACAGAATTTCATGAACAAATGATCTCAATTAGGAATGTCTTAGAAGAAATAAAAACGGGAAAATTGAAACAAAAAATTAGGCACTTATGTCTTTTGAATGTCGTGTTGACACGTTTAAAGACTTTTTATTCTCTAACTACAAAATAGACTAGACTGTAAGACGGGGCATTTATAGTCTTCAATTATGACCATCTTTTTATAAATTGGCACGAGTTACTAAGGCGGCTCTTTCACTATTTTTATGGTCTTCAACGTATATAAAATGTACTCAATATGAAAGAAATCGTTAGACGCAATTAGCTTATAAATTCTCACTTAATTATTTCAGTGTGTGAAAACGAAAACAATATTGTGTTTTGGTTTAGCAATTTCTGAGAAATAACGTAATAGGAAACGCATAAGGTTTTAGTGTTTCTAAATAATTATTTTATGAACCTTAGTGCAGTTATATTTGTACACGATATGAGTAGGTTTACCGCGCTGAGGACCTGGGATCGAATCTCGGGTTGGGCTAACATAATTGTGACTGGGATTTGCCACCTTAAAAATTATTTAGTCGCAGTTCGGAGTCAGGAAGTTGGCGGTGTGATACCCTGAGCCTCAGAAAGCACGTTAAGCCGTTAGTCCTACGTCTGAACTCTCTCAGGCCATGTCGGAATGCCGTCTCATAAGACTATGAGATTGAAGAAACAGAGAATAAACCGGTGTGTATTTTTTTATGTTCATATATTATTTACATCGCTATATTCTTTAAAAAAAGGCATAAAACATTTTACACCATAGAAAAAGATTAACGCGGGCGGAACCGCAAGAAATAGACAATATTTTCAAAATCCTAACCAACTCTTTAATCCTACATTTATAGTAGAAAAATTTATATCTTTGTTTCTTAAGCTATTTATGCGATGGAAACACAAGACCAAGCTAACAAATTCTTTTACCAGTTCTAACTACATTTTAAAATCAAATCAAATCAAAATAACATTTTAAACATTGTAAAAACGCCTTTTTATAATATAGTCCTTGCAACATCGAGTACGAGGTGATGATCTTCCCTGCGTAACCTTTGGGATGGCGTCACGCATTGGCCACAAACTCGGTGACTAATTCCTGGCCATCCGCCAGTAACTCGACCTATATACCGGCCGACATCTTCCTACTAGATGCGTTGCAGAACTAATTAGGTTATGATTTTATTTAATCACTTTATAAGGTGCCTTACGGCGTGGAGTTATTAGATTGGGATGTGCTCGAGGCTTTGGAATTTTATTTTAGAATTGACTTTTTAATAAATATAATTTGCGAAATATCGGATATAAATATGTTTTAAATGGTCCGTTAATACAGTAAATAATTATTATCTTTCATTAAATCTTACATATCTGTTTAATAGTAAGCTTTAGAAATGTTTTAGAAAGAAAATACAGCAAAAAATATTTAGAAATATGTCGACAAAATATTCCACGTAACGACTTCGTATGTGCCTAACTACAATGTAATAGACCAGTTAAACTTCAACATTAGCACGAGTTGGCAGGGGTTAGGTGGCGCCTTTTACTATCACTGGTTGCCAATGGTATGTTTGAAAAGAGTTGCCATCTCACCCACCAGTATCAATAAAGCGTTGCGTAAACGCTGTCAACTTGCTAGAAACACTACTTCAATTTCAGCATCAATCAGTTTCATATAATGTAGTGTTTGCAACAGTTATTTAACATCTGCGTGACGCCTAATTCGCCAACCAAACATCGCTTTTTAATTCACCAATTATTTCACATAACAATTTAACACAATTTACTTAACTTTCAATTTGGATAGAAATGTTTTGACTGTTGAAAATTTCAAAACAAACAACCACGCGTACGAGAACGAGGCCATCCGATGTCTGTTGGTTCGCTTTCATCACCTGCAAAATGCTTGGCCGGTGATTAAATAAATGTTTAACACGTGGAATTGATAGCGGCTTGATAGATTAGCGTTTCATTCCTTCTGGTACGGAATTTGTATTGGTAAACATGTTTAAGGAAAATTTGTGGTTGGTTGAGTGTAGAATTGTTTTTTACGTTTGTCAGTTTTTTAATATCAATCTTGTCGTAAGGGAAGTAGGTTTAAAATGGTAGCGCATCGCTTTAGACGATTTCTATAGCATCAATGTATTAATCTTACCGCCATTTGCAATAAACGATCCTAAACGTTTTTTTCGATCTATCACCAAAATTGACTAATCAGAACAAAGTTTTTTTGGACATGCTTGCAAATGAGTTGTTTTGATCGGTTCGTTCTTGGAATTGGATGGAGTTTTTGACAATTTATTGAAACCGGCCGTAAACGAAAATCAACAATTTGCAACTAGCAATTCTAGTTGTAAACGTTCTTAACTGGAGTAATTTTTAAACTTAAAAGGCCTCCTTAGTTCAATTTTTTCCTCCTTTGCGATGGAGGGAAGTGGACAATTAACATTTTCTACGCCTCCTTTCTAAAGATTGGAAAAGTCAGATAAGTGTTCCCTGAGACTCGCCGAGCTTCACTGCTCGGCGTCATAAAATGCATGCCACTGTTGATCCTGGCTTACAGGAATTGAAGTAGTGGGTGTGGAGGCGAGCATGTCTATAACACAAAATCTATATGAATCCACAGTTTGCTGTGGTGTTTTGTATCGTCAGTGTTAATTCGGAGGCTAAAATACCATACTTTTCCTATTTTACTTGAAGCTCGGCAATGATTAATAATTCTTCTGCTATTAGAAGTGTTTGAGAAGATTACTGAACATCGGTGAATTGGTCTTCCGCCGACCTATTCCTAATATAATAAAAGTTTACTGGTCTTTCATATCGGCCGGTCGTATCGCTTACTATCAGGCGAACGGCACACTCGTCTCGTCATTTAAAGCAATAAAAAATTATCCACGATAAAGAAACCAAACTTCAACAACACGATATTCTGAGAATGAATCTGAATGTAAACTAATACCTTTTCAATTACATTTAACAAAGATATTATTTGAAAAGCACACTTTATTTGTTTACGTTTAGTTTTCGTTCCCTGAATATGCTTTAGTGGTAACTAGAAATAAGAATCCATCCACTACGATATATTAATCTAATCAAATTACTCACCACGGTTCGGCAAACGTAGTATAGGACGCCCTCCAGGAGGTGACGACAGGTAGGTGGAGTGACGATCTGCGAAAGGTCGCTGGTAAGACCTGGATGCGACAGGGTAAAATGGAGCATATTGGAAGAGGCCTGGTTCAGCAGTGAACAACGATGTTTATATCATCATCATCACCAAGACTGATGATGATGATGATGAATCAAATTAAGGTTTGTAACGAAAATCAATAACTAATTAGATTTGAATTAACTATATTAATTTAATAATCGTAATAGCTTCGTCTCTCTCTCGTTTGGAAATTCGACGTACGGATGGTGTTTTGTCCTTAATATTAAGGTTAATAAAAACTTAATTAGTGCGATAATTACTAAAATTTCTTCATTGCCTTAAAATTTCGCGGTATGTATATTTGAATTCGTACACAAAAGTATTGTATCATTGATGATAACACAAATTTTTCTTCTATAGTTCAGTACGATTCGTCATGCAAAAGTAGTTACACCACGATGCAATTTGAAGTAGGATAATCTATAAGAATCAGTGAGAAACAATATCATCGTATAACATAAGAAAACTCCTAGATGTAAGTATTTTGCTTTCTTATATTTTTTAATTACGTAATAATTACTTTGTTTCAGTAGGAAAGTTACTGAAATACTATAATAAATAAGCTATTATTTTATTGTATTAGTACGTCATTAAATTTGGTGAATAATTTTGTTTCCATAAATTCGTCTCAGTTGTACTAATATTAACCCTATTTCGCTACATAGTTTTTATAACAATATATATTTGAAGTACTGGCACATATAATAATAATAATAATATCAGCCCTGTATTATATACTTGCCCACTGCTGAGCACAGGCCTCCTCTACTACTGAGAGGGATTAGGCCTTAGTCCACCACGCTGGCCTAGTGCGGATTGGTAGACTTCACACACCTTCGAAATTCCTATAGAGAACTTCTCGGATGTGCAGGTTTCCTCACGATGTTTTCCTTCGCCGTTAAAGCGAACGATAAATTCACAAAGAATACACACGTGATTTTTTAGAAAAGTCAGAGGTGTGTGCCCTTGGGATTTGAACCTGCGGACATTCGTCTTGGCAGACCGTTCCACACCCAACTAGGCTATTGCCGCTTTTTTCTGGCACATATAAAAAGAAATAAACCAGACTCATCAAATATTCACAGACCCGGTGTAAATCCTAAAAAAAACTTCCTAAGACTATCTTATTAAAACCTAACAGCATGTTGAGCGGACAGGACGCCCACAAAACCCGCACTTGGCAAAGGAAACATAAATATTGCCGAGACACTCATAGGTGTGTCAGAGCGTCGTCGTTAATGTGATTTTCAGTGAGTTTGGTGATAAAAATAAGCGTTTTTCGTCACATCGGGCGACGGAAACTCATTGCATACAGCCGAGATTGTACGTCAACATTTATCCAGGGATTTCCTATGGGTTACAAAAAGGGGAAAACTTCTTCGATGTCATACAACGTATATTTTTTTTTTCTATAAAAAGCAAATGAATATGAATAATTCTTTTACATAATAGAGCCTGTCGCTTTTTTGACATTTTGTAAAAGTAGAGCATCAGAGTGAATTGTCGTGAAAGTCGTGAGTCGTAAAAAATGTAATTCGCTAGAAATTAATTAGCTAATTTGTAGCTAAATATTGTATTTTTTAATTGGCTTTTAGAAGATAATCTTTCTTTAAGGAACCTGTTGGCTTCGTACTCTGAAGTGGCAAATTTAAGTGATTACAACCATAAATGAAAATCAAATTTATTTTTCTTCGTAATATCGTCCCAGTATAATAAAATAACGATAAATCAGATCACTGAAGGCCGAATAAATTGATTTATTTTTATGAATAGATTTGCCTGGGATAACCACGACGTGTACAAGCGAAACCGCGTGCAAAATTTGTACCAAAATAAAATGTGACTCAAATCAATTTTATTTCAGATCAATGACGCAATATCAACAAACTTGAGATTTTAATGTTTGTTTTTTGACGTCGCAGTGACTACGGCACTTGGTAAGTGCTCAATATAATGTCGATAATCGAGATTGCGTCCCTGGACAGTAGTTATAATAATACTGGCCTACATGTAAAATGGCATGGGCTGGATTAAATTCTTCGAATATTTTCATAAAATTGTTTTTTTTTGTGTATCAAACCCAGCAGTCTACACCGGGAGAGTGCTAATGAGATACTGGAATCTCCCGGCTTACCGATTGCAGGGCTATGGAGGAAAATTGGGAGGGAATATCTAGGGCAGGGAAGTATAGAGGAAGGAATAGAAACCCTCTTAGAATAGAATAATATTATAGGTTATGGAAAATATCAAGAAGAAACCTTCATACCTGAGAATTCTTTATAAAGACTTCGACGATATGTGACGTCTACTGCACTAGGCCAGCGAGGTGGATGGGGCCTAATTTTTTCCGGTAGTAAAGGCCCAATTCCTCTCATTATTGGGCAATAGGTATATTATAATACAAGGCTGGTATTATTATATATTAGTCTTAATATATTTTTACTTCAAAAATATTGTAGAAAACAAATAGGCTTTAAAAATTTTATCTCATTTATAACAAAATAAATCAGTTTTCCGTTTCTTATAAAATTAGCTTAGGCTAAGTTAAAACATTTTGAAAAGGTATTGTTTGAAATCCTTAACACGTGCCCTTCAAAAACTATTAATCTCGTATTATCTTTATACTTGAAATCAATGAAGGTACTTAATTCGTTTACGATAGTTATTAGTTTGAAACACAAGAATTTAAATTATATTAAATAAAGAAAGTATATCAAATTGGTAGAAGTGTTTGTTACAAATTCTTCGAACATCAAAAAACTAGATTAAGAATTTTGAAATATAACAGACAAGTCGCAAAAAAGGGCAAATAATTCTAAGCTTAATGTTGTAAAGCAAAAAAACAATTTTCTCATGAAAACTATGCATGTATACATCCATTTCTGCTTTTCTATTGTCTGTGACATGCATACTTTCTTACCAATGTAGTAGCAATATGGCATTATGACGTTAAAACTCATATATCACGCGGCAAACGGTCTGTAATTCACTGTAATAACTGTTTTGCCTATCCATGTGCACCTGACAGTCAATAATCAATACTTTAATTACGTCGGGAAATAGCAACTGCAAAAAATTATAAGAAATTGTTACGCGTCGCTATCCTAGCCGATGACATCGGGCGTTTCCGGAAGTATTCGGCTGCGCGCAAGCTGGCAGAAGAGAAGATATGTCACGCGGCGACTATTCTATTATTATTCTCTCTGGCTGGACGTTGTCAAAAGAATGTTTAAAATTGTATTCTGTAATTATTTTGCTAATATATTGTTTACTGTAAAAAGAGCGTTTTACATTCAGAAGTGGGATTATACAAATGATAATTTGAAGTTACATTGAATTCGAATGTGAAGAGAACTATCGGAATAAATCTGTGATGAATCATTGAATGCCAAAATTAAAATTACCAGATTCTCAGATTTTTAGTTACCATGGCAACGTCTACGTCTGTTGAAGTAAATATGTTGGGAATGCATATGGAATTGATGTCTGCACATTAGTACGATTCACGACATTCATAACAAAAACTTCGTTATGCCTGCTGCTTGGCTCACTGAAGAGGGTGTTTTCTTAGAAACTAAATCATCGGAGAGAGGAATGACTGGAGTCATGTGAAGTCAAATCCGTGGCGCAACACTTCAGGCTGACAATGCGAATATGCGTAACTGTTTATTTTATTTAATCTGATCTGTCTGTGGCCGTGAGCCTTTTGATCATATTCTGTCTGCAGCCATGACCATTCTGATCATATTCTGTCTGTAGTCATGAGCATTCTGATCATATTCTGTCTGTAGCCATAAGCATTCTGATCATATTCTGTCTGTGACCATGAACATATTCTGTCATTCATTGTCTGTGATCATATTGTTTGTAGTCATGAGCATTCTGATCATATTCTGTGTGCAGCCACACATGAGCATTCTGATTTGTGTTGCTTGGTCCTATTTGTTTAAAATATAGGTACCCAATTCAGTTCTGCTTTCTCAAATTTATTTTTGTGAATACCTTTGGTATTCACTTTGCAGGATGGCCGATGTTACGCGTCGCTATCCTAGCCGATGACATCGGGCGTTTCCGGAAGTATTCGGCTGCGCGCAAGCTGGCAGAAGAGAAGATATGTCACGCGGCGACTATTCTATTATTATTCTCTCTGGCTGGACGTTGTCAAAAGAATGTTTAAAATTGTATTCTGTAATTATTTTGCTAATATATTGTTTACTGTAAAAAGAGCGTTTTACAAAATACTTATGTAATTTATTTATATACTGTTGTTCTGTTAAATTACGACGCCAACGCCATCTATTTTACAGTGCAGATTAAATAATTCTATTATTTTCCATCGGAGCAAGTTATCGGGATAAAAAGTAGCCTATATGTTGATCCAGGGCATATTGTACCCGTGTATTTAATTTCATCCAAATCCGATTATTTGTTTCTGCGTTTACTTCTAACAAACATATAAACATTTTCACAAACTTTCGCATTTATTATATTATTAAGGAGTAAGAAAAGATTAGGTGCACAGACTTCGGCTTATTGACAGAATATTTTTTGGCGGTAGGATATATTTTATTACCACCCGGATAGCGACTACCGCACAAAAGGATTTAGAACCAGCCATAGTGGCTCACGTAAGTGTGTCACGATCCGGAATCAGCCTGTGTATATCCGTTTCCAACAGGCCGGCATAATTGTGTTGACTGCTAAGGGGTAGTTATCTCTCGTCAGTCGACATTCTATTGAACTGCACTCCACTTTCCATCAGATGCAGTGAGGTCACTTTCCCGAGCACTGTAAAAAAGAATACAATAGACGTCATAACGTGAGAATATGCACCTAATTTCATTTTCGAAGATTAAATGAACTTATTGTGGTTTACAGTTTCCCAAGTTGTATTATGATCAAGTGATTACACTTACCATAGATTATATTAGCTTAACTATTGCACTTAATAATAATAATATCAGCCCTGTATTATATACTTGCCCACTGCTGAGCACGGGCCTCCTCTACTACTGAGAGGGATTAGGCCTTAATCCACCACGCCGGCCTAGTGCGGATTGGTAGACTTCACACACCTTCGAAATTCCTATAGAGAACTTCTCAGATGTGCAGGTTTCCTCACGATGTTTTCCTTCACCGTTAAAGCGAACGATAAATTCACAAAGAATACACACATGATTTTTTTAGAAAAGTCAGAGGTGTGTGCCCTTGGGATTTGAACCTGCGGACATTCGTCTTGGCAGTCCGTTCCACACCCAACTAGGCTATCGCCGCTTCACTAAACTATTGCACTTATTAATATGATAAATGGGAAAGTATGTGAAATTCTCTAAACATGAGGTGACTCATTAACAAATTTGCCATAAATGGTTATAACTTTTTCATTTTATATTAAAATGTATAAATCCTAAAACATAAACGTTCAGAATCTCCGTCACGTCACCACGAAGGTTGTTTACTCCGTTCCACTTTGTTCCCGTCTCTTATTAGAATTTATGAAATTCCAGACATCGGTCTTCATTACGCAACTGTGTCCTGTTTAATTTTACTGAGTGAATTTTATGATGGGTAATTTGAGTTTTCTTCGGCCTGTAAAAAGGAAACTAGTGAGGAAGCTTTTAGTATGTTTTTAAATGATTTATATTCTTTTATATTTTTATTCATTCTATGGATTTTTTTTCTATGAGCACAGCAAAGTGTCTCCGCTTCTTCCGGTGGTAAGCTGAGTGGGGTAAATATAGAATGTCGACTGACGATAGATGATTATCCCTCGCCAGTCAACACAATTATGCCGGCCTGCTTGAATAGGATATACACCGAATACCACGACGTACTAATGTAGACCACTATGGGGGGTTCGAAGATAGTATATATATGATAAAAATATATAGTGGCTCATGCAAGTAAGTCGCATTCCGAGATCACCCTGTGTATGTCCGGCTCAAACTGCATCGAGTGACTAGGGGTAAACATCTCTGGTCAGACGATATTCTATTTAGACCTCACTCTACTGACCATTGGGGCGACTTTCCCGTGTCCGCATACAAAAAAATCGGCACAACAATAAAACTAAAACAATAAATACTCAGAATTTTTTAATTGTTTTATATCGGCTACACCTTATACAGGGTCATTTTGAAATTACGTTACTTAATGAAACCACATACTCCTCTTCACCTCTGCTGACATTGTGCCAAAAACTCCCATTAATAATGAAAATATTCACAAATGATTCCTGGTTTTAGTTTTTATAATTTTTTGATCATTTTGTAGTTTAGTGTGAATATGACGTGTGTGTAAGTGTATTTCTGACTGAAAGTGTGATGTTGTCACTGCGACGAATCCTCTTAGAGTAGTCGTAGCGGCATTAGGGCGCGTAAAATTAAAATTACTTTTTATTGATATTTCTTATGTTCGAAACTTACACTTTTTCATTTTACATTTACGGCTAAAGTAACTTATTGTAAAGTTTAATTTCCATGAATATAAGTACGTGCTTTCATTTATTAACGCAATGTCAAAATGACCCTGTATGTTTCAAAGACTATGAATAGTTCACTACCATTGCTATAGATTTAATTCAACTTCTAAGTAATCATCGGACTGAAGTCTTCATAAGCTTGGTAAAGAAATATTCTTGCATATTTCATCCCTTAGTTGTCACGTCCAGTTGTATTTCAACTTGGAAAATGCAAAGAAATCTTCAATGATTAGAGCGTTGATAAATAAGGTCAGAGAGAAGATTAACTGATGGATTTCCGAGTGGAAATTACAAGTACTTCGAAAGTAAATTTGCTGGATCCAGTGTTCTTTGAAAGGTTTATTAGCGTTTGGACATCTATTTCTTCCTGATCCATTTCTTCGGTATTCCTGAGTCATAAAATGCTAAGTCTTAATGTACAATAGTTACACTGGCTACAATCTTCAATCCGGAACACAAAAGTGACTACATACTGCTGCTTGGCGATAAAAATAGACATAACTGTGGTACTTACCCAGGCGGACTGTCATATATGAGAGACCTACCACCAGTTAGTTCCTAAGATAATTTAGCAATTGTGGAGATTTTTTGCTTTAGCATTAGGGGTAATTATATTTGAGAGTTGATAACCTTGCGGCCAGCGAGATGGAACACAATGCACCGAGCGACGGGATTAAACATTAGATACTAGTTGATGCTGATTTCTATGACGAATAAAAAGCAAGGAAATCAATTTTTAAAATCTAATTGATTTATTGATTGACATTTCTATGTATGTAGGTTAGAAATTAGTGACAATAACGGTTCTTTTTGGTATAGTAATGATATTTGTCGAATAATCTTCTTCTTTAGCTTATATATTATATGTTGATTGTAGGCATCTTGCAATACATGCTAGGTTGTTTTGTCCAGAGCAGTCCTCATCCTGCTTTCTCCCGCCACGTGACCAGGTCCTCAGTCCACCTCATTGAAGGTCTGCCCCGGTTTCTGTGACCAGTTCTTGGCTTCCATCCCAGAACTGCCTTACCACCTCAAATCATTTCTGAGGCATATGTGGCTTGCCCACTTCCACTTTCATCGAGCAATAAAACTTTAAATGGGATACATTTTAAACTTAGACAATAGTTGATTTTTACTACTAGTATTAGCGATATTTTGTCGAACAATATTATATTCAGGTGAAGTTGTGCAATATTACTAGAAACCGGACAATAGTCGACAATCTGTCATCGGTGAGCGATGTACGAAGCCGCGTGTCGGTTGAAGTCCGATCTCGATGCGAATTGGGGCAGTTGCGGTAATGTACGCGGGATAGAAAAATGAGTTGCAACTTTGTTTTAAAAACGCCTTTAATGAGATGATTTTTAGGTTGACATTGTAAATTTTTGTAAGGGTTACAATATTGTAGGACGTGATTTCTTACCCGAAATTGCCAGTCGTAAGATCGTGAATAATTGCACTTACGTTTTTGAATAACGTCTATTTTGTTTTGTAAGGTATTATTAAAAGTGAAATTAATAATAAAATGAAAATTAATAAATATTTAATCAAACTTTACGATGATTAACCATTTCCACTAAAGTAGATAACAAGAATTTCATTCAAATACATGTTCTAGGCACAAGATTTCTCTTATACGTGTGCGGCAAAGTAACACCAGTGCACCTGATGGTAAGTAAAATGGGGTCCAATAGAATGTCGACTGACGAGAGATGATTACCCCTCGGCTATCGACACAATTATGTCGGCCTGTTTGAACCGGATATATACAGGCTGATCCCGGAACGCGACACACTTACATGGCCACTATGGCGGGTTTAACACCTTGTGTACGGTGGTCGCTATCCGGGCGGATATAAAATATATCCTACCACCAGCACAGAGATACAATAGATATAAAATACAACTGCAAAATAAGCTCAAACATAGTTATATAAGAACGAGACGCCACCTGTTGTTTACAATAACAAAATTAATAACATCGAAACGCAAGGGCATGCAACAGATGGTAATTCAAACGAAAACAAAATCATAGCCTAGTTATGAAAGGAAAACTGCGGAACAACCACTTGAAAACGACTTGTTTTCGTTTTCGTTCTAGCTTAGTTTCATGGTTGGTAAATTAAGTTCCAATTTTTCGTATAATGTGTTATATAATTTTATTTATTTATTTATTAAATTAAGACGAACAACAGATTACAATCAAAAACTATAAAATATACAAACATAAAACTACATTGTATTCCTTTGTAATTTCTCAATGACTGGATTCCTCAAAGACATTATAAATTATCAATGTAGATCGTAAAGTGTGGTCATAATACTATTTTGTAACAAATATTATAAAGATTTTCCGTACGCATGAAAAAGCCGCCTTTAGTTACATTAATACTATCTGAGTGAATTAATACCATGTAGTAACTGATATTGATACCATTAGCGGCGATAGCCTAGTAGCGGCGATAGCCTAGTTGGGTGTGGAACGGACTGCCAAGATGAATGTCCGCAGGTTCAAATCCCAAGGGCACACACCTCTGACTTTTCTAAAATCATGTGTGTATTCTTTGTGAATTTACCGTTCGCTTTAACGGTGAAGGAAAACATCTTGAGGAAACCTGCACATCTGAGAACTTCTCTACAGGAATTTTGAAGGTGTGTGAAGTCTACCAATCCGTACTAGGCCAGCGTGGTGGACTAAGGCCTAATCCCTCTCAGTAGTAGAGGAGGCCCGTGCTCAGCAGTGGGCAAGTATATAATACAGGGCTGATATTATTATTATTATAACTGATAGCAGCTCTTATAAATGCATTGTAGTTCATAACAATAGATCTATAGGAACACCGGCCGGTTGTTTATCGGTTATGTTAGGACGTAACGCAAGATCGGCACGCCGACATTTGGCTAGACGTTCATTCGAGGTCATCGTCTCTTAGCGAGTACTGTCAGCAAAAACGTCGGTTTTCTTTCTAGAACCAGAAAGAAGATGACATATTGTGTCGACTAAGGAAGGATAATCTTTCTCGACTAAGGGAGGATAATCTTTCTCGACTAAGGGAGGATACTCATCTCTCGAGTTATCATCAGTATCAAGTCACTTTGCCGTGTTCAAAAAAGTGAGTTAGTAAGAACTAATTAAATTAATATTGTTTTTGCAGAACCGATGTAGATTTTAATTGGTGTTTGTCTATGTTTATTAAAAATATTTAATGTAAGGAATACTAAAACTACTTAGTTAAAAATGCTGATTGATGAGTTAAGGGATTATGCTATTAATAACTAGCAAGGTGGGAACTTTGACGTATTTTAATTCTAACAATAGAATATTGGATGAACTAACTGACTAATAGAATGATTTCTTGTTTTATGGTCAATTTAATGACATATATTACTAGCTGACCGATTGTTGTCCTGTCTTAACTATGTATGCACGCGCGCATTCTATCGATCGCTGACAGTTATTTGAAACCACTGACAGTTATGTAAAATTAATATTGTCGTTAAGTTTGCTTAAATTTTTTAATTTTCCGCGCAATTTATAATTTTTTTTTTCTTTCATTAGAACCTTCTCCTGACAATAAGAAACACAATAAAAAAATAAATGAAATCGGTCCAGCCGTTCACGTGTGATGGCGTGACCAAGGGAAATAGGTATTCATTTTTATATTTATATAGATTGTAAGGTTTTAAATCGTATTGAATTGATAAAAAGTCTCAATTGACATTTACTTTTTATTATTATATTTCGTATATAAAACGTACTTAGCTTTTTGCAAAAAAAGATATATAACACAAAAAATCTTGTTAAGAAAGTTATTCCATATATTTTTCAACACAAAAATACCACAACACTCAACTATAAAGCAAAAATAACTTCAAAAAACTCTTGGAATAGTTTCACGAAGTTTATGCTGTCTGTACATTTCTTTACACACAGATAAATTTTCACCGCCACAACTTTCGGTTGGCAAGTAGCCAGTCCCCTGTACATATCTGCGATTCGTTCTCTTGTTATTCGAATTAAAATGAAAAATAAATCATTATTCCCGATGCTTTCTGGCAATATTATAGAGATTTACTTTAAATGAGGTAATACACTTCATTTTGTTTTTTTATTGCATATTCAGTCAATATTTTTTTCTATATTTTGTTATCTGTTTCGATTTATTGATGGCATTGTTCTGTTTAATATCTTAATATTAATAATAATTTATTATTTTACAAATAAAATATGTAACTTAAAAACGGTACAAAGGTCCATTATTTTCACTGGTAACAACTATTAAATTATTATTATTGGTGTTTCGTATAATTCTAATTGTCACCCTAAACAAACAATTATAATCAGCCTTGTGTTAATAGACACAAGATGTTTTACGATTTAAAGGTTAGGTCGTCTATCATGCTGTGTAATGCGGCACTTTCATGTTTTCAAAAATATTTGTACAATATTTTTTTCTATACTACACTTAACTTAGTATACAATGAATAAATAAATTCGAAGTCATATTTACTTGCTTTAAAATTGAACCCGAGACCTTTCGGTTTCGTTTTTGACCTTATTAACAATCCCTGCAGAGTTAGGAACAAATTCTATTCTAAAAGCATTCTAAACATGTCCAGCAGTCGACCTTTAACCTTTGGCTCGAACCCTGATCTTTATGAAACCAAAAATACATGGCTCGAATGTAAATCATTGGAGACAACGGAAATTTACTTAGAAGCTTTCTCTTAGTTATTGATTTATCCATAACATAGTAATTGAAGAACTTCCGCTTGAAGAGACGTGGTGTCTACCTTGTAAACTTGAGTTTCATTAATTTATTTATTTACACATGCGGTATACAGACGGATTTATGCCATGGGCATTCTCTCTCAGTCAACCTTAGGGTGGTGTGGACTGTTGTAGAGGAGGGAGGCAGGTGCCTAATAAAAAGAAAGAGAAAAACACATAATAAGAGTGATAATAAAACAAATGTATGACATAATTATAAAATGTACCTAGTTAAACTAGTTTCTCAAATCATATATGTTTACGCGATTGTTAAACATTAAAATTAAACATTTTTTCGGATAACCAACAGCTAAAATTTAAAACGTATAATTGTAAAATGTAGGTAGATATTGTAACTTTGACTTTGCGGATGAACAACACCTCAGTCCCCCCCGTGACCATGAAGGCTGCAAAGTCTTCGAAACGTCGGAAGAAAACTAAGATATTAAAACCGCGATAAAATCCGAAAAATAGTTTAATTTTACAGTTTCTCAAACGTTGAAAAAATATACGGGCGTAGCAAAGTGACCCCTCTGTACCTGATGGTAAGTGGAGTGTCGAGAGATAGAGTGTCTATGGTGAGAGACGATTAATTATGGCTCGCTAGTCGACAGAACTATGCCGGTTTGTTTATTGCTTTTATAAAATATTTATAACAAAAATTAGTTTACCGAATTAATCAGACTGTTTTTATGAGAATTATTCATTCTAAAATTATTTTCTGATTAAATAATTAGTATCACATTATTTATTGAATTTAAAAAGAAAACACTATAATATTACTAAAGATTTTAAATCTAGAATTTAAGAAAACCTTTAGGATGTTTTAGATAAATATATTACGTGAATATGCCTCGATTTGGAAACATCTCAATCAATGACGCAACACCTTTCAGGTTGAGCGCACACCTTAGTAACAACTAAATCAAAACCACCGGCCTAATTTCATAAACTATTTTCGCCTCAACACCTTGGCTTCAATAGGCTTGACTTATTGAGAAAACGAGTAAAGTGACAATCATCGTTAACTCCATATTAAGAATTTATCAGTTGGACTTTTAAGAATTCCATAATTTTCCCTTTAATTAATAATTTCCTAAAATGGTGTTAAAAATATGTTATGCAGGATTATATTTTTATAAAATATTTTCTTCAGCTTCTATGTTTGCACGGAACGAGAAAATACGAGCGGTTAAATAAAGTTTACGTTCATTTAACGTTCGCTAACTTTGTGATTGTTGGAGTAAATTTTGAAGTATACAATATTTTTCTAACAAATTGTACCCACATGTGAGATATAATAACAATTAAAACGCTTATGTAAAATGTCACAATTGTTTTGTTCGTAGGTGTCTCAGATGTGAGTATCCGCCTGGGTGGGTACTATCGCAACGTCTAATTCTGCCGCCAAGCAACTGTGTGCAGTCACTGTCGTGTTCCAGTTTGAAGAATATTGTAGCCAGTGTAACTACTGGACATAACAAGACTTAACATCTCATGTCTCAGGATGGCGAGCGCAGTGAAATACCAAACAATACTTTGTTGTTCAAGGTGTTTATATTGTTTATGGGCGGTCTTGTAGCTTACCATCAGGCGAACGGCAAACTCGTCTCGTCAATAAAAAAAGTCATAAATGTTCATACTATTATATGTATGTATAAAATAGTTGTTTCGATTGACTATTTTAATTTGTAAAATGAATTTTTCAAATTCAAACCTTAGCCTATATACTTTAAGGTGTAGGCGTCCATTCGCACGGAGCGTGCATATAAATTTACACCTTGAAAGTTGAAAACTTTTAGGAAAAGTAATTTCCTCAAGGAGATTGAACCCCTTCAATCTTTTTACTCAATACAAAATACACATTAAACTTGAATTATGGTTAAAACACAGAAGACATTATCTAGTACTCGATAAACGTCCGAAACCGAGTGTTCAGTTGGCGCAAAGCCAGTGCGCAACAGGCGGGCGGGCCCGATGTCACCGACGTATGGGAAAATAATGTTCCAAACGACCTGTTAATGCGAACGAAATTTCAGAAACACAATTTGTTTGTTGTTTACTGATGGTTTTGAGAGCATTGTGCATATAAAATGATCTCTTTCTTGAGTTGCAATACTTTATAATTACAGGTATTGTGTGTTGTTTCAACAACTAAAGATAGTGTGTCTGAACGTTTATGGGTGGTCTTATCGCTTACCATCAGGTGAACGGCAAGCTCGTCTCGTCATTCAAAGCAATTAAATAAAGATGCAATCCTGAGTCGGGAAATTTTTTTAATTTTGTGTTCAATATTAGTTTTGGTTTTTGAAATTTGTGGCTGTATGGCGAGGGTTGCCTTGAGTGCCACATATGTGTATGTGTAGTGTGTGTGTGTGATTCGGGATCTTCCGATCTGTGATTGTCATTTTCGTTTGAAAGTCAAGTCTCCGTAACTTTGAGAGCAAGGTTATTTAAAATCTTTGAATGCCCTTAACCACTGCCTTTTTTGGTCTGGATTCTACCTGGGCTACTTTATGCGTAATTTTTTTGGCAAAATAAAATTACTATGTTATTTTATCGGTATCTGTTAACTTTGCAGTGATGTCTGATGGAAAATGTACTTAAAATAATGCAAATTGTCACCCAGACTACGCTGTGATTGTGTCTTCCTTTACAAATAATTTATGAAACTACTAAAATATTCTTTCTTAGATGGTAAATTGCCAGGTTGGTGATAATAAGTTTTTTTAAATGAATGACGATCTGTTCGCCGGCTTCATAGTTACTACCACATAATAAATACTATAAAAATTCGATACTACTAATACTTTTTAAGAGATTTTCAAATCAGAACAATTGACTTTAAGTGACTCTCGTTTCAGGATCAGCCTGTATAAGATGTATATCTGATTTAAAAAAGCCGACATAATTGTGTCGACTGACGTGGAATAATCATCTCTCGTCAGTCGACTCTATGTGGACCCCATTCTGCCTACTACCAAGTGCAGTGGCAATTGCCGAGCCCGAATAAAAATATAGAGCTTGCACACTGTTGCTTGGTGGTAGAAATAAACAGCAGTAATCGACAGGGTTTCATATTTACTAGACAGACTTACCACTACGGGGTTGGGCCAAAAACAATTTTGACTGAGTTTTTTTTTATCTTAAATATTACTCAGCCTTAACTCGGAGCCAAGTTATTGGCGATGTGATACCCCTGTATCTCGAAAAACGTAAAGCCGTTGGTCCTGAACCTCATCTCTCTCCGTCCATGTCGGCTTGCCGTCTCACTGGACTATGAGAGTGAAGGATCAGAGAATGCCTGTGTATTGCGCACACTCGAGCACTATAATATCTCCTGTATACCTGGCTGGCTCCGTCAAGATTGGTCGTCGTAGCCGAAATTCGGCTAGGAAGGAGTTATTCATGTTACAATTTGATAACGATCATGTAACAATTACAATTAGTTACGCATATTACTACAATTGGTTGTTCAGTCAGAAGCCTACAATTATAATTGTTGAAGGCAATTTACTGTAATGTTATTCACTCGGGCATATTTTTATAATATACTCTCGTAAACTAATTTCATGAAATGGTATGTCAGAAAGGTGTTGTGCGTAAATTCTGTCTACGTATTTAATATGTTAACGTAACTCTAGCTTATTCAATTATATGTACTGTCGATTACTACTTTCCTTGTGACCGCTCGTGTGAACGTGTTTTTCTTACGTAAAAAGCCATTAGCTTATATGAAATTATTATGAATATTTAAATAAAAAATTAAAAAATATAATAAATAAAATATTTTATATGGATTCTCCCGCGTGAAGGAGTTTTCCAGGACAAGTCCTGCTAAGAAAGTACTCGATTTAATTATATTTATGGCTCACTATTTTGGTCATAGTGGCCTCCACATAAAAGGTAGATATTATGCTGTCTAACGGTTTAGGCAGCGTACGCCAAGATAGCAATTTCCGACTTACTTGATATGTATCGTTATATTATGACCAAATTACACAAAATCATTATAAATTGTAGCCTATGTGTTATTATGATGTATAAGCGATATTACTGTACAGTTGAAAGATAAACAAACAAACATATATATATCCTCATAAACTTTCGCATTTATAATATTAGTATGATGCTCGAGACACAAAATATAGTTAATAATTTAAACCCAATATTTACAAGATTATGATGCTCGGGCCTATAATATTTTTTAAGAAAATATCTAGCTAGATTAGGTACTAACCTTGGGCCTTTTTGAGTGCTACTGCATAATTAATTCATCTAATACTTACTTCTAGTCTCTAAATTACGTTCAGAAGCTACATACATAAACATAATATCATTTATTAAGTACAGTAAAAAAATATATTTTTTCTCTTGACGTCTGTATCAGAAATGTAATTATATTTTTCGGATGTCAATTTGTATGAATGAAGACATAAACCGCATATGAAATTTCTGTCAATGAATTTTTTATTACGATCGATTTCATGGCAGGGTCAAGGCGATGTTTCGTTGGAATATTTAAACATTTCCACTTATAGTAAAGAATGATGACTTTTATACTGAGTTCAAGTTCATAATAACTGCTTCCCTAGAACTTTTGACGATTACGTTGTGAAAAATTTCAGTTAATGATGTTTTGATAACTCATAGCTTAAATTGGTGGCTCTAAGTCTGAAACTGAAGCAATCATTTTTGGAAATGCATCTTCTAATATAAATTTGGCAGGACATAGCTAGTATTTTTTGAAGTTATAGAGTTATATAATATAGTTTTTAATAATCTTAATTCAATATCTCTTAGGTAAATGGTAGTTATGGCGAAACAAAGCATACTAATACGAATTCTTCCAAACCGCCTGTAAACTTAGCTGTGTTTGTAAAAAGTATTTGTAACTGAAAATATTTGTAAATATTAAAACACGTAAAATTTAAACCATCACTTTTTACAAATACTTTAGATTTTACAAATACAGTTTAGCCTGAATCCTCAGCTATCTGTTAACACAATTTTATTAAATGATTAACCACATTATAAAACTGTAGCCTCAATCAGAGTTCGTACTTCCGCCTACGCATCTAAACCGCAATAAAACCTATTTTACGTAATGAAAAATCACGGTTGGCCCGGATGCGTGCGCGCTGTGACGCATATCAAAGATGCGCGACGGCGTTTTTTCAGTGTACGATGCTGTTTTGGCGCACCGCCAACAACGCCGCCTGGCGCGGAGCCAACACACCAAATCACCCCCTCTTGGTGCTTAGCCGGTTGATTTTCAATAGCGTAGTGAATTTTTGTATGATTTTAGATAGTAAAGCGTTTTTATGCAGCTGTTTTTTTCAGGTTTAATGTATGTGGAAAGTTGAGGTTTAAACTTTTTAACGTAAACTATTTTACTACGAGGTATTTTATAATGCATTACATTGATATATAATAATGTAATTTATTGAAGAATGATACGCAAAACTAGTTATACAATTCTAAAGATTTATTTCGCCTATAAAAAATTTCATAACTTCTTAAAACTATACCAAATCATAGTCTATATCACACTTAAACATTTTCCATTTAAAGAGGTACATATTTATTGTACATCACAGATGTGGATACCGTATTTCCACAGAGAATTACGAAACGATTTTCGCCTCGCGCCGGGCTAGCCCCGAAGCTTACGCGATCAACGAACTAAGGACATAGTCGAAACGCATTCCTAGCTTATTGGTGTAAAGTTTACGACTCCCTGTGCCGAATCAACAGGCAGAGTTGGTTATCATAACAGATTTTATGTCGTTCAATTAGGCCACTTACTGGCCTCGATGCCAGTCTATTGAAGATTAAGTTTTGGTTGAGTGTTTGAAGTACTCGATTTATAAGTTTAAAAGGTTTACAGTACGTTGAATAATGGAAAGGTTACATCTTCGTTACACTAAAGATTAATAAAATTGAAGAGTTTTTCGATCGGTTATCTTTTAAAGAATTAAAAGAGATAGGTACGAAGAAATAGTTATTGTAAATATGTCTGTAGTTTTGTTTCAAAATTTTAGCCACAATTATTTTTATGTTCATTTTGTAGTCTTTATAATATATAACACTAATATTATAAATGCGAAAGTTTGTGAGGATGGATGTATGTATATATGTTTGTTCCTCTTCCACGAAAAAACTACTGAACGGATTTGGATGAAACTTTACAGTATTATTAGTTATACATCAGAATGTCACATAGGCTGCAATTTGTAATGATTTTGTGTAATTTAGTCATAATATAACATACCAAGTAAGTCGGAAAAAATTTATCCCCGAAAACTCCGTCACGCGGGCGAAGCCGCGAGCAAAAGCTAATATAACATAAGCGAGTTCAATACCTTTCCTATAGTGTAATAAAGTTTTGCAAATACTACAATATTTATTTAATCTACAATTCAGCTAATGAAAACATTACATTGTCTTAATAGGTAATTTGAATAATCCAACAAAATTAAAGTTCAAATTGCCCAAACATATAGAACAATCTATTTTAAAACACGCGTTCACAGTACTCGGAAGGATTTCCCGGGAAATCGAGAATTACGTAATAGCTTTGAAATATCAGTGGCTAAAAATAGAATTCCCTTTATTCTATTGATTTGATTCACCTATAGTAGTAAAAATAAACATGTATGTCATGGGTGATGTAGTTTCTCGTCACCTCTTGCATTACTCTTCGTGTATTTCGTTGCGAATTATTTTTGTTTTTACGTATGAAATTGCATGTCGAGCGCCGTCAACGTGGTGGGTTATTCTCAGGTTGGTTTTTATTGTCAAAATTAATTCTTTTTGAGAAAGTAACTAATCTAAGAATCGATTATTTTTTTGTTAATTAATTTTAGGTACGATATTCAATGTAAACGTAACGTTTGCATACCAGACCTGATAGAGTTCGATCAATACAGTTGGAGAAATGTCTCATCCACGTGCTATATTGCCTTTAACACCCTCAAAATAGTGCTATTATAGCCTGTTCTAGCATGTCTCTTAAATATTTGCAAATGTTGTAAATATGAAAGTATCTTTCAGTATCGGATAACTAGAGTAAGAGATCATTATGATTCTTTACATACTTAAGTAATATAAAATATAGTTTATAGATCAGTGAGTCACGTAAGTATTTAATCTTGAAAAAATAGACGACTCTTGAGGGATATTAGTATCAACAAATTCTTACGCAAGTGTAGGGCGCAGAATATTAAGAAAAATAAATGTCCCAAACGCAAAGTTTAAATATGCGTTTATTTAATTTCTTAAATGCATAATATGCCCGTCCTTCTAATCACATGATATACAACAAAATTTTACACAATAAATTAAATGTTGTTTTTTCTTCTTCAATTAATATAGTAACCTATAAACCGTCGACTGTAGAATGGACCATCACGTATGATTCACATCAAGCGTCACAATCGAGCCGCAGCTGCCAAAGGATCTCAGTTTACTTTGCGCACGGCGCACGTGTCGTTTCAAACGTTTCACTATGGAAAACATCTGCCATTTGCCAAAATTGCGTGGTAAGGATTGTGTTGTGATTTCTTTCTAAGTACCCTCGTACAGTCTCATATACTTATTTATGATGATATATAAAAACAAACACACAGCACACCTTTATCTCTGAAGGGGTACGATAAAATACAATAACAAACACATACAACGCCTATATGCCTGAAGGGGTACACTATGTGCAGCAAGAGCACTCACTTTTCAACTTTACCCACATTTTCGTCATGTGTGTTTCGTCCTATGGTACATGACAGGCCCTCGCCATCTCCGTCACAGATTCCAGATTTCGATCTGATTCTGGACAGAAAATCTCCATATCACTTTGCACAACCTGGAATTTGAACCCAGGACCTCAGAGCGGTGTCGTACCGCTGACGTAATAGAACTGTGCCAAGGGGCAGTAAAGTATATTACATAGTGAAATCACGCTCAAATATTTTTTACGTTAAAAATACAAGGCAGAGAGCTCGCCTTCCTTAAAATCAAACTACATTTTTAATAACAGAAAATCGATAACGAAGTATGTATGCCACGTGACGATAGTCAGTGGTCAAGAAGAGAGCTAGATGAATTGCAAGTGCTTCGGCATTCTTTAATGATAGCACTAGAATTCGTTATTGGCCATGGCTAATTTTATTTAAAAAACCTAAAGCTGTTATTTTGTGACCGTAGCATTCTCTATAAATATTTAATAACATTTTGTTTAAGTCCAAAAGTAAACTATACAAACACTGCTAGTACCTACACTACAGTATGTACGAAATAATTGGCATCAACATGTTGAAAGGAAAACCAATGCACTCTAACTCTTTACAGCCTGGTTAGTCATTCTTCGATATAAGCGGCAAATAGCCACTTCAACTTGGTAATCCAGCGAGCCACTTCTATCTGGTACAGACAGGTCTGTTGCATGTAGGAACCAACCATTATTTATTATAATTATGTTTGTTGATTCCTCTCAGAAGTAGAGAAGTCTCTTCGCCCAGCTGTGGGATAATTGAACTGCTTACTAATAGTAAAAATCCCTTATTTCATTGTTTGTTAAAATTCGCTGTTTGGAGAGTTGTTAGAAGTAAAGACAAAAGCCTGAACGGATTGGGTTGAAATTTACAAGATACCTAAATGTTTGGGCGTATATTATATTGTTCCGTTTTTTCATAATGAACCGAATTTTGGCATAATTTTGGCGACCGTTGAGACGCAATGTCTCTCGTCGGTCGGTTTTATATTTAGACTGTATTTACTATCAGTGTCAGATAAATGAATTGCCAAAGGACAATGCCCAAAACCAGGCTATCTTTGCGTCACTCATGCGTCTTAACCAAATATCTATTAAAAATCATCATTTTATTTATTATTTCACTTGTATTTATTTCAGACCTAAGCAAATGGGGGTTTTAAAGATATGAAAAAAAAGTTGTTTAATTGTTGCAAATGAAACACCGGATAATTTACTGCCAATATGGCGAATTGATACCAATTTATTAAAAATTCCCCTTTTAAATGGAATAAAAAAATGAATATGCACAAAAAATGTGCTGGTTCTTGAAACTATAATATGTGCTTAAAATATATTATTCATTAAACAAAAATATTGTTATAAAATAATATATTTTATTTAATAATTATGACCAAACTCCAAATAGTTGGTAAAAATAAGAGAAAATATCAATCGTTCCAAAAACAAACAAATGGCGTTTTATACTTAAATTGCCAGAAATACTAAAATCAGCAAAAACATGTCGACTTTATTTTTAATTAATGAATATATGGGTACAGATTTTTATTACACTGGCAACTGAAATAAATGACATTTTGACACTTCAGACAGTGTTGCCAGAAGGTTACATTTCTTACATTTTTCGTTACTTTTGACCCCCTCGCGTTACATGTAAGTAATTTTTATATTTAAGGCAATTTTCGTAACTTTTGAGAACAACGAGATTTGTAATACAACATTTTTATTGTAAACAGTTTATGAAAGCATTTCTATTCAACGCATCCAAATTGAACACGCCTAAAACTGGCGGGTCTAAAAAGTATTTCACTCCATATCACACTCAGAGATGGCTCGCCATGACAATATGAAACGTATCTTGCATATACATTAAAACTTGATTTTGCTTGAGTGTGCGCGCGCACATTTCCTACTTCGCGAGTCCCCGCGGTTTCGCAGCTACAAAAATGCTTGCTCAAAAACGTGTAAATTAAAAAAAAAAACAATAATGTAACTTTTGCAGCAAAAATGTAACTTTTCAGGAAACGAAACGTAACTTACGACTCAAGGGCCCTGGCAACACTGACTTCAGATTTGTTTGACTTTGAATGTTAAATCATTATAATATTTTACTCAAGATCGGAGTGTTTTTCTTTTGTATTTTAATGTTTAGTAGAGAAATCCTCTGCTAAGAAACAACATGTATAGTGTGTGTTTCGAACTTTGAGAGAATGTTTTTAGTTAGCAACACAATGTCGTCTTGAGCCTAGACCCAGAACAATTAATCGAGACGGTATATCCTGGTGGTGTATTAACTGCACTTTTGCGGTGCCACAGCAACGACAAGTATATTTCTTGGACACACTCGGCGCTCAATATTTTTAGTTCGTAGATTGCGCCGAACATTGTAGCTCGATTATTTCATTTCCTACAAAACAAGTTTGAGTGAATGCTAAATCAAATTAAAATCCACTGTTGCAGACAATGTATGGAGTCATCTTATGTCTTGAATGTTGCACAAAGATTCACATGTTTACTCAACTCCTACATTATATTTTAGGTTTCAAGGCTGGAATGAGTTTGTGCTGCCTGTTGGAGATCAGCTAATAGAGAGGTTCACATACAAGAACATGACATGACCCGACCAGCGCTGCAAGAAGTCATTGATTCACTTCAGCAGTATATAAGCGTGCTGTAGCTACATCAAGTTCTTGTTTGTTTTTTGGAATGCCAAGAAAATATACTTACCTCTATTAAAAATATACATCGGATTTCATATTTCTTGTTTTATTTTTCTTATCCTCTGATAATTAACTATCAGACTAATCAGGCTGTGAAGTGAGTTCCTGGGTTCGATTTCCAGGCCAAACAATTATTTTCTTTATGTTTCTAACATGAGTTGCCTGGGATCGGAATCCTCCAAAGAGACTTGGCGTCAGGCATGCGGCCGGTCATAAAAACTAAGATGAATCTATTCTACAATATGTGTTGACGCCATATTGGACGAAGACACTGGTAGATGAAAATAAAGATTAAGTAATCCATGTAAAAAAATAAGTCGTAAGTCAGAAAAATTAATACACAAAAGAACAGGTAGCATATGCTCAGTGGAAAAACTAATATTCCGCCATACTATCTAGAAGTTTTATTGGAATTTATTCTTGTCAGATATGTTAGTACCTATCAGTTTCTTATAAGGACTACTAAAGCTAGGTTAAAATAATGTCCAATTATTGATTATAGCAATAACAAGTAGGTACTGCAATATTAAAGTTAATTAGGCACGTAGGTACTTTCTACCGTATATTATTGCAGTCCATACTTAACCTCAAAATAACCGAGCTATAAAAATTCTGATTACTCCGAACTCCCATCGAATATCAAATTGTTTTCAATTTGTATAAGATTTAGGATATATTCCCTATAGTTTAGTGAAGGTTTTGTACAGACGCAAGCGTAGCCCAACTTTCATACAAAAATGGGCATTCTCCTTTATCAATTTGATAACAATCAAAAATTTTCACACAATCTTAAAACAAAAGGTGACCGTCTTCGGTCTCAAAAGAATTGTAATATTGTTTTTGTTAATTCCCAAGTACCAGGGCAACATAGAGCATAAGTAAGTGTTGTGCTTGGTACATTTATTTAAGGCGAATATTTACGAGCGTCGCACGTGCGCAGCTGTCGCCTTTCGTCTCGACAGCTGCCGCGTCTGCACTTTTAATTACTCACTTCTTATGATTGATTTGGGATATTGATATTGTTAATTAATTACGGTATTAATCTCTTAGGAGTTTTGCCTTTTGTGCCTCATGACTAGCAGGTTCATTAATGTTTTTGTTTTAAATTAAATAATCAGCTGTTTTCATCATATTAGGATAAAGAAAAACTTTCAAGTCTTATTTTTTTATCTAACAGAGATACATATTTCCATTTACCCCTGCAGACTTCACGTCTCCCACAAAGCGAGGCAAGTTAACGTGGCAAAAAATCATAACCAATAAATTACGTAAAATATCAGTGTTGTACAGAAAAACAATAATGAAGGAATGTTGGAAATCTCCAGTGGCGTTCTCGACGGGAGGCGTCTCTATATTTAGAGCGCGCCGCGACGCGTACCACCGCGCATGCGCTGCCCTCCTACGGGCCGCTCATTCTTGATCTTTCGACATCACCGGTAGACATTATCTCTGATATGAATCTGGAAGGTTCTAAAACTTTAGTTTAATCTGGGTATGGTTTCTTGTCTTCGCAATATTGATCTAGACAACCAACAACTAAAACGGTTTGGGACTGATCTTAGGAATATTTAATAGTTACTTACAAAAAAAACGAATATTTCAACTTTATTACTTAACGGTCCAGTTAATCAGGCATAATATTAAGTTTTGTGTTCAATTATTGATGGAAACTGATGAATATAAATCAATAACTAACGCTTTACAATTTCTGACCAACATGAGGGTCCATAACCATTCAAAAGTAATTAGATAAAGTAAACATTATTGCGACAGAAATTATAACAAAGTCGATGATACCAGGATAGCGGCTATCGGCGTGTGTGCGTGTGCGCATGAGGTATCGACGCCTGCTCTAGAGGTATGTTATGTACCTGTGGATCACTGAACTTCAGCTTGCCGTTTCACTCTGAACAGAACGACTTAATAACTCTCGAAGGAATAATGGAAAATCAAATGGTATTGTAGGTCTTAATATTTTATATAAATATTTTCAAATAAAAATGTAATTGCTAATAAAGTAACAAATCATCAAGCCGAGTTTTTTATGACGTATTTTCATTTGCAAAATACTTTCATTAGATACATAGGCAGTTCTTTGTAACCCTTACTCTTGAAAGGAACTGTCGAAATGAAAGTGTGTCTTAACAAAATTCATGAAATTAAGGTGTGAACACCAATCTCAATCATCATCATCATCATCTCGATCATCAATCTCAATTTTTCATAATATTTTCTTTTCAACTGGATAAAAAATATCTAATAAAACTATTTATTTGCAACAATATACCGTGAATATACGTTGGTGTTCATTCCTAGAAATCAATTAAAAAAAATATCAACGTATCTAAATTTATCTAAAAAAATACTATAAGATATTTAATACGTATATTAAATTTACACTGTTTTGTGTCTACAATTTCTAATAATATTTTTTTATTCGTTTTTTTTCTACCAAATAATTTGATAAACTCTGATCGTAATAGGCGACTTATATTAAGGTAACTGCAGCTATTAAAGGCCCTTAAAAACATATATTTAAAATTCGAAACGCAGCCAACAAATCACTCAGATTTGTACTTCGATGTAGTAAAGAATTTAAAAAGGTTTCTACAGCGATACTACTATACAATTGTTACGTAAGAACCAAACTGGAATATTGTTGTGCTGTCTGGTCACCAAGTTAAAGGTAAAAGAATCGAAAGTGTACAAAAAAAGTTTCCTAAACATTTATTTTATCGTAGGTTCATCCCCAATAATATGATGACTTACCAAGATAGGCTAAAATACCTTAACATGAAATCACTTAGTGCTAGAAGAAATATTCTAAGCATGATACACTTGACCTATAGTATTCTGATAACGGTAATTTGTATCTTAATTTTTTAATATAATTAATTTTTTTAGTTGTTTAATTGATTGTGTAGAGTTTTATTGAGTTCGTTTTTGTTATTCTAATTTTATTGTTTTACAGAGTATGTTGTGGTTGCCTGTAATAGAAATTGCAATAGTGCATTGTGTTTTCTAATTATTCTTTAATTATAATTGTAACATTGTGAATTTTGTTGGCAATCCATAAAAATAAAAAATAAGATATATATTTTCATGCCGCTTATACATTTGCTTGCTTATTCATATAATATGTTACTTATAATATAAATTATTTTATATATTATTAACATCGAGGTTAGGCAGACTTTATGAAAGCATTAAATCCTCAGTAAAGTTAGCAAATCACAGCTCTAAATAAGGTTGAGGTTGCTTTGTCTTCTGTAATTTTTATATAATGTTTACTTAAACATAACTCATCTACTCACAATAATTACAGCTTCGAAATGTAATTTGTGGCAAATGTTGTGGGGCTATATATTATTTATTGTGTTAATTTAGATTGTATATACCATCCATATATATGGGACTGTATGTTTCGTTTATTTAAAAAAAGTCTAAGTTTGAGATCTCGCTCTTTTCAAATTTATGAAATATTATTAACTTTAGTCTGACATAGCCCGCATAAAAATTTCTTCCAGTAGTTAATTCAACATATTACTAAGAAAGGCAAGTTGAAATCGTGATGGTAATCAGAAAGAGCGCGGGGCGAGCGTTTACAACTTTATAATTGAAACTTTCATTTGACATTTTCATTTAAACATTTTAGCTTTGAATAGCAATAAAATGACATTTTTTACAGCTTCTGACGTGCTTTTATATAATAATTGCATTAGCTTTTGTTCTTACCGACAACAAAAAATCATAAGGAATTTCCGTTCTTCATGACACATCTCGCCGTTGGTCTATCAAAAAAAGTTGATCCTTTATGCTTTTGAATGATTCACTTGCTGTTGAGAAGTGTCTGATAGACACGTGTGGAGGTAGGTATTCTTACAGGATGAGTTGATTCATCACTTTCGTGATCAGTATTGATATACATTAAGTTTTAAGTCAGAAAATATTTAAGTCCTTCTTAACGATTATATACATAATTGTGTAAAACCAATTAGTTTTACTCTCCTAAGAATTATCTTTACTTCTTATATTTAAAAAAAATATCAATAATAAAAAAAAAACTACATTAAGAGTAAAATATTTTTTTTAAATTAATTTCCATAAATCTACTCTTTTTGCGGTCTTTCACTTGTTTTATAAAACTTCCTAGTCACTTACTTTACTTTTCATCTATGTTCATTATACAACCTTTTGACTTTATAACGTACATGAAATTTCCAATAAACATTAATACCTATACATGTTTTTATGTAGTACCGCAAGAGCTGGCGACGCACACACATAAACACCATCGCACAATCGCGCACACAGACGCATCGCGCACAGGCTGCGATCGCATGCACACAGGCGCGCGCGTCGGCCGCCATGTTGTCGGCGCGTGGGCAGCCGCCGGCGAGCGGCACGTGCGTGCTATTTTGGGCGGCGCCCGCCCTGCCCCGCGCTTCACCGACGCGCCACCGATTTGTGTAGAGGCGATACATAATTTAGATTTTTACCTTGTTACAAAAGTTTTAAATTATTTAGTTCAATATTAATTTTATTTCACAATTATCGTATTAAAAAACTAATTTAAATAATACTCATTTGATTGCCATTGCTTTACAAGGTGATATTTGAAGGTTGACTAACATCTGCGGATTAAAATGTCCTACATAAATATCGTTAGTAGACAAATGTTTTGAGTTCAGTATACAAAGGCGTATTTTCATGTATATATTCATTGACGTAGGTATAGTGCGTGGGTGTATATAGCTCATTAGAACTCGTTGATTCGGAACATATTAACGACCCACATAAACTTACAATAAATTATGTTAAGCGTGACTGCTTTTATAGTGAATATAAACTTCAGTTTTAATTTTATTTTTTAGGTTTCCCGTAATCTAGAGTTGGCTATCAAGCAGCTTTTACTGGTTTTTCCTTTCAAGTTATATAAAATAATTTATTTGCATGATTTCCTACGTACTTTACATAATAATAAATCACTAAATACTTATAAGGAGACTGTATACTACAAAACTAGACCACACCTTTAGGCATTTATTAATACGGATGTCACGACTTATTACAAAGCATCATGTCTTCACTTGCATGTTCTTTGACGCCATACTTCGACGTGATCCCGTCGACCTGACTCCAAACATCTTGATGGCGGTTTTTAATGAGCCGTTTACTATGAATATTATGCGTGTTCCTTTATAAACAACCATAAAATAACCTTCTGTTTTTTACAGAGTGATATATCATAAATTATAGTTTTTATTATTTGATATCTGTGTTATGAAATCTCACTGATTTAAAGGCTATGAGAAATTTGAAAGTATTTTGTGAAATTTGTATATAATAATAGGTTTTTTAAAAACTTTTTATTTATTTATTTATTTATTTCCACATACAACTATTTTACAGGTACCAATACAATAGCGTAGTACAATAGTTATTATAATATTTTATTATTACTCACTATTACATAAGCGGCCGATGTGAATTCCGTCAAAGAGCATGAAAATATATCAATCTCGTTGGACAAAGCATTGAGCACACGCAGCGCGCGCGTCAATGGTGCATGCCGTAATAAGTTGGTGCGAGTTAATCAATAGAGTAAAACATTGTCGTATTCTGATTCATGACAAAACCAATATAATACCTAGAAATTATGAGACTCAGGGTCTAGCAGTGACGATGGTTCCATATAACCAGATACCTGCCGACTTCCCTTTCTATAAAATCTAATTAGTATTACACAGATTTTTAGACCGCATTTACGCCTATTAGTAACTATATGTTGTATAAGAGTCCCCTTTTGGAAAATTTTATCTTTCGCAAGTGGCATCTATAGTCTTAGAATAACTACCACTCAAATGCAGAACTTTGTGTTGCTTCTGAGTAGTTACTAACACTGAGGAGTAGTCGTGTTGACCAAAAGTCAAACGACTTGTTTGACTTACATAATAATCACATACAAATATAGGGGAAAATTTTGAAATGCATTACTTAATTCACACACTTATCTTCATCGTAATACTGCTATTCATAAGTTACTTGAACCGTAAAAGTAAAATAAAAAAGTTTCAAACCAAATAAAGAATAAAAAATAATTTTTATTTGACACCTAATGCCACCAACTCTAAGAGAATTTACCGCAGCGGAAACATCATACTTTCAGTCAGAAATACACTATACGCATACGCCATATAAGGACTAAACATCAAAATGGTGTCCTGTTCCACAAAGATTACTGCACGGCGCCGTCTTTGCGCGATGCCACCTTGCAGCCCGTTTCATTTAGTTAGAAACCCCGTAGGAACCTCGAAGTCTGAAAGACGATCTTCTCGTCTAGAACAGCGGGAGGGCAAGTACTCGCGTTGTCGGCCGTCTCGTTATCGCCTTATTGGAGTAGATGAGCTAATAGCCCCTCCCCTGTTCGCACTGCGACCCCCATAAAGCCCCATTCAGTCGCCTTTTACGAAATACTGTGCTGGAATTTCTTAGGTGTCCACGACCCTCAAGACACATGACTGACCGTCTGCCTTTCGTCAACTCTTTAGAACAATCCTATCCTAGAATAAAAAAATTACAACCACAAAGTGTTATCCAAGTAGAAATCGAATTTAGAGCCTTCCTGTTTGTTGATTACGATTGTTTTCCATATACGCTACCACTAGACTACAAGGCGACCGCCGCGCGTAAGTAAGAGCAGTAAACAAGTTAGAAAACCGATCAACCCGATCGATATTACTATTCAAATACTCGCTCATTTTGAACGAATATTAAAGATTATTTTGTTTGAAAATTTTAAGTACATTAGTAATTGAAAGGTATCTTATTGAAAATCAACGTTAAGTCTCTCGTTTGCTACTGAGTAGATTTAGTTTTTAGTCCACGATGCTGGCTTAGTAGGGATTGACAGACTTACCGTTCTTACTTCGAACTCAAGGGAAAGTAGGTTTTCTTCACCGTTAAAGCGAGCGATAACAAATAATACACAAGAACTTCGAATAATCTGAGGTGTAGACCTTGAGTTTTGAACCTACGGCACCGTCAACGGCAGTCCGTTCCATAACCCAGAGGTCCCCATGCCTAGGCTATCCTCGCTTAGTAAGAAGATATTTGGAATAAATTTAAATATTCATTCAAAATTCAGTATCTTCCGTCATTTGTACGAAATACGTAACAAGTTGGGTATAATAGTGGAAGATTAATGTGATTGTCATGATTTTTGTGTGCCCGCCGCGGCCTATCGCGAGAGATCGTTAATCACTTCAAAGGAAACAATATCGTTTCCTACACCTTATGTTATGGAAGATGACTTGGTCTATTTGTATTATTTTTTTTTAAAAGGACACGGGTAAGTGACCCTACTGTATCTGATGATAACTGGTATGGGCTCAAATAAAATGGCGACTGACGAGAGACGATTACCCCTCGGCAGTCGACACAATTATGCCGGCCTGTTGGATATATACAGACTGATTCTAGAACGCGACACTACGTGGGCCATTATGACGGGTTTTAACATGTTTTGTACGGTGGTCGCTATCCGGGCAGATATAAGTCACTACCAGCAATTTCTTTGAAGTAATGAAAAAAATATTTTAGCAAACAGATATACCAAACAATACTTTGTAATTCAAAGTGTTGGATGGTGTTTACTGTTTATGGGCGATTGTATCGCTTACCATGAGGCGAACGCCAAGTTCGTCTCATTATTTAAAGCAATAAAAAAAAGATAACTATAACTAGTATTTCATTTTGAAGAAAGGATAAAACTAAACGTATGCATATATTTTGGTACGCACTTTTCAATAATCAATAGCGTATTTATAGAAGTTGAAAACAATACATACTACATTATCTTTCATCGCACATTGTTGATCGCTGTCTACTATTTTATTATAATGAACTTTATTTGCATTCCATGAATATTATAAAGATATCAATCAATCTATCAGCCTCATCAAAATAAGTGACAGAGGTAGATATAATAAATATGTTTATCAATTCATATCCCACAGCTGGGAAAACATCGCCTTTAATACTTGGCAATTTATCGCGATTTCATGATACCGTGAATAAGAAAATATTTCGCGGTAAGCAGTGGAACTTAGCTGATTTCCTGGAATTGTTGATTTTATTAGACAGAAAAAAAATTAAAAATATATTTAGACTCTCAACCGTCATACACTCACAACAGCTTACATGTACGTCTAATTTAGTATAATTTAAGTTTAATATTTTCTCGTCTTTCATGCCATGGCACTTAACATTATATTTTGTTTTTTGTTCTGGAGGTTTTATTGATACCTATAACACAGGTTCTCCTATCATAGGTATCGGCAGATCATTTTCTTATTGTGACAAAGGTAAAACAAAAAAACATGCAATGAACAACTCTGTAACACTTGTAAAGCAACTGAGTTTTGTAACATTTAACATGTGTCTGTTTTAATACAGCCAAAAGCAACAGCCAATGCTGATAGTACCTACTCATTTTATTGCCATTTATTTAGGTGGATAGACTTTTGTATTCAGTCGGATTATACATTTATATGACGAGTAGCATTTACTCATAAGTTCTGAAACTCGCCTGTACCAGTTGGCCCTTCCGCCCATCAGCCTTCGTAGGATAAAAAAAATAACTCATTCTAAAGTACTATCCAAATATAAATTATGCACGAAAGTCTTTTCAATAACATGTACATCTCTTTCTCCTCCATATTAAATGAACAGTTCGAAATAGTCAAATGTAAATAGCAAATCAAAGTTCATAGTTAACTGAGACACGAACGATCAAGTGTCTGTATACGAAATTCGCAGAACAACTAACCGACACTCGTTCCTGGCGAACCGACAGGCTGCACTCGTAAACTGGTGAATAAATGATAAATGCTACTATTGTAGGCGGCCCGCTTCTTGTACTTTGTCTGGGGACCGCGAGCTAGGAATAGTTTGGAGTGACTTTTTTTATAAAAAACAAGATCGTTAATCAATCTTGTTTTCTTTGTTTTTTTTTTTGAGTCGTAAGTAAATATCAAATCATAAATCACGTTCTATCTGTTTGCGATTTAGACCTACTGTGCAAAACTTGTAAGGACGTTGGTACCCATAACACAAGCTAACTCTAACTTTGGTTAATAGTATTTTTTTTTTAATGTGTGATGGTAATCGATGTATAATGCATTAATAGCGCTGATAGACTAATTGGAGGTGGGACGGACTGCCGAGGCAAACGTCCACAGGTTCAAAACCCAAGAATTAGTCTGCTGGTAACGTTAGCAACATTGTTCAGAACTGGGAGTTCATTTATTGGAATAGTTAATAAGTTAATTTTGCCTGAATCTTGCCCGACAAATTCTTAGATATTAGTTTTGGGAATTATTTGAGTCAATCTACACTTTTCGTAAATTATTTGTGTGCTTCTTACTTTGCTTGTTTAATGTGAAATGACTGTCTCGGTGGCGTAGTTGTTATTATACACGGTACGAATACGACTACCGCGCTATGATCCTGGGTTTGAATCCCTGGTCGGGATAAAAAAATTGTGACTCGATTTTTCCATCTTAAAAATTACTCACTCGCAGCTCGGAGTCAGGAAGTGGTGTGATACCCCCGTGTCTCGGAAAGCATGTAAAGCTGTTGGTCCTGCGCCTGATCTTTCTCCAGTCATGTCTTATTTTCAGACTCACCAGAGTATGAGAGTGAAGGAACAAAGTGTACCTGTGTATTGCGCATACACTTGTGCACTATAATATCTCCTGCGTACTTGGCTGACCTCCGTTGATATTGGGCGTCATGGTTGAAATTCGGCTAGATGGGATTCATTCATTCTTCAATGTGAAGTGTTATTTTCATCGATAAATTCTCTAGTGTAATCTTGGTACTAATTTATACAATCTTACTAATATTTTGAATGCAAAAGTTTGTGAAGCTGTTCTAATGTTTTTGTTGAAGTAAACATTATTTTATGCCGGGGAAGTTCACACACGCGAAGCCGAGAGCAAAATTAGTCCTTAAAAATATTATTTCAAGATACATAATCAAATATTTCTTCATCAACAAAATAATTAAAGTCATCATGACCAATATTCGCTATAATTAAATCAATTAGGAACAAATCTCATACCTTCGAAATATAATTCAAAAACTTTTTATTCACTCCTAAACATTCATAGCTCTTTGTGCTTAGCGATTGAAATGTAACCTATCGTGTGGGAACTTCTTTACTGGCAATTTTTCCGTGACGACCACGTAATAATACCTTACGTGTCTCCTGTCCATGTTTGAAATTTATAGCAAATGTTAGTGATTTGTAGTTTAATTGTTATTGGCAAAATTATATTACGGTATGGTTTTGATGGCTCATAATGTTTTCGTTATGTACAGCTCAGTTTGTTTGTGGTAGGTATCTTATATGTTAGAGTTCGCCTGGGTAGGTACCATCGCAATGTCTTTTTCTGCCGCCAAGCAGCAGTGTGTAGTGTGTTCCAATTTGAAGAATATTTTAGCCAGTGTAACTATTGGACATAATAAGACTTAACATCTCATGTCTCAGGATGGCGAGCGCAGTGGAATACCAAACAATACTTTGTAATTCAAGGTGTTGGGTGGTGGTTCTACTGTTTATGGGCGGTTGTATCGCTTACTATCAGGCGAACGGCAAGCTCGTCTCGTCATTCAAAGCAATACAAAAAAAATGAAAATAAATTTAATAAACTTTTGTTAGTTATGATTTTTAAAATAATACTATATGATCTTGAGAGAGATAACAGATGTTTAAATATTTAGCCAAATGTTGGTATCAGCTTTGAAAACGTGAAATCAATAGTTTCATCTTAAAAATAAGTGATAAGCATGCTTTTGAGACGTTGCGTAGAAGGTAATGGAAGACAATACGCCGACGGATAACTAGTTAATATTGACGTCAAATTACGTATTTGGATTTTTTTAGAATCTATTTAAGTCAGAGACAATATAATAATAATATCAGTCCTGCATTATATACTAATCCCACTGTTGGGACTTGGGCCTCCTCTACTACTAAGAGGGATAAGGCCTTAGTCCACCACGCTGGTCTAGTGCGGATTGGTAGACTTCACGCACCCTCGAAATTCCTATAGAGAATTTCTCAGGTATGCAGGATTCCTCACGATGTTTTCCTTCACCGTTAAAGCAAGCGATAAGTTACAAAGAATACTCACATAATTGTTTAGAAAAGTTAGAGGCGTGTGTCCTTGGGATTTGAACCTGCGGACATTCGTCTCGGCAGACCGTTCCACAACCAACTAGGCTATCGCCGCTTTTTAAGAGGCAAGTTTGCGTAAATATACATAATACATTTAGTTTGTTAGTAAAGTCTAAGGGGCGGTTAAAGCGTATGACATTTGACATTTAACAAAAAAATGGTTTCATCTATTTTTGAAGCCTAGGATATTAATTTAGTGATTACTAAGAAGCCTTATTTGTTAAAACATGTTACTTGGAGCTCCCTCACCACAAAGATCTTTCTAGAAATGTAGGTACCCACCCTATTGTATTTGTCGTGGTTAAATATTAGTTAATCCAGGTTATTGAGGTCTCTCTGTATGCAAATTTTATCTAAATCTGTTCAACGACTTCTGCGTTAACTTCCAACTAAAATTCAAACATCTTTATAAGGTTAGTTTAAACAATACGTGTAATTTCATCATGCATGTCATCAGATTTTATATAATTTTCCAATCCCATTGTAATTAAGTAAAATGACGGTTAAGATTATATCTTTAATGGAGATTTAACATTTTTTACATTTCTATAAAAAAATAACTAAACAAGTGTTGTATACTTACCTTCTTACTTGATCTAACCTTATAAATAATAATTATTATTAATATTTATTACTTTTTCGTTCAGTATACATAAATATGTTATTACAGATGAGTAATTTTCTAAAACCGGAACGAACATTAACAAATGTATCGATTTATTTCTATTCAGTATTCAAAAAAGCGATTTTTAGTTTTGACTCAAAGGAAAAGAGTGTTAGGTGTAATATTTTTTCCTTACGCCAAAGAATTAGTGAGTCATAGTGATCACAATTTTACCAGAGTGACAACTAAATGTTTCTCAGTACTCTTATTTTCTGTATTTCCAACGTAATGAGGTCTCTTTCTCTGTTATGTGTAGATAAAAAGAATTTGCCATCGTTTTCTCACCGCTTCGCCTAAATCTCTAGCATTTTATTGCCGTCATTCAGATCTCTGGCCGGCTGCCAATATTATTTTTAGGTACAGTTTCAAGGATTTAATCGTATAATGATGCAGTTGTAAAACTTCCGTTGCGCGCGTATTGAACGATATTTTGCGTAATTTTATCGATAATGCTTGTAATTTTTAAAACAAATTCATGTATTTTTTGGCTACGTTATACTCTGCTTAAAATTTAAAAAAACATAGTCTTAAAGTATATCTTTTTATATGTATAATATAAAAGTTTTTAAATATAGATTTTTTCAATAATATTGGTAAACACCTGTAAATTACTTCTAGATATACTCGTACTTAGGTTTTTTTTAAGAATAAGAAATCTTTATTTGGAATAAATAATACAGTTTTTTTTTAAAAAATACAATGTCCGAAAATATCTGCATTAGTTGGGTAACTGTGTCGCAGATAGTAACGCCCACCTCCGTAAAGTCGACAGTTGTATTCCACAATGTAAAGAAAACTTTCTATAGGTACTTAAATTAAAACAAACAAAAACTAACTATACTTTTTATAATTAACTATACTCTTGGAATATCATTTTAATATTAATTAAAAAAAATACAACCGCAACATAATGGAAAGTTACAAGAATTAATATTGGAGGTGCTTCATATTAATTTCTCATAAGACAAGGTTAATGAACTTTCGAGCACTGAGCCAGGCTTAATTAATCAAACATCTAGAAGAAATGTTTCGCTTATTATGTAGACACGAGTACCGACTTTGATTAAATAATTTATAAGTAATAATGTTTGTACAAACAATATAGGTTTAACAATATAATTTTTACCAATGGCAAAGGTTGTGTTATCATACAGCTTTGTCTCCGTCAAAGATTATTGATTATAACCGGAACTCTCCTTGATTTTCCTACACGGATAATGAGCTAAGGAAATGCTACCCTTCAGCCTAGTGTATCGAATTTTTTGGTTGAAAAGTGAAGCCGATGCAAAGGTTTGTGGCGGACGTTACAGATGATTATCCTCTCATTAATGGACGGCTGAAAACAAGGGTCTGAAAAACCCTTTGATTTGCCGCTCCAACACATTTCGTCGGGTCAAAGCCTCCGTACTCAATAGGGCCTAAAATTCGTCACTCCAAATTACTTTCACACATTTCATTTTTGCATAAAATTATAATTATCTAATTTACAGCAAAATATTTTATTTTTTTTATCGTGTGTTTTTTTAATTATGGTGAAATTTAGTTGGGAAAAATATTGTAATTTCGTTAACAATAACTAAACCATAACCAAAAATTAAACCATCTTTTATTTATTTTTATACATTAAAAATTCAAGAGGGAAATAAAATAAAAATTTCCGCATTTGATTTCGCTGCTTCGTCTAGTCGTAAATTAAGTTAAGGAAGCTATCCGGGAATGCGGACCATAAATCAATTGTTGCGTTTGGGGACAAATCACATTCGGTTAGGAATACTGACTAACTGAAGTGCACGCTGAAGAATGCTGCGACGATGGGCAAGCGATAAATCAGCGCCAACATGGCCGATCTGTCACCTGGCAACATGACGGCCAATTCGAAAATGGAATGTCGTAAGTTTGGCAATTGCACCGGCGCGGCGTAGCGGCGTGTGCGCGGCGTCGGCGCGGTTGCCGCGCGAGGTGAGTCCGAGTGAATGGACGGCAGCGGTGGCGTCACGAAGACCACCGCACCAGACGGCGTCTCAACACTAATTTTACCATCTGGCTCGCACGCACCACTAAGTTTAGCCGCCCCAAGATAGCCCCGGTCCACGACCCATCGCGCATAAACTTTTCACAATTAGACTATTATTTTTGGTAGCAAAGTCAGTCGGTCGATTATTAATAGAGGCTTTTCCGAGTTTATATTCGTTACGTGTGTTGTGGTGTTAACTTTTAGTGAATTTATACATAGACGCTTATAAATAGGATGTGCTGAAGTTACGTCTGACGGACGGGGGAATACCTTCCTGAAATATCGTACTACGGCCGGTGGTTTGCGTGTTTTCGGACGCATTGGTAAACGATTATTTATACATTGATTGCGAGGATTTGTTCGTGGAGAAAGGCGCGCGAGCTGAGCGCGGCGGAGTGGCGGCTTGCCGTCGACTCGCGAGCGCGCTCTCTCGTAGCTCTTCGGGACCTATGTAGCGGTGCCGCGTAGACCTAACTGCGGTTACGGGCCCGGTTAAGTTGCTTAGTTTTTGAGACAATCTTTGTTTACGATTTAATTGTCAATGTGATGTTTTACAATTTGCGCTCTTGTTTGTTTTGTATTAAAGCTATTTTTTTTCTTAGAAGCTTTCAACCTATCCAATATAATTGAAATAAAACGATTTTATAACCATCATTACGTCGGGAGAAAATTATAATATAAAAAATCGTTTTAAAATCCGGAAACTAGTTTTATTTAAATGTCTTATATTCGCGTAAACATAATAAAGCATAATCTAATATCAGCTAAGAAAACTCAAAATTGTCGATAACATTTTATTCGGTATATTTTTCGTATAATTATAATTATAAGAAAAAAATATGTCTATGTATATACATAAATATGTATACTCACGCCCTTAGCCATAAGGGTAGGCACTAGGCAGAGACTATTAAATAAATATTGAATTATTATATAATTATTATAAATATTGTTTTCATTTTACAGTCAGATATAAAGTGGCAATATATGCCTTTGGATTTTGCTTGAATGAGCTATTTTTGTTAATTTCCCGCAATTATATTTGTAATACATATATCAGGGCTCTTATGTGTGCAAATTAATATCAACGCAATAAATAATACAACAAATAAAAAACACCTTAACCATTGATATTTCGAAAATAAAAAAATAAAAAGAGTTACGAAAACTCATATCACTTAAATAAAGCCAGTTTCACGCTGTCAAAAACTATTATGACAACAGCGAAGTGCATTCAGTAAAGGAGAGTGGGGAAAGCGCCTCTACTCCACCCCGCCAGACAGTCGCAGTGTATTTTAGTCTGGCCTGATATGTCAATTTGAATTAGCGACTGCTGCATCCTAGTGAGAAATAATTGAACGGGAAACTGCGATAATGTAGATAAAATTCGATGGGGTAGGTCGGGGATAATATCGATTTTATTTGGTTTAGGTTTAACGTGAGAGTATGTTTCTGGATTATAATTAGTATGATTATCATTTGTTTATAGAAATTCTGTTTTTTTTTACAGATGCCAATATAAAAATATATATACACGCTTTACATCTTCTTCTAGAATTTTTGCACTTCATAAATGTAAGGATAATTTTATTAAATCTTGAATTAAAAAAAAAAAAAACAAAAAAATGATGTCTCTTATAATCTGTAGCATTAAAACTAGAAAATATTTTCAATGAAATAGACGAATAGATATTGCTATAACAATTTCCAATTTGTTGCTCCGTAGGGACTTATAAAAATTATAACTGCCAATGTCGATAGATTCTATGGAAAATTTCTTCAAATTAAGACATAGTACCAAAATAATAAATATCAATTTAATTTCAATCATACAATAAAATTTAGTTTCGCAATTTTTTCCACCCACATTTATAATTAAATGGTCGTTGATCTTTCACAAACTTTAAGCTAAGTTTACAATCTCACAATGCAAAAACAAAGCAACGAATAACAAAAACACCCGTAACGGTGTTGGGGAAAAAAGCGTTTGAAACAGGAAGCCGGCCCAGCCGGTGTGTACAAAAAATGTGTCGCGGTCGATGACCCCCGTCCGTGTGTACCCATCTTAATGGCATCCGCTCTGAAATGTTCTCAATCCGCTTTCAAATTAGCGATTGACCCTAATGATTACGGAGGATATGAGGATAAAAGATATAAATATTTTTGTGATAACACCTCTGTCTATTACAAAGAGAAAAGGCCTAATGCTACGTATTCTATATGTATGTTTGTCATAATAAAATATATTAACAGGAGTTAATTGTAACTTGTATGCCGTCGGAAATGATAGCGAACTTTAATTGCCAATTAAATGCAATCTTTATACCTATACGCTATGTAAAACAACAAAGCATATTATGTTATAAAACATCGGATGATTCCAAAACCCAAAAGCCATTTTAATCAGCTTCGTCTCAATGTTTAGACCAAAAGTAATATCACCTAGATACTAGATTTAAAAAGGGGTGTGATTCAGTTTTTAAACATAAGGGAATTTGGATGGGAAAGACTTCTTTAGTTTTAAAAGACCGTACCAAGCCCAAAAAAGAAGCTCATAGAATGCTTTTCAGTGAAACAGTATTATAATTATACCAGCCTTATATTATGTATCATCCACTGGTGATCACGAACCTGCTCTACCTTTGAGAGGATTAGAGCCTTAGTCTACCACCCTGGCCTAGTGCTAGCTAACAGAATTTACATACCTTAAAAATTCTTACTATGGTGTTGCACAAAAACAGATAACCAACAAATTCTTACAACCTTTTGTATTCGGCTTTAGGTTGAAATAATTTACATGGTTGGATACGTATATTTTATTTAAGCTTTTTAGTTGTTATTTATCACATTATTTATAAGTGTAATATTAAAATTGTAAAGAAATTATTTCCGAACTTTTTATGTTATTTTAATTATGACTTTAACATTGCACTTTGATTACAGTACTAATACTGCTTCTGGTACGTCTTACGTCTTCTTATTGGAAGAGACCAGCTAGGTTAACCTGATTAATAGCGAATCTCAAATTATTTAATTGCGAAAACTGTATGTATAAGTAAACAAAATAATATAGCGTATGATTTCCTGCATTGCCATATTATCGGAAAAGATGTGGTTTTCCTTAACATGGGTAATGCGCCTTTTATTGATAAAAATAATAGCATAATTTTAAATGAAAAATAAAATGAATCATTCTTCAATACAAATATTTCCAAAATTACTGACATTAAGCATTGACTAAAATCAAACTTGATACAATATTAACCTGTTAAATAAATTTCATGTGAACTTTCATCTTTATTAAAATGCTATTAAATTATTTTAACGCTGTCATAAATGTTACTTGTCTAATAATAAAAATGTCTCTTCATGAAACCGAATCAAAACAGAACTTTAAAAACACAAAAAGTCGTTTAAATGTACCGCACGCACCCTCTTTCCTCTCGCCTCGTCCCGCGCCCGCGCACCGCGCTTCAGCCCCGCGTTTCAGCCGTATCCGGCGCGACACCTGCGCGCGCGCTGTTCCGTCACGCATGCGCACAAACGTATGGCGTTTTAATATTGCTGCGGTTTAAGTAATGAACCTTTTTTGTTTTAAGTGTTGATGTAATGATGAATTATTGAACCGTGATTTTGAAAGTTAGGGATTTTGTTAGTAGTTAGTTTTATACACAAGATTTTTTACTTTTTTTTGTTACAAGTGCTAGGGTTTGTGACACCTGTCAGTGTCAAAATATAATATTAAATTTAGACTATCAATAAATTCGTTCTACATCCTGTATTAGAGTCTTCCTATTTGTCTTCTTTGGGCGGTTGGCGAGACGATAGTATTTTTAGTATATTTTATGATATTAAAACAATTTTAAAACCTTGAAATGCTGCATTAATTTAAAATTGTCTCAAATCAATTCCTTGTCAAATGAATTAAGGCAATACAATAAACTCACGTTAGACAGCGCGAAGATATCTGAATATTTATAATGAAGAATTTAGCACATTACACTTGCACTATGCAAGCTCTATGCAAACAATCCGATGGCTCACTTCGTTGCATACATTATTCAGTAACCGCTAAGTGGCAAAACCATCCGCCTCCACTGTCCATATATTATTCATGCCCTGACTTTGACACGTCGACGCCTGACGCCCCCCCACTGGAACAAGGGAGGCACGTCAGTTCCGCTACCAATTATGCACACGGTGAAATGTCACTTAGCACTGAATGACCCTTAGACCTATTGGCCTTTTATTTTTATATTGTGTGGGTTAGGAAGGTACATGCGGTCAGATCAATACATTATTAATGGTTTTTGTCACGTTTTCAGTTGTAATATTCTAATGTGGATGAAATTTAAAACTCTTGAAGAGATCCTCTGAATAAAAAGTGTAGAGACATTATGATGTCGTAGAAGACTAGCAGCAAGATTTGCCTCACGAGGAATCTCTTTTCCTGTGAAATATAATCATAATGTTGCATAAATTATTATACCAATTTACATAAGATGGGCGCTGATACAGATTTCATACAATATTTTTCAAGGAACAGAACGATGCAGTCGCATATTCACGCAAGAAATTATTGTGGATAATCTCAATACTGCGCGGCAAGTATCGCCTAGGTGTGAATTGGGAGTTGGTTATATTAGAGATAAAATAGACAAATTTAAATAAACATAAATTACAACTGTTTAGGTCTTACAATAAAACTATTTTGCAGATTTTATAGTGGTTTTTATAATAATTTTCTCTCGACGTTTCGAAGACTTTGCAGCCATAGTGATACGTTTCTGGGTCCTATTAGGTACTTTTATATTGATTTTTTTGTGTTTCATACTATGACTGATCTAGGAACGTATCAGGCTAAAAATATTCTATATATTGAGAAGTATGAGTCTATACCTAATCGACCGTTCCGTCACCGACTAACACAGTCTCGTAACATGCACGGACCGTCAACATTTGTCAGCGAGAATATTTTGCCGGTGCCGCTACGCTCCGTGCATGGCGTGCGACGATTCTACGATCGCTAAAACCATAATGCACGGGTATGATATGCTGATGTTAAGTTCCAGTGAGGATAGGACGTGTCGTGTTTCTTTTCGTGCCTGAAACGTTCATAGCACGGTCATATTATGATTCGGTATGTGGACAGACTCATTAAAAGCCAAATGCATCATGATACTCTCCTGTATCAACGCTCGTTAAATAATCAACAGGAAAATGTTAAAATTGTAACACACCTTTAAAGCATTTTCAAATCAATTAATGTGGTGTGACATTTTTAACCTTTTACATCTCAAACTGCAGTGAATTGTAAAGCGTTGGATATTTCTGGAACATGAACACAGAAAACCGCTTAACCCGGTAGTTTACTAATGAAAATTGAGCGACTTTCAGTGCATAGTCTGGCTGTTTTAGACCAGACCTTACTGATATCTGGGACAAGATATTTCCGAATCAACTGAAATCATTATTATTGTAACTTGGATTTTACATTTGGAAATGTAGGACGGCGTCTATTTTCGGCAATATTGAAATGCATTTTAAATTGCTCTGTCGGAACATTAAGTCTTTTATTTTTGAATATGGCGGGATTTGAGGTAATTAGTTAAAAGTTTAATTTGTGTTACTAAATCAGATTTGGCTTTAATTGTTTTTACGTATTCACGAAGTGTGATTTCTTTTCTATAAAACATAATTGTCTTAAGCGATAATACCGCCCATAGTACCTCCTTTATTGTTTTTAATCTTCAGTACAGGGTTTTTGCTTTTGGTGATGAAACTATTAAACAAATCAATAAATGGTCTTAAGACTATGCCGCATGAGTGCTTTTATATGGTAGCAATTTCACCTAAAATTTAAATAACCAAATCAAATCTAACAATATCTATTTGCGGTATCACAATTCTCTGTAACTACGTTGGCACATCTTTCAAACATACAGCAATAATTTCACATTGCTTCTTGGTGGAATCAAACTTACCCAGATCGATTCTTGCATACGATAGACCTAACACGTAAAAATGAATACACACATCATGCCTTTACCCCCGAAGGGATAGACAGAGGTGTAACCAGGGTACCTACTTTTCGCCTGTGTGTTCCATGCCATATTCCGATAAGCGGCTGAATCTATCGCCATATCGGGAACAAATTCTACACTTCCGGCGAATAGAACAATCTACATATTACTCTGCCCGTCTCAGGATTCGAACGCGGGACCTTAGTGCCATATAACTACGGCACCGGGCAGTCAAAATAATTGTATTGATAATATTAATATACAAATATAATACTTGCCTCGGTGGCGTAGTTGTGTTGTATTACGGTACGACTGCAGTGTTGAGGTCTCGGGTTCGATATCCGGGTTGGGCAAATTGATATTGGGTTTTTCTACTCAGTATCAGCCCGGAGTATGTAATTGCCCGATACAACAATAGTCTCGCCCCCTATCACATCATGGGACGGAACACCCAGGCGAATAGTAGGTACCCTGGTTATAGTCTACCTCTTCGGGGATAAAGGTTTGATGAGTTTGTGATTAATCTATACTTATAATAAATCTGTAGAGAGGTCAATTCTGTACATGAAATATATTTCCAAAATAACTATCAGGGGGTGATTAGTGATCATGTCTATCTTTTATGGTTGACTCACAATAACACGTGTAACTCCCGATAGCTTAGCAGTTCGAAGCTTTCTCATTATATTTGTCTACTCTTACGTTTATAACACTCTCAATCATCCCTAATTAAAAAAGTTAACATTATTAAATATTCCATAAAAAAGAATCATAGAAATCGGTATAGAAACACCAAAGTTATACATGAAATACGCTAATAATAAGCCATCACGCGTGAATACTGAATCATGCTATAAGGATTATTTTTGTATAATATATATAAGGTCGCGAACGCACAGGCAGGCGGCTTGCTTGGCATCTAGAGGCTAGCGAATCACCTAGCGAGTAGCTTCGTAAAACGAACATTCTCGAACGTTCGCGACCGGCTCCATTTTTGAAGTCCGAAATCCACGCGGGCGAAGCTGCGAGCGGAAGCTAGTTTACAAATAAAGTTATTAATTAACAAATATCTAAACACTAACAATAGTAATTAATGTCTTATGTACTTCATCTTACCTATTTCGAAGTGTAGGCGAACCATTATATAGATACCTATATCAAATTTAATAGCTATAGAAATACGTTTAAAATTTAATTAATTTACGGATGTGTACTTGATAAAACATTTTGTAGGAGTTCTCTTTGTACTCTAATATTGGTCTCCATCAATATCCTTTGTAAATAACACGACTGTTGATCGGGTTAAATTGGATATTATTTCGAAAGTCCACCAACTGCTAAATGCTAACACCGGATGTTTTGTATCTGACTTGAAAACTGCGAGCATAAGGAAAAGGGAATTAACTACATTATTATATGATAGGAATAGGCAAAAACATTGTTAGATTAATCTTTACTCATTACTAATACTTATTTAAAAATAAAATAAAATTAAATACTTATTTTTCGTTATGACGGCATTATGCCGGCCGAGTTAACCAAACTCCGGAATTCCACAGAATTTGTAGCTTCCTTTAATAGTTACCAGAACTATCCTAGCCTGTACTGGATTTACACTAAACATATTTCACAACGAGCCACAAAGTCAGGCCGGCATAATCGTTTCGACTACCGAGGGGTAATCATTTTACATCCGCCGACGTTCTATTGGATCCCACTCCAATTACCATCAGGTACAGAGGGATCATTTTGCCGTGCACATATGAAACAAAAGCCAAAACTTTTCGTCCTAAAAACTAACCAACTTAGAACCAATCATATTAAACTAATAGCACTTACTTCAACCAGTAAAAGCATCAACAGCAATAGAAGTTTCAAAAACATACATTCTACGTGATAATAAAATAAAACCGATAGAACTGAAACATAATAGTTTATGCTTAGCGATTATGAACTTTATATCGTCTATATACCGGCTAAAGATTGTGTATGAGAGGCACGTGCGTTGGTTAGAAGTCCATGTGATCCGTTCACGAGTCCCCGTTGAGCCTACAAAAGCAACAAAACCGTCCAGACCAACGGAGGAACACTTTCCGCTGCAAACACATGACTAATTAGGTTTTAATTGCGGAAAGCGGAGCGGACTTAATTAAAAATGAATGTCTACGGCATTACTGAATATTTTATTTGTTCTGATTGGTATCCGTGATTTAATACTTATTAGCCTTAGTGGGTTTATGAAATTGGTTTTTGCACATAATAAAACATGCAGAAACGTTTTGACATTGCGTTATTAAATAAAATGTCTATGCCGCCAACCGGCAGTGTCATAGTGTGTAGTCACTGTTGTGTTCCGGTTTGAAGGACATTGTAGCCAGTGTAACTAAGGGACATAATGAGACTTAGCATGTCACGTCTCAGGATAGCAAGTGCAATGAAATACTAAACAATACTTTTTATTTCAAGATGTTGGATGTTCCTACTGTTTATGGGCGGTCGTATCGTTTACCATCAGGCGAACGGCAAGTTCATCCCGTCATTCGCAGCAATAATAAAATAAAGTGTAAGAGACTTAATGAATGCATTTTCAGTTTTATCCCATTTATATAAGACGCTGTCTTTTTTTGATCCTACCGTTTTGGTCTGAAGTCAAAAGGAAATTATAGGAAAAGTCAAATCTTTATACAGCGAAGACAATTGACTATTAATAAAACTAGCTAAATTTTGCCTAACAGTACTTTTAAAAAACACTAAAAACCAAACAGTGATTTAACATTACCTACATACTGGTTACTGATTTTCAAGTCGGTGGTTAATTAAAATTGTAAGTTAAGTCAGATAAACAAATATATGGGAACAGATATACGAAAACAATGTTTAATTTTTAATACCAAATATGTATTTGTATTTCAATTACAAGTAATTCAACTGCTTCCCAACCCTACGTATACCATTCCATCAACAAAAATAATCCAAAAATCATCTTTCAAGAACTTTTTACATCAACAATAACTTGTATACCTATATTAGAATATTACAGCACAAATAACTACTGTGTAATTACTGTGGACGGCAGTATCACGAATGCAAAGCGCATATTATTTTATTCAGAGCTTTCCACGTCTATTTACCCGTCAAGTAGTTAAATTACTCCGATTACTAAGATTGTTGCGGAATAATAATAGTTAAATACAGTTTACGTATAGTTGATAATGGGAAAGTAAACAGCGACCGAGGACATAGACAGAATAGAAGGTAAAAAGATTTTACACAAGTTTGTTCACGTGTAAAAACTACGATAATACGTAGGCGGTAACAAAGAAATATTTATAGAAACTGATTTTTATAATATCGCTGGATAAATTGCCTATAATTTAATGTTAAGTAAAATATAATTTTAGTAATTTGTACTCTGTTACAATTCAATCACTCATTCTTTTAATAGTGTACATTTTACGGTAACATCTGAATTAAAAAGCCGCACTTATAGTGTTCTAAAGCCTGACAGTCGAAACTGGCTCAAACCCTGATATTCCCAATATAGTCTCAATTACTCAACGTAGCAGTGAGATGGAAACGGCATCGGCAGACAAACCGACTGTTCATTTATCTGAGAGCACGTCGAATTGGCCTTTATAATTCATAGCGTGGCTCCTAGCCATTTTTCTATTATTGGTTTGCGTTCCATTTTCAAAAATCATTTCAGTATTGCTTTTAATTTTTTTTTGAGGACTTTTTCGGCTATGTATATTTGTGTTTTGTCATAGCACTGAATACTGAATAGGCATTTGAATAGGTAATAATAATTATACTACCTGTCTCGTGATATCACAAATTAAAATCTAGTAGTAATTAGACCTTGAAAATATAAATATTTTTAATTAATTTACATTCAATTTCTATTGTGGGAAATAAAGTATTAGAAAATTATACTCAGACATTGATATGTGTGTGGCATTAGAAATAATGTGCACTTTCATTCAAAGCATTTTTATTTAAATTACAGCGATTATAATAGTTGTGCTATTACATTTATTTTTTTATTCTACGTTAGTCACCAGATAGTAAAATATCACTACCCATGTGAAAGTACACAATCATAGCAAACCTTTAATAAATGAGGAATAAAATGTCAAGTTTCATGGAATTCCAGTAACGGTGCGAAACTGAAAAGGGCTATTACAAGTAGTTCGCATGAATCAGAGCTCTGCCAAACCGACCAGTTTCCTTTTCCAAACTAGGGATCTCGACTTTATCGCTACAATACCACACATTCCTTGCTATTCGATTAGTTTGGAAGTTACACTTCGTAGTTTTTAGAGATTTGTCGGCAACAAAGTGACGACATGCCACCTTTTTTTTTGTTCGCGGGCAAAAACGCGTTATCGTTTGGGGGGTGGGTGGAACGGTTATGTTGGTTGCATCGGTCTTACGGCCCAATGTCCATGGGAGTATAGCATTATCCGAGCGAGCATTAGACCGAGTCCTCAACCCCTGTACACCCTACACCGGCATACCAACCAAAGCTCGCGGTGGTCTTCAGCGCATATGGGACGGCTGACAACGTGTCGCCTGAAACAATAGATACGGACGAGAATTATATAATGATTTCTCTTGGTACCGCAAATTTTCGACATTGAAATGAAAATATTTAACGTTTTTTTCGCCACAGTTAGTTTCTTTGTTACTCCTCGAAATGGCACGGTTAAACATTGATATTTAGTCCTTACAAACAGACCAAATCGCGAACAAAACTTAGTCCATTATTCCTCGTCCTAATAATTGTTCTATCATTAGCTTATCGAACAAAAATGGTATTGTAACTAAAATAGAGTACACAACACGCCCACGCAGAAGAAATGCGGCCTTCGAAGCCATAATTAGGACAATTTGTCTTTCATTGTGGGATATTTTAGACACTCGGTCAAGGATCTGTAGGTTGTATTTACGGATGTATCCGTTTACATGTCATAGGATGCGTGGAAGTCAATGTATTACATGGAATTATTTATTAAAGTATATTTTCCTCTTCCAGGAATAATACTTTTGCTACATAACAATACTTTTGTACATGTAAATTAAACTATTTTTTAATATTTTCCCGACGAAAATATAAAAACCGTGATAAAATCCGAAAATAGCGCAAACATAAGAACTCATTTTGTTACCAATTTTGTCACTGCTCGGCTAAATGGTTCTTTGGCTGTTTCGCGGCACCATTCCGTTCTTTGGACTGACACTGAGCCGAAAACTCGATATCACTTTAATAAGGGACCCTGAGACCACAGTCGACAGTACCGTTGTAGCCACAAAGGCAATAATTTATATATAGAAGAAAGTCAACCGAAAATTCATTGTATGCATTACGGCGTTCTTACTATGGACACAAAACTGGCCGATCGATAGATTTATAAATAAATAGTGGGCACAGACGGTGCTATTACGTTTGACAACTTCAATTCTAGCTATTCAACTAAGTGGAGTTGTAAAGACTTGGAAAGTACAGGTGAAACCTAGTTTTCATGTTTCCTTTTGTAATTTGGATTAGTATGTGATGTCGATGAAATTATGCAATTTTGTATGTAATGTAATAGGCAACTGTGACTGGGTTTTTCCATCTTAAAAATTAATCAGTCCTGCGCTTGATCTCTCTCAGAGTTAACGAACTATGAGAGTGAAGGAACAGTGAATGTAGCTGTATATTGTGCACACAGTTGTGCACTATAATATCTCCTGCGTACCTGGCTGATCTCCGTTGAGATTGACCGCTGTGGCCAAAATCTGGCTAAGAGGGCTCCATTCATTAGTATAAAGTGTTAGGGAATCGGCCTAGCGGTCACCCTACGCCTTCTATCCCTCTGGTCAGGTCAAATCTAATTCGTGAGGCCAGAACACAACCGTCCCGTCGCCTCTCCATAAAGACTGGGTGAAAGTGCTATAACACTCTTTAATAATAAAAGAAAAGAATTGCATCGTTACAATAGGACTGGACAGTTTTCCATGGATATTTTAAGTCGCTTTACAAATCTATGTATGAGTAGACACGAAGCACAATTTTCATGTCAGACGTAATCGATCATACAGGATTAGTACCACAGACGTGTAATTTGATGTGTGAGTAACAAGCCTGTCGCGAAAGGTACACAGTTTTCTGTGAATTAGTAACATCAATAATCGTTCTAGACTTCTAGAGGTCTAGACTTAGCGCCTTCACGTCTGAGTTTTTTAACTAGACTGTATACAAAAGTCGCGCAAAAATAGGTGTCATTTTTACGTGTATATCTTTGTCTTTGGCAGCGTAGCTTTTAAACGTATGAACCGATTCTGATTTTGTTTTTATATTAACTTATATTATCACTTATTATGATTTAGTTTTATTTATACCTATGTATACAACAACAAAATTATCCGACACATTCGAATTGTGGATTCCAATATTCATATGCTTGCGTTAGATGTTATATTTTTCCTGAACTATTGTCACCAGGGAAATAAAACTAATACTCATGTAAATTTAAATATTACTGTGACATTGAAACTGTGTTATTGATGTTATCGATATTAAGACCTTCTCAACTTTCACGGTCCTGCTGGATAGTCACGTATTTGAAAATCGATTTGCTATTCCTGTTCTGAAACAAGCATTTTTTTTTATTTTATTTTAGGGACAAAAAACGGTAACATGCCATAAACTATATAAACTAATCTTAGACTAAACAAATATACAAACATATAACCCACACCATTGTCCGCGTATTAAGATATAAGTAGAATTGAAAATGTTTATAAAGCAAACTGACTACTCAGGATTATTTGATAATGAAGTGAGCTTGAAAATTGACATTTTTTTTTTATTAAAAAACATTTTCTGTAGAATATATTTTATAATAATTATATAGGTTTATTTTTGAACAAATAGTTGATATAACCTTTTGGTAGGAGAATATATTTTGTACTCGAATGGATAGCGACTATCTACACGATTAGATGAGAAATCCGCCTTCGCGACGGGTCCTACGTGTAAGTACTAGTACAAGTGCAAAAGCACAACTTTACAGGACAGCGATTTAAACATTCTAAACTTTGTAAGTTTGTCTTCATAGTTCAAGAGAAATCTTTGAAATTTTGAAATACTAACATTTAAACTTACTCGCTATGACAGGGTAAACTTATATGGCTGTTACGTTATCTTCATGAAATTAGCGTGGAATGGTACTCTGTATGCCAATTTCTATCCTCTTAAACGCGACGCGGTGCGTTACGTATTTGTTATGCACTGCCAAAATAACGTGTTGCATAGAGAATAAGGCCCCTGTAGACATTGTAAGAACTTAAACAATAAATTATAGTCTTTGTACCATAACATGTTGACGTAACTATTCAAAACAGCCGAACTTTAACGAGGATTTATAACTACCATAAAATTGTTACACTGTGTCAAATCGTTAACTTTCACTTTGTACTTATTAACGGGTCGTAAAGACATTAGTCAATTGTGTAAAAAGTTGATACGCTATTGAAGCTTGGTTCTAATCACCAAATTATTTGTTTAGTGTGTCGAATTGATTTCTATAGTTCCACGTTGTTGTCTTTAGGTGACATGTATATCAGAGTTTGAAACTTTTATATAAAGTTTTAGAGATGTTTTAAATATATATTGATCTAACGATCACCATCCATCATCATAAATACGATGATGCTGTTTTTTCCTAAGCTTTTTGTTTTTTTTTAGTAGTGCTGTATTATATATACAACCCACAGTTTAGCACTGGCCTCCTCTACTACTGAGAGGGATTCGGCACCAGTACACTATGCAGGCTTAGTGCGGATTGGTATAATTTATATAACCTTAAAATTCATATAGAGAACTTCTCAAGTATACAGGTTTCCTCACGATGTTTTCCTTCACCGTTATTTCCTTTTAGTTCTTATTTTTTATTTATTGGAACTTTGAGTGATTGTATTATAATTAAAAACTGTTAAATTCCGATATTAAAATTGTTGAAAGCATTAGGTACGCTTTTGGTCATAGTAATCGATTCAAAAATAAATACCCAATACACTCTTACGTCGACAAAACTTATTAAACAAATCCTAAATTTCGCTTAGTAAGTATAACACAACATTACCATCATGTTACAGAATATAGTCGCTTACTTACTATCAACTACAATAAAACAATAAATTATTAAAATATGAACCTTAAGCAATTTACAAAGTATATAAAATCAATCGTATTCCCATATCCCTTAGGTGCAGCGGTAAGGCAACAGTCGTTCGTCACTGTAACCTGAACAAGGTGGGAGGAGGGGCAGGATGTGGTGCCACATGGCCCGCAAGAGCCGGCTGCGGCACGGGCGCCTTATTACACCGCTTGATAGCATAGTGTGGACCTGCCTTTATTGGGATTAACGGAAGGATGTTTAGGTATTCAGCGGAATTAAATTTATTTTGATTTTGTCTTATTATGATATAACTACTATGTTATTTATTCGGATTTTACTCATCTGTTCTTAAGTAAATATAAAAGATTTTTTATTTAATAAAAATAATTAAAGACCTTTTTCCAAAGGGCAACAGTGATAAGCATATTTTGTTTTTGTAACTTTTTAAAACACCCAAAATGCGTTCCTTATAAAATACTTTCAAAAGTATTTGTATTAAGGTGCGCAGTGAACCGAAATTTTCGTCAAATTCCATCAATGTTTTGTCCTCGCGCCCAACTCTCGCTTTCATTCGTGCGGAAAGATCAGCCTTTCATTTAGGGAGGGTTATTAGATATTAATTATTAAAGCTGTCTGTTAAACTTGTTTGCCTTTTAGATTTTCTGTGCATTCAGAAACTTATTCAGCGCAATCTTGCTCACAATATCACATATAAAATCTCTTTTACACTATAACTACAACATAAAAACCGTGCTAATATTATGTCCAAAAAAATCGAATCCTATAGTAAATAATAAAGGCATATCCACACTATTACATACACAATACAGTGAGTAACATTAAAAATCAACGCGGGCAGCACGTGTGCTCGGCAATTTCAGTCGAATGCACGACCCACCGATAGAGATGTACTCCGGATGTGCTCTTTCTAAAGTTTATATATTTAATTATGTGGATAAGGGAATAGATAAGAATTATAGGAAACTAATGACAGATAAACAGTTTAAGGTTTTGGTAGCTTCATTAAAAGCCCATAATAGTTGGCAATATAAAACGCAAGGTCTATTTCTGCCGCCAAACAGCTGTGTTGTCACTGTTGTGTACCGGTTTGAAGAACATTGTAGCCAGTGTATTAATGGACATAATCAGTCTTAACTAGTCTGCTCTTAAACTTTTAATCACCGGCGATGTTTAAATTTGACAGCTGTTTAAGCAATAACCACCTCTGAACGCTAAAACAAGAAGCAGTGCTAAAACGCCCTAAATAAAATGACAACCAATACTGATTTTCAGTACACTTCAATTAAACACAGTGAGTTCGAAACAACAGATCTAAAGAGAGCACATTATATATCGATAGGTAAAGGCTTTTCACGCGGGTGAAGCCGCGAGCAACACCTAGTTATCTAGTAACATTAAAAAATACAATACTACAATCCCCCAATAAATTCAAATAGAATAGCACTTGCACCTTGACGTCAGATATAGACAAAGCTGATACCCACCTCGACGGCTTATGGAAAAACACTAGGAACCTAATCCTACATAATTTATATAAAGTCGTAAATAAATACGCGCTAAGTTGCAGTTTATAAAACTGGCCAGCATTTCAAGGGTGGTTCCACGTATTGCGATTTCAAAAAGAAAAAGTGTGAAAATGGAGCGGTATTATATAAAAGGAAAAGGAAGCCCACGCAAAACTCCCGTAGGTCGGCACGTGTTGCTGCGTTGATATTAGTTGTTAAGTACTTAAGTTCTGGCGTATACATTTATGTTATATCCAGACCGCCGAGGTTAGGTCAGCGTACATTAATTTCAAAGGCTTTTATAATCTAAATTCTGAATAAATGAGAATATAGCTCGTTTTAGTTCTTTCTTGTTTGTCTTCCTCGGACTTAATTAAAGCCTGTAATAATGTAAATTATGTCATGAAAGTAATACGTTTCAATAATCTTGATTGATACAGACATGGGAATCGCTAAGATTATTTTTAGGGAGGTGCATTTGCATCTACACACTATACTAGGTACTATATAACATGATAAATATTTTATTTTTTTGCAAATTAAAACCGCGCGATTATTTGTATATGCTAAACCATAATAAAACCTCTGAGGTCGATGGTGCGATTGTCATTTAGTATTTTTTCTTATGATTTGTTCAGGATAGGGGGGTGTACGTGCACCCCCTTGCACTCCTCTCCCGGCGCCCATGGATATAGATGTATAATCAGAATATTTATAGAGATGTCTGGAACTATTGATTCGATTTTAAAAAAAATATATTATAAATCGCGCACATATGTATCAAGTAAACAGTGAATTTGCATTATTATTTACAGTCATTTGCATTAAATTAATAGACATACAGTCTGTAAGTTTATTTGTCGATATTCCTCTGTAGATTTTAAAAAAATATTCGCTTAGAGCACGCTTCATATTTAATTAGAATATTTTTCTTCGATAACTAATTACTACTCCAGTAAAACGAAGCCGAGGGTAACGCTATTCATTCAATAACTTTAGTAAAACGAAGCCACGAGTAACGCTAAGATATCCGCACCCTTTGCTTTTTTCGAGTTTACGATTGCCCACAGCTGTAGAGTTCCGGTACGTAACGTTAAACCGTGCAAATCTGCACTCTTGCACTCTTTATGGCCATCAGTATTACTGTTTTAGGGTCACCATCGCGTTTCGTGTAAACAATCTCTTGGATTTCGTCTTAAAATTCGCTTTTGTTTATTGTAACTTGCTTAGTGTTAACAATATTCATGTCTGAAGAGGTAGGCAGAGACTATTGTATTTATAGTTATTATAGGTATTTTATACATTTCTTCTATCTTCTTTCTCAGTGTCATATTACCGTGATGCACCTACCATGATTATTTCTGCACCACCCTAAGGTTGACTGGTAGAGAATGTCTATGGCATTAAGTCCGCCTGTATACATTTATATATTAAGTGCAATAAATCATGATTTTTCGAGTCTGTGATGTGGTTTTATGCAGGACAGATCAAATACTTATTGTTATTTAACTGCTGTTTTCAATAAATGATTCCGAGCCCATTTTTCAATCTATCTCTGAAATGGACTAATCTGAACAAAGTTTTTTACAAATGAATTATTTTAATTGGTTTATTCTCGGAATTCGATTGATCGATGATTCGACTTTGGCTTATTTATTCTATTGTTAGGATAATAATAATTTAGATTAAACAAGCCAGCATGATTGTGTCGACTGACGAAGAGTAATCATCTCGAGTCAGTCGAAACTATCTGAATCCTCTACTTACCATCAGGTGCAGTGGGACCACTTTACTGTGGCTATATAAAAATCTTACATCCTCTAGCTAAAACAAACGTATAAGCATTTAAAACCGAAAGGGAATCCGTCACAATATATTAGTACATACATACATAGTATCACGCCTTCACCCCATAGGCGTAGGCAGCGACTATGGATTGCCACTTTGCACGATTCTGGCATACTTCTCGCCCTTCCTCCACCTTCATTAATCTTTTCATGCATTCCCGGTTCCGGGTACTTTTAGGCCAGGCCAATATAGGTAGGTACTGAATAATATGTATGAATGCAGTCTGCAAATAATTTTAATGATAATAGATTTTATATAAATTATGAAATATAGAAAAAATAGAAAATAAAATATATGAAATGAGTAGTTATTATTTATGGAACTGGCCAGTAATGGCTACACAATAAATTCGCAGTCCGGTCACTGCAATGTAAATGAAATGATTTATTTGAACCCGTAAAGTTATACATTAGGAATGTAGCTGCTCTTAATAGCATTGTTTCCAAAACAGGCCCTGCAACAGCCCCAAGCCCTTACCAGACGAAGCAATACCGTTCGGACTACGTGTACAACAAAAAAACCGATGCATTTTATAAACTGCACATAGAAGGAAAGAGGGGTTGGCAAGTACAAAAGTTATGCGAAGTGGAAGGCGCAAAGCTCATGGTGATTTGAAATATAGAAAATAAAATATAGAAATAATAGATTTTATATAAATTATGAAAGAAAAGCGAGCAATAATGGTTACATGGACCACCACTGTTCTATAGGTATTAGTTAATTCACCGTACAGCAGTATAAAAGTGTCTACGTGACTTTTTATCATCCAACGCCGTTCCATGCATTTGCATAGCAAACTTGTAGGCGGTGCACACAATCGAGGGTGGCTAGGGAAGAAATCGTAATTTCCAGCAATGTTTTCAATTTAGGGCTAGTTTTTTAATCGTCAGATAAAGTTAACCAATAATATAAAACTATGGGACTCCACGGTACGGGCTTGTGTGTAGGGACCACTGTCAATACATTTGTTAATTTTCTTACATTACTGTATTCATACTTTGTATTTTCGTTATATATTGCAAAATCTTTTGGGTTCAATGTTTTTTTTAATAAATAAAATTATAACCTGAGGGAAATAATGGAAAAAATTGACAATTTTATACATACAACTGCAATTTTTTATTTTACTTTTACGTGATTTGTTATACTTGAATTTTTGATCTTCTAGTCACAGGTCGAACTAATCATGATTTATGTGGTAATTGAAAAACCAGGTCTTCGAATATTCTTCCTTCTCGTATTTTCCTCATTTCAATCCGCTTTCTAGGAAATATATTTTTTATGTATTGTATTTATTCCTACGGTATACTTGTTTTTAATGAAGTAACAAAAATTAAGAAAAAGTTATTGACATTGATTACGTTGTTCCTTTCTTGAAGATGGAACTGTAACTTAAAAATCACAATATTTTTATATGTCTGGTTATATTTTCGCTTGGTAAAATGAGATAAAAACTATTCTAGAAACTTTACACTGCTTTTAAACTCAGCTTAAGAGTGACAAAAATAAGATTGTTGTAAAAACAGTAAAAAATCTTTACTACTTGCGTTTTGATTCTCGTCGAAATTAAACTGCGGTATTGTACTTTTAAACCGACTCCCAAAAGAAGCTTTTCAATTAGAATGATTGTATATACACAAACACTCTCACGCCTTTAATTACCAAAAAGGTAGGCAGGGTTGCAAATGATGCACCCACTCCCTGCTGTCATTATTCCGTCCCGTGATTTGATAGAGAGCTTATCGCCATATCGGAAACAATCTCTAGTTTACAGGCTGATGCCGAGTAGAAATGCCCAATATTAGTGGATACGGATATCGAACCCTTTTCCTTTTGCTGGTGGTGGGATATATTTTATACCCGCCTGGTTATCGACCACGATACACGAGGTGTTAAAACCCGCCATAGTGGCCCACGTACTCGTGTCGCGTTCCGGAATCAGTCTATGTATATCCAGTTCTACAGGCCGGCATAATTGTGTCGACTTTTGAGGGGTAATCATCTCTCGTCAGTTGACATTCTTCTGGACCCCACTCCACTTACTATCAGGTGCAGTGGGGTCTTTGTCGTGCTGAAATAAAAGAAAACCTAGACCTCAACACTGCAGTCAAACTGTAATACAAATAGGAGTATGAGTAATTTCTTTGCTATAAGGGGCTGCGTAATTTTTGCAGTAGCAATACTCTAGCCGACCTTCTGACCTTGGTGAACTGACACGGTTATCGCGACCCAAGCGAACTTTCATGCATCATCACTCAACACGCAACTCTACGCTGCAGCCTTCTTGATCAAGATAATTACTGCGTAGTGGTGACAATGAATAGCTATATATCTTTTACTTTCGATAGGGTGAATATTAATGTATTATATAATGTAGCTGTAATGCTGAAATCCTGGTTGTGTAGTTTGAATTCCTTCAAGCCGTATTTCGGCCAATGCGGCTAAGCTCAACGGAGATTAACCAGGTACTCGTGATATATTATAATATACAAGTGTGTGCGCAATGCACATGTGCATTCTCTGTTCATTAACTCTCATAGTTTGGTGAGACGGCAATCCGACAAGAACGAGAAATCAGGCGCAGAACCAATGGCTTTACGTGCTTTCCGATAGACAGGGGTATCACACGGCCAAATTCCTGCCTCCAAACTGCGACTGAGTAATTTTTAAGGTGAAAAAACTCAGTCACAATTATTTGTGGCCTTACCCGGGTTTCGAACTTAGGACCTTAGCACAGTAGTCGTACTCGTACCGCGTACGTATTAAAACTACGCACTTCGGTGGCGTCAAGCAAATGAATATTATTTATTACAATTTAGAGCATTTTTTTGGTATATGAGATAGCTTTATCCATTTCTTCGCTGAGGTTGGTACCTACCAAGCACTACGTCGAATAAAAGGATATTGCAGCGCGTGTTAATATTAGGCATTCCAATATATTAAATCTCATCGCTGAGTATAATAGAGGATAAAAAATTAGTCACGGCGCCCAGCACAATCTAATATAGAATACTTTTATATTTTTTTTTTGTTAGCATTGCCATTGTTTGCGTAACATCTACCATCAGGCGAGCGAATTGCTCGTATGGTTATTCAGTCGCAAAACAATTTATCCAGATCGTTGTTTGATATACGTTATAGACTTCCTTTTTCAAGATTTTACTTTTACAATGGCTTTACTTTTACTGATGGTAGTTCTCTTGTATGTGTGAGTCCGCCTAGGTAGGTACCACCGCAATGTCCATTTCTGTCGTTAAGCAGCAGTTTGTAGTCACTGTTATGTTCCGGTTTGAAGAACATTGTACTAGTATAAATACTGGAGGCATTATAACTTAACATCTCATGTCTCAGGATGGCGAGCGCAGTGGAATACCAAACAATACTTTGTAATTCAAGGCGTTGGATGGTGTTTCTACTGTTTATGGGCGGTCGTCTCACTTAACATCAAGCGAACGGCAAACATCTAGTCATTCAAAGCAAAAAAAAAAAGCGCAAGAGAGTTAATGAATGCATTTTCAGTTTTGTCCCATTAATATGGGACGCTGACTTTTTGACCATACTATATTGGTCTGAAGTCGAAAAGAAATAATAGGAACAGTTAAATCTGTATACAGCAATAATGGCTCATATGTTTTGGTTAATATTATACTATCAGATGATGCATAGTTAAAGCGGCCTTTACTGACTTGAAAACAAAGATAACGTCCATGTTCAAATTGATAGATCAGTTCAAAGCAATCGAATATGACAGTTTTATCTCAACTAAGAAAATATTCGAGGCGATGAAAGATAAGGGTACAGAGGCCGCCATTTAGAACAATAGTGCAGACGAATAAAACAACTTTGTAGGTTTTATATATTCACTACGGAATGTAACGAGTATTATAATCAAATTGGGAAGTCGAACGAAACAAATTTGTTATCTGGTATCTTACTAAAATAAATTTACATAACATACATAACATCACGCATTTTATCCCCGAAGGGGTATGCAGAGGCGCAACTAGAGCACCCACTTTTCGCCAAGTATGTTCCGTCCCATGATGTGATAGGGGGCGAGCCTATCGCCATATCGGGCACAAATTCCAGACTCCGGGCTGATACTGAGCAGAAAAACCCAAATATCACTTTGCCCGACCCGGGATTCGAACCCAGGACCTCAGAGCGCTATTGTACCGGACGTGCAATACAACTACGCCACCGAGGCAGTCCTAAAATAAATTTGTATTATATAATTATAATATTATGCTGTAATTAATAGTAAATTAATATAGTTGTATTTCAAAATATTTGTCATAGCAATAACAAAGAGCCATTATAAGTTGGTTTTGATCTACTGAAATACGATAAATTCCAAATCCCAAATGAGTTGCGTTCGACTATACTTACTTCTATTTCTATACTTAACTTAAGTTTTTTTTATTTAAAAAATTCTCACACAGTTTTATTTATTTTTTTATGTAAAAGATTGTAACATTATCACATAGTTTTGATTACGCTAAGTATTTTATCCATATTTATAAGCAATTTTAATATCCAAACCTTGCAATGCCTATGAGAATTGCAAACAGATTTATCAAATATTTTGTTTTTAAGTTGACAATCTATCTATCTTATTGTTAAAATCTTACTACTTGATAAGTAAAAAATATTGTTGCGCAATCCTTTATTTTATATTGTCCTAAGCCTTATAAGGTCAATAAACAAGTATATTAGTCACTCAAAATTCAAAACACTAAATTCAAATATTAATTTTGCAAAATACTGAAAGATGTTATTAATAATTATCAAGAAACTTTACTGTTTCTATCGAGAATAAAAGATATGTTAGAGTAACAGTTAATAAATAATAACTTATTTGAGATATTTGCAGACCTATACAATGGATTTCAACATGAAACCCAAATAAGGTCCGAAATGACTTAGCGAAACTAAAACAGTAGCTTTGCTATCTACTGAACAGTTTGTTAACATAACATTGTGTTAGAATGGAAATTGTTTAGGATCGCAAATAGTACTAATGTTGTAAATGTGTACGCTATAGCTATGGAAGCAGAGTTAGGTGAGTCTTCAGGTTCGAAGTCCGTTTCGTCTACCACATCGCTGTCTTCTCCTTCTGCGTCCCCACTACCATTTTCTTCAGCTACATCATCTTCGTCCTCCTCATTTCTATCCGATATCGTCCAAGTAGATTCTGCATCTAAGAAATGCTCCTCATAAATGTCGTTCCAAAACATTATAGTTTCAGGATGAGGATTTTCAAGTTCAATCTCCAAAGTCGCTACTGGTCCTTCGTTTAATTCCTCATCATCCAGGAACCGCAAGTAGGAATATGTTTCAATCGTGAACGGTGCCCACGGAACTTGAGAAATTTCACTTTCAGGAACACTGAAAGTTGAAAAATGGTTTCATTAAAACTATTTCTAATAAGGTATGTTGTGGAATATGAAGGTTTTTCAAACCTTCGAAATCTTGTGCCAACCAAGACAAACAAGATAGTTCTTATTATATGCATGCTATAAAATAAAAACTTTTTTAAGACGTATTATTTATTTACAAATATTATGTTACTTCTTATCTTATCTTATTTAAATAATATTATAAATGCGAAACTTCCAGAAATTGTTTAGATGTTTGTATGTTAGTTAGAAGTAAAGTCAGTAATAAGAGTAGACCATATTCTGGAATAACACATGTAGTCTATGTGTTACTTTTTATCTCGGTAATTACTTCCTATGGGAAATAATAGATTTTTTAAATATTTATTTTTTTAATTGAAAGCTCTAGCATAGTATATTGTTTTAAAAACTATTGTAGCGAGAAAGACTTTTCATGCGGCCAAGTCGTGAGCAATACCTAGTAACTAAAATACATATGAAAATGCTTACCCATTTGCTGCAAAGCTGGTCCATCTGTCTACTAAAATATCACCAACGGTTAGATCTATTAGAGGTATTTCCTGAGAAGGTGTGTCATAAAACAGGTACGCTAATTCTTCACTATGTGCTGCTGTATTTACAACAATAGGCCCTTGGAAAGGTGCTCCTAAGACACCTTTATAAGAAAATTGGTATAAATATAAAGGAGCTGTAGAAATTTCTGCACGCAGACGCACTTCTCTGATAGTAGAGACTAACATTATAGTATCACCTTGATACGTGATGTAGTCTTTAACGTTTTGCATGCTTATAGTTTCTCCTCGAAAATAAAATGCTTTAATCTCTTCCGCGACCTCAGCCCTTTCGGAATCACTTTCAAACTCCAAATCTGGTTGAAGAAAATCAGAGAAGGAATTTTCCATTCGTTCCAACCAATCATCCTCGACTGCTTCTCGTGCTCTTATTGTTCCTTCATTATCAACAAATCCCATAATAAATGGAATTTGAACGAAGTCTCCTTCCGATATTATTTGGTACGGTGTTTTTGTTAGAAACGGTTCGACACCCTCCAAATTTCTTTCGATACAAGGAGAAAATGCCAAAGAATTATCAGTTAAATCGAGTTCGTTTATAGTGGCCATTAAAGCAGTTACACTTGTTCTAGTAAAAACCTCTGAAAGCTGTTGTGTACTGGTAACGACATGCCCTAAAGCTTCAGCAACCTGTACAGCGTAAGCTAAATTATCGCGCGTAACTGCCCAAGGTGCCAAGGCACTTCCACTTTGGGCTATAGCTTTATGTACCAAGCCTTCGGATGTAGGAGACAGGGTCACCAAGTCTACAGCAGCGGCTCCACTTCCATGTCCAAAAAGCGTGACGTCTTCAGGGTTTCCTCCAAATTGTAAGATATTTTGCCGCACCCATTGCAGCCCGGCCACGATATCCTTTAATCCAGCATTACCCGGTGCTGTTGCAGTACCAAGGCAAAGGAAGCCTAAAATAGACTCCCGGTAATTAAGGTCAACAATAACTACATCCTTTTCCATAAAATTTCTGAAAGATAGTTCATGTTCATATATTTTATCAAACTCTGTTCCTTTTATCCAAACCATGACAGGTAAATATCTAGTGGCGTTTACCGTTGGTGTGTAGATATTGGCAACTAGACAGTCTTCAGTCCCCTCGAATCCATTTGCTGTTGCGCGTACGCATTTTATGCCCTTTCGGTTTGCTACGAACGTGTCTCGGAATGATGGGGGTGGCGATGGTGCCTAAAATTATACGTTAGATATGTTAATCTGAGGAATTTGATGCCTTCACCAGATAATGATTGATTATGAAATTAAATTCAAAATTTTATAAAATAGATATCATTTTATGATTAACTTTAATCGCTTGGACATTCTACGTATAGCAAATTGTGTATGAGACAGTACTAGTTCATAGCTTTTGAATTAAAATTTGGATTGCATTTTTTTTTCAAAACGACTGTAGTAATGCTTAAGTATATGACCAAGGTTGAGAGAAATCAAACTATTGGACGTTTTATATTTTTTACGGAAGTTAATAATAAAAGTTGCAGTTTAGCAATCTAATCTATGTCTTTTCAATCTAATTTATCTTTTAATATGCTTTCTGCATTACAAGATATCCTAATCATTCCATAAGGGTGCCTAAATGTTTTCGACAGTGGATTACTATATTTTATTTTTATGTACATAACAAAGTAATTAAACCTGATTTTGCAATTCAATAAACAACAAACACCTAACTAAAGAACAAATTTATTCATAAAAAAAACCACTTGTGACAAACTAACAAGATAAATGCTTCAAAAAATTAATTATACCTGAAAGCGATGAGTCCCTGACGTCGAATCGGCGTACGGTATCCCGTGGAATTCAAAGTAATTGCCATCATCCGAAACTGTACCCTGTACTGTTCCTTGTTCTATGGTCACAGTCGGTGCTTCTAACGCAATCTCTTCCGTAGGATCCTCTGTCGTCTCTTCTGTAGGCTCTGTTGTAGTCTCTTCTGTAGGCTCTATTGTAGTCTCTTCCGGAAGCACTGGTGTTATCTCTTCTATAGGTTCTGTAGTAGTCCCTTCAGTAGGCTCGTCTGTCGTTTCTTCCATGGGGTATTCTGTAGTCTCAATAGAATCTGGCGGCGGAATAATTTGGCCTAAAACACCAACCAACACTAAAGAAACAATAACGTACTTGAACCACATGATTTCGCTTCACACGCAAAACCGATACTAATTTGAAAAAACACTCCACTTAGATCGAGATTTGGATAAGATAAATATGATGAACATATATTGTATATCGATAGTGTCAATGATAATGGAGTATTGATATTTATAAAGGAAATAGAGAAGATAGGTTAAGACTCCTCACAATCATTCGCTTAAAGTGCATTACGCAATTACCGGAAATGTCAATTACTGTATAATCAAATTGATTATTAATTACTACGCAGTAAAGTTGGTTTTTGTAAATCATAATGACAAATTGTTTTAACGAGAATACGATGTTAGGGGCTAAGTACCTGTTGAGACGAATAATTTGGAATGTTTGTCAAATACGAAGCGTTTTGTTATAAGTATTACAGTTTTTAAAATCTAAAAGATAATTGAAATAGAACAGTTTTATAATTTTTAGAAGAGCTCATCAGTGAGGTAGTATATAAAACAGGTCTCATATTATAAACAGATTTTAAATACTTACTACAAAAATAGGAGGGCTTTAACGTAGTGTAATATATGTAAGACTGCAGTACCTAAGTAAGTGTTTCTCATTAATATGTTTTGAATTTTCTAGTCTAGATTATTGTAGCGAATACTGCAATTTTAATAATAGGTAATAGTGATTTTAATATTAAAGTTAGGTATTAAAAATACAGTAATTAATAACACAGAATTGAGCAATGGAAGAGGAATAAGTCCACATTATAATTACTACTAATAAAGAACTATAAGTAAACTAAAAATTATTATTCATTAAGAGAAAATTAAAGTGACGATAGCCTAGTTGGGTGAGGAATGGACTGCCAAGAGGAATGTCCGCAGGTTCAAATCCCAAGGGCACACACCTCTGACTTTTCTAAAATCATGTGTGTATTCTTTGTGAATTTATCGTTCGCTTTAACGGTGAAGGAAAACATCGTGAGGAAACCTGCGCATCTGAGAAGTTCTCTATAGGAATTTCGAAGGTGTGTGAAGTCTACCAATCCGCACTAGGCCAGCGTGGTGGACTAAGGCCTAATCCCTCTCAGTAGCAGAGAAGGCCCGTGCTCAGCAGTGGCCAAGTATATAATACAGGGCTGATATTATTAAGAGGAAATTACATCTATACCTAAACCCAAATTGATGAAGACACGCAAAATATGTGTCAACAGAGGTCACTGACCTCAAACATTACAAAAAGCATGTCCCTTCGAAGTTCGTACGATTTCTTGAGAATACCGCACTTTAAAATTGAAAAAATTTCAATTTATTCAACTCTATTGCATTGGGAATAAAGGTCACATTTTTTATTGGCTGGTCGGTTTTTTTCAGCGGTTCCCTTAGCGGGGTGCGTTACGTGCGGGGTGCGGGCGGGGGGTTTTACAAAATGTGCGCAACATGTGCCGTCGTCCGCGTCTCTTTAACTTCATGAGAATTTCTGATTCATTGACTCTGTCGCGGGTGTTAAATGCAAAAACATGTTTGTGTGTCTTTGTGTATGTTTTAATATTAATCTTCATACCTGTATATTTAAAATAGTGGCGGGAGATACCAAATAATTCCTAGAAATAATAATTTAGACTATGAAATTATATTTTTTTTCGAGCTTATTTATTTTAGAATAAGTAGAATTTGTTAATCTGGATAAGCTCAAAAATTTTGTGCATAGAGATTTTTATCTAAAACATAAATACGAATAAATGCTCAAAAATTCGAATTAATGCATAACATAATTGAAGTAAAAAGTACATTATGGGATCCCAAAAAACTTGGAGCTCAAGCTAATTTCAAACGTACTACATCCAACTCACATAAGGTGGCAGTAATTTGTGATGATTTACTCTCGAGTGACCTTCTTGCTTTTTATTCCATCTTACTACATACTATTGTTACTCCTGTAAACTAATATCAATAGTATTTTATGATGGCGAGCGGTGAAGCTCACCAATCTGTAGAAGCACCTCTTTTCTTATTATTTAGTATATTATAAGTAATATACACAGTTATACAGTCTATTGAAATATACTTGAACAAACCCACGAACAAAGACATGTATAAGATTGTTTTTTGTTTTTTGTTATTCGCAATCTTGATGAATCATTATTTTTATGATCAAAACATAAATGAGTACGTGTACAATGTGCCGTTTGGTTTAATAATAACCGCCTTTTTGGAACGCGAAGCATTAAGAAACAATTATTTTGGGATTAAAAATTGCATCAAGATGCATCACTTTCGAAAGAAAATCAAATATATAAATAAAAAAACATAAAAGTAATATTGGATGAAATTATTTATATAATAAATTGAAAAAAGTTATATCAAGTTATGTTATACCATAATTCATTATTATATCTATTGATAAACGGTTTTGAGGCATGTATTTTTATATTGCAAATCGTAAAATTATTTCACTAAATCATACATTAAAACTGTAACGACTTTCTTAATTTTTTTCCAATTTCTAACACAGTCTATTCATTTCTATTATGTCTTTCAGAATTTTAACTTCATAAAGTATCTTCATTAACGAAATCAAAAATCCATTACGTGCCGTACATATGGACGCCCTTTGATATCTCCCCTGGCACTGAAATTAAGGTAAAACGTTGGGGAAGGACAAATTGCTTTCAAAACCGTGCTATCTTGCATCTCCCGGGTTGACGCGGGGCGATAGTTCCAACCATATGTGACACCACGTGGGTCCTGAACAATAACACACAATAGCAAAAGATTGTAAATCCCTCACCGTAACTTCCAATTATAAACTTAATTTCAATAGTGATAGAGATGATTTTGTGATGAATTTTGAAATGGGTTATGGTGGAGCAGTTAGTCAATGTTACCTTGTGGGAGACTACTGGGACAGGCTAAAGGTTAGACATTATGCGTACCAGATTGTACGACTTGCATCGGGAGACGAAATTAAATGAAGACGGATTTATAAGAAGGCAATTACCTGTGCCACGCGACAGACACGATTAATAGCATTTAAAAAGTGTGATTCAGATGTTTCTAACTGAAAAAATATCGCAACAATGCGTATGAGGATAAACACAGCGTTTCCTAGCAAAGTATTTTCAATACCTGTTGTGCCTCTCTACTGATGCCAAAACTATACCTACTCTACATATAATTAAATACTAATGCTTATGTATTACTATAATATGCATCAAATGTTTTTAAAATGAAAGGACAGTAAATGCAGTATCTGCATGTTGTCCGTTAGAGTCAGAAAGACAAAACTAACTTACACATATCACATACAGTCTTAGGAAATGCTGACTCTATTAATCTTTGACACATGTACTGCCATACAAGAGATACTTAGTAAGTTTATAACAATTTACACTTATCAACAACTATGTGTATAAACATACATAAATAAACTATACCTTTTCGATTCCAGATACACGCATGTTTAATTTTTGAGCACTAAGTAACGTAACTCCTACCAATACATACATTGTCATAGAATGGTGAGAATAGCTATAAAATTATCATTTGTTTTACTTAGGCGCCGCCCAAATAATGGCAACTAAGAGCCGTTTTCAATAAACGATCTTAATCGCTTTTTTTGACAGATCGCGAATGGATCAATCAGATCAAGGAGTTTTTCGACATAAATGAATTATTTTATTTGTTTTGTTTTCGGGATCGGATTGAAGATTAAAGTTGGGATCGATTATTGAAAACAGCCGTTAGAGAAAAATACTATAGAAGTGTGAAATTGACGTTTAGTAGATCAACTTGTTGTTGAGAAACACTCCATTACTCTCAAACTGTATCTGAAGTTTCTGAAGCAGGTCAGTCATAATAGTGTAGTGTTATTGGCGAAAAATTGTCAACTTCTCACGACGCCCAAGATAGTGGAGGAGAAAATATATTCCCTAGCCCGATAGCGAAAATTTAATATCAACAACTATGTGCCAACGTTTTATTAGCATTTTATTACTTGTGTTTTGTACTATAGTAAATTTTCTTAAGGACGTTTACTAGTTTGTTTAGCGGTTCGAACTAAGCACCGAGTGCTACAAAATAAGTTTTATTGGAAAACCAAACTTTATAACTCGAGGATTCAACGCATCAGTAGTATGTCATAATCTTTGATATCTAATGTTCTTTTAATTAAATGGGAGGACATCTAATCTATTGTGTATTAAATTTTTATATTTTCTTTGCCGCCTGCAGATAAGAAATAAACGGAGGAACTTTTTCTCTTTTTATTGACATGTTTAATTCGTTTAATATTAAGATAAGTGCTTTTTTTATTAATTAAGTAAGATCCTATTAAAAATCCGTCTTTCAAGACGTTTCTCTTATGTCACTTCCAGCATAATCAGCTAAGTACATTAAACTCGGCCGTGTAAATCTGGCGGCGGTGCGCGTGCGCAGCCGTCGAGGGGAACAGAACGAAAATAGACTCACGGATTCCTGTGCTTGGTCATATTACTATGAAGCCGGATTGTTGGCCGCACGCGCCTTTTAAATCTTGTTTATGCCCCGCCAACATAATCTTGCGCAAGATTTTCTAAGGAATTTTCCCCCATTTATGTTCTGATGTTTGTGTTTTTTGTGTCGTGGAAGGAGGGCAATAAAAATTATTATACTCTTGGAAGGTTGTGAGTTTTGGCTGAGTGTTTCTTAGTCTTTTATCCAGTTAAATATTAATGTTTGAATATCGGATATGGCAAGCAAAACCCACTTTGCTAGTTTAAACGCCTTTAAATGTAATGAAAAACCAACGTTACCGTCAAATTTCAACTGAATGCGTGCTTGTCTGATTTGAACAATAGTTGATATTCAGAATTATTTAATTATTTATAGCTATATTGTAAAAAAAACACAAGATTAAAAATAATAAAGGCGGGGAGATATTTAAAATTATTTATTTCTTTATAGCTTAATTATAAAAAAACACTGTACTTAAGATTAAAAATAAAGGTAGAGAGGAGGTACAATTGGCGGTCTCATCGCTCGAGCCCAATATCTTATAGACAATCAATGGATGGGATAAGTGAAAAAAACAAAAAGGCCAGACTAGAGCGTACATATTATCTACTATAATGTATTTTTTTTTATTGCACGGCTAATTGATCGCACTGTACCTAAAGTAAGTGGAGTGGTACTAAATGAATAGCTCCTACAACAACCACCATATCTTTTATTTTATTTATTTGAACAGCCAACAAAACATACATAGTTTTTTTAACAATTCAGTAAGTAATTACTGCAATGCTGTTTTAATTACAAGCTGTCACAGCATGAACATATTAATACATAACAATAAACAGTTGGCTGCACCATAAATGCAGTATATTCTAAATAAAATATCTTATATTTCAAAGTACATCTTTTGACATTCACGAAATGTAAATCCGTATTTAACCAACTGCACTAATAGAGAGTTAATTTACTCGCTCTATGATTTCTCTTGATCTATAAATCTGTCAAGAGACAAATGTCCCCTTATTAGATACAGAGAAAAAACATTCCGTTTCCTGGAAATCGTTGAGGCGTACCACATTTATTTTCCATTTTATTATGCACGATTATTTATTTATTTAGTAGGTGGTCTATTGTGAAATACTTTACGAACAAATTTAATTGCTTTGATTTGTAGTTTTTTAAGTTAAATCTATATCATATCTAAAATATGATGTCATTGAAATAAATAATAATTATATGAATTTTATCGTGGTTTTCTATTTTATTTTTTCCAGACATTTCTAAGACTGCAGCCTTCGGATTGGGATTGGGGGGCGGGTGTATTTATTTCAATGTCTAACATTCTCGTAAACATAAATCAATATGACGTCAATTGAGTAAATAATGCCAAAATAAAAATATTGACGAAATCTCTTATACAGCATTGTACAAATCCTTTATGATTTACAGGTATAGAAACACTTCAAAGGAGAGAATACAGAATCTCACACCTTCAGCCTTCTTAGGATTGTTTCTTTTGTGCTAGCTCGTACGGACAACAGGATAAACCCTTAACTGTGTTGTGGGTGTTAAGATATTTGTTTGATATAGAAATTAATATACAGGGTCATTTTGACATCGCGTTACTAGATGAAACCACATACTTATCTACTTGGAAATAACTCTTTACAAAAAGTTACTTGAGCTGTAGATGTAAAATAAAAAAGTGTAAGATTTGAACAAAATAAATATTAATAAAAAGCAATTCTAATTTTTCGCCCCCTAAGCCACTACCACTACTATAAGAGAATGTGTCGCAGCGGCAACATCATACTGTCAGAAATACACACACGTACACGCCATATTTGCATTAAACTACAAAATAATCAAAAATCTGAAAACTAAAACCAAGATTTTTCATGGAAATATTTGTTATTAATGAATGATTTTTGACACAATGTCAGCAAAGGTGAAGAGGAGTACTTATATAGTTTCATTTAGAAACGCAATGTCAAAATGACCCTGTATATAACGCTTTGATCTAAAGAGTAGGCAAAGGTGCAGCTTAGAGTTTTTGACAAGTGTGTTCTACGGTGTGATAGAGGCCGAACCTATCACGCTTTAATCCAACAAACGGTAGGCAAAGGTGCAGCTTAGAAACCTAGTTTTTGCCAAGTGTGTTCCATGTTATGATAGGTACCAAACATATCGTAATATCGAACGCAAATCCCAGATCCCAGACTCCAAGCTTATAGAGTAATGATCATACCGCGCACTTAATACAACTACTGCACCGAGGTATTCTGTGACTTAAATATCACTACATAGTATAAAACAAAGTCGCTTTCTCTGTCCCTATGTGTGCTTAAATCTTTAAAACTACGCAACGGATTTAGATGCGGTTTTTTTAGAAGATAGAGTGATTCAAGAGGAAGGTTTATATGTGTAATAACATCCATTAAATAGTCAGCATTGTGTGCGAAGCCGAGGCGGGTCGCTAGTATAATATAAAAGTAACTTATTACTGGTGGTAGGATATATTTTATTATCGCCCGGGATCAGCCTGTGTATATTCGGTTCCAATAGGGTAACTTTTTCCTCAGTCGACATTCTATTCGACCACATTCCACTCACCATCAGGTACAGTATCGTCACTATATCGTGCCAATATAAATAAAGCCTAAGTCCTTTTTTAGTTTTCAACTTAACTTCGTACGAAATTTCATTAAAATCAGTGCAAAATGGCCTAAACTTAACTTGCGTCTAAATTCATCAATATCAGTTCAAAATGGCCTCATTTCAATAATGTGACATTAAAGCAATACCATTGAATATGCTGCACAATCAAATATTCCCGCCCAAAAAAATCCAAAACACATCGGGTTTGAAAACCACACAAAATTACCCAACTCGAAAATTAAATCCTTAAGCTCCCAGCCCGCGTTCATACTCCATCTAAACTAACAAACCGACAATATTACATTGAAAAATTAATTTGCGCCAACCCACTGACCCCACATTCTGATGACTAACATCCTTATTGTATATCTTTGTTACGCTCTATTGTGTATGCGTCATTATTTTCAGTTACTTCACACTTAACCACGTGACGCGTTCCCATCAGTACTTAATGTATGTTATTTTAGGCTTTATTCACCTTCCATTGCTGCGTTTTCTTTGCCTAATTATTACGTGTACAATATTCGATAATTACTCGGTATTGTAGGCGGTAATAACAGGGCATTATACGACTTGAAATGTTGACTAGTGCAGGCGTTATTGTGTTTCATTATATTAAGTTATGTGTAGTTTTGTGACAGCTTATGGTAAATCGTGATGCTTATCGGACGAGCTTCTTCCTCGTATTTACATATATAGTATCACGCCTCTTTCCCATAGGGGTAGGCAGAGACTATGGACGATTCTGGCATACTTCTCGCGCTTCCTCCACCTTCATCAATCTTTTCATGCATTCCCGCCGGTTCCGGGTACTTTTGACCGGTCCTTTACTAAGAATGTCAGATATCTGACATTCGAAGGTTCGGTGCGGTCGACCTCTACCAGCTCTTCCATCCACATTCGCCTTATAAACCCTCTTTGTTAGTCTTCTATCATCCATCCTCTCCAAATGCGCAAACCACCTTAGCATACCATACCTCGTATTTAGTTTTATATATTGTAGAGTTTGATTACGCCAATTTAAAGGGAACTGCGATCTTAATATTAGGTAATAATAGAAATCGCCGGTAGCGATAAGACCGCCATTTGTACATCCTGTTTGATCCTAAGCTTTATTGTATATTTACTTTTCTATACTTGATGTACAATAAAGAGTTTAAATAAATAAAATGAATAGAGTTTAAGCGCTTAAGGTAATGAAGAAGGTTCGGAAGTATCCAACAAATAAATAGAGTAATATATAATGTCAATTAGAAGATATGAGTTATTAATTTAAGTTTCGTAGGTGTACGGCGGTATGACTTCTGCTGAGGTCGCGGGTTCGATCCCGAGTCGAGCAATATAATATTAGGTTTTTCTACTCACGGCGGAAAGTCAGTGCACTAGTTACTCCTGTGTCTACCCCTTCGGCGATTGAAAGAGTAAACTTTTTATGAGCGAGTTATTAAAACATTATCAGATGCCTCTTAAGAAATAAAAAAAAAAAAAAACTTTATTTATCACGTAGGCGAACAAAGTTGCGCTTATGATACATCAAAACGATGTATAACAATATTAATTATTATTTCTAAATAACATTTTAAATTAGGGATAAAGTTTTATTGAATGTTAGGCACAAACCGAAGTAACCAGCTCTGGCTGATAGGTAGGGGGGAATATAAATAAAAGTTATCATACATTAATGATATTAATTTCAAACTTGACAAATAACATATATCGTGTTGTAAAGGTACTCCTTGATACTTCAGTCGCCGATAGAATTTCCTTTAACAAAAATTGTAGGAAAATCGACTCTATTACAGTATCTTTAAAAATCTTAAACACTTCGCGCTGCAACCTCTAAGTTTTTAGGGGATTTTTTAAATTTGAACTTTATTTTTGAAATTGTAGAGTTCAATTCCCTTGTGTCTGATGATGGTGGTTGCGCAACAACGTGGGTGTTTAACAGCGAGGACTGGGGCTTGGAGACAGCTGTCATTCCCCCGGGCATCACTAAGGGTTTTGTTTACAGCTCGCTCTAATGACAAAGATCTTAGGTACATACAGCGGAATTGCTTTGGTGTTTCTCATGAATCAATGTTATGAAGATTATTAATTCTATTTCCGGGCTTACTTTAAATCCGTCGATATTTGTAGTACGTACTAGACTTTCCGTACACTCATTGTGTTCAACTCAAGTGTAATGCAATCCATACACCTGACTTTAGTATGATTTCAACATTTACAGCGTGTGGTTATATACGGAGTGACGCTCATAATATAAGAATTCTAGTCTAAGTGTAAACCTGGATGTGAATAAAAAATATTAGTCAAATTAAAATTATTTGTTGTTCAAATGAATAAATAGGTTATAACAATGACGTTTTAGTTGCAATTTTAGTTCAGATTTTTAACAAATAGTTTATATGAACGTTCGTCTGAGTTCGTGTCTATAGAATAGACGTCAATGTTTATATTATTATTTAATAATGTTCTAATTTCGAAAAGGTAATGCTTAAAGAAAGGAGATCTTATGCAGAAAAACTCTGTTTCTGACATGGGACCGTACGAACCAAATTATATAGAAATTTATTCGGATGTTCTATTACGCCATTGAGCTTGGGTTATCTACTATAACCACCTTTTACCGGTGCTTTGCCTGCGTTATTGAGTTTTTCCGGGATAAAAAATTCCCTATATATTTTCTAGGAATAAAAAGTAGCCCAAGTCATTCCCAGGGTCACAAACTATTTCCACACTAAATTTCATTGACATCCGTTTGTTAGTTTTTGAATTTATTGCGTTCAGATAGACAGACGCGGCAGGGGACTTTGTATTAGAATATATTAAGATTGATTAAAATAATGTCTAGCATTTTAAGAAACCTACATGGCAATAACTTTGCGGGCTTTATATTTTTATTTCCTTGGAGTGTATAGTCTTTCTGATCTCAGTTTCCGGCGTTTGCGTGTTACGTAGCATGCGTATATGGTTTGATTGCCATACTGAGATATCGTATTCGACCCCTGGGTAGAGTATATTGATGTTTCTCAGCGCCAATTCGGAGTCTGGAATAGTGTCCGGTAAATGGCAACAGACTCTCCCTACTTCCCTCATTAATCTGTTGACAGTGTTTTGTATCTGCCTACTCCTGAAAAGAAAAAAAGGCATGATGATACGTATGTGTATCTATACCGACTATCTCACAGAAAGTGCTGCTATTTTACAGTACTAACCTTTCTTTTTCTAAGACATTCGGAAATGGCAACGAACGAGTTCTGACTCGTCCAATGTTTTAAAGTAAAGCTTTTCTTTTATACGTTTACTTAGTAGAGATCTTTGAACAAGCAGCAGAATAAATGGATCTCAAGTATGTTTAAAAAGTATTAGAAAGTAAAACAATTCATTGGAGGGTTTTTGAATTGCTTCGTAAATCATAATGGAGAGTCAATTCCCTGGGCCAAATTGAAATATAAAAAATATTTCCAACGAGCAAAATGTAATATGTACAAAATTATGCAAAATAAATAAATTAATTATTAATAATAATATCAACTATGTATTATATACTGTCTCACTGCTGGACACGAGCCTCCTCTACTACTGAGAGGCCAGTCCACCACGCTAGCCTAGGGCGGATTGGTAGACTTCACACCCTCAAAATTCCTATAAAGAGTTAGCGACATTATCATTTAGGAACCGCGAATAACTAGAAACTATTTGTTTTTCAATGTGTGTAGTTCGACGGCCAATATTCACTCGGTTATAAAATAGTTTGCTATTGCACTCCTTCCTACAAGAAATGCTTTTACAACTTGCAAAACATAATCCCGAAATCAATTTTAAAGTTATCAAATAGAGTTTTAAACTACAGTCATAAGGAGAGGGGTAATTTTGATGTTTTTATGATAAAGTCTACTCCAATAAGAGGTAGAGTCAAGATATAGTCGATTTCGTCTTTAAATTAAGTGAATGGTTCGACCAAGGCACTATTACCGTCTTAGAATACTATTATGAATAGCTGTTTGGATAATTTCCGGAATATCAACACATTTTTGAAATGATTTAGTTTTGGATGCCTAGCAATGTAAAGCATTTACTATCGATGTGATCTATCGGCGTATTTATTTGTTTTAGGACATAAAAAAGTTTGTTCACGTAATATAATTATAAATAACCAAAAAGTTCGTAAAAAAATATTGTAGTTCGAATTTCAAACTTACGTACAATCAAATTTAGAACATTACAATAAAATAGTTATAATACAACACAAACCTTATCTGACAATAAACAATACCATTCGTTTAAATAACTCTACAAAATTATATTCGGTTACATTCAAAACGAATTTCGTATACAAAGTTTTGTTTCTAAAGGATTTATTGCTCCAACTCGTTGATGGTTAGAGAATATTAATTGTTTTAACATTTAACTCAGTTGTGCAGAACTCTGTTGTATTAAATTGTTTACAATTTTATCTCGTCGCGATAAGTTACTTCATAATTGTTACGTTGTTACTACGAAAACTTTATTTTTTCATTAAATAAATGTTTTTTATGTAAATATACAACTACCACTAATTTATGTACATTTATTTAGCACATAAGTATAATAACCTTTTTTTGGCAACCGTCCAGAAAACTCCGCGCGACGCGGAAGTGTTTAAACATTTCCTTTTTTTTTGAAAGGGCGAAAAATATATACTAAAACAAAGTGTGTCTAATGTTTTTCATTTTAAATTGAAACATATTAATTACATTCAGTATACGGTAGCCGGCAGAGTGGTTTCAGGCGCGAGCTGCCCGTAAAAGCATACGCCCTAGCCGAAGAAAGCTCGGTAGGGCGGGCGAGTTCCTCAACAATAGCGCCTCTAGCGGCGGTTCGTAGGAAACATGCGCCGCACAGTGATTGGAGCACGTGTGTGACGTCACCGCGCTGGCGACCAATGCGGGGGAGCGCGCTCGTGCTCGGCCGCAGTGCTCGTCGCCGCGCCTTCGCACGAGCTGCGTTTCGTCGCCGGCCCCGTCCCCCGCGCGCGTGTATTGCGCCGCCCGCGCCCCCCGCGCACCCCGCGACTTGCCGTCTCGCCCGCATTCTAGTCGTGGGTGTCGCGCCGTGCAGTCCTCGCGTGTGCCGCCGAACTCAGTGCGCCGTTTGTGAGTGCTTTGATATCCCGCACGAGTGTCAGTGTGACGGAGGACCAGGCGCGTCGACGCGGAGGATGTTAACAGCCCACGGTGAGTGAAGCCGGGACGAGTCGTCGGACGCTTATCTCGCTTCGGCGCCACGTGAACGCGCTCTATTTATAAAATGTAAACATGCAGCTAATTCGATTTGAGGGCATATTACGCTGTTGCCACTTAAAAGCGAGAGTACGCGTCCGGCGAGCGCTCCGCCGCCGACGGCATTCGCAAATTAACAATAAAGAGCCGGCGCGCGGCCGTCGAGATTGCCCAGTTCCTGTAAGAAGGACGTCGTGACTCGCGCTGCTGACTCGCCGAGAGTGCAGGAGCCGTTCCCGAAGGGAATAATCGGCGCGGCAACCTTGGTGCGGTTCAGGGCTGGCGATAGCGCGATAAAGTGACCTTGGAGCGAAGTCTCGCGAACGCCGGCCGGCCGCGCCGGTGGAATCGCGCGCGCTCGCGGAAAACGTCCAGACAAACAATGATAATATCCCGCGCTCGCACTGCCATCACCAATAAACAATGATAATTCTGTTAATGCGCGGCACTCCACAATCTACGACTCAACAACTGTTTAACTCGACCACCACGCTGCCACGTTTAAACAATAACACATCGATATTTATTAAATTTCTTATATGATTCAAACCAGATGATACGCATCCAATTGGTCCAAAATCCAAATAATGCATTAGCATACGACATTGATTACTTTAATGAAGAAAATGATAAAGAACAGATCAGCGAAGTTTTGGATGAGTTTCAATTAACGACAAATGATGTTGTTCGGATGACTAATAAAATACAAAGGACGTGTTCGGTACATATTAATAAACAAGTGTCTATACTTTGAAACCTAAAAGCAATGAACTGAATGCCCTTCTTGCTCCGCAAGAAATTATGGACGTTCTTGAAATTCCAAATCCAAGAAATTGTAGTCTTAATTCTTTTACTAAACGAGCTTGTATGTGTTCTTGTTTCTAAATGGCTGCAGTTTCTACGACACGGTTTTCCTCCGGCGAGTTTGCAATTTTTTTTTACGATGACGGACAAGTCAAGCCTGTCCGGTAGAGACGCCTCGATACGGTCAGGTTCGAGTCGAGTCCCACGCCTTGTTCCACATACTCACTTCTTACTATTCACAAACGGATCGGTCATCGTTTGACACAAATCTATATTATGCATGTTATACATAATGTAAACATGTTTTTATTGGAATTAATACTTAACAACGACAACAATAAACACATTGTATATAACTTATCTAGATCCCCAGACCATGAATACAAATGAAGATGTCAAGGACGAAATATTGTTTTCAAAATGTTTAAGCAAAAACTTTATACAAATTAAATTTGCGTTTCTCATTCGCACTTACGCACATACGATCGTCGAGACAACGTTTGCCGTACTGCGTGCGCGTGCTCTTTCCATTGCTCACGAAGTGTGTGGGTGGGAGCAGGACGGAGATAATTCGCATCGAGTGAGCGAACCGGCCATGCGAGATGCTCAACTGTATCATAAATATTAATCAGGCGCTGGTGTCAACAGCCACCGCGTAACGTGACACCGCCGCGATCCGCTGCTAGCCTGGTACTTATAGCGGTTGCCAGACGCTCTACTCCAGACAAACACCACAATTATTTACATAAGTATGTAAAATAACAACATTTATATCACGCGTCATATTCTGCAACACTGGGAGACTAAACTGCAAACATTCCACGCGAAATTATTAAATATTATAGCAAATACGGCAAATTGTTTAGTAAATGATCTATTCAACACACTTGATCAACAATATAATATTCGAACGCAATATCACGTGCTATATCCTACTTATTTACCAACAAACACATCGAAGATCCCGCTTCAATGTTACCACGATAATAGTAATAGTCAAATATTAGTTCACCACAGCTCTCACTGATGCAAACAAACCGTGAAATAGTGATAATGTTATCGTTTGCACATCCGTTGTGCGCGTTCAGCCATGACCTGCCCTACAATTGCTGAGGCTTTGATTCGCGGGAGCACTGTGGTTTTCTGTTAGCTCCACTGCGTTACTAATTAAAACAGTATTTTTCCTTTTATAAAGAAAAGAAACTTGGACTCATTAAATGCATTTGTTTTATTTGTGTTTAATCATTGTTTTGTTAGGTGTCTGCTGTAATTACTAAATGTATTTTTAAGTAATTTGAATGTAAAGATAACAACGAAAAATAATTTTAAAGCTTAAATTAGTTACGGAAAAACATATTGTGATATGAAATTGTTAAAAGATTTTGGAACTTTCTTGAAAAAAGGATTAATTTTTTTTGCCTTTCTTACATAACGAACTCATTGTTACACCTGATTAACATAACACATAATAATTATGCATGTATGTTTTACATAACGCAGTTAAAACATTTTGAAATTAATTACGAAACAGCATAAATTTAAATGGTACCAATATATTAATGTATCCAACGGTTACTGAATTTTCAATTCAAGTTACTTGACGCATTGTTACGAACAGTATACATTGTTATTAGATGAGTACAATTATCTGAAGATTATGTTTAAACTTTGACCGTAATGAATATTCTATCGTCTTCTGACACAATGAATGCTTGAAGTCGAACTGTGTATCGGAAGTGTTGGTTCTCGTTGGTTCTTCGTTCGACCTTCGCATAATGACATTTTACATAAAATTCGCGAAACAGGTTTGGTACGTTTGAGAGGTTTTCGGGTAAATTCTGATCGTGCGAGTATAGAGGTTTTCGGTGATTGTGTTATTTTTTCTCAATTAACTACAATTTTAATTCAATTGTAATCATAACTAAAACTTTTGTTAGCATTTCGAATTCAAAATTGATGTACTAATTTTACTTAAATTTTAAAAGTCCTCTCACTAATGATTGACATTTGTAAGAGTGCTACTATGCATATAATGCAATCGTCATTTTACCTTACAACAAAATTGCAATTACGTTTGAAGGTTCTCGTCTCGTCACTGCATCAACAACATGTTTCAAAGTCGAAAAATATTTATTCAGTGTTGCGTTTTAGTAATATATATCATTATAGATAATAATCTAGTTAGTGTTATAGATCTTGATAGATATTTGTACAAGTTTCTCTGCTACTAAAATATTTACGTTTATTCCAAATTAATTTATCTATCAAATTGTCCAAATCAAAGATTTTATAAAACAGTTTTTATTAGACATTAAATAAAAATTAATCTTCAATTTAAATTCCTAATATAAAAAACATACGAAACGAATCACATCATAACCTTTGCTGTTCAATGATAAAATAAACATCGCATAAGTATACTATAGCCGGCAATGTTTATTGTTATGGCGCAGTACTAAGTGATAGCGGCCTATGTCGAGCATCTCTGGAATACTGTGTAGGCAAGTACTTAAAATGTAATTAAAAACGAGTTACTACTCAGACGACCCAACTTACGGATAATAAAGATTTAATTGTACAGGTTCTATCCAGAGACTGCGTGCGCGAATAATTCGAAACTATTTGAAAAACTCATAAACTGGTTACAGCGTAGAACTTCAAATGCTACTTATAACATATCAAATGAAGATAAAATTCAAAGCGGTATGACCTAAATGAAGATTGGGGATTTAAAAATCAAAATTTGCTTTGAATAAGTAAAAAAATGTAATCATATGGTTTATTGCAATATTTAATTTAATCCCCTGCTATTATAATTATTTCTATAGACATGTAAATATAAAACATACAATTAATAAAAAAAATATAAATATCTGTTTAAAAGTTTAAAACTTCAACTTTAACAGAATTTTTATTTAATTTCTGATCTCTTGCTATAAGTTGCAGTCTCCCAGAATTTATATCTGAAATTAAAGCGTGGCTTCGCATTCACCGAAGTAAGTAAACATAAACGATTTGTAAACAATAAAATAACGTAAACTAACAAAAAATAAATTGAGTAACAACATTTCAAACCTCTATTAAGTTCAAACTACATTCTAAAGGAGGTTAGGTGAACAAAAAAGATTTGCTACGTTTTTTGCGTATTTAAAGATGTTAGATGAAAAATAAAGTGGTAAAAGCAATAACGAAGTTGATCAACAGTGAAGCTATACAGAGAGCGGTTGGTTTTTACTCCATGGCGATGCGTGCGAGCACATCTGCAAAGTTTTTGCTGTGTGTGTGCCGTGTAAATACACATTTTTTTCCGCTTGTGTGCGCCACGGACCGCTTGGATATCTTGACTTGCGTGTGCGAGTGTCTTGTTCGTTTTTTCATTAATATCATACGGTTTGCCACCGACCTTTACGGCACAATAAATACGCCGATATTCGTTTATTTCGTATGTACAATGAGTGAAAAACACGTTTGTAAGCGACTTCAGACTATATGAAAATTGGCTAGGACGTACACGTAACTTCGATCTGTATAATTTGTGTATACACCTGCATTATTTTTGTTATTCGAAAATACAATTTTATCAATATAAATCCTATTACGTAGAAGACGAAGTTCGCGTAGACTCCATTTAACCTGGATAAATATCCGAATCGTAACGTTTATTTAAATATGATCAAAGGCAATTTGTGTTCATTAAACATAAAGAGCAGTGGCAAGTGGCAGCGTCTTTGAGGAGCGTCAAACTCGGCGTGCACTAATGAGTTTTTACACCCAATGCATATTTACATATAACACTCTAACGACTAAGATAAACAGCGCGCGGAAAGCTGCGTGCTCGACGAACGTATATTTCCTACGGTTCATTTTGAGTAGAGAACGTTAGATATTAGGCACTATTAGGACTTGAGCAGTTTCAGGGTACTTTTGAGATTTTTAATCAGGTCTGTCCCATTTATTCCTCGGTAGAGCACAAAGGAGAGTACGGTTAACATTTTTACACTATTTACTTATAAGATTGGTTACATATACAACTAGATTTTGCTCCTCCCATAAATCTATAGCCTATAATCGCATTCAGTGATAATTTTGTAATACCTATAGATAAGCGCGTTCAAATGAAAACACAATCTCTAGCTTAACACATTAGTATAGGACATTTGAATGCATGTGAACTGCGAGGCATTTTAATCATTTATTCAGACGTGATAAACGGTTCTACAATTTATATCCGTTTATCAGAATTAAAAGGTACGGCTGCTTTTACACTGTGATTGATTACAACGACATAGTATGTATATAATGGATCAATGGAACGCTTGAGCCTCTAATAAAGTGATAATTTCAGGCCACGCTAGGGAAAAGCATGGTTACTGTTCGTGGCAAACGGCGAAGAGTTTTGTACTAACACTTCATGTGATACGCTACTTTATTATTAACGAGATAAAGGTTACATTACTTTAAAACATGCGACACGACTTATTACGTTTATTGATCGAGCAATTCGTAATAAGAGTCACGAGTTATTGCGTAATACCGACAATCTTGTTCAGTTTGTGCTGTGCATTAAAACAGGATATATCTTGTATATATGTGTGATTTTTTAAATTATTTTTCATCAAAACAGTTCTGTGGTTAGTGCGTTGTCCTCGTTCTATAGTTTCTAAAAATAACGCGTTATTGTTTATGGATTGTTCTGTATAAATAACGTTTGATATTTTATTATGTATGCGGCGTAAATGCGATTTTTTGCGTATCACAGGGAGCCAATCTGGGTGGAATTTAAAGACCAAGCACATATATTTGCTACCTATAAGGAAGATACGATGCGACTTAAGTTACCGATGCATCTAACAGACTAAATATAATATTACTGACACATATAACATAAAGTTGTGGACATCAGACGAAGAGATTTTCGCAAATTCTGACTAAAGTTGTATTTAATTGAAAATAACATACTCCATGAACACTATCAATGGAATCGAACCCGTGACATCACATTTCTCGCCACATACGTTTCAGGTTTTAATCATCTTTGTCGTTTTCTTCTCGACTCTAATAGCAAGCTAGAAAGTGATCGTAATGAAAATTAATTATTAAACTCATTTTCAAAGTCCATTTTTGAGAGTTGAAATTAAATTCTGATAAAGAAAAGTTTTTATTATAATTGCTCGACAATTTATTGTTTAGGATGGTATTCTCGGGTTTCAATTAGCCGCGATTTGTAGTTGATACAAATTCAGACAGCGAAAATTCCCACCTATTTTCCTGTTATATTCGTAATTCCCGCAAATTGGATTTATCACTAATTCTAAGAAATGTACACCTCTTTAATATTTGAGATCGGGAAAATATCCTTTAATTCTATTGAATCGTTGATCATTGTTTTCTTCTCATTTTCGGTCGAATTTCGAAATAATGATTACGAACGTCTAAATGCCAGTTCGTATTTAATTTATTAATGATAAAATGTTTGTTGATCATTGATTCCACATCCTAGGACGGAAAACAGACAACGAAAGGCTACTAGTGACGCCTTTGCCAACCCCTTCAGGGATACAAGGCATGAGCACGTGTGTGTGAATGTGTGTGTGTGTGTGTGTGTGTGTGTGTGTGTGTGTTTATGAAAAAATATACAATAATAAAGGATATGAAACTTCTGTGTCTGTAAAGGTAATTTTCGCTTGCGAAGATATTTGATGTCATACCGCTCGCTGCGACACTCGACGCAGTCACGGCCCTTACTTTCAAGGGCTCTCGTCTTGGCAAAGTTGATTACGTTAAAAATCTCGGAACATTATGCTGTAGTAAAAAGACAGTACATTAAAATAATGGGATTATATTTTATTTCTAAGTTAATAGTTTTAACTTCGATCATAAATAAAAATTACAAATTGAAATTATGTTACTTACTGACTTCTGACTCACAAAGTGACTCACTCACAATTTTTCGTGTGTATGGTCGTCTGCTGGAAGATGCCCAGAGTTGTCTATGTGACGAATAGTTCGAATTCACTGTAACCCCCCCCCCTCCCCCCCTTGAAAACTAACTTTAAATTATTTTTACTGTATACACTCATAATTTATCAAGAAAATTTAAAAAAAAAATTCAATTTACTGCATTTTTCGCAACATGACTAATATAATTTCTTGCAAAGTGTCGTACATTGACAAGATAGATGCCGCGAAAATCTTCCGTATGCTCCGTAAGTGACAGTTGCGTAGGGCGTGATGGATGGCACGTTATCGCTGCGATAACCTTCTGCTGCCCCTCCTACCTCCCCCTTCCTCCAACCATACAGTGAAAGTGGTAGATTTAAGAAGTATGTATCTCAGAAAGAGTAGCGAAATCTATTAAAGTTCGATTTAAAATTCTATCTGTCCAATTTCCCTGGTTATAAACAAGTCAGTATGGCAATCTAGAATTATTCTATTTGTAAACCAAATTCAAGTTGATCCATGGGTTCTGCGATTACTTTTAGCAACCATCCAAACTCCCTTACAAAGCATGTCAGTAATATGTAATCAGGAACATTATATAATCAATTAAAATGTCCCTTTAATTCCACAAAGTAGCAAGTTAATTGTAAAAAAAATATGAACCAATACGTTGTTTAATGGCGTGGTCAATCGGATATTTGTTATTTCCTTAAAAATGAAATGAGTTTTGGACAAATACAATATTTATTATGACTGATAACGGGATAGGTAATCGTATATTGCTAATTAAGTACATCTTGCTTGTACACTTACCATTTTAACCTCGAATTGGTCCAAAATGTTTCTAAAAAAAATTAAATTAATAAATCGCTCTTTATGACATTATATCAGTATTACCCAAAAGTTGAGATTGTAAAGAATTGGATATTAGATGCTAATTGCAGTAATGTCAATTTAGTTGACAATAAACCTTAAAAATGTAATGCTTGTTGTTTGGCCTGCTTGATGGCAGAAAAAATAAAGAAATCACAACCCACATAGACACTGGCATACCATAGTGAGACATTTAATGAAATAAGACTTAGTAAAAAGGAGTCAACAAAAGAAGACTTAAATGCAAAAGCTAATAGCGTATAAGCATACAGACGAGCTAAAAACTACGTCACACATACAACTGAACCCAGAATTGCGTGTAACATTTGACAAAGCCGCCATTCTAGCGGAAGCCATCTACGTAAACGAGCAAAACATCGTTGTCAAAAAACATGATCTACTTCGGCCGAAGGTTAACAACTTAGATAGCCTCGTGAAGATTTTGTGTGCTCGCTTTGTTATCTGCAACGCTTGTGTTTTTCCTGTATATTTTGTTGTTAAAGGGAAATTAGAGGATGACCTTAACCCTCTTGAAAATCGGAAGATGTGGACTACCACTGCAGTCTTAGAAACGATTAATCCGAAACAACACACAGCATTTTATCCCTGAAGGAGTATGTATAGGCGCAACCAGGGCATCCACTTCTCGTCAAGTGTGTTCTGTCCCATGATGTGATAGGAGGCCAGCCTATTAATCCGAAACAGTATAATTTTTTAAAATGATATTGAATTGATAATCAATAGAACAAATGTATGAACGTGAAAGTAGTTTTGTCAAACCGCAATGTAATGAACAATCCAATATAAATCAAGTGGAAAAGGACTTTCGAACGTCCTCGCTCTGACCTTATCACAACCCATAATTATAACAAAAAGTCGTTCGGTAGAAGTGAGAGGATACGATATCTGGATATTTTTTTAATGAGCACTACTTTTAAAAAATCGTGTCCAAGGAAATTCGGAAAAATACAAGCAATTAAAATAAACACGTTTTTGTGATAAAAAAATATGAATATGAATTACAAATAAAATTCTAAATAATATATTTAAATTACATATGAATTACTTTTAAATATAAAGATTAATTTACATCCCGATGATAGTATTCGATTGAATAACTTAACACACTGAAAAAGTAATCAGCGTTTCGGCATTACTAATTATCTAGTTAAGACCCTACCCTAAGCAAACGGCCTTGAGCATTCGTTCTATACATTTACGGCGCACGAGTTAAGGGCAGAAATCCGTATAATTACAATTAATTTATTTAAAAACAATTCTAGGTGTATTTTAAAATATTAAACTACAAAATTATTCTTATTCAATTGTTTATTTAATATTGATTGCAAATTAAAATTATATGTACTTTGGAAGGCGATGCAAAGAATCAAAAATGTTTGTAATATTCTTATTATGAAATTTGTAAAACATTAACAAAATAAAGATTTTATAAATATGAGGTTGAACTTTTTAGTATGTATTATAAATTTCGGATAGATAGCTCCCAAAAACGCAGATAGCGCGCCGTTTTGCTGAGGGGATGGTCTTGGGACGGGTAAGCATATTTCTAGTGCCAAAATACAGATACAATATCTTTCATTAGATATTAAAGTAAGTAGACTTTCGTATTAAGTCCAACGAAGATTCAGTTATAGTATTTGCAGCGTTTTAATAAACAAAAAAACTTTAAATTCCTTACACGGAATTCGCGACAGACACATCAACTGTTTTTGCCACTATAAATACGCTAAGAGTGCTTATTACAACACCGCACCAGTATCTTTGTGTCCCGTTTTCATTAGTGAACTTGTCGCGTGTTATCACACATCGTGGCTAATGGCTCCATATCAAATATTGACTGTTTTGCTATCGCGTTACGTCATCCAGTAGCGTCGTGCCGCGTGCGCCGCCACTCGAGTTTTGGCATTTGATTTTAAACAATTTTTGACAAGTGCTTTAAAACAATATCATTGGCTTATCATTTACATAGGAATATAGCTCGTATACGCTAGTAGATAAGGGCTCGGCTTTGTGTTAGAACTTATGAATTTATTTATTATTTATCCGCACATGTCCCGGCAATAAAAGTAAGACAGCAGACAGGCCGGAGAGCAAAAAACATGAATACTTTTTGTCTATTCGTCTCCACTTTGCCACCAGATGTTCAGTTATCTTACTCACATTAGATAAATTGAAGAAAGCGTAATGTAGAATAAGTTAAACAAATATTTGATACATTATAAGCGTTGGTCTTGCCGTTTGTTGATTTCCGTTTCGCAGACAGACAATCTACAAACTAATTTGTTTCGACTATCGCGCATTTGCAATTTAAATGTAATTTATTAACATTATTCAGAATATCAAGTTTATAATCAAAACATTAGAAGCTCGTCGGGCAGTCAGTGAGGATATGGTGGTAGGCAAGTTGTTGTGGATAAAATTTGCAGGTTCGATTCTAAACGAATATATAATATATAATAGGTACTGGACAGCAGCGAAGGGTGAAGTTTTCTGAAACCCTACACAACATATAGGTACTAATATGCATAAATGTGATCTGCAAGTCGTTCTAATGATAATAAGAAAGGGAAGCCGACGGGAATCGAGTTATATGGACCCTTCACCACGGATACCAGGAGTTGTAAACAAACTTGTAATTACGCGAATGACATTCTATAGAGATAATTAAAGACTTATCTTTGATATACGCTACAAATTAACGGTAAATGAAATGATTCGTAAATCGAACATCAATACTGTTGAGCGCTTTAGAACTGATAATGGCCGTCAAATCGAACTTATCAATTTGCAAGCGGAATTAAGTGAGCCATAGAACATAATGATTTATAATAAATTGCTTTTGAGACTGCAAAAATAATTATACACAGGAAATATCCCACTAATATTATAAATGCGAAAGTTTGTGAGGATGTATTTACGTTTGTTCCTCTTTCACGTAAAAACTACTAAACGGATTCGGACGAAACTTTACAGTAATATTGGTTATACACCAAAATAACACATAGGCTACAATTTATAATAATTTTGTGTAATTTGGTCATAATATAATACAAATCAAGTAAGTCGGAAAAAAATATCCCGGAAAACTCATTCAAAGCTAGTTTATTATACAGTAGAGATTGTTTGAACGAATCTAAAACTATTGAATATCGGGGCATGTTCCAAAACTTCTAAGTAAATAAGTCGACCAAACACTAAATTCATACTACAATCTATGCTCGCAATTAAATGGTAATAAAATAAATACTATCTACATTAGCTGTAATACGATAACTGTAAATAAAATTGACTTGAAACTTGTGAAACTAGTTCTTAAAAATGTTTTACTAATGCTATATTATCACTGTACAGGCATATTTATCTCGTGACTTCAACGCGTGCAAAATAAAAACAAAGTACACCTTTAAGTTATAAGTAATACTTCCATAATTTACGGCCGGTTTCAAGGTTGCTGATTTTTTGGTTTCCCAACAGGTAGACAATCGAAACAGGTCTGATAATATTCATGGCCCATAAAATGTGGCGAGGTCTCGTAAACAGTAAACTCATACAGAGTTTAGCGCCACAGCAGAACAAGTCTTAATGTTTAGAATTTTAGTCTAATTTATTTACGTGCATATATTATTTTTTGTTTTTATAAACGTATACATAAGCGCACTTACAACACTTCTGCCCATGTTCGGCAAAACTGAACTTTGAATTTTAAACTTCTGCGCAGGGAAAGGATATGCAGAGACGCAACCAAGGTACCCACTTTTCGCCAAGTGTGTTCCGTCCCATGATGTGATAGGGGACGAGCCTATCGTCTTATCGGGCACAAAACCCAGACTCCGGACTGATAATAAGCAGAAAAACCCAAATATCACTTTGCTCGACCCGGGATTCGAACCCAGGAAATCAGCGCGTTGCCGTACCGTGCATACAACTACGCCACCAAAAGAGTCTAAGTCAGATATAAAATGATGTCTGATAATGCAGTAGCATTGATGTGGACTGTCGAATATACTTTTCGGCTAAAATTGATATGGAATTTACCTTTATCAAACAATGGCGGAAATAGGTGATTTATAACCATAATTTGCATAAATTAATGTTATTCAAGCTCGTATTTAACGTTGTTATGATACGAACATGAAATAATACGTCCATAAGTTCACGGAAGGAAATAACTAAATTTAAATTAATGGTACCTAATTTTCGTAGTTTCGAAACATCCATATTTTGAAAATGTAAGTAATTGAATGTAGTATGTAATTAAATTTAGTACAAATATAAACATTTAAGTAGATTTTGATGATAAAAAAGACATAGTGAAGGAAATAATTTTCTATAAAGTACCCACATTCTATCGAAGGTAAATTTTGAAATTAATGAAAACCATTGATAAAACTTTTTTTAGTCTAACGCCATAGAAAATTTTATTAAATATGAAAGTTTATTAAAATATCGATTTTATCATTACCCAGTAAATCTCCAGATCCATCTATTTTATTGTAGTAAAACACACGATTTTCCCAGATTATCTTATCCTTAATGGCTTACTTTCTTCATGCACCCTCTATGTTCTAAGTCCAAAAGACATTTCTACCTGTGACTATAATGATTAATTCCTTCCAGATATATTATAGTGTACAAGTGTGTGCGCAATACCCAGGTGCACTCTCTGTTCCTTCACTCTCATAGTCCAGTGAGTCGGCAATCCGACATGACCGGGGAGAGATCAGGCGCAGGTCCAACGGCTTTGCGTACTTAAACCATACAAATGTCAAATGAATATTTTATCATTCAACACGATTTTTATCTCTGTTTTGATATCACACTATGGGCTGATAAATGTCATCTAATAAATATGCAATATGTAATTTTCCTAAGGTCATGCGCAAATATTGATACGTTGATAAGACGACCCTGCATTGTCTTTAGTATCTCTGCCACGACATAGATGTCAATTAATATAAAAGATTTACGTAAAAAACTTTCTAAGCTTAATAATTATAGGGATAGTTTTCCTTTGAAAAGCTTATGGAGACTTAATTAATATCAAGTAACACCAATTACTCGCTTTGCGATCGTATTAAATATATTTTATTCATCGATTTTTTATATTAAAAAAAAAACAACCGTACCTACAATTTTACCCGATCCATACGTCTTCTGTATACATTAAGGTTGGGTGAAAACGAAAGCGATGTTCGGTGTCAAACGAAGCCCACGCACGCGTTAGGTATCCGATCATAGCTCTTATTTATAGAAAGGGAATACGATATCTGTCAACATTTAATTTAGCGACATCAGCCCTAAGGGTTGTGATAGTAAGATTCTTATTTTTTGTTTTTATTTTTTTTTAGTTATAGGGCAAAACGATCATACGATTCACCTGTTAGTAAGTGATCACCGTCGCCCATGAACATCTGCAATTCTGTTACCGATTGAATACTAGTTTACGCATGGTGAAAGACTTAGTTCTGGTAAGTTGCGTTACAATTTCAATCGATGCATCGAGTACGTCAGGCTGGTAAAATTATAGAGACCATAAAGTTATAACGCATCATCGTATTTTGAATCGTGGCGTATTACTATTTTAGAGGAAATCTTATTTTGAATACTACTTGCTTTTGCTCGCGGCTTCGGCTGCGTGAAGGAGTTTTCCGGGATTTTTTTTCGACTTACTTGATATATCGTTATATTATGACCAAATTACAGAAAATCATTATAAATTGTAGCCTATGTGTTACTCTGATGTATAACCAAAATTAATGTAAAATTTCGTCCTAATCCGTTCAATAGTTTCTTCGTGAAATAGGAACAAACATACATCCATACATACATCCTTACAAACTTTCGCATTTATAATATTAGTAGTATATTTATTTATATGAGATGAAATACGCAAAACATTTTATAGTAAAACAGAGTTGTGAAATATTAACTATTGGCTGTTTTGACATGAAAATATTAGCACTAAATATTCGTATGGCATTCGACATATGGCTGATACGATCTGCTGCATAAAAATGAGGCTTAGAGACTTAACCGCGGACCTGTTTCCGCAAGACGACGTCATAAACGATTCGGCCATCATCGATTATCTTCGGAAACACGAATGGCTGAAATCTAACATTTAAATTGAAATATTAGCATTAAAATCATTAATTAATATAAAATAAAGAATATGCTGAACTTCATTCAAATTTGAGCGATCTACGTAGTAATAGTAGATATATTATTATTTATCTCTATTTTACCGTATTTTAATCTAATGTTTTGCATTTTATTTGAATTACTATAATATATACATTTGCGTACACATATCTTTCATATCTTCTTTACAAATTAACAAAGAATATTTTAGATTTTATGAAAAACTTAGAGTATTAAATTCTATAATACCGGGGTTTAATATTTAAATTATGTTGTGTAATTTTTAAAATATATTTCATAAATATAAAAATTTAATGACATACTTAGCTGTTAAAATACGACTGCAAGAAATGTTTATTTAATAACTAGTAGGTTATTTGAATTAATAAAATTGTATTTAACATTAATTTATGTTACAATGCTAGAATCGCGCACGAATTATGTCAACACTTTTGTTATGTTAATTTAAAAAATTCTAGTCTTTAATAAATTCATAGAAAGAGTTGGCGCAACTGTATAAAATATTACATCAAAATATAGGTGTATAAAACATTAATAATAGACACACATGACATTCAAAACCGATCCTTAAGTACACATCATTAAAGTGAGTAAAGGTTCCATCCGAAACCCTGAGGCGTTAACGTAGGTAGAGCTGAATGAATGAAGCGCTCGGGGTTTTTCGGAAACGCTCGGCGGTCTCCGGCTCAAGGTCACGAGCGGAGGGGTGAGACCGACCCGATTTCCACGAGGATCGATGGTAGCGCCCTACAGTCACCCCAAAACTGGGTGGTTTCAGTTTTTCATATTTTCAATGTCAAGTGATTCATGTTGGATTTGACGCGGTTATTGCTTGTTTCCGTGCATTAACTATTATTTTATGGTTAGTTTGTATGGGGGATTTTTTGTAAGTGTAGCTCCACTTTCCCACCACGCGGTAGTGTGCTCAAGTTGTTTTCCGGCTATTATAGCCGCACTAGCCTCAAACCTATATACTAGACCCTTGCCGTCTAAGTTTACGCACTTGTCTCTAAGGAAATCAACTTTATTTCTCTTTGTCCTTTTATTACGACCACTACGTGCTCCTTTGGGGGTATTTAGGTTAAAAAATGGGACTATCCGTGCTTCAGTAACAATTTGTTGTACGTAAAGGTGTTTTACGTATATATGAGAAGACGTAATGAACAAATTAATTTACGCTTTTGATTTTTTTTTCTATTTAATGGCTAATAAATAGTTTAATTTATTGGAATAATCTCCCTATTTTATATATGGAGTAGCTTTTTTAAGGGTTGTTCGGGATAAAAGTCCCGTTTTATATTTTGCCGGAAGAAGTATGTGATGATAACGTAACTTACTATTAGTGAAAAACAAAAACCAAATCGGTTTAGTAGTTCCTGAGATTATAGCGTTCAAACAAACAATTAATCTCTTCAGCTTTAAGTATTAGTATAGATTAAATAACGTACCTAATATGTATATAGAGATCTGTCAAAATTGCAAAGTAAGGCAATACAATGTGTTTGACATAAACAGCCTTAAATCAACTAAGATAAGAAACATTTTTATAGAGTATCAAAACGTGTTATCACTTACATTTAGTGGTAAGACCATCAGCTTGTAAGAACTTGTTATTCAAATATATGCATCAGCAGACTGCCGGAATGGTCATCCTACCACGGCTGTTGAGCAAAAAATTATATGCAAATATATGCAAAGTTACAAGCATACTAGTAGCTTTGTTTTTAAGTGTTCGATTTTGTTCTACCATTTTTAATATTTGAAATAAAGATCAAAATTTAAGCGTAGTTGGGTGTAGAACGAACTGATGTGACGAATGTCCGCAGGTTCAAAACCCAACGGTAAGCAACTCTGACTTTTCTTGAATTATGTGTGTATTCTTTGTGAATTATCGCTTGACGAACGGTGAAAGAAAACATCGTGAGGAAACCTGCGTATCTGCGAAATTCTCTATAGGAACTTTGAGGGTGTGTGAAGTTTACATCCGCATCAGTCCAGCGTGGTGGACTACGACCTAATCCCTCTCCGTAGTATTAATCCCCTCCTAGCCGAATTTCGGCCACGGCGGCCAATCTCAACGGAGATCAGCCAGGCATGCAGGATTTATTATAGTGCACAAGTGTGTGCGCAATACACAGGTGCACTCTCTGTTCCTTCACTCTCATAGTCCGGTGAGATGGCAATCCGTCATTACCGGAGAGAGATCAGGCGCAGGACCAACGGCTTTACGTGCTTTCCGAGGCACGGGGTATCACACCGCCAACTTCCCGACTCCGAGCTGCGACTGAGTAATTTTTTGAGATGGAAAATCCCAGTCACAATTATTTTGGCCCGACCCGGGATTCGAACCCAGGACCTCAGCGCGGTAGTCGTACTAGTACCATGTACAGTTACAACTACGCCACCGAGGCAGTCTCCGTAATAGAGGAGGCCCAGGCCCAGCAGTGGTACAGTAGATAATAGAAAGCTTATATTATTTATTATTAATATTCATAATATTCCGACTGCCTCGGTGGCGTAGTTGTATTGCACGTCCGGTACAATAGCGCTCTGAGGTCCTGGGTTCGAATCCCGGGTCGGGCAAAGTGATATTTGGGTTTTTCTGCTCAGTATCAGCCCGGAGTCTGGAATTTGTGCCCGATATGGCGATAGGCTCGCCCCCTATCACATCATGGGACGGAACATACTTGGCGAAAAGTGGGTGCCCTAGTTGCGCCTCTGCATACCCCTTCGGGGATAAAATGCGTGATGTTATGTATGTATGTATGTATTAATATTCATGATTAAATTACTGTGGGACGGTCTCTACCTCCGCCATCTTACACGCAATACATTTCCAAATTATAATGGACTTTGTGATTTGCAATTAATAAACTTTTCAGTGTATTAAATTTATAACTCAAATTTCAAAAGGAAGTGTTTAGTGTTTAGGAAAGAAAAAAACGCAAATTAGACCGAATTTGCGTAATTTTGCGATTTAACTATACATCGTAGTTTTATCCTCAATGCAACAAGTTCTTTAATATTACTGACAAAAAAAATTGAGCTCTATAGTAGTATTTATAAAACATAAAAATGCTTTCGTAAACTATTACGAACTTTAATATTTACAGACAGTTTGCAATAACCGCGCGTGCAAACGAACGCATCAACTATGTAATGATAATGATGGTATGAATCAATTCTGTGCTTTATTACTAGTTAGTACAAATTGTATAGGTTGTTACTACTCCCATGATAGTCTGTTTATAGAAATACAAAGTAACGTATGTAAATAACTTCCAATCTTACCCGATAACTTTAATTTCATGTCGTCTTTAAAATACTTTCACATATTAAAAAAATAAAACTCCAATGTGCAAAAATTTAAATGAATTGTTTTTCATAAATAAAGGGTAAATATTGCTGATGGATAGCCATATAACAAGAGTAATTGCAGATGATTCCTTCACTTACAAGTAATAACTCAGGTACACTTACTTAAAACAACAGTAACACTTTCGTGCTGTTTTTACTGACAATGGTAAGAACCCAGTCGAGTCCATTTCTACCACTTACCTACCGTAATTGTTTTTTCCAAATTTTCATTTTTCTAGAGCAATATTCGAATATTCTAGATCAATAATCTTGACAACAAATATCTGAAACAGTTACAATTTTTACACCATTTGTTTGCATATTTAAGACATTAAATATTTTAGTTAGAACTCTTTGGTATATTTATAATACCGGTTCAACAGATGCAAAATTATAATAAATTAGAATCGTTACAACTTCAAAGTTCATCAATATCTTTTATCGTATAGTAAAAAGTGTTATGCATTTGCAAGTATTTATCAACAAAAATGATTATAAAATTGTATTCACAATAAAGATTACGTAAACCTTCAGTACATTGTTATCAAATTATAAAAAAATCGTCTATATTTCGTAATAATGTAACAAGTCTAATTGAAATATCGGCACTAAGACATCAGGACAATAGCTTTAGATTAATATCCTCACTTGTACGATAAATCGTGATATCAAATAGATTGTCTATCGCATTGATAAAATATATTTTGCTTAGATATCATAATACCTCCACGTTTCGTTATCTAACTAAAAGGATCTTTGTAGAAACGTTGAAGAAAAGGTGACTCTAACTTCATTTCCTCAAGACACATAATTGTATAATTTAATCATTAATGTTGAAGTAAAGAACCTAGTCCACGTATAATAATCATATGCATTAGAAAGTGGAATTATTACTTTAGAAAGCAATAAAGTTTGCAATAATGCAGGTGATGACATTACTTAAATAAACAGGTGTTCAGGTAAAAAATTATTACTTAAAATATAATACACGCAACAAGCATCAGAATGAAAAATGTAGACCAATTTATTGCAGAATTCTAGTTTGTTTCACGCGACTCGACGAACTGCGAAGGTCATGGCACAAGGTAGACCGAGGTACTGTAACTAAGGGACTTTCATGTAAAACGCTGAATAGGAAATATAACAATTTCGTTATTATCGTAAAGGGTTGAGATAGAGAAGTTTTAATTCACAACTATTTTGTTGTCACCGAAGGTGTTTATCACGAAGTTGATTGCGTTGAGATTTAGGAACAAATTTGGGGCAGCAAATTTCTATTCACATTTATTGATGTAGTTCAGAAAATATGAATCAGTGCAGAGATTTTATTTCTTTAATATTCATTAATTTTTGCACAATGCTGATAACACCAAGTAACTTTGATTACTTGCCTCTTCATTTCAAACTAACGTTTTCAATACAAGAAATCAGTTCCACATTTTACAACATAGTGAGATTTTTTATTATCCTCATCAGGCTATAAACCATGACGTATTGTCGTATCTTCCGCAAACTATATTTCATTTTCAACGATTCTATTACTTGCACTTCCTAGAGCGTCCAGGCGAACCAAACGAGTACCGTTGCGAAATCCTAGCGCACTCACTTCCTCGCCTGCGGCCTTGACAGCGACGTCACGTGGCTAATTATTCTGTCTCACTTCTTTAACCGTAACATTGACATTTCATGCTTTTCATTTTTATCTATCTTTATGATTCTGATTACGTGAATTATGTAGATATCGTAATTTGTTAACTGTGGCGTCAGTGCCGTTTATGCTCCCGCTCAATCAATTTTCAAGTTGTAATCCAAAATGCCATTGAAAAGAAAAACTTAAATTAGTCCTAATTGGGACATCTAAGGTACTATGTCACCGTATAAGTGGATATTAGTATGATATTGAAAAATATCGCCTCCACTAACATGACGTACTTTAAATGACTTGAAGATCTAATTACCATAATTAATCACAACATGAAAACACATTTTGTACTGAAGTAACGCTTATCACGCTAATCTGCAAGTGTTTGTTTCCAATCAAGTTTTATTGAGACATTTCCTGGTGCAATTTCTAGTAACAATGCGGAAATCGTTTATTTCAATTTAAAATGCGTCTTGTATTTACTCCCTAACAGAGTGATACTCACTTAAAACTGTAGTAACGACCTCAAATTCTATAGCCATTTTGAAAGGTAATGTACTTTTGTCAGTGGAAAACACACTTTCATTACAATTAATTTCATTTATGGTACCGCTTCTATAGTTCCAACCAGAAATTACTTATAAAAAACAATAGCGGCCAATCATATAAAATGCATACATTTGTTCGATTACTTCATTTAATTCTTGCATTAAATTAAATAGTCCTTGAATATACAAAACTACTGTTATTTGTGATTTAAATGTTAGATCGATAGCATATTCTGCATTTCGAAATGTATAATGATTATTAAATGAATTAGTTGCAACGAATTTATTTTTATTAAAGTAGTTATGTATGTTTTATACACGTGTAAGTCATCTATTTCTAAATTTCCTGGTTTATTAATGATGTCTGATGCTTATTAAATATGATATCAGGAAGCCTAGAAATCCTTCCTCTCCAACCACTATTTTTCTATAATGATTTCTTATTTTGACGCGTTAGACATTGAAATAAAACTATTTTTCGGATTTTAACGCGGTTTTTAAATTATAAATTTCACTCACCGCGACGTTTCGAAGACTTTGCAACCTTCCAACCTATCAACCATCAAATTAGTTAAAACCAGGATAAAATCCGAAAAATTGCTTTCTTTGAATCACTATTTTTTCTTATAATTTCATCTCTTTAAACAACAATGCATCTGATCTTCAAGTGTCCCATTTGTAGGTTTGCCGGCTTATCTAAAAAACTAAACTGAACCACTATTGCCATTTACCATTTACCTTGATTGTTGATTTACTTCGACTTTATCAATTGTTAGTAGATCAATAATTACTTTATGACACAGCAAGATCGGTGTATCTAATTTGACGTTTATTTCTTTAATAAATTCCTATAATGGTTAGTTATTTATAAGACTGTATTATGATTTATAAGTATATACTTCTATTGACTTTTTTGTAACATAAAAATCCCAACTAACTAATATAACGCATCCTCATTTAATCCAGACGCTGAAATTTTCATGAATATTTAGACGAATCAAAACAAACAGATCTACAGCGGAATATTTCTGATCTAACAATTCATACATTCATAACAACACTCAAAAAGAACAAAAACGAATTCATACAAATTAATGCGATATAATGAATAATTAAATGTGCTTTGGCTGGTTGGACGACAACACAAGGTCACTCTGTCGTACTATGAAAATTAAATTGTTATCCTCTACACCAAAATGAATAATTGAATAACTTTAATACTGAGAATATAGTGACTTGTCCTGCGGTTAGATGCGGTTGTATTGTAGTAATTACAAACAATTCTGTAGTAATACGTGCTCTACATCGAGCATTACGGGAAACTTGGGAAATATTAGACATTGAAAACAAAAGATATGGTAGCAATTACTAAACACACAGTAATCATATACATGAATTTCTAATCCGATATATTAAAAGCGATCTGCATTCAACGATTAAATACTTTAATCATTAAAAAAATCTATTACAACCTATTTATCGTAAATATATGTTATAAGAAACAATTCGCAATACTTATAAAACAGTTACCCTAATTTGTTATAAACGCAGTACTTACCGCTCAGGCTGTTTGAGTACATTTAATTGTCCGCACCGCCCGCTCTGTCCTTCGACATTCCTGCCATTACGGCCATCTGGTTCCATCGGGTTTGCCTTAAACATGATCATGAAACCCGCATGAAACTTTAAATTGAATGAACTTATGCCACAGACGCTAACATGACCGCACTTAATGCATTGCGTCTAATTAAAATGGTACAGGCTGTTTGCTGTTCATGTATTCTAAAGTATTGATTGATCTTATAATGGAATTGTATTATTCGTCCTAATATCCTTTCGAATATATCTTTTGTCCTAATCTTCTTTTACTATAACATGTTTTTAGAATACGACACATAATATCGATATATTATATGTACTGCGTACTAGATCTGGCGTTCTGTACACTAACTGTTCACTCAACTGTACTGCAATCTGTACACCTGACTGTATGATTTTAATATTAACAGTGTGGTTATGTACGGGTGGCGCTCGTTATATAACATCTCGAGGCTAAGTAAACTTGGATGGGAATAAAAAATATTAGTCAAATAAGTAAAATTATTAGTTGTTCATATGAATAAATAGGTTTTAACAGTGAGGTTTTCGTTGCCATTTTAGTTCAGATTTTGAACAAATAGTTTATATAGACGCTCGCGTTTTCTATAAAATATAGGTATGTCAATGACACATACCAATTGAGTTAACAAAGTAGAAGTATTAAGAAGTCGACGGTCGTAAGCATTTTTACAGAAACAATGCATAAGTGTCCACGTTACATTTAAATAATGTCCAATGAAACCCAGCAATGTAACCGCAAATCCAATGACAGCGATAATGTCGGTAAGCTGTTGGTAGCGGCCAAAGTGTTACGACTCGCATGATGCATTGGCGCCAACTAGCGCAGATTAATAATTTTTGTTAATTGAAACGGACTTGGGACTTGTCTTGTGACCAATTGTGTACAATTTTGGATTCTGGAACGTCTATTTATAGCATTTTCACGTGTCACTGACCAAAAGAGTTTATTTCTGTCTGGACTCTTTGTTATGTGTTTGTGAGGGAATAATATTGTTTGTGTACCAGTGTATAATTGCTTAAAAGGTAATGCAAGGCAAAAGAATTGCTTTAGTTTACATATCGCGGCCAATTTAATCGGAAAGCGAAAACTAAGACAGACGTAAATGAACCTAAAAGGGAGGCCGGTAGGAATCGGATTGTATGGACGCTCCGCTACTGTTCTGTACCTCTTACTAACTCATATCATTTAGTATAAATTACTATTTTCATAAGTCATATATTAGTTACTAGTTACTAAGTAATTGACAATCTATTTGAGAATAATCTATTGTTGAAATGTGTTCTTAATATCAAAGCTACCTATGTAGCAATCAGGTTATGACGTTATGTAGTATATGACGGTAAATTTACCTAATTTATACACTTTACTATACTTTACAACGATCTTATATGCAAAACGAAATGTTTAAATTATGCGTGCATTTTTAAGTATATAAACTCATTTTAATTGGTTGTTAAAACAAATGCGATTTTATGAAACGTCGATTTGGAATGACAGTTAATTTATCGATTTATTAGTTCAGTAATAGTGAACTACCACATTTTATTATCTGTATCGAATAAAAAACAAAATATTTAACTATTTTAAAAAGGTAAGAAGGTTTGATTTACATTTAAGATAAATATTTAATATGCTATAGAGCAAAGAATGCAGATATATTGGAAGATATGTATACGGCTGTAATGCAAGACCAGTTGCGAGGTTATACCGAGGCTAGAGCGTAACCCGCATCTATAAACCACTTATCACTGACATAACACTTTTTTCTTGTCCCCATCTTGTGGGATAAAATTAATTAATAACGCTTTTAAATATTTTCATAGCAATTCCTTCTCAACTACATGGCTTTTAGACATTTAACTGAAACACTACAGTCAAAATAATTATAATAAAACCTTCAAGAATCTGCAAGGAGAGCGCATACACAATCAAATTGAACACGAAACCAAAACAAAATTACTTTTGCAGTTGAAAACCGGCAGAGAACCAACAAAAAATAACAGCACGAGTTGCCACAATACCACGGTTTTACGAACGTAAAGTGACAAAACATTGTTTACTATGACGTATCGCGGCCTCCAGTTCACTTTTCAACGATTTCGACTCGGAGCGAAACAGTCTAGATTTGCGGAAACATAAGTGTTTTTTTGATGGCGTCGCTTCACGGTCAATGTCGAGAGGTCGGCCTTGCGGCTTGTCAGAGCACGTCGGACCAAACAGTGGACATAGTTACGTAACTCAACTATTAATTTGCTAATGTATCATCGTTCGGAATTTAAATTGAGTGTTAATCTGGTACTGGCTGGTAGGCTGGTTAGCGAAATTCAAATTAGGAACAATAAAATTTTACGTTTTGAAATGCTCCTGCATGAAGGATGTGTCTATTATATTGCAATACCATAATAATTTAATAATTGACGTTGCATTTGTGAAATTGTAAATCATACCTACATTTTCATTTCACTTTAAAAGTTGCAGAAGCCTAAATCGTTATTCAGTATCCACGACCTAGAGTATAAGTCTATTTCATGAATATTTTAATGTAATAGCGACATAATGATGTGCTTATTAATTGATACTATATTTTTTTTCTAGTAGGAAGATAAATAACTAACATAGTATTACAACGTGGTGGTGCGTAGGCACCGGCGCGGCGCCTTGACGTTGACCTATGATTTCATATTCATAAGACAGAGTATATCTATGCTGGACAATGTAGCATTGACACAAAAAAATATAATAAATATTTTTTCATCTTATCATTTTTCTCTATAATCATTTCAACCCAATCCAGAGTGGTCTGAAATTATAATGAACTGTTAATACTGTCATTCTATATTATGATATACCAGAATATGTTGCTCATAGCAAAGGCGATGTGAAAGATCGCATCCGAAATAAAAGTACATGTGTACTTTTATGGGATGAGAAATATCCTAAATTACAAAAACATATCTGGATATGGTCTGTATGTCCACTAAATTTCATCGAAATCCGTATAGCAGATTCGGCGTTTTCTTTTTACAAGCATATAAACATTGAAACATCTTAAGAAACTATAATATTAGTTAAACAAATATATATTCATTGATTGTTCAAAAAACTACATTAGCAACAAAATCGCAACTGCATGCATTATGCATAAAAAGTATTTAAATAACACATTCTCCACAGCCCATCTAATGGTCAATTTACAGCCGATAACCTAAGTTACGACGTTCTGTGGCGTTCGCAAACAATAAATCCAATATAAATTGCATGCGAGTCAATGACACTATGTTACATGAGTAACATTAGTACAATATTATCAAGTGCGAACGTCATTGCCTCGCTACTACCGCTGCTGTATTTTTAGACTAGCGACCACTAAAAATAGTACAACGGTTATTACTGAATTAATATTTCTAAAAACGGATCGTCTACGCGCGAGTGATAACGTGGCCGAGACCGATAGTAGTGGTGACGTTTCGACGCCATGTTCCACTTGTTTGTGTTCTTTGTTTATTTTTTTCTTTTCGATAATATTAATTTGAAGCGATATCGCGCGTTCGAAATATGAATTTTAATGTTTTTAATTATAATATTGCACGGATTATTACAGTTTGTGATAGTATACTGCCTATTAATTTTAAAAATAAAAACATATTTTACAGTCATAAGCATTTTGAATGCCCATTTAAATTATATCGAATATTGTTTTGTTTTTAAACCAATTATGTCGGTAGTCTTCATGTCACCTTTCTCTTTCATTTCATTTAATATGTAATGTGAAAGTTTTTAAATCACTTTCGGTTTTGGAAACCAGAAAAACTGGCTAAAGCCACCATCTTGTGATTAAAAATAGGTCACATTCATATTTTTATTCGTTCTATTTAATGTTAGTGATTATTTGGCACGGAATAGCATCGCTTTTTGTGTAAACATGTGGGTTTATTTATCGCTTCGTCAAAATATTCTTATGTAAACATGACCCGATAGTATGTATCTTGGGGTCACGGGTTCACACTCAGTGCATTCAAACTGCTGATGTTCAAATACTACATGATAATGTCTATTTTAACCGTACGCATAAAAGGTATGAATTTAAATAAAATCATTTTGTAGTGTAGCTCTATAGGCTGGATAACATCCCTAATAAGGACTGCCTCGGTGGCGTAGTTTTACTGCATGCGCGGTACGGCAGCGCTCTGAGGTCCTGGGTTCGAATCCCGGGTCGGGCAAAGTGATATTTGGGTTTTTCTGCTCAGTATCAACCCGGAGTCTGGAATTTGTGCCTGATATGGCGATAGGCTCGCCCCCTATCACATCATGGGACGGAACACACTTGGCGAAAAGTGGGTGCCATGGTTGCGCCTCTGCATACCCCTTCGGGGATTAAATGCGTGATGTTGTGAGTGTGTTGTGTAAAGAAAGTCCTATTTACCTACATATTTATATTTATATACAATTCACATTGAAAGTAATGAAAAATATACTCATTTATCGTCCTTTGTTTACCGTTTAAATCTTAAATAATACGCGCTTGGGTTTTATGCCTATTTAACGCTTTATTATTCGTTTCATAATAAAAAATAAATGTGTAGGTACAACTTTACCTTACTGCCTACATTATGTGCTTACGTCAGTACTTTTTGACCTAGCCTGTAGACCAGGTCGCCTGATTAGGAAACGGCCCTATAACACGCGTGGTTAGACGCTACGCTATCGCATTTGCCACGTAAAAATAGCCCTTATTCCTTGTACTATTTAAATGAGTATAGCCTAAATAGAAGGCAATTGGAAAGCCTAATTGAATGTTATGGATTAATTTGTAAGCGATTACTAATTATTTATTTCTTTGTTTCAGGTATGTTTCCAGTATTATTTTACGACGATAAATGCATTAAATATTCTACGTATGCTAAAAAATAAGCAAGAAAGAGATTGTTTTACGTCAAAGACAACATTTTAAATAAACAGGTAGTCCGCTCTCTAGTAACCAATAAAAAGGTAACCTTGGATTAAAACGCTAATATATATGTGCATAATGAATATATTATATAGCTGTATAGCTGTACTGTATTTTTTTTATTTTCTTACAAGACAAATATTTAAAAATCTACTTACTGACGTCTATTAAGCACTGATTAACATGGATTATAAAAATATTTTTATTAATATAATTGCTAAAGTAATATCATTAAGAATCGTTAAACTAAGAATCGCCAAAACATAAAAACGTTAAGGCACTACCTCCAGAAAAATGGCGCGTTAATAATATTTTTAGAAGCTATTTATTCGTAATTTATAATGCGGATAGTAATTAAGTTAAATATCGTATTACTACAATATGTTTCCTTTACTTTGGTTATTTAAATTTTTTTGTGTGGATATTGTTTCGCTGATTTCATAATAAAAATGTCGACTAAAATTGTTGATTCCGTGAATCTTCTAAAGTACACATCATTTTAATTTGCAACCAACACGATCGAGTAGACACTTTAACAAGGAATATTCAGGTAGTTTAATATTTTCTTAAGGATCTTGAATTGTTTTTTAAAGAAATGATAATAAATATTGGCATATTCCCGCTTGTAAATTTTGCATATTTTTGAAACAAATGCCCAAGGCCGTTTGCTCTGTGGAGAGCCTTAAGTTACGATAAAGTCACCACACTATTAGATAGAGTTGTTAACATTATCACTACCTAACTTCATTATATAACCTTTATGCAACAAACAGTCAACATTGCCTGACGTGGACACTGACTGATAAGTTATCTCTTATCATTGGGAATTTCGTTGGGGATTAGTGAACAAATCGTAAGACTTATGTACGCTTGATTACAACTGAAATAATTATAGCGATAATATGGAAAAAATAATGTTGTCGAAGGGTATGGAGAAGACCCTTATATTAAGGTATATAACACATATTTTTGTTTGTAGCTAATTTATTTTTGAGAAGAAATAATTAAATTAATTATGCTTTTCAAAAATCTACACATTTAACTTCTATTGATCAATTAGTTACACAATAATTTTATGTTTCACTGCAGTTTTACAACTAAAATTTATAAGGACTTGGTTTAAATGTGTGTTAAATTGTGCAAACCTATATGCAAATACATTCAGTTGTGTCAGCTTTTGCATATAAAATCAAAATGTTATAAAACTCGTTTGTACAATATCGTATAGGATAACTGAACAATGAGGTTTGGAAAGAAAATTTACAGACATATTCCCCACAAAGCGTAGATATAGCTATAAAAAGGATGCTACAAAAATTCACTTCAAAAGGAGTCCGGGACTTGAATACGAGTATCGAGAAAAATAGAAAATATTTTTAAAAGGTGCATTTATACTCAAACGTCAGGTGCAGTGTCGTCGATATACAAACATACTTAAAAAAAATACTGGTATTTCATTTTACAGCCTACTAATTGAATCCATTTTGTTGTGTCGCCTTTAAAGTAACTTTAATCTCCCCCATTAACAACAATAAAGATATATGATTGCCAATTTTCAACAAAAAATGTAGGATGTACATGTTTACATTATTAGTACGAAAGACAGTTTAAATAAGTTTAATGTTTTAACCACTGGCTAATTTATAAAATGAAGATATGTCGGATGGGAACATTTAATTAAACTACTATGAACTTAATGTAAAGTCCTTTCATTTTACATGTTGAAATATTTTACTTATAATTCCGGTACATAATATATAAAAGTAAATGTGGTATGTATATTCCCAATGAACTCCAAAATGGCTGGAGGGATTTTAGTGAAATTTTCAGTTAATTAGATTAGCTCAGCGTCTGATATGAAGATTGGTAGCGTTAGTATCAGCTATTTTTTTTTACCTGGGGACAATTTCATGTCTTCTGGTATCTTCTTAATTAGTGTTACCCGTGCAAAGCCGGGGAAGTCGCTAGTATATTACTAATAACGTAACAATGTGTCACCTTGTACCTCTGTACCAACTCGAGGTGACTAATAGAAATGCTCTAGCAAAAAACACGCCTCTACATTCAAATAAGTGAAAATTAAAATAAAAAACCGAAAAGGTCCTTGACGTTTTTCTATATAAATTTGTACCTATTAAGACATTATAGGGAAAGTAGCTGCATGGTTTTAATAAGAGGACAGTAAGTACCATATCTTCTCTGATTTTAATATTTTCTTACACCGGGAAGACTCTTATTGGATTTTGTCATATTTCAATTATGGTTTACACAATTTCGCTGGCGGTTTCGTACGGATTTAATATGGACATATATTGAAAAAAAAAATTATCCTTTCTTGGGGTTAATGCTTACTGCAGACATAATTTCATCAAAATCAGCTCAGCGTGTAAGTGTAACAGACAAAGATATTAATATGAATTAGACATAAATCTTTATAATTAAAAAATATTGTATGAAGACAATGAATCAGCAAGTGTAGCAATGGTGTAAAAGTTGCTGGCAGAAACTGGACGCGACAAATTGAAGATCGGGTGAAATGGCGCGTATTAGAGGAGGTCCATGACCATTAATGGACTAAATATAGGCTGATGATGACGACATAACCTAATTATATATGAATACTAGCTTATAATCATATGTAAATACAGAATTCTGAATAATCAGAGGAAAATTCAAGTGATGTATTTGAAAACATTAAGTAGGTACTTACGCTCGTTTTATAAATTAATGTGATTATTTCGTTGCCGCCGAAATGCGTCCGCAAATATTGGTGTACTGCCAAGAAATAGATTATGTGTGTCATAAAACACGTTGTCCTTAAAAAAAAATAAAATTATGTGTGTGTTGACCTGAATTTATGAGCAATTATTAGTTTTGCCGCATTCTCAAATGATTTTTAAGTAGTTTTAGAAAATTCTGGAATAACATATTTAAATAGAAAAATAAGGTGGCGTTAATTCATATTTTATTAAAATGTACCAATCATCACTCGATTGAGACTTAACGGAACTGAGGCTATGTGTGCCAAATTTCTTCCAAATTCACGCAGCAGTTGCATTTTCTTTTTACAAACAAGTTTTTAAATTTTTATGTTTATATTAATAGCAGGATGTAGGATTAAATGACATTTAGTAGCATTTATAACTTTGCGGTTCTATATTTAAAAAAATCAGTAAAATGTTTAGAAAGGCAGATTAATATCTATATAATCTTATAAAAATGTTTCATATGCTTTTTTTTACTCGTGTCGCTTATTATCTCGTATTTTTTTCTTGATGATAATGTAAACTCATAACACAGCCGTGTAACGTTATCTTTTTAAAATTTGCGTGGAATGGTATTTTGTTTGTAATTTAAATTGTCATAAACGCGACGTGGTGCATTACTTGCTGTTATGAACTGTAAAAATAACGCGTGGTATAGGGAATCAGGCATCTATAGTGACAGTGACCTCTGTACAAACATAGTACACCTTCTTATGATACAAAATACAAAATCAAATTGCTTTAAAATGCTTCGAAAAAAGTTAGATTCCAAGAACTACAAAATAACTAATTTGAATAAAAAATGCAATAAATATTTAAATATTCAGTGTCATGTTTTAGTGAGTTCACATTCTTGACTTTTATAATTTTAAATGGTATTCATTACAACGGTACAAATATTCTCCTGTGCATTATAGTGAATTAAGGTATGTATGTTTTAACATTTAAATAGCCAGCAATCTATGTCGACATGTTATATTTGTTAAATGTAACGTGTGAGTCCCCAGGTAGAACGGGTAATGTAGTGGCATGCCTTGATTTTTTATGAGCACCTGTATTAATAGGGCTGTCTGGACTAAATATAGATACATATATAAGGTATTATAAATTATAGTATTTACATTGTAAGGACCAAAACAATATGTTCGTCTGTATATAATTTTTTAAATGTATTTTGTTTTGATATTATTTTATTGTATTGAGCAAAAAGGATTCTCTTATTTACATTTTTGCTTTAATATAGCTTTCGAAGCTATAATTTTAGCAATAATTGCCAAAATAATGTTATAAACAATCTTGTATACACATTATATTTCAAAACTACCAAATCGAGAAATATTTTTCGACTGGCAACCCTGTACTCAAGGCACCAATCAGGCGCGCCGCTGAGTGCGTGAACGCATCGTTTCGCCGATAGTAATTTACTGTTGTTGCTAATTGCTACCGAGCTAGTCGGCTTCAGACCGGTCGCGATATAATTATGTGACATAGTAAAAGTATAAAAGTAATAACACTGCACCATGTTCATTACAACTTGAATGTCGCGCTACATGTTATATAAGATTACGTAATATTCAGGTCCTAAAGCTGTGTAAAACTCAAAAATTATAATCGATGATATTTAAGCTTACTCCAGTGTATTATTTTTATGGTTTTAAGGACGATACCGAAGTTAAGTTTGTCTTTATAAGGTTATGTGTGCAAATCTGTGAAAGATAATTCGGATAGAAAGTCGAAGACGATCTAATGTTCATATTTATTTGAGTAATCATTTTTTTATTCGCTTAGCATGTTTTTAAATCTGAATTTTTAAAAAAAGAATTGTTGTGTGTAGTCATATTATTATATAAGCAAGTGCAACATAATTTTATTATTTAAGCAAATGCAACAACTTGTATTATTCTCTATAAAAAAACTTAAATTTTAGGAAATCTTTAATGCCTCTTTCGCAACTTCAAAGTTAATACTACTCATCACATAAAGTATCAGCCGGCTAAATAAAAAGTTACAGTCTCCTCTATGCTATCTAATAAATCGGGTACTGTCTATATTAGCTGTTTAATAGATTACCACTTCAAACTTGTGAACAGGCGCTAAGGTATCTTAGAAATAGTCATTTTTTCGTTCTAAGTAAATTGTTAGAAAAGCCCTTAGTGAGTGCTTACAGAATTCTAACTAGGTGTATCGTACTGTATCATCAAGGTCGTAAGTGAGTTCGTAAACAAACCAATTAATTTTTTATACCTACCTACCAAATGTTTGTTTTAAGTAGGCAGATAAAAATCTTTCAGACGCCTTTTTACCTGATAATATGACCCAATTGGGTGTTTTCCATATTATAAAGTTCTGTTTATGCAGTATTTTTACGAGAATACGTCACAAATCAAGCAAGGCCATTTAGATATTGACAGTTAATTTTATTTAGTTAAAAAAGAATAGAGCACTATAATGTAATTTGAAATAAAGCTCGATTTTTTCCAAGGCTTAATGGTTTTGTTATAAAATGGGAGTCTTGTGTCACAGGTAACTTTTAAACCTAATTCACACTTGGCTAGAAGAACTAGGATCCTTGTGACAGGTGCAACCATCTTGTTTATGGTTATGTCAACTTTTTTCATTTACATAAAGTGTAATTTGAAAATCACCCCTACCGATATAGACTTACGGTTCAGTCAAACAACAAAATTAAGTTTACATAGCCGACGCGCTTACCACGTTCCCAGGCGATCGGCGGGTACTGCACATTTTTTTATTTTTTTATCTGAAACGGGTCTACAATGAGAAGATTCTGGTTTTGCAAGGCAACTTGCAATGTCGGTACTTGATAGTAGGCTTTAGATATTATCAACAAGTTAGGTATTTAGTTATAAAATTTTAGTATTTTTTATAATGTCAACTTTACCTAAAAGCACCTTATTATTTGCTATAATAAAATAACTTATCTTCTATACCGAGAAATTCTATTATGATGCCTACTAAAGTAAACATCTTTCGAAAAAACAAAGTGGATTACAAAATACTGTGAATAAAATATTTTGACGTTTCATAATAAAAAATAAAAATATTGATTACATAAAAAATATGTTTATAATTAAATATATTTATTTTTAAACGACATAAATTATGACTCTACATTCTTAAAAAACCCAATAACTCGTATTTATGTAGTTTTATCTCAAATATATATATATAGATGCTGATTTCAAAAAGCATATAACTGGCAATACCAGTCTCAGTATTATTTACACGGCGATAACGTTAACATTATTATGGCAATAACACTTTTTATTACATTACTGCGTTTCCCCTCGTATCAACTTGTCCAAGTGTATTGAGTCCGCAATGATAAAGAATTTATGAATTAGAATCGTTACTTGCCAGTCAAAGTAAAATTAAAATCGAGTCTGCGAAGCCCTGTAATGTAAAAAAAAATGTAAATGCCCTCCGTGACTAGGACAGCTTCTTGTGACCTTGACGGCGGCCATTACTTTTTTTCGCGCGTTCAATGTTGCCAACATGACGGTGTGCGGTGCGTTCGTTTATTATTTTTTCTTTTAAGGTAACTCGTTATGCAACCTTCTTTTTATTTGAAAACTGACTCCGCTATTAGGCGGACCATAGCTGTGTTAAAAAACGCGTGTAATTACATAACTCTTGTGGTTTTTAATACTCCAGTATTACTTATTGCTGATTTTAATAAAATATTTTTGGATTATTTCAAATATATAATCAAACCATGTGTTCCTAGAGTCACAATACAATAACATCGTAAGGTTTGAGATTCGATTCCCAAAACGAATAAAATTCAAAACTCAACTTTTTTCGATTCGTAAACAAAATGAGTGAGTTATTCCTTTGGTTTGGAATTTACGTTCGACAAGATGAATTCCTCCCCCCACATCACGAGATGAAATAAGTATGGCGAACCGTGAAAGCCTTATTTATACCTCTACATACTTCTTTGATGAATTATGACACTGGCTTGAACGTATGTTACTTAAAAAGAAACAATTAAAACTTTTTCATAATCATATTAATTTGTTCCCATAACGTAAAATAACAATGCATACATGCAATAAATGTAAATTTTAATATAATTCTTGCAATCAGAATAATATAACGTTTTTGCGACCTCTTTAATCCCATACAAATTAGGTACATAATATCATTTTGTTTTAATTGGATTCAAGATGCAGTTTCAAACATCATTACTTTTTCCTTATTCAATTATATTTTATTTTATACAAATAAATTTAATATAATTTAGTTAGTTTAGCAATCACTTAAATACGATTTGTACTTATTGAATTAAAATGATATAGTGTGTTATCTAAAAAAAATGTTTTTTGGTTAAAAGCCGCTTTACTTCCAAAGCCTGTAGAGTCGATATCGACTAATAATATAATTGCCGCTAAAATGAATGTAGAGTCGGTTCTATGTAATTATTATTACAAGTTTTGGAAGTATCGTAAGTTGGTTTTTCAAAATTAGTACAAAAAAAATATTGTAATAGTGAAGTATGTAATAAAATTTGCCAAAATAACGATATCGATCATTTGTTTTCTCGAATTGTAAACCTGCGCTAAAAAAATATATAATTGCCAATTGTAAACATAAATATAAGTACCTCATTATTCAATTTTCCGTATAGTATTTAGTGTGATTAACAGGTTCGTGTAACTTGAACGGGTATCTACCTGATACATATTTTTTTTCCTTCCCTATATATAATATAGGTACCTACCACCTGTTATGTACCGTATGTAGTATGAACTGGTAGGATTTAGAGTATAATCGAAAAAATATATTACTTAATTAAAAATATATATTCAAAGAATGACTCAGTGTACTCTTCATTTATAGCCAAACAATAGCAAAAATAACCATCTAAATTTATCAGACTTTTTGCGTATGGCACCACCGTTTGGGACGTGTCACATGTTATCTATTCCGGCTGACAGGGTTCCGTAATCCGCTTCCTAGCTGAGATAGCACGTATGCTGGATTCGGTGACGAATTTCGCTAATCGAGTGTTAAGATTAGTCTTTTGGAATGAATGTTTATTGGGAACGCTGTATTTTCCGATAGGGATTTCACACGTTTGATGGGATGTTTGAATCTCTATATATTTATTTTGTGCAACATTTTGAATTTATATTTAATTAAGCGCATAAAGCTGTTGGTCGTATGCCTGATCTCTCCGGTCATGTCGGATTGCCGTCTTACCGGACTATGAGAGTGAAGGAACGAATGCACGCGGTATTACGCACACACTTGTGCAGTATATTTCCTGCGTACCAGTAGGTTGATTCCCTATGCTACTCGCGATAACACACCGTAAACGCGTGTTGTCAAAACAAGCTCTAAACACAAAGGCGTTTCATACACGCGCCACGATGTGTAATTGAAAAATAGGTATTGTGTATGCCATACGATAGGTTGTCTATGCTTAATATTTTTTATTACGATGTGTTAATGCGTTCAGAAATCTTTCATCCCCCTCGAATCGGCAAGTATCGGTTTTTGAAAAGGCTTTTTTTGTTTGTATTCGTGATATTAAATGATGTAACTCGAATAAATCACTGCCAAACTTTATTTAATCCCCATTTTTGTATATACTTAAATGTAAGAAACATGAAAGGAATATAAAAATAATTTAAAGAAATTTCTGTAGATTGTGATTGTTTTCAAACGAAAAATATAACTTCAAAATTATTGTCAAATGTCAATGTCATTGACTTATTTACTTGATTTGTTTACTAAAGCCACATTTTAAAAATTGAATTGAATTGATATATTGAATGCTACTGAAGATTTTACACGAATGCTGTTATATGAATAATAGTAAATGCTGTTGTGCTTATGCAGTTTATGTTAAATTAGCGCTAACAACGTATATTAATAGGAATTCTACGGACCTTCCATTATAAAATTTGTTGCAAAATCGACAAGGCATTAACTCAAATTCTTTTTTTTTTTTATTTAGTTAAATAATGTAACGAGGATGCCGTTTACCTGATGATAAGCGATACGACCGCCCATAAACAGTTACAATGCCATCCGGAACTTTGAATTGTAAAGCACTATGTGACGTTCCACAGTAGGTTTTCAGAATGAGACAAAGATTTTAGGTCTTATAAAGAAATTACGCTAGTTACAATTTCCTCTAAACTGGTACACATCAGTGCATGGACACAGTTTAACTTGGCTATAGAAATAGACATTGCCGTAGACACCTTATAACTATTAAGACTGACACTCACATATAACAGACTTACCAACAATAATTAAAATAAGTGTATATTGCCTATTAAACGTTATTTTTAAAAATTTATAGCTCTATTACCTAGTAACTTCTATTTGCCGCTCAACCGGCATTAATCTTTTGGAATAAAAGTACTCTATTCAATTCACAGCTCACTGTCTGAGTACCATATTTCATACACATTCATTTAGTTATTAAGGTGAAACTGATTAATTAACAAACATTCAAACTCATGTATAGAAATTTTACTTAAGTATATTATGTTATCTAAGACTGAACAACAAATAAAAAATAAAACAAAAATAATATGTTGTTAAAACTGAGTATATTTTACTATTATTTATTTGGAATATCTTGCATTACATTCACTATCCTGTAAAAGAAATTATTTTATTATTACATTTGATATTATCAGTTTTGTTAACATTAGTATTCAATGTAAGATGCCTTTGGTCTCCTAAAATAAAAAGAAAGTGTTTGTACAAACAATTTTAGATTTAACATGATTACATACTTTTGTTTGTAATTGTGTAAAATTATTGGGATTACCTACATGAAATTTTTGCTTTGTTCCCCTGGATCGATATTCACATTTAGAAGATTTTGATATTTAATTTAAAGCTGGCTAAGCCCTTGATTAAGACCTCTACCAATTACTTATAACAACAATAATGTATAACTAGTAAAAATTTCTTCAATAATCTTTATTGTTGTTATCAAACTTTATAGGTACAAAACTTTCACCACAAAGAAACTACATAGTATTAATTGTAATGTACATAATTAAGAAAACATTGTTTAAAAAGATACCTTCATTAGTGTTTTATATTTGTTTGGCCTATCTATTTACTAATAGAAATATTACATCGAAGTAATAAAAATAAACTTGATTGACCTCAATTGTTGTCAAAAGTCGGGTTGCCAGTAGTAAAGTAGCTTATTTTTCACCGCTGAGCCCATAACACAAATTTGACTATCAAGATACAAAAACATAGGTTTGAATATTAATTCGATCATTTAGGATTTATGTTTGTTTTTGTTTCTGATAAGGTAGAATATTATATTTGAGTTTTCACGATGTAAAGAGGATACTATCGTCAATAGAAATTATACAGTCGTTGTATCTAAATAATTAATTTGTCTAAACGCGCATAGACGCGCTGGATTGCCGCACGTTATTTTGACAATTCGTAACATGCCCATAAGGCGGATGTGTCACACCTCATCGTGTTTATGAAATGTCAAATTAGCATCCAGAATACTCTTACACAGTCATAACACGAAGTTAACGAAACACGCCGTGTTACAAGTTCGACATTGTCGTAGAGAATCATGCCCCTGGCTGATCTACGTCAAGTCTAGCCGTCAGGGCCGAAATTACGTGCGTTAATTTAAATACGTACAGTTTAATAATGTAAAAAGTAAAATATATTACAGAAATGTATATATATGTATGTACCTACTAATCTTTTTAAATGGAACGTACTTATCGTTGTCACAAATGAAGACTTCCATTGGCACTCAAAGTTGATGCGTTCATACTCATACGTCCGGAATAAAATAATTGGACCGCGTTCGAGAACTGAAGTAGCCAACTAGGTAAACCTTACGTGAAATCATTCCACTTTCTTCGCTCTAACCCCGCGACACATCGTTAGCACGATATTCAAGGACAGCCCGCCACACCTACAAGGGTTTAGTGGTTACCCCATAGCATTCGCGCCTACGTATTCCGCACTCTACGAGTTGGAGATAGAATTCAGTTCCGCGTAGAGCGTGCCAACGGCTCTCAGGCCGCAGATTGAATAAACTGCTTGACACAGATTCGCGTTTCGGGTCAGACGGGTGCCGGAGCCCGGTAAACAAAATGCTTCGTTACGTCTTACGATTGGAAAATGGTTGGTAACGTTACTAATAATTGAGTAGTCTAAAATATAATTATAGCATACCTACTTTGTATCAAAAATGTCGCATCACCAAACAAAACTTCATACATTCCTAGAGTTTATCGCTCTATGATATAAATTCAGCATGTCCATAACGTAAATTACAATGTTTTATTTGTTATCAAATAATTTAGTATGATAACGATGATGTAACGTTATCCAGTCATTTGGGGATTATTAATAACGCAATATTAGGCAACATTTAAATGTGTTTAAGTATGACTGGCAGTACTTACACCTGTCGGACGAACTATGAAAGTCGTCTACACCCCGAAACGACCGCTTTCCTAGACTTATATTATTTTAATTCGGATTTTTTGTTACATTATAGGCCGACCAGGAAAATACAAAACCTACTTTATGAACGTTTCCTTTGCTTTTTCAATTTAAAATAAATGCCATTAAATAAAATAAATTTCATTTTTTACCACATGGCGAAATTTTTATTTCCTGATGAAACTATACAACACTGATAAATTGGTTACCTATGCCAAAATAATATATGAATCTACAGCAGAGATTAATGAAACCACTATAAAAATGTATTTAATTAAATAGAAGGAGAGTTAATTGTGACAATGAAATCAGTTCCCGTATCTGGTTGCAGCTCGACTGTTTTGACAACTACGATAAGATATAACATGAATTCAGAGACCAAATGTTTCTGGAAATTTTCCGACGAATAAATTAATTCTTAAATAAAGTTACGAGTTATAATTAATGTCAGATGCATATCTGCGTATATATATCGGCTATAATAAAAAACTGTAGTTTTTCAATTCACTCCCTGGAACAAAGCTTACCTTTATCATAAATAAAGAATACATTTAATTAATCACAAAAAACGGACGCGTCATAAACAAGATTTGCATGTTATTTTCAAAAGTATGTTCAACTGCAGCCATGTTTTTCCCGAGATAATTAAATAAGTGAAAGCGTAGTCTTTGCTATTAGTAGTAACAAGAAAATAACCAAGCCAGCTCGATTTGTAAACGAGACTTGAATGTTGGATGGCCGCCCGGCAACTGATAGTATCTTCAGTGGCGCCATCTTCGCGTATTAGCATCTCAACAGAAACTCCTTGCGTCTACAATTTGACATTTTAATCTTCACACAAAGAACTGACCTGACTCTTCTTATCTGAAGTTTTGCCAAGTTATATATACGGCTGGGAAAATTGTTTCTCATAAGAATTTTAATGTATTTGTTAAAGAGATAAGTGTTCCAGAGCAGCAATGTTAGGATTGTAATCGGTATCTATTAGCTGCATCTTAAACAGAATGTAACAAATGAATGGCGTTTTGTAATACATCGTTTCCTTGCTGTTTGTTTAAGTTTAAAGATTACGTACGGTAAGAATCATTTTCACTAAAGAAATCAAATTAACAATTAAATTCACAATACAATTCCAAAAATAATGCCTTCATTAAAAATGGGTCAGACCTCACAAAAGTGATAAAATTATTAGCAAAGAAAGTAGCATATCGTGATTATAAACGTGATGCCCATACAATACTATAGATTAGAACAGATTTGTTTTCGATAATCGTAAGATCTGACCTCGTTATTGATAACTGTGCCAATTCATTGATTCATCTGATTAGCAATTACAGAGATTCATGCTCTATTTTGGCAATACATTTTCGCGCTAGACACAACATTGGAGTTTATATCACGTAGAATTTATTTAGTCAAGATTCAGACGATGTAAAAAATAATTTTAATCATTTATATAATATACATAACACTTTATGTAACACAAAAGAATAACAATACAATTCTTACAAACTCGATGAACTCAATTTCGAAATAGCTATAATATTATATCACAAGTTTGCATCTGAAATAAGAAAACATTAAAATATAGGCAAAGTGAAATAATACAATACATTGTAGTCTTCGGAACGCAATCTCCCAAAAGGGAGCAACAGGTCGTCATGAATGAACTAAGAGTTATTTCACTTATTGTACAGCAAATATTTAACGTAAACCACACAAACTTTTTGCTTTTACTGCTCACGCGTGTCGTAAAATGGTTAAAGTCACACATGAGGTAAACGTAACTTTTTATTTTTATATTCTTATGAGATAATCTCGTGGGTTGCGTTTTTATTGTTTATCTCGAACAAAGCAACAGTTGCGAAGTTTGCATTCTTACATTACACTATAGAGATTATATTACCGTGTTGTATCCGATCTGGTCGTTTATCTTTAACTTTACCAATATCATATCCATTATTAACAACTCGAATATAGCTTCTAAAAATAAAGAGAATCCATGTTTGCACCTAATTGCGAACCTCGTGTTACTGCGAGTGCAAATCAGTCTCCTAGAAACCATGCCGAGATAAATACTGCTATTTCCACTCATACTTACTACGAAGCATGGCCCTCAGTCGAAGCAGAGATTAAAATTCCCGTTTAGCAGAGAATTTCAAACGGCGTGCAATATGCATGACATGTAGTAAAAATCACTTGCATATTTCATGGGCAGTCACACGTCTTCCGTACCTTGGCGTTCAACCCGCATGCAATCATGGTAAAACATTTGATTTGTTGTCTTTAACACGCTTCTTAATCACGAAAATTGCATATATGCAATCATTGTTACTGTTAAATATGTTTGCTTATGATTAAATGTCGAGTAATTGTATGATAGTTTGAATTTTGAATCATGTATATGAAATTGTCATGTTTAGAGTTTAGAATCTATGGACCTTATTGAAATGTTAATACGATAATTAAAATACATTCTATAAAACATATTTCACTAAAATGGAAAATTAAGCGTCTATTGTTTATTTTTGTACAACTGAATCTATAATTTCCACAACCCCTTTACATTTCAAAGTGCTCCATAATAGTTCTTATAAAATTTAATTTCACCCGACTTAAAAGGGAATAAGGATTATTAGAACTCTGTCTGTAGCGAAAATAGCTTCCTTTGTGAGACAGACCGTGTTTCAAAGAAATTAACAGCCATCGTTTGTCGCGCGATCTTAATTATTTACGTTATCATCTATTCAATTAAATAGGAATATATACATTGACGTACGTCCATATAAACTATTTCTTCAAAATTACTAAAATGGCAACCAAAACGTCACTGTTATAATCTATTTATTCACTTTAACAAATAGTTTACTTATTTGACTAATATTTTTTATTCACATCTAGGTTTACACTTAGACTCGAGTTTTTATATCATGAGCGTCACTCCATACACAACCACAGGCTTTCAATATTGACCATATTAAAGTCAGTTTGACTGGATTGCTGTTCAATTCAGTTGAACACAGTGAATGTTAAATATTATGCAATATTTACCCCTATGTGTATCTTGTTTAGAAACGAGAATCGAAATTACCTATAATTAATTTAAATAAAGTATAGCAAAATGTTAGTCATAACTTTGAATTTTAAATTAATATTTCAATACATAAACGCGTTTAAGTGGTTTTTTTAATTACTAGAGTTTTGGCCTGACGGTCTTATGTTGAAGAAAGAACTGTTACTAATTTTCAATACTGTAGATTTTAAAGCCGATTTATAAGCATTTAGTGTTTGAGTATTTTTATTTTATAAATTAATGTGAGACGTATCGAGTATTAAAAATAATTTAAAATATATTGTTTATTAAAACTATTATAAATATGCAGTTAAATAATTAACTGTAAGTAAACATCTATTGATGTCTGTATTATGTGTTAAGTCGTTAGCAAGTTAAAATGTACTTAAATATGTAACTTTAAAAGTAAATTAGAGTTTTGTTTACTTTCTGGTTTATAGGTGTGTTTTACTTAATCACTCACAGAATTGTTATTTGTTTGAATAATGAAGCAACAGATTGAATTTGTAGAGCATTGATTTCCAAAAATCCTATCTTTAGTACTTAATTACAAACACGTATATAGGTTTTTATACTTTTTGTGTCGCCTAATTTAAATTTATTAAAGTTTGCTGCTTATCAGCCATTATGAATTTCACTCATGGCTGGTTTTTCAAACATCGGATAAGTTATTTGTAAGATAAAGTGCAACACAAGTGAATTAAAAACGACATTTGAATGTATAAAATGAACAGTTTGTCTGGCTTTTATATTCAGTCAGATTATAATTTAAGTGATGGATAAATTTTACCTGAATTGAAAATGAGACCTAATTAAAACATTTAAAACTAAACAAAACACTAATTAATACTCCGAACGACACGAATGTAATCACAACACCCACATATGTTTGTAGCGTACACTTGCGGTGGCATTATCGGCACACCGCTGTTAGCTAGATGACGTCATGCAATTGTCATCGCTGTCACGGCTAACGAGTGACACTCGGTCACCCGGCCCGCTTAAACTGTTTTAGTTTTGATTGTGGAATATTGTTTGAATTTGGAATCAATGGAGTATTGGCAAGATTTAAAATAAGAATGTCAGTTCCGTTTTTAAATTTTTATTGTTGCATTATTTGAAAAACAATAGAATAGACTATGTTAATCAATATTTTATGATTACATAGAAACATGTTGATTAATTTAAATAATATCGCCATGAGATTATAGCAGCAAATGACATGCTATTAGTTACATATTCAAATTCAAAGAATTACGTTTTCACACAAGAATGCAAGGGCTCAAATCTGCTATCCACTCACGAGTTTCATGACATTATACACGATGTACTCGAGCAATGAAGGAAAACATCGTTAGTAAATATAATGGAAATAATAAACGTAGTACGCGAACTAATGATCTACCAGCCATGTAGCTATCATACTTATTAAAAAATCGTTTAACATTTTGGCTCGGTTGGAGGGAAGTGAATTAACAGAATAATGTCTCGCGTACTCAAGCCAAATGTACACTCCATTTCGTGTAAGATATTACTGTTACTTCCACGTCACGTCTAGATCGACTGTAACGCTAAAGGTCGTTTACATTGAACAAAAACAACTAACTTGTGTCTACCAAAAAGGGTACATGCATCAATGGACTACTTTCAGTTTCTTTCGTGTACCAATATGGGCATAGTTTTGCGTGACCCGAATACTGGTTAGTGTTGTCTTATTCTGTCATTATATTAACTGACAAGGACAAATTATAATTTAATCCATCGATTCAATTTTCAATCTCTACGTCCCGGCTCTTGACTTGAAAATTGCTTCTCGTTAATTTCGGCTGATAAATCGTTTGCGGATTATGAAACCTATCTCGCTCTAAGTGATTCTTCATTAGCTAACATATTGAAATGCATGTAGCACATTAACTTACCATCATACTAATTACTTTAGTCATTTCCATTTGACTTATCGCCCAATAAATGAAGACATTGTGAATATAAATAATGCACTCCAGCTCAGAACACAGAAAAAAAATAATTATTCGTAAAAGTACTTCAATAACATTAATTTAAATAACGTTACTTTTTAATAGGCACTGTTTCTAATTTTCCTGCAAAGGTTATACAGAACTATATGGATTTTAATCTTGTTAAAATAACTGTATCTAGAAAATGCTATACGTGTAAAAATATGTATCAATGTACCTATTTGAAATATATACGTACATTGCGTTGCATTCACGTGTCTTTTCCATGATAATTTATACCAATCTTGCAATGTAAGACAATTTCCATTAATAACCGCTGGTAAGATGACCGCTTGGTAATTGTCGGTCGACATTGACTTTGTTAGAACAGTTGTTTCACAAACAGTTGGCATATCTATGCATTGTAAACATAGAACGAGAAGCGTGGTTCACTCTCTTTTTCTATGAACTTGATATACAACTAGCCGCGACTGAACAAAGCGTTATTACAACGTACAACGTAATTCGGCGCGTTTACTTCTTACTTTTGTCGCGCGTAATTTCAAGGACAATAGAGTTCGAGTCTCAAGTATCTTTTTCATTGGGAAGTGACACGGTCGGCAGCGAGACCTTGCCGCCCCCTGCGACCCCGCGCGTACCCTGCCGCCAGGCTCAGCTGACGTCACCGTCGCCATCTTGCAGTGACGCGTTGCTTGGCAACGAACACACGCGGCTCAGCCGATACAGGTTGTTTGCGATTTTTTTTTATTTTCGCATGTCTATGTTTTTGTATCGAATACTTTATAACTATTATTTATATAAGTCGTCTAACCATCTGGCATATTTTTTCTTTAGCCGGGTGAATTAAAGGCTACATATTTTTTTTATAATTACCTGATATTAAGGCTTTACAATTACAAACCCATTAACATTTATATAATATTGGCTTAAAAATATAATAGTACAATTCCGTGTGGTTCTGTGGAAATACTGTTATAACATTTTACTGTACGGAATAGTATGAAGATAGAGGTCGCAGATTCTATCCATTATTATTATATTAGATTATGTACTGTCTTATTTTGTAAAACATATATTTTAATAATTGTGAAGTGCAATAAATTGATTGATTGATTGATTTCGTGAGATATCCAGATTTTCACTATGCGCGAATTGCTGTTCAATTATTTCCTGCGAATCAACAATGTGAGGAAATACCTAAGATTAATTAATGTTCTACTCTGCTTTTCTGTAATAATTGTAACACTTTAACGTTACAAACGCGTAGAATATTACGTGTGGATAAATATTTGTGAGGCATAAGGAGTACTGTTATTATTGTGATAATGTACAAGGCTCACATATTTAATGAATGCATCACGATTGTCTCTTATAACACGAATACGTGGCTAACGTTCTAGTTTCGCCTTGCTTAAATCAAAATATATTAAATGTATAGTCTAGTTTAGTGCCAGCGTGTATTGGCTGAGATTTGGAAGGTCTTAGGTTCGATTGATGGATGTTCATACTTTATGTTTTTCACTTTTAGGCTTGTTGCCTATAAGTCGCGTTTACTAAACGCATACGTCATTTCAGTTTTTTGTATGATAGTTAAACTACCCTAATCATGCCAGCCTATTCATTCTGTAGACATTTATGTCTACAGAGGGACTCTACCACTTCATATAAAAAATGTATTTAATTATTTATGAGTTTCGAAAACAAAACACCATGTACCATCCAACATTCTTAGTAATAAAGTGCTTGAAAAATAATTGATAACTACATTATCCTGTAAGTTGAATTCTACGTTGTCCTGTGTGATAATTGTATAATTAAAATTCCTCAATAAGTCTATATGCAGCCGATGCCGTTAACTATAGTGAACTGAAATAATTGTTATCCTGAATTATGTTTAATTTTCAGAAACAGATCTGTCTATCTTTACTTCGTTAATCGTAGTAACAATTTAATATTATTAAAGTACTTTTCAATTCGTTTACAAACATTATAATCAAACATTATACTTTATAATTAATATAGGATAAAACTCAAATTAGTTATTGGCTGTATAATCCATTTTTCCTGAATCATATATTGATATTAAAATGAACGCAAAATTTAAATCAGTAATAAACTTCGAAAATCATTCTACACATTTTCTTAATAGAAACGAAAATCGCATATCGCAGTATCGTAATCTAAAGTTTTGTAAATTTTGTCACTGTCGTTCGAAAACCTCTTCCTATGTAGAATGGAAATTACACTTAATTGTGACATTTCAATTAATATCCGATTATAATATGAATTAATAAACAAACTACTCGAAGCACATTTTAAATGACTTGCGAAATTCACTGTAGTTCTTTCCTTACGCGTTGTCGCAATCAATGTTAGAAATAATAATATTTATTTAGATTTTCATCAATTATTTTCACTAAAACAATTTAATACGTCGAATAAAAATATTTTCACTGAAACAAAGATGTAATACGTGGAAAAAAAGAATTCATTCTGTTCTTCGTGTTTTATAATTTATAACATATTGGGCAAGTATTGGACTGATCCAAATAAATCATAAATAAATTTGGTGGCACCTAGAGCGGAAAATAAGGATATTATAGCGTGCCGGAAATCTACTCTTCTAACGGAATAAACAAGTATTTATTCTACTTATTAACTCACTGGCAGGGGGTATCTGCCATATACTATGAATTATACTCGTTTTCTGCATATTAGGTCGGTATTTTTCTAAATATATGTAATAAATAATAATTATTTCTGCACGTTATTATCGCTGCTATAAAATAGCTTTATTGTCCAGGATTGAGGTGCAGGATGTCCTGTGTTAACAACTGGGCTTTTTTTCTAAAACATAAGAACACGAAAGAACACATGGTCTTTCGTGTGCGTTTCATTCAAATAAGATCGGAGACTGCATTTTCTGCCATCAAACATACAAACATGATGTCAAACTTTCGTATTTATGTTCGTACGATACCGACAAATATATTCTCGATAAGTCTATCGCTAGGATATGTTATTCCCATACATAAAGATAGCGTTAACGATCGTAAAAGGGCATCGTGGCTACCTGGACAGAGGATAATGAATAAAATTAGGTATTTATAATGTTTTAAGTATGAAATACACGTACGCTATTGAAAAAAGTTGAAGCAAAAACTTACCTTAAAGACTATGAATGAAGGCAAAAATGCATATTTGATAAAAAAAATAATGAAACGAGAAAACAATAACTAAATATATAGCTGATTAATTAATTTGCAAAAGTAGCGCGTGAAATATATCACAACACTATCATCAAAAGCAGAAATAATCGGTGTATAATTGTTAATTTCATTTCATAACGGCCGGTGTCGGACGTACGGTTAGCATATAAAACATTCAATCGTAAAACACACTTGCGAGCTCTAATCGATGGTTACTCGTGCAAATTGCGCCCTTTGTTATTCTCTAAGTACCTAATTATGTTTTTGCTTATTTACACCTCACTGTCACTTGGCCTTTTATTTTCTTATTGCTTTTTCCTTGAAGGAACGCGGCTTAGACGCGCTGTATTGAGCGTAATTAGTAAGTTTTTTATTGTGGGATTTGGATTTCGCAGTTAGTTTTTGGAAGTTTAGATTTGTAATTATATTTTAAGAGTCAGCGTTGGTTTTGATTGGTGTGACTGAATAAACTTATTTTTTAATTTCACCTTTCTAGAAATTTTATAAAATCTCTCTAGGAACAGTCAAGTCTAGTTTCAAAACTGTGAACATAAGTCTCGATAAGGATGCATACTAAGTCGTCAATATTACAAACCAGATAAAACAAAAAACCACATTTTCATATCAGCAATATCTCGGAACACTGAAACATATGCAATAACCACATTTCGTGATATTGAAATGTCAAAGCCACGGGTCTCTCATTAGCTTTTCCTGGCACGTGCCATATATTCAGCATAGATTTAACACGTTTTCCATCATTGCACGCGTGGGACGTTCACCGCCCACATCCATAATCCTCAGATACAAATCAATACAAACGTCCACTGACGGACAATTCGCCATGATATTGAAAGCAGTTTTGACTAGATTAATAAAATATATTTTAGTGGTATTTAAAAAATATTATGAGTATTTTGGCTTTTTAATTAATGCAAAAGGAATTTAAATATTTTAATGTAACTGTTTTGTCGTAAATCGTGTTTTGATAGTTCCAAATTTAAATTAGGAAACAGATTTAAAAAAAGAAATTCGTTAAAATTGTTTTTATAACTCTTTTAAAGAAAAATAGCCTTTAAGGCATTGTCAGATTAATCATGACTCACCAACCATACGACTACGTCATCGTTTGTTTACAATTAAGACTTTGTATGAATGATTTATGTCGTCTTAACCTTCTTTAATTTAGGTATAAACAATGTTGTTGTGTTGAAATATCAGTAATCAAACGTAATTTTTATGGACTGAATTGTTTACTTGATCTATTGCTTTTAAAAGGAAAATGCTGAGATATTTTTATTACAAAAGGAAATTACTTATTTTCTAGAGCAACTTTCTGGCATCAGTATGGTTTTGCAACATTTGAATAGCAGTGATTGTGTAAATGCATTTTTTTTATTTCCCGAGTATATTCTTTTTTTTCTATAATATTTTTTAAAGTCCGAAATCTTTAACTATTATTCTATGTAAGTCTAAAGAAAGATCTCTATCAAATTACTAACTTAAGTTCACTGCTTACGTGACTAAAATAAAATTGTAACACGATGTCTGTATATTATAGCTATTGAAGAAAAACTAATACGAGGGTCTTTCTTAGAGTGATAGAAGACAAAAAAAAACAGTTTTTAGAATATTTATCTGTCTGCCTGTCTGTTTGTACAAACATTACGCAATAACTACTCTATGGAATTAAATACTATTCATTGATGTATTGCTAGAGTTTTAACTTAAAATACAAGCCCCGTTTTACCCTCGGAAAATATGAAGCGGGAACTTTAATCCGGAAAAACTTTTTCACGTAAGCAGAGCTGCGAACAAATTATAGTCTTACAATAAAGGTTAACTTAGTTTAATGCTTAAAAAGGTCATTTACTTAGTATTTATATATCACAATATAAATTGGTGACTGCTTCAATGGCGTGGATGTATAGCAAGCGCATTGCAGCACCGGTCTGAGGATCCTAGTTCGAATCCCGGGTCGGGCAAAAGTTATTATCAACCCGGAATCTGGAATTTGTACCAGATATGTCAAAAAGATCACCCTATATCAAGGCACGTTTAAGACAATTGAAGTTAACGAACAGAATACCATTCCATGCTAATTTCAAGATAACACTGCCATAGAGAATGCCCCTGTGAAACCCTGAAAACCGATAACGGAAAGCAATATGCTAGAGTGCATCAGATTGTAGCAGGGAACCGCAGGTGCACTGAGCAAAGCTTTGTACGAGCTTACAGGAAACGACCGCAAATTTGGTTAAGCATTAATGGAGATGACATTCATACGACGCACTTTAAAACGGGATGCGGAGTACTTTTGTTTACAGTGTATTAATAAAATGGAGGGTAAAGGTCATCTGTTGGTACCTGATATAGTTAGGTATAGTATATAATATATAGTTAGATAATATTTGTTTTATATGTGTGTTTATGTTGACGTAGTTTCGTGGGACATTGTGTTAGTATATTATGGGAACTTAAATTAATTGTATTTATAACAAAAGCATTGTCTCCCACACATTTAAATGGTAAATTTACAAGGTATGTAATAAAACGAAATATAAAAAATATTATGTGTACAGACGATACCTACTGCAATCACCGTTACTATAATATAATAATAATATCAGCCCTGTATTATATACTTGCCCACTGCTGAGCACGGGCCTCCTCTACTACTGAGAGGGATTAGGCCTTAGTCCACCACGCTGGCCTAGTACGGATTGGCAGACTTCACACACGCTGAAAATTCCAATAGAGCATTTCTCAGGTATGCAGGTTTCCTCATGATGTTTTCGTTCACTATTAAAGTTAACGATAATTCACAAAGAAGGTACGTGCCTTCGGTTTTGAACATGCAGACATTCGTCTAGGAAATCTATTCCACACCCAAATAAGCTATCGCCGTTCTTACTCTTTTTAAATCTAAATAAACTATTTCACACCAAAACCCCAGCGAACTAAAGTGCCACTCTAATTTCGCATATTTTTTCCTATATCGGTTACCTTTGTTCGAAACTGCGAACAGATAGAGGCACAAGGATGCTTTGATAACGTACGGAGCGTTATCAGTCATCTGTCGTGTTTGTCCTACGTATCACCTGAATTGTACGTAAAAACTATACTGGAATTAACTGGAAACAAGCTAATTGCGAGTTAATTTCTTTATATATTACGCTTCAGTGGTGACGAGTCTGTATAAGCCGATTCTTGCCGGTTTCCCTTACGTAATTTATGTAAAATCTTATTATTATTAGACGGATTTGCAGACCGCATTGATGCATATTAGAACGTATATGTTGTTTCGAGTTACCTTTTGGAAAATTTCATCCTTCGCCAGTCATGTTTAGTTTTCCTTGTTATTAAAACAATATGTCATTGGCACGTTAAAATATCAATAAATATAGAGCAAACTCTATATTAATGTATAATAGTTCGACGTATGGCGGGTTAATAGACTTAGGCGATATTTAATTCCGAAATTGAGTTTTATATTTGGAATCATCACATTTTTCTTTTATTTTTTTATCCGTGCAAGGCAAAGTGACGCTCTGCACCTAATGTTAAGTCGAGTGGAGTTCGATAGAATGTCGACTGACGAGAGATGATTATCCCTCGGCAGTCGACACAATTATGTCGTCCTGTCGGAACCGGATATACACAGGTTGTTCCCGGAACACGATATACTTATATACTATGGGGGGTTTTAACACCTTGCGTACAGTGATTGATATCCGAGCGGATAAAAAATAAATGAACCTAGTCTCAATTTTTCGAAAACAAAAGGTCGCATAAGTCAATTAGTCTTCCAACCATCAATATAGAATTGAGTACTTAAGCGACGCAAACTGACCTTATGTTAAGTGAAGTGGCAACCATCGTATACACGTTACTCGTACTTAACTTTGAACATTGTAATCGGAACCCTAAGCCGGTCGATACTTTGCGGCAGACGTACAATTTGACAGCTCTTATACTAATCTCATTCAGCTTTGGCTGGGACGCGCGTGGGCGGCCTGCCGGGTCCACACGCCTACGCTCAGCTCCTTGACGACCGCACAGGCGCAGATTTCAATCTACACACGGATCTATGAGAGGTCCCGATCCCAGTGAACCTTGAAATTGTCGCTTTGATTCATTTAATGATTTTTTTTGCACGGTTGTAAGTCGACGTCATTTGACGTGGTAAGCGATGTACTACTATATCTGTACTTGATTGGAGGTAAACTTCTAACCCGTATATTAAAAGGTAAATTTTGACTTTATATGTAGTAATCTCCGGTATTAATTTGATTTTGTAAACACTGTTATAAATGCGATACATCAACTGCCACACTGTGCGTTTTCAGAGATCATTATTACCACGAACTTGTGTGTTCTAGCACGAACTTCTTCCTACGGTGTTTCCTCAAAGTTATGACTTATCCATAAACGAGGTTTATTTTTTTTTGCCGTAGGCAGCGGCTTCACTGCGTCCCTGACACTACCGACGTCCATGGGCAACGGTAACCACTTACCATCAATGAGCCGTGAGCTCGTCTGCCTTCGGCAGCAATAAAACATAAACGTCAACTATAAGTGTACTATTTTAAGAATATGAGCTAGTTGTTTGAAGTTTTATGTAGAGATACATCGTTGCGTAATATAAGTATGATCGAGCAACTTCAACCTGTGATCTACTGTAGCTCCTAGAGCAACCACGGAGACGTTTTTTGTCAACCTAAGGTGTTTGAACGAGTTAAGTGAAAGATATTCTAATCGACCACTAATCGACTTCATCCCGTGGGCTTTGTAAGACTGTCCGCAACATTTTATAATAAATCAAAGTTTCTTATATTACTTTTTGTGAAGGGTAAAAGATTTTCTCACTTGTTTAGCTTTGAACGAGGCTCGGTTCACGCCCTCACGCCTTTGTTAACCTTTTAAGAAAAAACTTAATGACCCATGCGAAAAAGGGAAGGTGACAGTAAATATTGACGCTTTAGGTTATCATTTACTTGTGGTTCATTAGATTTTTAAAATACATGTTATGTGGATACCGCATAATAGGTATGAAGGACCCTTTCATATTTGTTAAGCTGTATATTAAACAAGCGTCTTTATAAAAGCGGTTGCGTATTTACAAACTTTTAACAAGGAAGTATTGTGACGTCACAATAGTGTATTTCAATGCAGGATTCTGGTTTCTAAACTGGTAAAAAAACATGAACGTATCATTTTTCTTAACGATTTGTTATCCGATATCAGATTTAAATGTGGCATTTTTATTTTTTATGAGAATTAATTAAATTATACTTCATTGTAATTGATACTAAGAAACAATGTTTTGACCAATTTACTGATGTTTTCAGGATATTATGCGACAGTAAATCATCTTCCAAAAAGTAATTTCAACTAACACACTATAGAGAGAATTTACTAAGGCAAATAATAATCAGTCAAAGCTCTCCTAATGCATGATTGGAAGCAAGCCGCGTATAAAACCTATAAACACAGTGACCCGTCACCGCCCCCCTCTGACCTGCACACATGTGTAAACCTTATTGCGAAGTACTGAAGCTTGAAATCGCACTTTCGTGCTGGAAATTTTGTAATATTGCAACACTTGCGTGGATGACTGCTTTTTTTGATAGTTTTATATAATGGAAAATACATTACTATAGTTATAGTTTTTAAATTCTCGAGGATTGTTAGTATTCTGAATATTCTTTTTATCTTATAGGAAGCTATTAGCAAGCGGATTTTGAGACAAGAATGCCGCGAGACAATAAAAAAATTATAGATTCCATTTTCAAACATCGAAAAACCATTTTTTAAATAATCGCTATTCTAATTTCGAAAATTCTCAATTGTAAGGCAATATTTTTCATGTTACTAGCATAAAAACTGCATAGTGCATAGTTTAAAGTTAAGAAATAAAACACCGTTGCATTAATGACAGTAAGACCTAGTACACACGCACGACACGCACACACACCAATGCAAAGGGGTGAAACGGGCAAACATGACACACTGATCTATTTCCACCAACCTTCCGTACCCACATACCTGTACTATCTACGATGCAATTTCGCTACATCCATACATATGGATCCATACATTATGAACAGGTGAAGCTCGTTTGTGAGATTAAAATGTAGGAAGTAATCTCCCCAACTATTTATCCGATTTTGAGAATTGTTGCGCTTAAAAACCACATTGTTCTCCAATGCTATCCATAGACACTTTTGGCTAGAGAAACTTAGAGTAAATACTTTTTTATGAGGTAACAATGATTTGTATTCATTTTTATAACATTAATATACATTCTACAGCTATCATACATACATACATAGATTCTCGTTTGTTTTTCGATATTTCAGTCGAATTTCATCAAGTTCGACGTAGTCATTTCGTCTTAATATAAAAAAGTTTTTCTTGGCAGTTGATAACAATGATTATTACCCGCTGACATTTTAATTTACGCGTCGTATCTCGAAGTGTGGTTGGTCGTGAAACGTCAAAAGTTTTCCTCACTTTCTCAATTTAATTGGTTCTAAAGAAAATATGGTAGCATTTTCTTTTTGATGAGTAAATATAGACTTTAAGTGTATTCAGTTTAAATTTAATGTTATAATAGCTTTGGTGTTTCTAAGATCTGATTCATCGGAGTAATTTTATTACGGTTAATTAGCGTTGATGATATCAAACGTTTTAATTAAAGGCTAAATACATTACTAAACGCTATAATATTATAATTTATATTTTAAATACAAAAAAGTTTTTTTTTGTATAATTGCAGTCCATGTTCGCAATTTCTTGTAATAAATAATGTTTAAGTTAAGTGTGTTTGTAACGTGGGTCCCATTTATTTTTACCATATTTCTGTATACTCAAACTTGCCTGTAAATTAAGCTATATAGCAACCTAGAACAATAACCTCAATATAGCATTGTTAGTAATCACGAAAATGGTACATTCCACGTGTTAAACTATACATAAATAAGATTTTATTTCATTCCAAATAAATAAAATTTCGTGAAGGTTACCTAAGTAATAAAATATAAGGTAATATAAATTAGAAATCATTTGAAATATGTATAAGAGTATTGCCTTAAACAATACAGAACAATACGTACATTAGACCTTAGGTATTATAAAATTGTGGGCAACTGCAATTTTTACCAACGGATTCATCTGCCTTCGAACTCAAAAAAGTTATAATGAACTCTATAAATAGCATGCCTAAGAACCAGTATCCTTCAATCACCAACACCCTAATAGGAATTGGTATTACAAATAACTTAACTCAAACTGATTTCTTAATTCCACCTTTATCCATTTGCCCCACACTCACCCAATTTCACATTCAAATTGCAGGAATAAAAGATTAAGGTCGCGGAAAATTTGTCGTATTGTGTTGCGCAATTTGATACGCAAAGAAAGCAATTTACTTCTGTCAGAAATCGGGATGCCAATTACAGATTTGACGATCAGCTTTTTGACCTGTATTTTATGTGGAAATGTTTTATTCGGAATAAATCGTATGGGAGTGACAAATTATAAGCTTAACAGATTTCGTATGGATGACATTTAGTGAACTAAGTATATCTGGGATTTCATTCTTGACGTCAGTACTCAAAATAGGTTAAACATTAAAGCCCCATTTACAGTCATTGAATAAACGATCGCCATCTCAATCTTCAATCTGACTCCGAGATTTAACCAATCAAAATAAGTAATTCATAAGCATGTCAAAAAAATATTCTAATTAATTTTGAGATAGATCGAAAAAAGAGTTTGGGATCGTGTATTGAAATTGGCAGTTAGTCTTTTTAGAGGTATTCCTTCTTTTGCGTCTTTTCTTCATTCCTGGTCACACGCATACGTTTACGGTCGGCCACCAAGTCCTTTCATCGACCAAGGACCGTCTTCCTACCAACTATTTTGACAAGCATTCGCCAGAATTATGCCGTCCACTAACTGCATAAGCGATTCGAACGTTCCGCTACAGGAACTTACTAATGCATGACCTAGACATATCGTTTAGATCTAGATGTGACTTCTACCTTGATTGAGATGTTTAAGAACTTGACTGTATATGCTAATTAATCTAATGATTTCAAGAAATTATTCGTATCAATGTCAGTATCGAATGATTGTAATTTACTTTTAGTTCAAATTATTAAATGAATTGCACGAATAATTAATTGCCCAATGCATTTCATCGTTCATTACTTATTAATGAACTGTATGTCGAAACACGATAAAATTAAAAAAGAAATAACGGATTTCGATGAAATTTGGTATGGACACAAACAACTTTTTGTACCGGGAAAATATATAGCAGGACTTATACAGCAGAAATTTTTTTTCGCGCGGGCGAATCCGCGAGCAAAAAATAGCCCAAACATAAAAATTACATGCACTATTTAATTTGCTATCACTGTTAAAACAATAATAGTGAATACCATGAATGAATTCTTAAGTTCCCACGACGGTTAGTAATTATGAAATTTTAGGAAATTTAACCCTGACTAGTCATCAATTAAGCCAAGTCGACAATACACATGGTCAGTAACGAAGAAACACAATAAACTACTTTGTATTGTTAAAATTATTTTAGTTAACAAAATTTGTGCAATGACTTTTCCCGCCTTAATTTCATCTTTCATCACTGTGATTAAGCGGTAATAGAGATATATTCGCAGGTTAAAACCCAAAGGCTCAGATTCTTTTTTTTTATTTTTTATTATTATTTTTTTTTATTTATTTAGGATAACAAACGGTTACACATTATAATATATAAAAAAAATAAAAACGAATCTGTAAATGCGCAACCAGCACCGTTATCCACAGCATATACATTTTTTTTTTTAATTCATTTTTTGTAAAGTTATCTATCCTTTATGAATTATCGTTTGCTTTAACGGTGAAGGATAACATCGTGAGGAAACGCATATCAGAGAAAATTCCTTATAAGAATTTCGATGGTATATGAAATCTGCCAAATACACTAGGCCAGCGTGGTAGTAGAGGAGGCTTGAACCAAGCAGTGGGACAATATAACCATATAACTCTGTTATTAATTTAATTTTATAAACGGCGGTTTTTAATGCATGTTTTATCCCTTGCCGAACTAAAACTTATTAAAAAATATATTTATTAATTATTTCGTATTTTGATTGCCTGGTAACACAAACATGCTTGCTTTACGCAGATAGTGGGAACTCTTCCAATTCAATGTGGGATGTGATGACGTCATAGCGTACGTACGGAGGTGGAAGTGCATATCTACATCATGTGGGATATTGATATATAAATGTATAGTTGTATATAACCTACTATGGATTTACGACTCTAAAGCAATTAAAAGAAAGTTTGCAATTCAAATTTCGAGTTTTGCGATTTCGTGTATGAAGAGATAAAGGGTTTGTACTTTGTGGAAGTACTACGAATACTGGATGTATGGATGCGTACACGCACGAAGTTTAAGGACTTTGCTTCTACTAGTACTAAAAACCTTTATGTTGCTCAATTCGTTCATATATCAATTAATACAAAATGAACGTAGTTTGGCTTTAAAGACGTGTTAGCTGACCCAAAAGCTGTTATATTTCAATTAGGTAGTATCATTTTGTTATTGCTCCAAACCGTTTCAAAAATATGAATACGAAAGTAGGGTTAACATATAAATAAAAATTTATTCCATATTTAATATTAATATAAACATATACGATGTTTCAATTCTTTAAACAAAACTTTTCGAGAGTATATTACATATTCGCATATGCATCACCATAAGCGATTATAGTATATTGGTATCCGGATATAAACTTCAAGCAATTAATTAAAACTCAATGAAATGTCACATAAACCTTGATTATTTATGTAAAAATGCATTTTAGTAAAACATTTGTTATTGTTCCTTGTTTTAATGGTTTTTGGAATTAAATTTAAGTATATAATTGCGATGATAATGGAATTGAAGTATATTGTTAATTAGTACTACTTAATACTAATTAACATATAATGATACGAAGCGCCTATGCTTTAAACTTTATTGCAAGTAAAGGATGCGGATTTCAGAACAAATTATTATATATTAAAATAAGTCATTTTTTCCCGCTTCGCATAAAAACGCTGTAACATAATATAAGTTTGACTTTTGAAGATACTTCTGTAAACCAATAACAATAAAAAATTGCAATAGTCTCATCTCTTATTCCATGCATAGCTAGCGAAATGCGGCGTGAGACACTTCTGCCTAGCCCTCAAAAGCCAAACGCCATGGTTGCTAAGCCGGGGGATCGCCTGTACACCATTGGCCCCCCGGTGATAACCATGGCGTTCCCCAAAAAAAAACCCCTCAAAAGCCGTGATGTTATGTATGTAAAAATCCACGTAGATAAGGTTGACAAACCAGGTAGACAATAGTAAAAATCTATGTTTACATACACGTGTAAAATCGAGGATAAACATTTAATTCCATTAACGTTATCTTCATAATAATCATTATAAATTATTTTTTACGATTATATCAATTTATTATAGGAACAGGTTTGTTAAAATCGATTTGGAAAATGATTGCATATTCTGCATAAAATAACAGTATGAATTTAAAGCATTAACAAAAGTGATGTTTAACCAACAACGTGCCAGTTTTTAAAACAAATGAAAGTTAGTTTTCTAATTTTATCGCGGCTTTTTTTTCTGCCGACTTTTCGAAGATTTTGGAGTCTTTGGGGGACAGTCCGTCCTGTGACCATGAAGGCTGCAAACTCTTCAAAACATAGGAAGAAAAAAAACGCGATTAAATCTTAAAACGTGTTTTATTTTGATGTCAACATTCGCGTAAACGTAAAAAATCTTTGTGTATTTTTTTATTATCATTGTAGGTGCTTTGAATGCCATTTTAAGGTTTTGCATTCAATTCACAGGTTAATTTTTTAACCGACTTCAAAAAATGAGGTATTCTGAATTTGCTTACTAACTTTCGGGTTTACAATTAGTCCTCTATGTATTAAGATTCGAAAATAAGCTTGATGAAGCTAGTACTCAGTCTACCTATCACTCAAAGAGTAAAGTGAGTTTTTCTTACTTTACGTAAGCCGCCTAACCTAGTATCATTGCCGACATTACATAACTCTGTGAATAAAAAACATAAAAGCAAACAAAACAAAGATGGCCGACCGCGACACATTTGTACAAATATTTACGGAACATTAGTTGGTTATTCACCCACGGACAAAGCGTAGAACATAAGATAACATTAAAACAAGCAGCGAAGATTTGCATAATGACCCCACTGGACCATATGACCGCGTTTTTACCTGGTCACATTGATCTGTGTTTTGCATCCACCGCCGTAGAATCTTCGTTTTCGAAGTAATAATTGAGAATTGAAATAATATGTATTTGTGATTCGAATTTCGAATAGGGAAAGAAAAAATATTTCTGCTTTTATGGAAATTATAATTTTATAGATTAGAGTACATACATAATATTATATCGTACAATTTCTTTTATTAGGTATATCACAGGGGAAACTAAATGACCTTTGTGATGCAATATAGTCAAAGATTGTGAATTCCCGAGCCATAAAGAATCAAAATTACTCATTTATTCAGTCCATAATAATCAGGATGGCCGATCGTTGTTATTCAAGGCCTTATCAAAAGCGTGTACTGGAATTATTAGTCATGCGAATTATTGCTGTAAAAATTGCATAAACCACAAATTAGGAAGTCTGTGTTGGCTATATAGTTACTATCAATGTGTGATATTTTCATTTTGAATACGCTTACATATCATATGTGGTTATAATGTCCATTGTGCCGCGGTTACGTCATCAAGTATTAGGTAAGCGTAAAACATTATCACTATACAGTCCTGTGTCCGGTCTGTATGTTGCTAACTCACAGGACTTTTATGTCTCACTCTATATATCTAATATTAAAATGATATAAAACATACAATATAATATAAATATTAAAAGACGGATTAAAAAATTATAATAATAAATTTTGACTGACGATTAATTTACTGAGCACTTCATATACAAATGTATACAGGCGGACTTAAAGCCATAGGCTGTCTCTACCAGCCAACCTTGGGTGGTGCAAAGATAATCAGAGAGATAATTAATTTAATAAATAAATAATAAATCCTAAGTGACTTACATATGTTTAAAAATGTAGTTTGCAATAACACTAATGTAACTCTATTGTTGCCGACAGATAGCAGCTGTTGACGTCCGCAGAAGCCAGCCCTTCGGCAACTTTTACTCTCGCCCCGCTCCCCACACCCCCTCCAAGATTGCTGCCACCATGGGTCGGAAGAAAATACAAATATCCCGGATTACGGACGAACGGAATCGACAGGTTTGTATTAATTTTATAAGTAACTAGCTGGCCCGACAGACGTTGTCCCGTCTTAACTAGGAATTTGCAGCGCGCATTCTGTCAATCGCTGACAGTTATTTCAAACAATTGACAGTTATATAAAATTAAATTTTTTGTTAAGTTTTCTTAAATTTTCTAATTTCTCAATTTTTTGAATTTTTTCTTTGATAAGAACCTTCTCCTGACAATAACAAACACAACAAAAAAAAAGTGAATTCAGTCCAGCCGTTCACGCGTGATGCGATGACCATGGGAAATAGAGATTCATTTTTATATATATAGATAGATGCGCTTTTTAACCATTAATACATTTATTTAACGGAGTGATAACTAAAATATTTTTTGTATAAAATCTGATCTCTTATGTTCGCTCCGTATAAAATTTTTTATTGTCTTATTAGGCAAACGAGCCATCGTTCTGCCAGATGGTAAGCATCATCCATCGCCCATGGTCTAAGGCAGCTATACTCTAAGTGTGTTCCGCGGAACCCTAGGGTTCCGTGATACCTCTGTCGGGGTTCCGCAAGAATTTAGAAAAAAAAAAAATCAAAACACCTCTCTCAATAATAATTAGTAACTGTTACATTGTACTTTTATTATGCTGATTAATAAAAAATACACTTATAAAAACAATTGTTTTATTGTAGGGTTCCATCAAGTATTTTGCTTCCCAAAAGGGTTCCGTCATTTAAAAAGTTTGAGAACCACTGGTCTAAGGAATACCAGAGGCACAACCAAGCCGTTGCCTACCAAATAAATTATATACTTTAAAATCACGGGAAAGTCGAATTTAAATAAAATTAAATATTTCACAATACAGTGTTACTCATCACAAGGTAACTCTGTAGACTTACTAATTATTCAAGCGACAGATTTTCACTGTCGAAACTGGAACAATGGCACGCATCAAACTAAAAAACGTAAACGGATTCAAATATCCACAACTGATGCAATTTATTTTAACAATAACCATTAGCATACATTTATACAGAACAGGAAAGTTCAAAGGACTTTATCACTTTGTAACCTGCTTTGGTATAAATATGCAAAATAAATGTATCAATGCCATTGGCGTCTTTGTCCGACCCTAATATTTTTTTAAATCTTAAACATATTAAGCTGAACCGTTTAAAAAATAAACCTTTTTTATTAATGTATTTCTAATATATGTGACGTGATTTATCTCAGCTTTAGCTGTGTCTTTAGTAAGCGCAATTAGTTATTATCACTATATTAACATATTGTATTCTTTATAATTATTATTTGAACAAGCGTAAATTAAAATAAAAAATAATAATATAACAATAATGTAGTAAAATAAAATGAATGCTGATTAAAATCTAGTACATAATTACAGGAATATTATCTATGTTTCTTTGTATGTATAAAATAACTGGCCAGCTTTATAATGACGCCTAAACAATAAAATAAAAAATCAAGTCAACTGTGTTCCATTTTCAAAACATTTTATTACAATGTAACAAGCATTATATTCAAAAGTATTAAAATCATCCAAAGAGTATGACCTTATGACGATCTGACCCAACAGATGTGTTGTATCAACACTTCCACTGCAAAATGTTATCGCAGCGGGACAATGACCGCTGTCGCTTGTAATTTATTAATTATACGATCACATTGCACATTGGCGAGGCCAGTTTACGAAGAACACATAAAGTCCCACACACTGCACTCTTTTATACTTAAATCTTCTGTAATTGCAACCGACAGAGGTCTATTAACACTGGTCGTAGAGAGACAAATTAAAATTGCGAAGGTTAATTTTGAATTTTAAGTAATTCCACTTCCCTCAGTGGTTTTAATTATGCTGGTGTAATTGCTGTTGTTCTAAATGACCTGATCAAAACATTTTCCAACAAAGTATTACTAGTCATTTTCTTGAATCATTACAAAGTTTTCTAAGAATTGTCCTATTTAGTTTTAAGTGGAGAGATTTTTTTTATACGTATTTTTTGAAAATATTATATCCAGGAAATATAATTGTTATTACTATAGTTATTTAATCGAGAATTAAAATTTATAGATATGATCAGTATTTTGCTATGTCTGCAACAAAACTAAAAATGCTTTAATAAGGTTATTAGCACTTTAAGCATGCAAAATATTTTATTTCATAAAAATATAGACTTTTTATTTAATTTTAAAAAATCATTTTTTTTATCTGTTCTACAAAAGGGTGAAATGGTAGTCGTCATTATCGTGAAGTCACTGTAGTGTAGTTAACATATTGCCTACAATGCATTCTTTTGATTTTAGTAGCGATTTTTCTAATAATTATTTATTAACTTGTAAATTGTTTTTTTTTTCATAAATATTATAAAAAGGAAGACGGTTTTGTGAAAGCGAAAAGCACAAATTTATATCACAGATTTTGTTGATATTTCACAAAACACTTGACAATTATTGTTTCATATCGAGTGACGTCACAAATCGAAGTAGCATGAGGACTATCGTTTTAGCTCGAAAATTTAAAATATAAATTGATTTTTATGTAATTTATCAGTTTCACACTATAAACATAAAATTTCTGGAGACTTAATAACTAACGTTCAAAATAAGACACATATAAAAATACCCTATTTCATAAGATCATTTAGTATTTAGCTTAGTAAGACAAATGTTAACTTCGAAACTTGAAAATTGCAACCAGTTATAAACATAGCAACATTAAATTAATTCAGATATGCAAATTTATTTACTAAAACCATATAACAAACTTTAATATTATACTGTTACACAGCTATAGATTATAGAAAATATTTAAAACTAAAGTATTTGAATTTGGAATTAATAAAAATATTTAAATTAGGAACACCACAAAAAGCTTTCAAACTGTGTATAAAAACAAAAATTTCATCTTTGTTTCAAAAACTGCTAGAGGAAAAAGCATTCCACTTTTAACCACAAATCATACTCGGAATATGTTCAATTGTTTCAAATAACGATTTTATAAACAGAGTGACGCATGATGCAAATAAATTCCAGTTATTACAAGCATTGGTATCCGCCCGTGACCCAATAATGTTTCAAAGCATCGGTTATGCGTTTTACCTGATGAAATATGACAATCAGTTGAAATGAAATGGAATGTTTCTGGCTTTGTATAGATTGTTATCATAGATATGAATTAATCTATTGAAATTATTTTCAAATATAGCGACCTAAAGAATCACCTTAAAATCATCTTAAATAATTTTACACTTTCATTTATTCATGGCAATGAATTAAGGAATTATTTTGCGACGGCAGTTATTAAACAAATATTTTGAATTACAAAATATACCTGCGTTAAATTCCATTAATTTTCCAACAATTTTTTCCTCATGACATCACAGCGGTGAACTAAATAAAAAAACTTTTAGAACGAACATACGGTCGAATGGATGGATACCAGCGTCATTTTTATTTGTTTACATAAATAAAATTGGAACATTTTATCTTACAAAACCCACCACATGTAACTATAATAAATAGAACTTATTTCTCGAATAAGATCTAAGCATTCACATCTTTCTCTCTCTTAGTGTCTCTCACAGGATCAATTTCTTAAAGAATTTCTATATCTTTCCTTTGGTAAACAACCTTATGTTGTCTCATAATTATATTTTTTATTAATATTGTAAAAGTAATTACCTTTTAACATTCCAGGTGACCTTCAACAAACGCAAATTCGGCGTTATGAAAAAAGCCTACGAATTGAGCGTGCTCTGCGACTGCGAGATCGCCTTGATAATCTTCAGCTCTAACAACAAACTGTACCAGTATGCCAGCACGGACATGGACAAGGTAAATGTTTCGGTCAATGTCTTTTACGTATTTACTACTCTATACTCTATCTTAGATGGATTAGCGTTTATTTCTCTGTAAGCAACTAAATGTCTTTTTAATTCTGCTTCTTCTCTTCTGTTACTGGCAATTACGTAATATTGCTCCTTGTGTATCGAAATGTAAGTGCAATAATCGTTCCGGTATAATCATGTCCTTGAGATGTAAATGCGAAAAATTAAAATTTTTAATCAAATCCACTTATGAAATATTGTTAATCAAGATTTTCAAACACGTAATATGCAATTATTATGCTAAACTGAAATCCTCGGCATTTTACTCGAGTTTTATTACAGAACGCCCCTCGTATTTAGCTTTAGTTTTTTAATGATCGCAACCGCAATAACATAGTCGTTCATTTGCATATTTTTTATCGCTCGTACGCGGCTAACATTGACTGAATCGCTCGTAAACGCTCCAACACTCTGCCAATTGACCTGCCTCTGTTTGCAGTTTGACGTGATCTTAGAATTTAAGGACACATTTAGTCTACAGATTATCTTCATCGGCATTTTTTTAATTCAAATTTAGTTTTGCATTGATTTATTTAAACTTAGTACTTGTAATGTTCTTCTATAGTTAGAATTTATTCCAAAGTCAATGATACCTTTAAGAAAAATAAACTTGTAATGTCGCCGAGCCACAATAAAATGTACACAATTATTCCCTTTATATTACAATGGAGTAGTTCGATAGAAACATTCGATGTACGTAGCATCATATTCGTGTGCTGCATTTAAAGCAACATCAACTGCTTTTGTGCATGTGGAAACATTATTGGCATGCGTAATTATAACAATTCTTGTGCGTTTGCGTACATTGTTTTATCTGTATTCATTGGATACGTTTCCTTTTTGAATGTTTTTTTTATTATTGGCGCAAATTAATTGGCGACCCTTCCGTTGCTGCGGTGATTATCAGACAGTAAAATGTATTTAGATTTTTATGCGCAAACCAAATGGTTTTAGTTCTGGGATGTTTAAGTATTAAAATCTAATCTCTAACATATAATTATGGTAGGTTAATTACGTAATAAATAATCTTTATTTCCGACATTACGAGTTGTATTTAGCCCTTAATGCTCGCCACACTGGTGCCGGTTCGCAAAATGACGTCATTGTGGTGAAGTTTACATTCATTAACCACGCCTAGTGCCGATGCAAATACTTTGCAAATTTATACAAGACGATTGCTTACCGGAAGTGATACGTGATCACCGACAGCGCAATTAGTCCTTAACAAATCTATTTGAAAGTTGTTCCACGATATGTTAAAGGCCTTTCTTACATTTCACAGCAAAAGATAGCAATCCGACGTAGGAACAGACTGTTAGAGGAATATTGGAATAATGTTAATACAATTATGTTGAAAGCCATAAAGAAAACGTTTAATAACGTAGCATATTGCGAGGACAAGCACAAAGATTAATCATAATTAATGTTCTTTCGTAGGTAATGACACCGTTAATAGCGCATTGAATGGTATTGTAAAGAGACATCTCGTTCCAGGTTCTACTAAAGTACACAGAATACAACGAGCCACACGAATCGCTGACCAATCGCAACATCATCGAGGTACATAAAGTACGGCGTCATCTGTGTGCCCGTGATCGCAATGCAATGTTCATGCAATGTTGACTTATCCCATTAACAGTGTGCTTTGTACTCACATACCTAATGCATACTTTGATGTTACTAAAATGATTCCCAACGATCCGAAGGACGTGTAGATCGACTAGAATCACTGCCTAAACATTAGCTGAAACACGAGCAATAGAGAAGCATGTTTCCTGTTATAAAAAGGATGAAGTACAAAACACCAGGCACCCGTTTATACTAACAGTTTATTGCTAGACACCTCAAATATTTATGTTATTTTTTCCTTGTACAGCATGGGCTTTGTAAATATTTTTGTGTTTATTTGAATTAACCGCGTCTACCTCACTGGAGATTGATACAACGGGTGAAGTCAGTTGCATCATTGCGTTCGACACAACACACAAATGTACGCTAAAAGAATTCACTTTACAATTTTAGTCACTATAGTATTACGATGGCACTTTTTATTTTACCCTCCACTACATACTGATGATGGTAGTTAATTGATTTTTTGCGACATAAGATCGTTAAATGAAGTTGTGTTCTATTGTCACGCGCATTTATTGATGTAATCCGATATAATACTTACCTTGCAATTAAAGCTTCGTACTAGACAGGAATAAATACGCGTGACAGTCTCCAAAGTATTTGATTGATTAAATTACCAATAACCTATTAATAGATGTTAATTAGTGGTGTGTAAAGAGGGTGTATTAATGAAAATTAATAATGCATGTGAAGTAATGCCGTAGGGCTGTCACAACTTTGGCTCGTCAAGCCACCTGAGCTGTTTTCGCTGACACTTCCAGGCACTAACGAAGAAAGAGCATAAGAACGGAGTGATGTCGCCGGACAGCCCTGAAGCAGAGCCAGAATACAACTTGACCCCACGGACCGAAGCCAAATACTCGAAGATTGATGAAGAATTTCAAATGATGATGCAAAGGAACCAGTTGAACGGAAGCCGCGTGGGCGTCAGCGTAACGGGCAGCAATTACAACCTGCCCGTGAGCGTGCCCGTCGGCAACTACGACCAGTCGCTACTCCAAGCTAGTCCACAGATGCACCCCTCGATCAGTCCACGGCCATCCTCTTCAGAAACCGATTCAGGTGTGTATGAGATCAAATCTTATTTACATTTGTGAATTAAACCCAATTTAAACTGAATTAAAATTGAATTTCTTAAAATCGATAATCCGAAAAAGAAATTAATGAAATTATCTTTGTTCAGTATATCCAAGCGGCGGAATGTTGGAGATGTCGAACGGGTACGGCGGGGCGGGCTCGCCGCTGGGCGCGGGGTGCACACCGTCCCCCTCGCCGGGGCCCGCGCCCTCCCCGCACCGGCACCACAGTGCGCACGCGCACAAAGCGCACTCGCACGCACCGCCGCCACACCACTCGCCCCGCCACAACAACCTACGCGTCGTCATACCCGGATCAATGCCACCGCCACAGGATGACATCTCATATACTGGAGAGGTGACTAACTTTATTTTTCATGACAGTTATTTTAAGATCGGTATTAGCACAAAGAAACGAAAGAGGTTTTTCGGTTACCGAAAATCAAGCCTTATGTTTGTTGGTTTTACAAAGAAATCCTATTAAAATGCATTAAAAAAATGCTTAAAAGCCAGAAAAAACCAGTAGTAACTTTTATTATCCGATATCGTTTTCAATATTATTATAAACTCTCAAGATTTAGGTAGAGGGCAAATTAAATGTAAAAACACAAGTAATCGATTATCCATTACCTATCTATTGGATTTGGTGGAGTAATAAATAAATTCTAATAAACGTAGTACAAACAAGAAATTCACAGTTTATTTAAATTTAATATTTTCCAATTCTGAAAAAGTAGAGCTTGATAACGTCTTCCAAATATTATTCTTTAATAAATATAGGTTTTGTTAAGTTGTAGTGTGTGACTGACGTGGTTTTACAATATGCTAACTGAAAACTTACATAAAATTTACATACTATGCAGCTGCATGACCTTCACAACACATGAATATATATAAACATATAATTTTAAAAGACCTACTTTCAGATACAATAGAATTAAAAACAAAAAACTACGTGAAGCTGTATAAATTTCATACTATATTTGCAATGGCTGTTTTGTGTTTATTGATTTTTGATTAAACTGAACCCATCTTGGTGAAAGTGATAGCTTGTATTTGGAAAAATTGCATTCAGTTTTCTGAGTTCAGATCTTAAATTTTTAATTCTCTCATATATTTAATTCCAAAATAATATAATTCCAGACACCGCTCAGCTACTCAGGACTCGGCAATTTCGGACCACAGGACTTCAGCATGACATCTGACATGGGCATCGGACTCACGTGGGGCGCACACCAGCTCCAGACGTTACAGCACAACAGGTACATGTCTGTGCCCAATTTAATATTTTTATTTACCAATACCGAGTGCTAATTTAATTATATGATTAAAATTAAAATGTAATTTTTTATTCGAGATTTAAAATTAGCCCGTTTTGGACAAATTAATGTATAAAAAAAATATTTTATTCCAAAATGGTTAATCCTTTTATATTATAAAACAAATTCCCTCGCCGCGTCGTGTGTGAACGCATCACATTCAAACGTCCGATGTGTTTTGATGAAATTTGGTATAGGGATAAATTTGAGACCCTTTAAAGGACAGAGAAAGCAATACTTTTACCCCGAAAACTCTTTCACAAGAGCAATCTCACGCAAAAACTAATTTATTATTATTTAAATTGGCCTAATAATGTGTCCAAATCATAAAACATATTTTATTCCAAAATGGTAATTTAATTCAGTTATAAAAGTCTTTTGGTACGTTGTACTCTAAATCAGCGTATTATTTATGTACATAAGATTAAAAAAAATGTATATATTATTCCAAAATGATAATTTAACAACTATTAAGAAATTCGGTAAACTCATGCATATTTATATATTATGTTGTAATAATTATGCTTTTATATTGTACATATCCATTTTTTTTTTGTTTATATGTAAATAAAAAAATATTGCTGTAAGACTCAAAAATCACAAATAATTATTTTATATATTTTTCAAACACATTTCTTATTATATTTTCGGTTAAGTTAGCACCCGGTATTTTTTAGGTTAGTTGACATCTCATCCCATCATATAAGTCATGTTGTTTTATGCCCAGTTTAACCGAGACTCTATACTTGGTGTCATCTACCTCACGATAGTGGCTTAAAGATATCCAGTAGAGAATATCGAAGAATCATATATTTAAAGTTTTTTTTTTACTTGTTACCATAAAAATAAATTGGATTTTAATTATGTATTCGATTTAATTTTTTTGTGTCCAATAATTTTCGGGTAAATTATCTTTATTTGAAAATATAATAATAGAAATTATATCGCTATATCTTTTCCTTGCAGTAGTTTTATCACAAGAAATCTTTAATAGACACTATCCAATAAAAATTTCTTGGAAACTTATTAACGTTAACAAAAGCAGAAATATTTTTTTAAACGCTTAAAATTAATTTAAAAATTTAGACATAGAATATGAAAATTCTTAAATATAATATAATAACGTATAAAAAATATTTTAATTATCGTTTTTACATACAAGCGAGACTATCATTCGATATAAAAAATATAGCTCCGCCGCGACAGTTTTCACTGCCGTGACCAGGATTCGAACCTGGGTTACTACGGCCACAACGTAGGGTCCTAACCACTAGACGATCACGGCTATCGGAGCTGGTGGTAGAACTGCCAAAATAACCAATCAGTTCGTTACGTAGAGTCACGGTTGGCTGATTATACGTGAAATGTCTCTACAAAGTATGAAAGTAGAATTATTTTATTATAAAGTGTAATTAGACATATCCGTGCATTGTCCGAGTGGTGACAATACAGTGTTAAGAACAAATACATATAGCTGTTATTTTGTATCAACTTGATAACACATGTCCATTACAGTAGCTTACATTGTTTTCCAGAGCTGTTTTATCTGTTTTGATATTGGCCTGGCTCTTATTAACTGGAAGATCTAACCTCATATAGATCTAAAAAAAAGAAGAATCCGATTTTAAACTCAAAATTCGCGACAGATACCCTTTATAGAATATAACCCGTGCAACCTAACTGTAAAACTAGCCGTTTATTAAAAAAGTTAATTTAGTGAATTTATTTTTAAGAAATTTTGTTTTTTTTTTTAATTTTATTGAACGACAAGATGAGCATGCCGCTCGCCTGTATTTAAGTAACATCTACAGTGAGAGAGGTTTCACTTTTGCATAAGGCAATCCGGCGAAGTCCAAGTTATAGTTTTAAAAGGAAATCTAAATTGCTGTAATAAATATAAATAATTTATTAGGAATAAAAATGTAAATATATTTATTTGCCCGGTAGTAATTAAAACACTATATTTTACAACATCGCTTCCTGAACTCGCATTCAACAAAAAATTATCGTTTTTAATAGAATTACAAGCACTAAATCTATAAAATTTTATAAATAACTATAATTAAGATTTGTTGCATAAAGAGATTGCAAGCTCAAAATAGAAAAAAAAAGCTGTCGCAATTAATATAATTTTATTTTTAAATTTTAAATATCGACTACTAATTAACATAAAAAAAAATTCTAGCGCTAACAAGAAAGTAATTAATTATTTAAAAATCGAATACAATTGTTCAGAACGTTTTCTGAATTATCAGAAAATCAATTTCCCGCCTTTTAGGTGTTGAAAAATTCTTAGTTATTCGTAACAAAGTTGTGCCTAGCACGACCAGGGTACAGTGTTCCGCACGAACTACAACCAATTGTGTTGGCATTTAATCAATTGTAACGCAAATAAAAACCTGCTTAGTTCAGTTTTTGCGCTGTTAATTAAATCAGAATGTGCTGTTTGTACATTTTTTATTAGAATATGAAAACCATAGCTTGATAGATCTAAATTGGAAAATAGCTTCAATATTACGACAAAAACATAGAGTCATACAAACATAAAGATTAAATTAGCTATTTTTTATACAAAAAATATAGAGTCTTTTGATTAAGTTTGCTATTTTTTATAATCAGTATAATAAAATAACGTGTTTATCTTAGATTGTTGATTGAAATTGTCAAAATCTTCATAATAAAGGAACTATCGCCAATTCATAAATTAATTTACTACCTTATCTCAACTGTACTGCATTAGAATACAATTATAATTTTTAGATACGTGTAGCCACTTCGCCGACTACGTAAAATTGTTACCATAACAGAGAGAAAAATTACTAAAAAAATTTAAGAGTTTTTATTGTAAGAAAAAACGATGGAAATAAATTGATATTTTTTCAAGATTATAATCTTTTTAATCAATGAATCTATAGAATTACTACGTCACGCTTGGATGGAGTATTTTTTTAGTACGTATGTTTCGAAGGTCAATAGACAGACGAAAAAACACCCAAACAAATTGTAACAAAGTTCCTATTACAGATAAAATACTCAATTTATTTTACTAATCAGAATTGTGCTAGTGCTATTCTTTTTTTTTTCACCATTTGGTTCATGAATGAATACTTCAACATACTATTTTATATTGATCGATTACATGTACTTTGTGGCAGTTACTGTTAATAATAAATTCACGGTTGACTTGCCGGGCATATCGTGATGATTCGGCCTTGAAGAGCCATTTTCCGGTATTTGGTCAAGGTTATATGTTCAAGTAAAAAAAAAGGACTTAGGTAAATTAAAAGTAAACTTTAACGAAATAAATAAATATATTAGGAATTTACATAAGCGTCTCATGTTTATTTTAGCTGATTTTTTTACATCTACATCTTAAAAATAAACAGTATTATTAAATTAAATTTCTTATAATATTAATCAATATTTCCCTAGGATTATAAGAGTAGTCTAACAAAATATTAAGCAAAACAGCGCCATCTATTTATCGTGGTTGGAAACTTTTATATCAAGAGCAACAGTTTAAAGTGAAAGTTTCAACTTCAAACTCATTTGAAAGCTACCGGTTAATTTATCTTAACAGTCACCAGCTCCGATAGCCGTGATCGTCTAGTGGTTAGGACCCTACGTTGTGGCCGTAGTAACCCAGGTTCGAATCCTGGTCACGGCAGTGAAAACTGTCGCGGCGGAGCTATATTTTTTTTATATTTGTTAGATCTCTGCGGCCGCTGAATCTCTATTAATGAAATATAGCAATATTTACTCTCATAGTTGTAACTAAAATAAATCATGAAGCCCTACATTTTTCTATCTAGTAGCTCTTTAGCGTGCTCATTTTTCATAATTCATTCATTGACTATGAACCATTTTCCTCATAACTAATCTGATCCTCGCTCTGCAGTAACAGTCTACCAGTGCTGGGCGGGGGCGGAGGGACACCGCCACCCGCAGCGTCGCCTAGCAACGTGAAGATCAAAGCGGAGCCGGTGTCACCGCCGCGCGCCGCCGAACTGTTACACCGCGCGCCGCCGCCTGCGCCCGCGCCGCAGCCCGCTCATCAGCTCTCTGCAGTAATTGATGGTGAGCACTATACTTTATCTTTATATTTATAACTAGGCCAGGAATAAAAATCCCGCTGTGAGTACTTTGATTATTCGTTTTAAAATTACGTTCTCAGTATAAGAAATTAGCTTCACATTTTAACACATGGCGAGGTTTTTAATTTTCCTGGTCGATAAGATTTAATATGTGTGAGTTTAACCATCTGACATTAAGCCAATTTAAGCGGCCTTTCGTAATACGATGATGACCTAACATGAATACTAGCCCCGTAAATACGTTGTCGATCTTTAAAAAAAAAGTAAAGTTGATTTAATAATTTGAATATTCACTTTTTCTTTTATTTGAATTTTTGTCTAACCGCCATTTTTAATAAACGATCCCAATCGGTTTTTCGATCCGTCTCAAAAATTAATCAATCAGAACAAAGTTTTTTAATTAATGAGTTATTGTGATTGGTTTCTTGAAATCAGATTTAAAATTAATATTGAGATCGTTTATTCAAAACTGTACATTTCTCATTCGTATTTTAACTAACATTATAGTAATTCAAAGCTTTCATCAACTATCATAAGAATAACGCAAAATAATCGCACATCTAATTATAATATAACTTACCTCCATCCAAATAACAAACCTGGACTCCATTAACTGGTGGATTACAGGTAACCTGTACATTGCAGGTTCGGTATCGTCGAGTAACATGGGCTCGCCGGGCGGGCCGGGCGGGCAGGACATGCGCCACAGCGTGCCGCTCGACTACGAGCAGCCGCACACGAAGCGGCCGCGCATCGAGGGCTGGACCACATAGCTAGCCCACGAGGCCTTCGGTGCGTACCCGAGGCCGCTGCACCCGCACTGCTAAGCACCGCGCCCGACCGGACCCGCCACGGACCCGTCACGGACCCGCCCAGTGCCACCGACCAAGATCCCAAGTCTGAATGGTGCATCTGAATTCACGGTGCTTTATACATGGCACGGTCAGTGCTTTCGTACAAACGAGAGTAGGACCCTACAGGGCCGCGAGATCTCTGAGATCGACACGTTATATGTTCAAGTTTACACAACCCTTTAATGATACGTAATTATTATAATGCACACGTGAGTACACTAATAAGGTTAAATGTTAAAATTAAGTACAGTTAGTCGCAGTCCTTCAGAACAAGTTTGAATTGTAAGTATAGGTAAACTTCTATTCCCCTGTACATAGTCTACATTAAATGTGCGATCCGTGCCATTGTCTGTTTAGCTTAAAAATTAGTCAATTTAAAATTAGTGAGTATCGTTAGAAGAATTTGCACTACTCGTATGAAGTGTAGACAGTGCGCGATCGAGGCGGTCGGTTGTCCGGTTGGCCGGTTGATTGTCCGGTCGGACGGTGGGAGTCGGTCGGTCGGACGGACGGATGGCCGGACGGACGTTGTTGTGTAGTGCGTGCCACAGGACCGTCGCAACGTGTGAAGTGCGTTAAGACTTAAACAAACGACTGTTGACTTTTGTGTTAGTGTTTTAAAAGTTTTTTGTGCCATTTTAATAATATTATAATAGTGTGACATCCGAACTTGAATCTTTGTAAATTAGTAAACGTAGTGTCATCACAGAAGATAATAAATTATGTATTGTAAAATCTACATTATCTATTGACATATTTATACATGAGAATCATAATGATATTTACATAATATGTATACACGTCCCGTTAGGAACGAATGTTATTTAAATAAGTAGGTAATGTTAGCTAGAGATGAGTATATAATGGTACCACACGAAGCTTTAAAATTTCTTATGATAACACTTGCACTCTAAGCAGATTTGTAAGTATAACAGTTTGATCTTCACGGCCGCGAAGGCCCAGACAACGTTAATCATCTCTGTAGAAATCACTTTGTTTTTAAATGCCACTTTTGTACAAAACAATGATAACCCTCCATCCAAAGGACGCAACGAGGAGCCATTGCACTGGCTGTCCTATTTTCGTACTGGACCGCGTTACCGCCGGTCGTTTTTGATATAATCTCCAAATAGTTTGGATACATTATTATAGTTTGGTCGTCTCACGTTCACAGACCAAATATCAAGTCAATTTTGAATACCTATCATATACATATATCGTGAGTAATATTGTTAAGTGTTTTAGATTTAGTTAGTGGCTGCATTGGTTTAATGAGGACTAACAAATTTGTTGATTCCATTTTTTATTTTGTTAGTGTGATCTGAAGTACACGTATCGATTTTGTTTCTACTTAATCATTAGAATATGCGGCTTTAATCGCACAGATTATATATAAAAGAATCAAATATCATATTTTGGTATAGCACTATATTAATAAATCACTGTCCACCGTATTTTTAGATGATAGTTGTCAGAACAAATAGAGAAGATATTTAACATATTCTATACGCAAACAGATGTACTCGTATGTGTAAACTAGTATCGTCACCTTGCTTTCTTGAATGTTGCCGATCCTGACTGTACATAGCCTTGGTGTCGTAAAATCAACCCCGGGGCCCAGAGGGCACATATTTTATAGTGGTAACATATAATTATTATCGATGTTGTTTAATATGTGTATTGTTAGTGAAACTCATGTTTGCTAAGAGTTTTGTACGCCATGTTCGATGTTACTGTTTAGCCTTAAGGGTCTGTTCGTCTTAGAGCATTGTGACGTCAGACGTTCGCACAATGCCACTGTTGTTGGTGCGGGTTGATTTTCCGACATAGCACTGTCCCTCATATCGTCTCACTGTAGATGCCTTACTCACAGTGCCTAAATATACCATATTGTTCCAAATTTGTATGATACGATAGCATTTTTGCTTTAATATTTTTCACATCCTGGTAATTTTTAAGTCTTTTGATGATGTTGAGTCTTTACGATCGTAGTTTAACACTAAATGTTTATTCGATGTGTAGTTATCCGTATACTGTGCTGCGGTCGATTGTAATAACTGTCGCTATACCGTTTTGTGAAACAGTGAAACTGTTTGTAAACGATGTGATTGAAATGTATAAATTATTGTTAAGAGAAACTGCATCGTAGGATATAAAACGTCGTTTTGACCCTTCAAATCACAGTAACAAAATGTTGAAATTGTTTGTTAAATTTGTACAGGGAATAATCCAGTTTCGATGTTCGTAAGTCTGAACGCGTAAGGGAAAAATGTATTTTCGCATTGTAAAATAAATATAAGTACACGATTAATTTTAAAACGAATTAATATTTTACTACTGGAGCATAATAAATGTTGTCCTGTTATTAAGGAACTGTAACATGTAATTACACTTAATGTTAGAGTATATTGTTGATGTGATACAAATTCCTACACTGCACTGTTACACTATTGGGCCCAATTTTCGTCTGCATAAATTTATTGCATCAAGCTTAGTTTTAAATTTTTTCACATCGATAAAATGTTATCGATAAACCTGTTATTTATCGATGTGAACATCGATCTTGCAGATACGTTTGCCAGTTTATAAAACTCAAACCTGGGCCCTGTTTTAAGATTTTAGAAGCGTTACCCGAATGTTGTCTGTCATTCGTTCCTAATAGTTCCTTCAATTGAGTCGATGTGCTTTGTATTAAAAATTGCTCAATCGTGTTTGTTTGGCGATAAACCGATGTCACTTTTCTTGTTGACTTACGGCCAATCAACAAACGATTCTACCAACTTCGACAGCGAAAATGGACCATTCAGAATGAAGTTTGTTTCACATGCTTTTAATGACTTGTTTTGATTGGTTCATTCTTATTGATGCGAAGTTGGCAAATTCGTTTGTTGAAACCAGCCGTTATTTGAAATGTTGCAAACTTTTGTACAGATTGTCATTGTGTTTAGTTGTGTGGTGTAAGTTTCATTCGAGACATGGTCCTTAGGCGTTAGTAAACCTATATCGAACAATTAGATGTACGTTATCTTGTCTCTGATATTTAATTTAATTTGATGGTACTTACATCACAAGGCCGCCAATCTTACCTACATACCTATCACGTAACAGAAGCACTAATTAATCGAATAATATATACTGGAAGTACACCGATGAGTCCAAAATCGTAGGTTTACTTAGATTGATTTGCACGGATATGTTTATTGGAATTAAATTAAGTGGAAAACACATTCAGAAACTCGATTATATGCAAAATAAAATGATAAATAATTTTATCGTTTGCACAGATTTTAATTATAATCTACATACATTGTATAAAATAAACAGTTAAGCTGGTATTGGGAGCATTATTTCCGAGGTTGTGAGCTTTGCTATCGGGAATGATTTCAATGTTTAATTAATTAAATATACATATATAAATATAATTAATTCATTTTGAACGCACAACCGTGTTGTGTGTGTTTATGTAAAAAGTGTTTGCTTGGTTTTGTTTTGTAGATGTACCTACTTTCGTGTACGCGTTTACCCTCTTTAACCTGCTGTGTGACAATAGCAAAGCCATTTTAATTATAATCTAGTTGGTTGCATTTAAATGAAACTTAGTCATAAGTACGAAATAGTTCAGTGAATGATACGTCACAGTAGATGTCGCTACTTGCTATACTTACGTGTTATGTTTCTCGTATAGTTTTGCTATTGCACCACAGTCGCGAACAACCCACATAGAGTATAGGTATATAATACATATCCTTATTGAATACTCAAATCGATTTCACATTTAATTTCTCGTAACAACAGTTGTGCAATACATATTATTACAAAATGCTTAGGTAGGTATTTAGGTATATTTTCGTTTGAATTTACAAAGAATGCAAAATCTGTTGTGTATTTTATCGATATTTTTACTGATAATGCGAGAGATGATGTCGATGTATCGATGGAGTCTCTCGGGAATTTAAGTCATAATGTATAATTATTTTTTAAGATAAGGCCGGGCCAAATATTGCATTAATGTAGGTCGTACGGCGCCTGTATTTCTGTGTTGCGGCAGGATTCACCTGCCCTTTGTATGTATAAATTAATTGTATGATGAATGAACATCTCAGTGGCTGAATGAAATATCAATGTTTATCAACAGTGTTAGAAAAATTGTTATAAATTATTTTGATGACTGTTCGAAGGATAATAAAGAGTTGGATGTCAATTTCATGTTTTATTTTCTATACACAATTTTTATTCAAACATTTTATATTAATAACAACAAACATACTATCATATTAATATTTACTATTAATGTGGTCCCCAAAAGCTCCGTGAGACGCTGTCCCCAACCTATTATCTATATCAACATCATCTACCGGAATACCACGCCTTTGCGAATCCTTTTCAAATATCTCCTTCACTTCCCGATCCAGATCAAAAGAACTAGATCTTCTCGAACCCCATTGCTCAGTGTCCATATTATCATGAACTATAATGCTATCTTCAATAACGTTTATTATTTCACCTTCTAATGTGTCTCTGGAACTAGCACTTGTAGATTTTGTTCCGAAATGTAAAACACTGTCTGTTCCATCACATACTGCATTTATTTCGGCTTTATCGGGATCAGGTGACACTAGTTCTCTGGAATCAGCACTATTAGTGCCCCGATCCTTCTTTCTGAATCGACATTTTCTGGAGAATCCACCCATCCATTCAGAGATCAGTGCTGAGGCGGCTATTAGAAAACCAGCTGCTAGTAGTAAAAACATGCCTTGAGTGTCTTCCAGAGTTAATCCCTTTTCTTCCACTGATACTATTTTCAACGATCCCGAGCTTGCCTGAAAATGATTCATAAAGAGTTTTGTAAACTACTACAATAACAAATTTGCTTATCACATGAATATTGATCTTCATTTTAAAAGTGTACATTAAGCCAATTTGTGATAACTATTCAAACAATTTTGGATCTTTTAGAAGTTGATAAAATCCGTCTAACACCTACAGCCAATAATTTTCCAGTACTACTTCTCTGCATGTCCCAGCGCACTTCGTCGACTATTTTGTCAATAATTCCTGACTGAAACATTGCCCGTATATCGTGACTCAATTTTGCCGTATATAAAGAGTTATTGGGGAAACCCATAGTCACACCAAAAGGAACGAAACATTCGTTTGAGATGTGTAGCTGGGCACGTTTGGATCTAAAAAGATAATAGTTATTATATACTTATAATAAATGTTATTTTATACGATATATTTATTTTTATAAGTGCATACAGAACATAAGTAGAAGATCTAGAAGCTAAGAAAAACGTAAAAAATCTCACGTAGTTTTTGAAAAATTTGCTTGAACAATGTATTCCAGTTCGGCCTGAGACCCCAAAAATGCGTAAGGAAAAAAGAAAGCCTTTGTTGTATTCCGTATACCAGAAGCCACATCTGGCACAAGCTCCAATTTTTTCATTAATTTATTAGTATTTGGATCTGATGAATTAAAAAACCATCGCTCCCAACCTCCACGATCTGTTGGAATGCATTATATTTCAAAATATATTTCAGTACATAAATCATTTAAAAAAGGATTTTGCTTCATAATCAATAGGACATGAGTGTTACATTACGTTTTCTATTATAAGGTATCTACACTTATATTATAAAAAGAGATCAATTAATTATATATTTGAAACTGTTTTGTCATCAAGTGACGTAGAATATCGTAGTTCATTTCAGTGAGGAAATTTCTTCGTAATTCTATATTGCTTGCTAGAAAGCGCAATAATGTCGAAAAAGTTCTCTGTATTTTGTGTCAAGTGCTAAACATGATGTTGACTCGACAATAAGGAAATAAGCATGGCATACTGATGAAATCACAGTTTATTCAAACCACTGTCATCTACTACGCAGTCCGCAACATCGTGATCGGAACTCCGGTTAATTTTTCACATTAATTTATTGTACAGAATGCCTTCTTAGTTTGGTAAAGTTTCATGCTCTTGGCAATATATTGTTTTATATAGCACTTATCATGTAATGTTGATGACTTAATAGTGATTCAGTATAAAATTTCAATTAAAGTTACTGTAGGTATAGTATTGATTATAGTGCTATAAGCTTACCTAGGGTCCCAATTCTGTAGAATCCAGCTAAAAGCTGATCGATAGTATCAACAGTCTCCGGAAAGACTGGCAGCGTCACGAACGCAATAATAGAACCGGTATAGCAACTCGTAATAATTATTGTGAAGATCCAGTACCAACCTTAACAATGTGGAAATTAAAACGCAGTAAATGTAATACAATTCATAATAAAATTAAGTTCGTAGATACAATTATCTGCTTCATAAGAGTTTAAAGAAGTGTGATTAGTTTAATTTATGACGGAAGATTCGATTCGAGACCATAGTTTGTGAGAGCTAAAAAATTTTGTTTACTTAAGAAAATTGAGAATGGTTTCTGGACAAGTAACATTCAATAACAAAAAACACTCGTACCTATTAATAACCGTGTTGTTATCTTAGTGGTCCTGCTCCAAGAATTCTTGCCGACAAACGTGAAGCAATTGGTAAAAGTGCCAAAAACATACCAGAACATGTTTTCGATTTCACCGCTATTATTTATTAAATGTCGTAATGTGTGTTTGTCAGAGAATGCTAGAGGGAACATTCCGAACATGTAAGTAAATGTTAAAGCCACCCACACGTGCCAATGGAATGGTCCGAGGATTGCCCGGTACCTAAAATTATCACAATGGATTATTAATATTAATTTTGAGTTGATTTTGAATTATATCTCAAAATTGGCAATCTTGGTGCGTGAAATTGCCTAATCTTTTTTTTTATAAAATTGTAGCCACTGACGCCTTTTTTTATATATATGTTCACAGTAAAGTGACCCCACTACATCTGATGGTAAGTGGAGTGGGGTCCAATAGAATATCGACTGACGAGAGAAGGTTACCCCTCGACACTCGACACAATTCTACCGGCCTGTTGGAACCGGATATACATGATCCCGGAATGCAACACACTTACATAGGCCACTATGACCTAAAGAACGACAAACAAGTAGCCAATTGGCTTATCGAAAAAAACTATGCTAAATTCATTTTTAATCTGTAAGATGACGGCGAAATAGGGACTTTTTAGTCTAACGAATTACATGAGAATTTTTAAGAATGTGAAATAAAAGTTCAACATTCATTTAACACTGGAAAAATGAACATAATTCTGGTAATTGTAAATGCCGACTACGTTTTACAAACGGTTATATTTACCGAGGCAAAGCAGTGGACTTAAGAGTAATAAAAACAGCACAGTCTTGAGAGTGTGCAAATGTTACGTCCATTTCTCGAGCCCTTTCAATAGTCATGTACATTCCCGCTACTCCGACGTCCGCGCGCCCCATAGCTATTTCTTTAGCTACTGCATCGCCTGGCCTAAAAAATATTAATGTCAGAGTTATTCTTCCAAATGCATATCTTTATTACCTACACGAAATAAAACTTGAGAAATGGCGGTGTTGTAGTCTTCTCAAAAACAAAATATTAATATTAATCAGTGCCAGTTTTTATGCACAAAAATGTTGATGCAAAATAACGCAACTTTAATCGTGGCCTTATTCTTCTTAATAACTAAAACCTATCGATTCCTTGACTTTAATATAATCTTACCCTAATTGCAAGTCTTGTGGTTCAACTATTTCTATGGAAAAGTTGTTTCTCTCTGCCAAAAGCTTTAGAAGTCTGATCTCAATGCCGTCCCACTTTACTCTAGGATTTCCACCATCGAGGTCTGTGATTACCCTGAATACAATTTTTTTTTTCATAATTATTTTCTTGGACTACTTATATAAATTAAATCTGTGCAAGGTACACAAACCGTATCAGTATAGAAGATTTTCATTCCTATGCGACTTAAATATTTCTGTAAATGAATAACGCATAGCTTTTCCCAATCTTAATAATAATCTTAATAATATAGCCGATCCATAATTTGATGTTTATTTTATTAACATTATTACAAATATTTTCTAGATATCAAATTAATATATACTTACTTTCTAAATACGAAAGGAGGTTGGTTAGCAGCTGCCACGACAAATCGATGGCCGGCGTATCCTTCCGTCATTTTAGGTGGGAATAAATCGACATTTCTAGAATATTTTCCATGGCTCCAAGAAGTAACTACTACTGGCTGACTGGCACCCAGTCCATCTGTATACAATTTATGTGTATACAAAATGTATGGGGCTTCCTTAAACATGCATAAAGCGAAATTAATTTGAATTAATTTGCCTTTTAAAACATATTTTGCTCTGTTCTGCATGTTATTTACCTTAACATTCTGACTCAAAAACTTGATAAATAATTGAAAGGGGGGATTATCGCTTTTAAACTTAGATTTTAAGTATTTTACTTACTATAGTAGTATCATCGTCTTCTTTAAAACTTTGTCCAATAACCAGTAAATTAACAAATCGCCTGGACAAAGGTCCTGATAAAAATTCTTGCACAGCCCATTGCGAAGATCTTGCTATGACTACAACTTTGCTGTCTGATTGCTTGCCTAAAATCTTTGCGCTTACTTTAACATCAGTAAGGAAAATTATGAAATGCACACATTCTCTAACTGGCACCAAGAGTTTTGGTTCTTGCAGTTGATTTTTGTCATTAATGTAACCATGCACAAAACTAACCGGAAAATCTTTGAGTAAATTTTGGAATAAATAACTCTCTTTCGATTTCACCTGACTGTCATACAGTAGAACTGGCGTACAGTCTTTCAAATAACTCAATGTTATGTTGTGGATTAGTTTTATTAGAGATGGAGTTTGGTCAAAGGCGCTGCTTTCATTAAGAAAGTGTTCGTTCCATAGTTCTTCTCTTGTTTTAGGATACCCATGAAACACTGGATCTACGGCTCTTTTTACTGTCACTTTTTCAGTAATATTTTCATTGTCCTTGTTAAAATTTCGCCATACTTTTTTTCTTTTATTACCCGCAGCATTTTTATAATCATCTAAATTGGTGATCAAGTTATTTTTTGAAGTTTGAGAGATGGTCTTTGATATTTTATACCCTAAGGATGCTTTAGATGGATAATATTCTATCTCTTGATTAAAAACTATTTGAAAAAATACTAATATACAGACTAGTGCACACTTCATCTTCAAAAGCGAGTTAAAAAGGAATTCATGCTGAGAAAGCTTTTATAGGCTGCGAAGCCCTTGATCTATGAAAAAGTAAGTAGACAGGTGTTATGATTGAATTTTCATTTTTGATGAATACCGAGGCATGTCTCGGTCACGGCCAAGAATACTGTGGTTCATGGTAGACTTACTAATCTAGTTAGCAGCAAAGTCAAGTATAACTAATACGTATACATTGTCGTAAATAAAAAACGAAAGGTTTTTTTTATCGCTTTGTATATCGAGACGAGGTTGCCGTTCGCCTGATGGTAAGCGATACGACCACCCATAAATAGTAAAAACACATTGAATCACAAAGTATTGTTTTGTATTCCTCTACGTGGTCATCCTGAGACAAGAGATATTAAGTACAATGTTCTAGCAAAAAAAATTTTCTAACCGGAACACAACAGTGACTACATACTGTTGCTTGCCGGTAAAATAGACATTGTGACTTGTTTAAAATAAGTGTTCAATATGAGGTATGATGAATACCACTATGTGTTAACTGTACCATAATAATGAAAATATATATCCTTTACCTTTATTCTTACTATATCACGTTTGATGTAGGTAAGACTTAGATGACAAATTTAGATATCCGATATTCGTTTAAATATCCGAATAATTAATTATTCATTTTTTATATGTGAAGGGCCATCACACATGTGGTACATTTGATATTAAGTCTCAAAGAAACATTGATAAGGATTTAGAAGTAGGAAAAGGAATAAATGATTAAAACACCGTATTTATATATTTCATATATTTAGCACTGGTCACAATTTTTCTTGCAATTCTTGTACATAAATAATTACCGATAAAAAAATGAATACTAGAAGTAACAATACAAAAACGCTCGCAGTGCTAACGGTCATGTCGAGAATACATTACAGCCGAGATATTACAAAAAGTGAAACTACCAATTTTAAATACTAACCTATATTTACAAAAATAGTACTTATAAATAAAGTATATTTTAAATAGATTCGTTGCAAGCGCTTCTAGTAACTTTAGTTGCAAAGGCAGACCAAAGCCCTAACCTAGTTGATTAATGGGAGTATTGAGATGAAATCACTGTAGTAATAATAAAGAGAATGAAAAAAATACTTGAAAGATAAAATAGAAAGGAAGAAGAAAAAGTTTGACATGAATACGATAAAAATTCACTCAAAGCTAAAATTTATATTAAATGAAATATTCACATGTCCGCAAAATTTATTTGACCACTTGTATAGACATGTGCAACATCACACAGCAGCGATGTGGACAGACGTCTACACAGTGTCTAAATTTGAATCCAATCAAAAATATTCAATGTCATGACCGAATTTCAAAATCAGATGATTTTATTGGAACAGTGATAGAAAATTCACGTAAAACAAACATATCCTATATACGCTAGTCTAATACTATATTTACACATTACAAAAGGCAGTATCAACCACGAAGCTGGCAAGATTGGAGAAACATATTTTCTAAATTATAATATGGCTTTCGGTTATCATCATTGAAAACTTGGTAATCATTTACAGGATTTAAACGTGAACCTCGATTGTTATTATTGAACTGTTATCGAATATTACTTGATACTACTTACAACATTACGACGTTGGCAAAGAGTATTTATCATTTAAATAAAATAGGAAACTATTACAAGCTGTACGGTATTCAAGCTCTAAATCATGCAATTCACATTGACACTATCTCCACAGATGATTGAAAACACCTAATATCACAGTTTCCAATACATTACGACTTACAAAGAACAAACTGAATGAACATTTGAATCACATTTTTATATGAAATTGTTGATTATGAAAGCATGCTTTGTGACCATCGACATCTAAATGGCACTCTTCAGGTGACAAAACAATTTCTACGTTGAATTAATTTAAACGAAATGATCTTTGCCTCGTTGGCTTCGATACCTATTCATTTATAGGATCTATATCATCTAAGAAAGATGGTACTTCTACCGTTAAATTTTTGCTATGGTTAACAGATAACTGGTGTTTATTCTCCGATGTCGTTGTCAATGCGTGAAGATCTGATGCCAGATTTGCCAGTCCATGGGTAGACTTCGGGGCAGGGCTGGCATGTTCTCATGTATCTTACTCCAGACTTGTGCCATAAGTTGCACACCTTGGGGTTGTTGCATTTCTTGGGTCGATCCTGGAATTAAGGTTATGAAGTCAATTTATAAAATTCGTAAGAACTACATCTATTAGTTTAACCGTTAGTTTATTTCGTAGCTGTTACTAGCAAATTCATCTGCGTATAAGTTCGTTCCTGGAGAAAAAATATTTACCTGGTAATTACACTGGAACGGTTGGAAGTTGTTAAGCCTGGAGATGGGTGTGGGGTCGCGTACCCACTGCAGCGCCTGCCAGTTGGTCACGATCCACACGTCTGGCATCTGATTGATGAAGTCCAAGAACATGATGAAGCCTTCCTTGTGGTGCGGCTGTGTGAACCACGCCGCGTGGTAGAACAAACCGAATGGTGCTCTGAAAAAACGATCGATCGGTTTTGAATGACTAATATTTTTATAATCATGAAAATATCATTTTAGATTTTTACCAACTAACATAGACATGGAAAAAGTGCTGAGCATTTAAAAGATACTTTGATTTTTAAATATTTTTAACACTAAAGACATATTTATGAAAATGCCACGTCGCGAAAATAAAAATTACAATTTATTTCTTGGATTTACGTACTTTTAATTTTAAGTACAAGTAAATTAGTTAATATCTTACCTGTTAGTTGTGTAGTGTCTGTCGAAGTTCTTCAAAATCATTTTGTAAACATTTTCAGCTTCAGGTGGGTTAGCGCAAGCGTCGCCCATAGAGCAACGTCCTCCGTTCAAATCTTGCCACATCACCATGGGTACTTCCCATACACCTAAAATAAATCAAAGTAATACTTAAGCAATTTTTAACCATTGCAGACACTGCCCATACTACCTAATCCTATAAGTTATTGTTATATTGACATAATATCGATTGTGTGATTTCTTTTCATAATTATATACCAATTGTTTTAATTTAATTTCGATAAATAAATGTTGTTGAATTATCTATTTTCAAAGTCTCACCTGGATATGATTTCGTAGGGCAAGGTGGGATCATGCAGTCGTGGAATAGTTTGTAATCAAGCGTGTACGGCCAGCTTGGCGGCTTGTTCTCGTAGACCGGTAAAGAGGAATCGTAGGTAAAGTTAGAGTCGTATAACATCTTGAACATTTTGTTTCCACCGACAGAGAGGAAGGGAGCCCTCATGCCTCTAACGTCCTCCAGTTTAACTCCTCCGTACGCAGCCAGAATTTCTCTTTGGCCCGCCACTTCTCTGTTCCATTTCTTTTGGGAGAACTGTTCTCCAAAACTATGGCTAAAATATTAAATTTTGTTTTTAGTTCTTTTCTTATTTTAATAAAAAGAAACAAATAAAACATAAAAAAGGTGAAAGAGAATAACAAAAATAGAAGTTAAAAAGTAAAGTCCACGAGACAGTACTAAAATAAGGAAAGTAATATTAGAAACCAGATCATAGTGTTAATTAGATGGAAAAAAAGACTATGTAAAGCAAATGAGAAGTTGGATCTTCAATCACGGTGCCAAAATAAACTTAATGTGCGTGAATACTCTTCATAACTTACGAAATTGTGTGTGATGCCATCTCGTGTCCGGCTGAGTAGAGATTCTGTACTTGGCTGTAATCCGTCCATTCGTGCGATACGTAAAACGTGGCTGAGATCGGACAACCGTTGGGGTTGACACGACCCTTCTCAAACAGATCCGCGTACAGCACCTTGTTCAGGTCATTAACGGAGTCGTCGAATGTCAGAAGAACGATTTGCGGCACTGTCTCCACGGGCATATCGCCTGTCATGGTTAACGGTGATCGTGCATGAGGTTCATAACGTGCCAGGAGAAGGAAGAAATAGACGACAGGTACAAGAAGGGCGGAAGAGGGGAAGAGAAAAAACGTACATGATTAGTATTTATATAAGACAGTAGGAAAACCTAGATGAAAGGTTATACCCTCGTTATTAGTAGTAGATTATCAGTATACCTTTATAGAATCAACGTAGAGATCTATTCATTTATTGACTTACGAAATAGTGTGAGAGGCGAATTCATGACCATCTGCATAAAGGTTTTGGACTTGGCTATAGTCCGTCCACTCGTGAGACACGTAAAAAGTGGCAGTTATGGGACAGCCGTTAGGATTCACTCGGCCTTTTTGGAGAAGTTCTTCGTAATACATTTTGTTCAAGTCATTAACAGCGTCGTCGAACGTGATCAGTACCATTTGTGGTACTTCGTTGACGGGCAATTTTCCTACGTCATAAATAAATCTTACATAAAAGAAAATACTTAGCGTGTAACTTATCAAAATGTATTTAAATAATCTATTTAATTACCTCAAAACAGCCATTACCTTATTGGTCCTTACTTTTTGCCTAAAAAGCAGTTGCTTAATAATTTCAAGTAGTACACTCGTTCACAAAATATTCAAAGGATTAAACTAAACTCTACAAGATTTAAAATACAAACTAAAATCGTATATGTATAGTGCCATATCTTACCAGGAATGTCCTTTCCACCACAATAACAGTCAGGCAATAAGCAAACGTCCTTCCTGCATTTGGCCGCGGTTTTGTCAGGCGTTGGTTGAGGGTAGACCGGTGCTGGTCTGCTAGGAGGATGGGCATAGATGTCGACGAATTCCGTAGTCTTGGACACTATGGCTGTGGATGGCTTCAGGGTAGGGCGACTTCGACTGCTCAGAGAAAAACCACAATTAGTTTAATGACATATAGAAATCGAATCATCTGAAATACATAGTAGCAATAAAAAAATTGAGACCAAAATAACTGACATGTATGAAACATGAGGTAAAGTGAGTAAGATATAAGAAGTCATTCCAAAATGGCATTTTTATTTACAACCCACAAAGTTGAATTAAACAATAATTTGTATTTTTTTAATAAAAATAACAAAGCCGAATGTTTTTATAGCTTTATGATTTATGAAATATAGGCGTATAATCTGCTGCATTGATTCTAAATAGTGTAATCAAATTGAGAAAACTTTAACTATTTCAAAGCGACTTATGACATGTTAGCACGACTTCGTTTAATATTAGTGTAATTGTGTGGTGTGACTCTAACGTTGGTGGTGTTCCTCTGTTGGGCGCAGGTTGAGAAGATTCGGAACCGCTTGATGTGGAATAATGCGCAGAGCCGCGGCCTCGAGTGCTGGTAGGCCTGTAAAATTAAAATATATAAGTAAACAGCCCCAAAATGTTTGCAGTTAGTAGGCGTGATTTGTACTTGGAAGCATTTGAAATGTTTTGTAATGGATATAGACTTAATAATTTAGTTTGTTTGCATGATCTTTTAGCTGGTGTGTATCATTTTATAATAAAATGCTTTATACTGATACATCGGTAATTGAAATTCTAATTTGGATTTGATCGCAACAATTGGGTTTAAAAATAATGAGTTAATACTATCTAAGTAGCAGTTCATGCAAGTAGCGTATTAAAGGTGAATTAATATTGTTTTTAATCAAGGCAAATCTGGTGCAAATAAATCTATATGATTGTTGCAATGAACTATGTTGTGCGACTTTATTCATAGGTGTACAGCTACATTGAGGAACTTTCTAGATTTACAACTAAATTTCGCAGTTACACCAACACTTGACATACAAATCACATTACCAATAGTGAGCAGGAAATGGAAAAGGTCGCGTCAGGAGTTAACAATTCAGAATATCAACTCGACAGATATGAAGTCCCCCAATGAGAACGGTATGTTAAGCGAAAGTTTAGCTGTGTGTGCTATTAAACAGTTTGATATGATGTAGATCTTCATGCGAGTTACGTCGCGAGGCAGAAAATAAGGACTTGAATAGACGAAGCCTCCACCCTCGATAGGTAAAGTGAAAACGTCACGCTTAGACTACTGGCCGGCGATAAAAGTACCTCTGATATTTGATTTCGTTGCATTTTGGATTCGCTTGCAGACTGTTGTCTGACGAACAATTGGTCGACGATTGGTAACTCCTGCGCCCACCTCCAAGGTTTTTCGCAGCTAACTTTATGGCGGGATTGACTCGAGAGACTCGCGTTGGAAAGGATGTACTTTTAGTTGTGGTGGTAGTGAGAGTCGCTGTCGTTGCAAGTTCAATCTTTTCAGTGGTAGTAGTCGGTTCAAATTTTTCAGTGGTCGTCGTCGACTTTGTTGTGCTTGTAGTCGATGCAATCTCACTAGTTACCTTGTTATTCAAAGAGGTCTTTGAATTCTCATTATAATTTTTGTTTGGAATATATTTTTCATCGCCTAAAGTATTCAAGTTGTAAGTATCGGATTTCTTAGAAGTCTCTTCCTTGATTATATTTTGGAATTTTCGAGATATTTCAGGCGTCGTTGTTTCAGGCTTCTTTTGAGGTTTCTTTTCAACGAACTCACTAAACTTAGCTTGGTAATAATCACTACTTGGTACAGGCTTATTATCTTCGGCCATCATTTCCATAGTCGTTGATGTTGTTAATGGTGTAGTAATAGTATAAGGCGTGGTAGTCATGACTGTAGTAGGCGTGGTTGAAGTAAATTCTTTATTAACTCTGCCTCTTTCTGGAGCGCTAATTGTATTAAATGTAGAAGTAGTATATTTAGTAGGGACTGGTTCTGTTACAAATTCAAATCGATTTACATTGCGTAGAGGTTTTTCTTCGATAAATTTGGCAGTTTTCTTTTGAAAACCTATATTAAAGGTATTTTGTTCAGATTTCTTTAACTTTGGCGTTGTCGGTTTAGTAGTAGTACTAGAAAATTCCCTTAGAATGTGAGGTGCAGAAGTGTTCATTATATTGTTAAAGAAGGCTTGTATTACATGTTTCACTTTACCGCTAAATACCTCAGTAGTTTGATCGGGTGTGGAATCATCGTCGACGCGATAACTATAGTAGGACGATTTACGTGAAAGGTTATCATCATCTAAGTTTTCGTTTACAATTTTCTTTGGCGTTACACTAGTAGTAAACCGAGTTGTGGATGTTGTGCTTAAGGTTGAAGTTTTCACTGTTTCGTCCTGCCTATAGCTACTTCTCAAGCTATCTAGTGTTCTGTAAGGTGAAATTGCAGGTTCATTTAAGCTATCCTGGGAACTCGCATACTCGTTCCATTTGGATGACTCTTTGCTTCCGGATGAATAACTATTTAATAAAGTACTAGATTGAGGATTTTCAGAACTATATTCGGAATTAATAGAATTCTCGGTGGAATCAATATATTCTTCGTTGTTGGGACGTCTTATATAATTAGTATTAAAAGTAGTGGTAGAAGTAACTTTGGGTGTTATATTAATTGTTCTGGTTGTGGTAGGTCTCGATCTACTTCTAGGTCTAATAGGAATATCATTATCTTCGGTTAGGTCTGTTCTAGCATAATTTCGTCGTGAATTAAATACTTTTCTTTGGTTGCTTTTTTCTGTGGTTTTATCCAAGAGTAAAACTGGCCTCACAGATAACTTTCTTTGGAATGATCTTGGAGTAAAGTTTTCAAAACCTCTTTCTGACGAGATAGAGAATTTACTGAGAATTTCTCTTTCTGTCGTTCTGTCCAATATATCTGGTGTAGCAGGTTTATTTTGTGGCGTTTTTTCTGTCGACCTGTCCAGAGTACTTGGAGTACCAGAATATTTATTTAGGAGTGTTATATCTGTCGTTTTAGCCAGTATATCTGGCGTTTTAGAAATTTTCTTTAGTAGAGCTTTTTCAGTCGTTCTGTACACGCCTGATTCTGATGAAATAGAAAATTTACTAAAAATAATTCTTTCAGTCGTTTTGACTTGCGCCGTTTCTGTCGTATACGACTGCTTTCTTTGCTTTACTCTATCGTTTGTTTTATCCACTATAGTTTTTACTGTAGTAGAAGATGTTCTATATGGCGTTTTTTCTGTCGTTTTATCTATTACTACTAAAGGTTCAATCTCCCTTTGTAAACCCCTGTCGAATATTTGGTCCAATTTGCTTTCTGTCTTGGTAGAAAGCTTTCTTGGCGAAGATCTTTCAGTAGATCTGTCCAAATCGATATTTAGGCGTGTTGGTTTCTTTTTTTTATCTTCACCATTACTTAAGAAGTATACCTTTGATAGTAAATCAGTTTGAATATCAAGGACACTGTCTGTTTTAATAAACATATTATTTTCGTCTAACGGCCTATTATGAACCGTTAAAGTATAAGGATTATTAGCATTGGTCGGATTCCGTCTTATCGAAAAGCCAGTTGTTAGTGACAAGACCTTTTTCTTTCCCCTAGTAGTCACAGTTCGATTCGTCTCCACAGGTAGTGTATTATTATTGTTAGTCACATAAGAAGAACGTCTAGAAGTCAATATTTTTTCAGTCGTTGACAAAGTCTCTTGGAGTCTGTGAGAATTATCAGTCTTTTCAAAAGGTTTGGCAAAAGAGGATAAGTTGACAGTAGATGGTGTTGTAGAAGGGTCTGATGATACAGGGTATATTTCAGAAGGGTCTGAAGAAGATTCAGGTTTGGAAGTAGGATTTTCATCTGTGGATGATCTGTTGAATATAAAGCAAAAAAAAACTTTCTAATTTAAGCCGTATGTAACAGTACTACTTATAAAATATACGTTGAAACACTGCAGTCAACGGACGGATTTTAGTTAGGAGACTAGGGAAATGTTAAACAGTGATTATATTTTGTTTTAGTGAGAGTTTTCAAAGATACCACAAAAGCCTACAAGTAATTTTGTACTAGAATAAAGTATAAACAGAAAAGAAACATAGATGAAGCCGGAAAGTACAGTATAGTACTTGATTCACATGATTTCACAACCTTCAAACCGGAAACAAGATCTACATATTAGCACAGAGCTTGTTAGATGTTAGATTGTCAGTTCAAAGGTTGCTTATGTATGATGAATTTAGATGAAAATTTTATAGATGATCCAAAGAATGTTAATGAATTCTTCTTTGATGATTGAAGCGAGGGTGAATTTAAATTGTTTTTTTTTTTCTTTTGTAGTACCTTGGGGTGTATCGAGACGGGGTCATAGCTTCAGTGTATGGTGCAGTGGTAGAGCGCTGTGTGGTCGTGGTAGTAGTGCTTGTGCTGGTCGTACGAGGAGTCGTGCTTATAGTGGTAGCTTCGTACAAGGTCGTCCTCACGCTGCTTGGATTATGGTCATATCCCAATTCATTACCTTCGCCCCTGAATAGGCAATCGGTTTGTTAATACTATCTTAGAGTTATTGAGTTTGTTAATTCAAAATGTTACCTAAATACTTAAACTCTCACCTCGTTGAATGGCGAACAGGTGATTGGTATTGATTTTGGTTGCTGATCTGGAAAATTATAAATAACAATTTAACGTCTATTACCTATATACATGATTTTCTTATTCTAAAAATGTATAACAAAACTACGTAACAGTATTATTTACTTGGTAGCCAAAAAACGCGGTAATAGATCTTACGATAACTATATTTAATAACATCTTCATACCTGTCCTTGAATGAGAGCATCGTCGTAGTCGTCCGAGGTGACGGGTCTCGGCGTGTAAGTCTCGACGGGTCGACGCGCCGGCGGCGGAGTACCGCGATACGTCTGCTGTACTACGGGGCGCACCGAGGCGATGTTATATTGCTGCACATAGTCTGCCAAAACCACCACCAGTTAGTGGGTTATGTTCACGTGCTTCTTGTGTTTTGTAATTTTGCCTAGTCTTTATACTGAGTACTCGTTCTGGTACATAGATAACGTTAGAATTTTCTGGACGTTTAGTTGCGTCAATTAAAAATAAATTGTTATCGTGTTGTTAAGTTAATCCAATAAAAATAGGTTTGCAAGTTCGCAAGTATTTTCTACAATAAAATTGATAATGAAATTATGTGAAAAAGTTAGAAATACAAATATATGAGTGTTTAGTAAGAAAACGGAGTATGCTATTAAAAATGGAAAAATTTAATGTTACGTATTTTCAACCTTCTGTTGATAATAAAATTAATTTCATATGATGTCTAACTTTAGTCATGATAGTAAGTCACTAATCTAAATAACTACATACTATTTAAACTACGATGCAATTAGTTTATAATAAGGATATCAATAATATTCATATGCAATGTTAATATTATTCTTATTTAAAATTATTGCAATTAATTGTAAACATGCGAAGTGCAGCCCAATTCAAATTATTTCAAACTACAATGTTACTAAAACATAGAATCGCAATTTTTTTTTATTATTTTTTCGTTTACCTGTGTCTTTATACAACTCTCCATCTTCATCATATACAGCGTAATAAGGATCATATTGGTCGGGGTTGTAGTTCTGAGATCCATTGTACAACATTTTCGGACGAGGACTTGCGGAGTAAGAGATTGGTGCGACACTCTCCGTCGGTTCCAAGCTAAAAAGTCAAACATGTTCAAATCCTTGTAAAAACTATTACTTCTGAATAAATCAATTCACGAAAGCAGTCATATACAAAGCAGTTACAATCAGTCTGTACAGTCTAAGTCAATTCAAAGTCGTGGTTAGTTTTGTCAAAATACATGTGCTATGAATAATGTGTCGATGCATGGAGGAACAGGCAAGTCGAGTTAAGTGCCAGGGAAAGGGTTCATATTTACATCTTAAAGCATCTCAGTTACCTGTTTGTTTTATCGTCATGTTTAGTCTTAGTAAACCGAGTTTCTTGGTTATAGCTGTCTCGTAGAGTTGTTAATTTCATCTGGGCGACAATATTTGGATGCCTAACCCTTTCCGTAGTTGGCTTATTATTTTGTATGGAAACTTGTTTGACAGGTACTGGAGTTGACTTAGCTAATCTATGCCTTACTGTATATGGCCTTAAAGTTGTCTGATTTAAATATTTAGGAGGGCGATTAGTGTAAGGACTACTTTCCGGCTGTACCGGTTTTCTCATATTAGGTATGGTTCGGTTACGATGAGGATGATGAATGATCTGATAGTTAGACACTTCAGGACGAATCAAAACATTCGTAGGCTTAGAATAGTCTACTAACACGGGCACTGGAATTTTTCTGTTACCGTTCTTGTCGTCTTTGGGAGGTGATTTTGTTACAATAGATACGTCATTGTGGTTTTTAGTTACTGTCTCTGGTTTTAAGGATGTATATTTAACAGGCTTCCGAGGCGTAGTTGGTTTATCATTCCCTTCATCCAAGTCTTCATAATTGTCGTATTCTTTATAATTTTGGGCCATTGCTGGTCTCTGTGGTTTAACTTCTGTACTGGGCATATATTTTGGTTTGACAGCAGGTTCATAATAATATTGTTCATCATCATCATCATAGTAATAATCATTCATTTCAGGAGATGGTTTTGGGATGGGTCTGCGTTTAGATGGCGCTGTAGTCGTAGTAATAGGATCTCTAACAATATTTACAAACATGTTCTGGCTTTTGATTGGGGCCTGATTGGATGGTTTGTTTGCTGGAGCAAACAAATTCTGTAATTTATTTGTGTCCGGTGAAGAACTCGGATGCATTGTCACTGATTGTACAGAATATGGATTTTGAGTGGAAGGATTACTCCAATAATGTTGCAAAGCAGATAACTGTTCATTGACTATCGTCGTCAGGGGTTTTGGCGTAGATTGCTTAAATGCTATAAATGAATTCTGAGGCTTTACTGAGGATAAAATATACGGTTTTCCAGTAGAAACTAAATGAGGGGGTAATGATATTATTTTTTCAGGCTTCACATTGTATTGTTGCTTTGGAGTTGACAGTAATATAGGTTGACTTGTACCAGCTACTACCACATACGGTTTAGAAGAAACGGAAAATATTTGGGGATTCTCTCCTTTAATTTTGGATTGTTCGTAGTATGGTTTCTGTGTACTGAAGCTATAAGTTATTGGTAATTGACGATCATCTCTAAAATTTGGTGGATTAAGCTTTGGTCTCACTGCCTCTAAAGGGATACCGGCTGTTTGCTGAGGACCTTTAGAAAACACATTTTTGTTAAAAGATTGTTGTTGCCGTTGCTGTTGTGGGAAAGTTTGCTGACTAGGCTGAGGTGTTGAAAACTGATGGTATTGTTGATTTAATTTTTGTGACCTCAAATTATTCTCATCTGGCTTTAAAGTGCTGCTAGGGTTATGAGAATAAGTAAACGGTGTTGGAGTACTCATGCCTTTATAGTCTAATGTAGAGCTTCGCAAAGGCGCAACTCTATTTGATGACGTCGTTACTTCTGCTGAAGCCTTCACAGAACTAATTTGCATGTTTTGTGTCGGGTGCGGTCTTTGTATGTTTTGAACAATTTTAGGGTTTTGTTGATACTGACCATTACTAATTTTGGATAAAAAGGCATCAAAATCAAAGTTTGGATTTGCAAAAGGATTCTCAATGTCAGCATATTTATGATTGGGATGAGTGAATTCATAAGGAGGTTTAGGAAAATCATGTCTGAATCTATCATCTTCATCTTCTTCAGATGACGAATCACTTTCTTCAGAATCTTCATCATAGTCATCATCCACGGGTTGCTTTTCATTTTGTTTTGAATTTTGTGGCCTGGGCGGAGGTGCCATTTGTACTGGTTTACCAGTTACTATAGTACTGGGAAGTAACGACGAATCTTGATAAGATGCTTGATTATTTGGACGATTCACAGTACCTTGTGGAGAAAAACTGTTTTGGTTGGTAATAGGTCTAGGAGAGTTGTTATAAAATCCTCCATTCAGAGACGAAAACGGATTTCCATTGTTTTTTAAAGATGATATCGGTGGACTTTTAGTTATAATGTGAGTTGCTGAATTTGCTGAATTGTGGTAAAATTTTTGACTACCAGGGTCAGGTAAACTTGGTTTAAATGGTCTTTCTGATTGAGCATTCTGTCCTTGATATGACAAAAATGGATTAGCTGTCGTAAACAAGTTATTATCATATGAAAACTGTTGTCGCCCATCATTATAATAATTATTATTGCCTACACCACTAAAATTCGGCTGATATCTAAAATTTTGTATATTAGGATTATAAACAGCTTGCTGTAAGTCTACTAATTTCACTGGATTTGCGATGGCCCAATTTTTACCAGGATTTTTAAATCCATTTTTCAAATAGTATCGAACTTGCCGTTTTCCTCTCTCAAAATCATCACTCTGAAGACTTTCTGGGTCTACTTCGACGTATTCCATTTCTTCATCACCATCACTCCTTTTTGATATCTCTGTTGTAGGATTTTTAATAGTTTCATTTCCAGTTGGTGTCGTTTCTACCACTTCTCTTTTCTTTCTTATTGATTTTAAAGTCAGGTCATCAAGAGAAATTTCATTTGTTTCAATGTCTAAACGTCTGTCAAGATGAGAGTCAGTCACGTTGTTACTGTCTTCACTGAAATAATCACAATGTCAATTAATATTTTCATTTTGTCAATATCAGGTCACGTTTGTTAAGGACTTACCTATAACTTTGAGGAGCAGGTGTGACGGTAGCTGTTCGTCTGTCATCAACTTGAGAACCGAAAGAGAAAGACCCAAGTTTACCGCTCTGAGGTAGTGACGCAGGGATTATATTAGAATTCAGATTTCTACCAGAGCTGACCACTTGAGATCCATAACCATCTCTATCCTTTTGCACTTGCCCAATAGTTGAAGGTTGTCCCCGATAAACACGCTGTTGTCTGTCATTTTCGATTTCTTCGACAGGGGGCAAGTCATCTACATCGGCATATAACTGTTGTTGCTACAAAAATACAAAATTTTAAGGTTACTGTTTATAATTTTATGATATATACCTCTAAATATTTCCTATACAATCGAAAAAACTGAAGCACAGCATGGGTTGCGTTGGTCTGATTTCTTATGACCTTTAGTATTAATTTACTTAAAGGGTAAGCAGATAACTAGTAGGTTAATACATAAATCCACGTCATCAATTCCTTGGCCCTGTTCTGCGAAATCCACAATTCCTGTTATTTATTGCCATTAATCGCTTATTCATGAATTTTAATTTCAATTGTCAAGAACGCCATATAAGACATACCTTTTCGTATTCTTCACGGTTGAACTTTGGCTGTCCTCTAGATGTGATTACCGGGTTGGGCTGGGCCCGAGGCGGGGGTGGGGGCGGAGTGCGGCGCGGGGGCGGCGGTGGCGGGGGTCGCTGTTCGCGCTCGCTTAGCCGCTCCAGCTCCTCGCCGCCGATCACGCTGGCGCCATCACAGCCTACGTTACGCGGCCAATCACAAGTTTGGAGCTCGTGGCTGGAAGGCATAAATAATTTCATATATCTACTGCTTTTAGCTTGTTTTGTGGAAAATTTGAATTACACCAATAATTATTTGGATGTGCTTTTACCATTTAAGTCTAATTTGTAACTGTCTATGAATTTAAACGACTGATAATATTAAGAACCTACGTTTCATAAATGTAAAGATATTATTATAAACTAAAAATTAAACCATATAACAAGAATAAGCTATGTTAATCTACTAAAACTCCCAATATAAAAAACACCGTAGAACATAAGTAATAATAATTATTGGTACTGATAAAGAAAATTCCTAATTAACTCACCTGTACATAAGGCCACCAGTGCATGACTCGAGTAGTGCGCCGCCAAACACGCATACATAGTAAAGTGTGCAATCGGTGGGATGGGGGTAGTACCCGAACTCTTCGGGGCAGTCGAAGTCCGCGTCCCGCTTGATGTCAGCCGCGACGGGAACGCTCCTAACTGGGCTGGAGCGCTGCCGGGAGCGGTCTGAACGATCTGAGCGATCTGAATGGGCGCCGAAGCATTCTGAAAGAAAAAAATACGTTTTACCTACATTTACCAAAAGATTTGATATATCTAGTGTTATTAATGTTGACTTGAAAATTGTTTTTCTCCTCATTAAATACTACTTCGACTTATTGAGTCATATCATTTCACAATTCGTGTCTCATTCATATAATTATATTTGTATTAAGTTTTCTTTGAAAATTTATAACTTTGCACGTCTGCAATTCATTGCTGAGCAACCATTAGGCTTGCAAATCATCCGCGCAACGTATACTTAACCAAACGAACTATTCACTGAGATTAGCATCTCAAATTCCATCATTCACGTCTTGAATCGAGTCTTAAACTGTTTTGAAACGTATCCATTATTAATGTACATCTAGATAAAGCTTGGTGCAGAATAATCGAAATAATAAGCAACAACCACCGGTAACTGTAATGGCCGGGTTTAAGCCGAAGGTATGCGACTTGCATCACTCTGCGTCCTTGCACACACTCGCGTGTTGCATTCTCTCAAAATGTATAGCTTCCAGATCAAGTAGGTACGTGAACTTGTAATTGATTACGCAAATGAAAGTGGATTTTAATTTTTGTCATGTTATTTCATAATTCAAGTTCCGTGACAATAGTTATTGTCTTTTTGTTGGTGAAGATAATAGCATAATTCGGTTGTCATTTTACAAAATTTATAGGTTTCATTTATTAACATCCTGATGATTAATTATAATGAATGTCGACTATGAAAAAATTAAACGCCAGCTTTTACGATTGATCTATATTCATTGATAAATGTTATATTAAATTGTAGTTAATGACTAACTATTAAATTTATATAGAGGATTGTAGATACCTCAAGTATAAATTAAATAATGTTTGATAGATTTATTAAATCAATAAGACGTGATGACGGGATCACGTAATATAAATCTATTTACAAATAAACGTACCACGACATCTTTTCTAACAACTAAATGTACGAGTTGCAAGTAAAGGTCCTACGCTTTGTATAATTCATACTATTGCAACATAAAATGTTACAATTGTTACAAAAACCAACAATGAAGCCGACAATGCATACCAAAGCGCGAAAAACAGAGCACCATTACAACCAAATTGAGCAAATCATATCAGATCCATCATAAATGTAGGTAGCGCTGGTTTCTTAAGACCATTAAAATTCACAGAAGGAGCAAACCTTGATGCTGATATGTATCAATATGAGAATGGGGCAAAGTTATCAAACGCCGGACACTTCGTCACGTACTGTGCGATCACCGTGTGGGATTTGAGCCAGTTAGCTTCTCTCGTGCGACGTTATGAACACGAAGTTAATGAATAAAGCTATTATGCTCACGCCAGTTCCAGTGAAATTAGTTGTAGCGTCTTCATCATTGAGAACTTTTTAAATAGCAGCGTTTAGTTTACACTAGCAAGATTTTGTGGCTTTTAATTATTTGTATTATCACATATAAAACTATTGTTGCATGTCCCTTTAAACCCGTCAGAATAAATAGCTTCGGAATTATCTCAAAATTGATGACGCCCTCATCATTCTTTCATTAATCATCATCAAATATTTTATTGTAAATAATAAGTTTAAATGACCAGTCTAACTAATTTCGACGCCCCTTGTTCAATATTCCAAAATTCAAAACCAAAAATCTGCAGCCGTACAATTTACTCGCTACTGCTGAGATCGTCCCAACTCAAGATAACCAAACGAGACCTGCCTCACACTTATCTTCACGCTCACATTTCCCTCCGAATTACATAGAAAGCGAATTATCACTACGCATTTGGTCACGCTTTTGAGAATACTTTCGTTTTACATTAACTGTTACGTTGTATTTAAGCTTTAGGTCCCTCTGTAAACATGCATTAACAATTGAATGTCACGTAATACCTTGAAACACTTAAGAGGTTATGAGACCTCATAAATCTGCATGTTGTAGGTATGTGGCATTAATAAAAACAGGATTTAATTCAAAATAATGAGAATGATTTAAAGCACGAAGTTTATTGTGTACATTGTTTTAAACGTAATACCCTTTTGCCTTGAGTTAATGTGGTTTCTTTATATCCTTTTCATAAAAATCTTACATCTAAATTACATGACAATTTGATATTTTTTCTACTTAATATATTAAATAAGACAACAGAAACACTGCTCAACGGTATTACCACTATCTTTGAAGGTATTATTATTTAAATAAAAAATTTGTACTTATACTCATAAAATACTTGTTGTCTTCACTGAAAACTCTGCAATCCTCTTCATAAAAAATTTCATTCACATTGTAATCGATCCAAACTGTATACAATCCAACATCAAATACTTCTACAGGTGCTGAGAGAAGTACGTTATCTACCAAACATTTCGCAACAGAACCTTGTATTTGAAACGTCACAATCAAACCTAATAGAAACAATAGCAAGGGAACAAAAGGTTGAGTTTCCCACAGGTGGCTAATCGACGTTGGTACTCGTGCCAAACAAAAATAACCACTATGTTGATATAGTCAAGATACATGAAGCAGCTAAGACGAATGTCGACACAGAGATTTGGGCCGCGAGATTGACGCCTGATCTGAACAAACGACATGCCTCGCACTAGCGACACTTTACCTGCATATTACAGATTCTAATAAAGGTCCGTGATTTGTAACAAACATTTTTATTACCTTTTGTTCGTTTAAATCATGTTATTTTAGAAAATAAAATAGTATATTAGATTTGAGTTTAAAATAAGTTGGAACTGAGACTACTTTGGAATTAGCTGTCCTCAATTTTACTGAGTGGTTTTAGTTTCGGAAATTTATGTATGTAGATGTAATTACTTTTAAAGCTACGATTGGTAAATAATAGGAAAATAACGCAAAATAAACAATTTAGTTCAGAAAAACAAACGCCATTAAAAACTCATAACATTCTAATCCACGATTAGCCAATGCACCCAGTAGTCCAACAAACCGAACCAATTAACAAAACCATAAGACTCGATTTACCAAAACATTATCGAACGAAATCGACCCAGTTATCAACGGCACACGATAATACCCGCACAGCTTATTAATCAATCAGGCGATTCCTTGATCGTGGGCGCGGGTGTTGCAAGCCAAGGGTAATAAGCCTTTATTATTCCCCACGGACGGACCGCAAAACATGAGATCCATAATAATGGACAGTCGTGTGGGAAATGCTCGAGCAACGATTTATCTGCATATTGCAATATGACGTGTCGAAATCTTATTTCTTGTTGCATTGTTTGCAGAATTCAGCTTAGATAGCACTACGGTCAGATCGTTGACTTCCACTCGTTTTCTTCCTTCAACCCGTTCTGATTGCGTTTCCATGTTTGTAATAGAAAAAATGGACTCTATTAGTCGGTGAGGTAGGCGGTGAATGGGAACAAGTATCGGTAACATACTTGAATACATTTATAGACTGCATTTACACCCACAGGGAGTGCGAATTATTATAAACTTGAACTTAACAACACCGTATTTCCAATAAACTGCATATTATAGATATCACTGCTACGTAGTAAAACAGTTAAAAATTATAGTCAATTTTAAATAAAGTAAATCTGACTGAAGAAACAACGGAAGTATTAAATTGAAGTAAGAAGTTTATTTTATTATAAATAATGTTTATTCAGTGCAACGTTTTTTATGAAATCTCGATAAATTCTAGTCCAAATGAACGCGTAAAATGCCTTTTATCATACAAAGCCAGTTTTCTTATTATGGTATTTTATAGACGTGCGAGGGAGGCTAACACAATAGAGAGCAATAAAAATCACAATATACACCTTTAAACCCGTCTCAAAGATATTTGCTTAATATAGTTCGCAATGGCCTAAAGCAATTCTTTAAAATAGTCCAAAGAAGTGATTTAATGTCACCACAGGAAATTCTCAACAATGATAAACGAGGATTTTCTCGAACAAAACATGAAATATGCCCGCGCCTGCGCTTGTACATCATGCGAAATAAATGTGTGGTACTAGAACGCTCGTAAAGGTAAAACACTGGCGTTTCACACCGGACCACATTAATGTCACAAGGTGCGGTTGAAGAAAATATTTGCGAAGAACTCGCGAAACGTAAATATTTTAGAATACCATCTGAATATTTAAAAGGTCGGTGCTTTTATTCTATGATATAGATTACTTTAGCACGGGGTTTATTATGTAAAAAACTTTTTTCATTTGGTTATTTTGTCAAGGTACTCGACATATTAAATGATTTGAATAATAACATAAAACGCAAATATAGATAAAATAATAACTAAAGACATCTCGATCACATTAGCTTTCAAATAAAAAAATGCTTCAAAATCGGTTCATTCCTTTGGAAGCTGTTATGACATACACCGACATATCACAGACACATCTTAGATTTATAACACCCCTTCTTCCCGTTGAGGATTGATTATAAACGTTAAGAGAATGGTATTACATTTCAAATTTGTTTGTATAATAACAGTATTAAAATATATTACATTTTCCGCTCAAAACAAAGAAAATATAATACCGAGCGTCTTGATATCTGCGGTAATACTTCTAAAGCTATTATATTCTAAACAGTATCCAACTTGTCAATCACAAATGGATTTTATCGGTTTACACGGCAAGCTCAAGCAGAAAGTCTGCCAATCAATAGTGCGGAATGTATGAATATCAAATAACAAAGGCAAATCCTTTAAGAAATAATACAATGAAATATTATTTAGATGCAATATTTATAGCTAGTGTTATATTTGGTGGTAGTAGGATATATTTTTTATTCGCCCGGATAACGATCACCGTACACAAGGTGTTAAAATCCGCCATAGTCGCCTACGTAAGTGTGTCGCATCCGGGATCAGCCTGTGTATATCCGGTTCTAACAGGCCAGCATAATTGTGTCGACTGTCGAGGGGTAATCATCTCAGTAGTTAGTCTATTGAACTCCACTCCACTTACCATCAGATACAGTGGGGTCTCTTTGCCATTCACTATAAAAAAATCCTCGAAAATTTCAAGATCCCAAAATAAGGAAACAAGCACGCAATAAATTATAACGCGTCATTACACTATAACATTACCATGCTCTCGAAATACAACAAAAGCTTAACACGGCCCAACCCGGAGCTTTAATGCGGAAGTGAACTCAAAGTTCTCTGAACGACATGGAACGAAACGACCACGAGAAATATAATAAAATATTTTGTCACATTTGCTTACAACGTAAACACCGGCATATAACCTTAAACTTCAGAAACAAAGAATGCTTTAACAAAAAGAAATATGCAGTCCAGACAGTGTAAATTATTGCTATTAAATAACAAAAGCACCAAATTAGGAATTGATAATGGGAGTCCAATATGCAACACACCTTGCTTTGCATAACGAAATATTTATTACAATCGTGTTGCAGATCTGATAAAAGATAAGAAATCAAGGTGATCTCGTCTCTAATAAACGAACAGACTGACAAGAGAAAGAAGAAGGAAGGTCAGAAGTGTACTAATTAGCACGAACGAGAACATGTTTAAATTATAATTGACAAGTGTATTTGCAGCTTTAGATTAGTTTATAGGTGTAAAAAGGTCATTTTAGACAGCAGATAGGAATGCAGATATTAGATCTATTATTTTAAGTCAGTCGCGGGAGCTCGCTGGGTGCAGGCCGCTTCCAATAGGTCAATCTGGAAATGTTTGGGGAGGCCCATGTTCATCAGTGGACATCCTGCGACTGATGATGATGATTTTATATCATAACACAGCTTAAAAAACTATTATAGTAAATAAAATCAAAATATATGCTATAAAAAATATCATATAAAAACTGTTCTAGAGCTACGGAACCCAGATTTAACGACGCAGAAAAGTCTGACGATTTCAAATATGTATATTATAATTCATTTCCCGTATATATGTTTCTTAAATATACGGAAAATAAGTTATAACAATTGCCTTTCAGACCTGGATAAATACTACTCCTTTGTTCAAAGACTTATTTTACAATAAAAAAACAGTTTGAAAACTTGACTCAGTCAACATCCCACGCCAATTAAGGACTTAAATCATATCGCGATATGTGAAAATGGAAATTAAATGATAATAAAGTGAATTGAAACAAGAACAGTACTGCGTATGCTAATACGTTTAATTACAGCAGGTATGCAATTTCCAGAAACAGTAGGCGGTCTACAAACAAAGAACTTAATACAATATATTAAAGAGTATAATTGCGAAGTTGAAGTTACTGTGGCATCAGAAGGTAAAACACGGAAATAACATAAATTCGATCATGATTTAGAATAATTTTACTTCGATATATATACATACTTATAAAATGAAAAGAGCATATAATATTAGTCTAATATCGCTAACTAACTAGGGGATCGAACCCGAGAACTCAGCACTGCAATCGTACTCTAATACAACTACGCCACTAAGGCAGTCAATAATTTTATAATCCAAAAAACTTAAACTAGGTCTTAAACTCTGTTTAAATCTTAACCACATTGGATGATTAAGGTTCCTTCGCTAATGACGTCTCTCAATACTGTTTTATTAATAGCCGGCCCACGTGGGTGGCGAACGGACAGCAGTAGGTGGGACACTGATGTAGGCAGGCGATCCAACACGCTTGTATTCAATGATTTATTGTATCTATAATCTAGTAATGCTAATGTCGTAATACAAAATGTTATGGATAGTATGGGAACGGTGATTTTAGCTCCAGTACCGCAGTTTGGGTTATTCGATTGTTATAGGCTACGTTCAGTATACTGATATGTTTATAATAAACATCATGAAGTATTATGTTATATTATTATCTTAGGCCGGTGTAGGTGCTGCGATCTATGCTTATAATTTTAGGTCTTAAGATCTAGGTTAGGTCTAAGTCTTATTTAACAAATTTTAAGATTACTACTCAGAAAATGAGAAAACGTAGACAAAATATACTATAGTCATTGTATTTCAATAAACGCGTAAAAATTAAAAACTAAAATAAAGTCGTTAATCGTTAAGTGCATGTCAATAAATATATATTACATATTAAATCGGCACCACACTTCAAGCCTCATTAGTTACTAATTTAATCCTACGCTATATCTCTTTAAAATTGGGCAACAAAGGTTTAATCGAAATCCGACATACTGAGTCGTGCGGGCGCGCCCTTTCCAAACGCTGACCTTTTGGTTCTGTATTGTATATTACTGTCCATTCAGTGCCTGCACGGACCACAACCTTGGACCTCTCACTCGGAAAAAGTAACAGTTGTTTTGACCACGCCTTTCATACAAGTTTCGATATTGTCATCGAAATGTTATAAATATTTTACGTAAATTTGTGTTTTTTCTTTGTTTCCAATGATTGTAAACGTAAACATTTTGGAGTTTTTTTTAATATTTTGCACATATTTGGCTCGCGATTCTGTCCCAGTAGGCTGTAATTAAAAAATAGACATAATTTCGAAATCATTTCAATGTCAATTGGAATAAAAATATTTTGTGGATTTTATAACGCTATCAATATGCAAAGTCAAAGTGCAAAGATATATGCAAAGTCTTCGAAACGTCGGAAGAAAATGATAATATAATAAAACAGCGACATAATCCGTAAAATTGTTTTATTTTAATATCTAACATTCGCATAAACATAAGACATCATTATACTTTCAATGTCAAATTAGTGATCTAATGAGTATCATTATATAAAGCATGTATTAATGTGTATCAGTAACGTGATATCTAAGATTCCCATGAGAAAAATTGAAAGAAAGTCTATTCTTAACATAGACCTAAGATGTCATTAATTATGATCTAAAGAACAGCAAGGTTAATTTTAAAGCCATTGTCTAGCAAGGAAACCTAACTCCAGACCCCGAAATAATTATAGATGACCCATGTGGACAAGTTTGAAAAATGCTTAGTACGCAGTAGGTACACTACTAGAAATTGTAATTAGTTGCTTACAGGGGGGAGAGGGGGGCTAATTACGTATAAAATAGCGGAACCTCGCTGAGTGAATGACTGAATGTGAGACACAAAATTCACTCCCGTTTCGATTATTAAAAATACACCAATTCGAAAAATTAAAAAACAGTTGTTGGTTACAGGAAACAAACAGTACATTATACAAATTACTTTACAAATAATACCAAAAAAGTTTCCAACAGCTTAAAACGACAATTATAAGTGTCGTTGGCAAAAGAGTGGTCCTATTTTTCGCAAGATCATCAACACAAATGAACACTATATATGAATATTCAATCATTTCGGCTTAACTATAAAAAAGATCGGATATTTATATCCGCTCAGATACTGACTACCAAACACAAGAAAAATCCGCCACAGTAGCCTACGTAGACCTATCGCGCTTCGAAATCAAAGGCCTTACCACTATCTTTACAAAACCATCGTATTAAAGGAATTTTGTTTCAAATTAAAAATAATATTAACCAGTTTCGGACTACGAACTTATAAAATTGATATTTTACTCCTGCGTAACGATGGTCTAAGACACTACATATTACGGTATAGACTGAATGATTTGCCATGACGTCACACAAAACTACTCGATAATACATGATGGCTTTAAGATTGTTTTGAGGCCGTCATGGTATGAAATTTCTAAGTAATTTATTATTGCTATAAGAGATAGTAAGGCGCCAGGATTCACTTCGTTAAGCAAAAAAAAAGGTGGTCAGATTTAGACTTTTTTAACCTGACTACGTTTGGTAGCCTAACAAGTCGGCTTATATTTATGTACAATACTTTATATATAATAGCAGTCTTACTTAGTTTTAGCGTTGAGAGGTGACTAACAAGGGTCGGCTTATATTTTCTATTTAAACTTTATATACAATATCAGTCTTACTTATAAACTTGTTTTAGCGTTGAGGTGATTAAGAATTGCTTAAATAGCTGTCAAAAGATCACCCGTTTCCCAGTTTAGACCTTATTAACAGGCAAGATGGCGCGTTTTGACTTACAGCTAATTAAGTAAATTTTAATTTAACTAAGCATAGCTTTGCTAAATTTGTATAAATAAGACTGTTGATGGTGGACTTAAAGCCTGAGACATTTTCTAATAGTCAATCTTTGTACAGACTGATAAGTATAAACACTCAAATATCGATCTTGCGTAACCAACACGTGAAACTGTTTAAACACAATTACATTGTAATTACGTTTCATGCAACGTTAATCAAGTACTATCCTAATAGCCTTGCAGATTACATCTACGTGTGGTAACGCGCCTTAGGCCCGATTTCAGTGTAGACACGCCTTAATATGTGTTAATACAGTTTAATAGTTCCTGTATCCATTTTAGGTGCAAAACCTACATATTTTAGTAGTAATTTATAAATTTAGTGTTGGATTTAAATACCTATGCGTGTTTCTATGTATGGAAGGAGGTGTGTTAAACATGTCGTTATCGGTTTCGAGGTAATGAACATATATTAAAAACGACTAAATGGAGGAAATTCTTAGTAATCTATACTATTATTATATATTGTCCCACTGCTGGGTACTGGCCTCCTGTAATACTGAGAGGGGTTGAGCCTTAGTCCACCTCGCTGGCCTAGAGCGGATTGGTAGACATCATACACACATCATACACCCTCGAAATTCCTATAGAGAACTTGACAGGTATACAGGTTTTCTCACGATGTTTTCCTTCACTGTTAAAGCAAGCGATAATTCACAAAGAATACACGCATAATTTTAAGTCAGAGGTGTTTGCCTTTTAAATTTGAACCTGCGGACATTCGTCTCGGCAGTCCGTTCCACACCCAACTGAGCTATCGCCGCTTACCAATCTTATCTACTAGTATTATAAATGCGAGTGTTTGGATATTTGGATGTTGTACATTCAGTATAGGATCGATACAGTTATTTAAGAACCTTTGTAGCGGGAGAGGCTTTTGATGCAAGTAAAGCCACGAGCAACAGCCAGTCATAAAACAAAAGGAAACAAAAAATCGCTGACCGCGTTTTTTCGAATTAATTTAGAATATTAGCTATTTTTTATCGCGGAAAAACTGTTATGGAACTTTTATGGCACCATTTTTCACTTCGCACCAAACTGGCGGACCCTAGAGCAAAACCTAGTGAAAAATAAAAGACTTAATTTTATTTTTAGTACAATCTACTGCACAGTATCGAATACATACGACTATTAACCGTAATGAAGCTAATAAAGCCAAATTATATAAATCAATCTAGACCACAAAAAAATTTCGTCAAACGTTAGTTGTATTTCAGTGCCGGCACGACGTTCCGCGTCCGTGTTATTGTGTTTGTCGCAAGTTATAAAATCTAGCGTTAAAACAATTTTAATAATCATAAATAATCAAGTTAGCATAAATATTAATCAGCAAACTAGGCATATATTTTATTCTATACTAAGACGTTTTACAATGTTACTGGATCGAAATCATCGTGACTTTAAGTTGTCAGCAGCACGTAGTAATGTAAGATGAACAATCAACACTGCCAATGAATACCGAGAATATGAAACGATAATTTTGTTACAGATAACAAGCAGTAAAAAGCGATTGATTTCGTTCATCTCGTCATTCTACTGATACAAAATATCATGACTCGACATCTAGAATTTGTTAAAGCTTAATTTTCGTAGACAAGAAAATCTCATACTTTCAAAATTCTTAACGTTTTATTTTCGTGTAAATTATCTCTTATTATTTACTCGCTATAGCGGCAATAGCGTAGTTGGATATGGAACGGACTAGCAAGACGAATGTCCGCAGGTTCAAATACCAAGGGCACACACCTCTGACTTTTCTAAAATCATGTGTGTATTCTTTGTGATTTTATCGTTCGCTTGAACGGTGAAGGAAAACATCGTGAGGAAACCTGCACATCTGAGAAGTTGTGAAGTCTACCAATCCGCACTAGACCAGCGTGGCGGACTAAGGCCTAATCCCTCTCAGTAGTAGAGGAGGCCCGTGCTCAGTAGTGGGCAAAGTATATAATACAGGGCTAATATTATTATTTACTCGCTAAATGTTATGACATGGACATAACGTGTTTTATTTTTGTTGTCACGGTTTTCGACCTCGCTGTCGTTATAACACCCGCCTTTTCACTTTTTTTATGCACAAGTGGTATAAAATATGCCTGTACGTTGCAACACTCAATGTATCTCAAGGTTTGATTTTTTGAGATAGTTAAAAATTATTCAAGGCAATTAGAGAGGTATGTATTGTTTTACGTTGTGTACTTGATTTAATGTACATGTTATTGATACTTTATTTGTTGCTGCATCATGAGGAGGTCATCGTCCACTTTAATTGACAACGTTTATTGAAACAATGTAGGCAATTTTTAGAAAAGAACTTTATAGTGTAATTATTTATGTAATAATCGTATCGCATGGCGATACGATTTACGTTAAAAATATAATTTTTAAACATATTTGTAATTTTTAAATAAATTTTTCGCCAAGAAAACCCCGAGATGCAGTACTTTGATTACGAAAGTAAAAAACGCAATTTATATCAAAACAGATTACATCAAACACATAAACACAACCGGTTAGTTGGGACCGGTAAATTTTCCCCCATTTAATTTAAGAAATAAAAAGAATGCAAATGCCATTATGCTTTTTGCTTTACTTTAACAACAATATGACATTTGTCCATGTGATATATTGAGCGTTAATTTACCCTCATATAGAGCAAGTAAACACCGGCCTGCCTTGGCATTTGAAATGATTTTATTAGACGACATTATTCTTGTTCATTTATTTCTAGAATTACTTGCAATTGAACATTCGATAGTTGGTAAAAAAAACGATCGCCTTGAAATGTCAGAATGTTATATTTGCACCGGTCAATAGTGGTGATAAAAAGTTGATTGTGGCATGTTCGAAATTAATGCAGAAATGTGACTGTTTTTCACACATGCAGATCGAATATTTCTTTCGTTATGGTAATGGATCGCATGCCGTAGATAATTATTATATGCTATGCTAATCTAATACATTGTAGAGTGCCATTTATACTATAAAGATTAAAGTTGCAAGTTTATGAATTTCTTCGTACTTTGTGGTAGGAAATACTTATTAGAATTAAGAACTGATATCACAAATAATTCATGAACGAAGGCTTCTCCGTCCCTGACTAATATACACTATATTTTTTAAAATCAATTAATTTTATTTCAAAAGAAATTAACAATTTGTCCATTGTTAGCACAGTTTGTTTCGAGCGGGCATACATTTTTAAACCATTAAATTTTATTCCATAAGAAAATAGCATTTTTTGTCCATTGTTAATATAATTGATATAGCATGACATAATGGGACAGAAAACACTTGGCGAAAAGTGGGTGCCCTGGTTGCGCCTCTGCATACCCCTACGAAAATAAATGCGTGATGTTGTGTGTGTTAACATAATTTGCTTCGAGCGAGCATATATTTTAGATCACTTCGTTCTGATACTTACTATCTGAAAAACTAACAAACAGCTTTATATTCCCGTAGATTGTTCATTAATCTAACCTTAATTGATCACCATAAGGACATGACATCTAACTTAGATTGTTTTATAATTGTTCCCTTCACTAATTTAGGCTTTATCTACCAAAATTAAACACCATTATTTATACGTTTCGTATATCTATTAAGTAGTATAATCGAGCTGTAAATGTCAAGATTGTTTCTAGCAAAAGTGGGCGGTAAGTCGTGATGTATAAGACTGCCATTCGATAAGCTGTCGAATTAATGAAAATGTCAAAATGGCGTGACAAATCAGCACTGTAGGAGTACAAAAACGTCTTACTGTCTTACTAATATATAATTAAGTAGCTATTGCCCGCGGCTCCGTCTGCGTGAAAAAGTTTTTCCGGGATAAATATTTTCTGAGGGTGAAAGAAAGTGAAAGAAAACGTGAAAGTTTTGTAGTTCCTGACATTAGCTTTTTCAAACAAACGGTTTATATATTAGTATGGATGTAAGTATTTCGAAGTCCGGCATAATTGTAACAACTGGGTAGGATGATCATCTCTCGTCAAAAAATTCTTTATCTGGATGGTACTTCACTTACCATCAGGTGCAGTGAAATCACTTTGCCCTACCCGCATTCTACTGCCGTTGTTTGTGAAGACTGTCTCACCTATCATCATGCCAAGTATCATCCAATTCTATCCAGCGGTTCCTTAGTTTACTTTAAAGAAAAGCCTCTCAATTTAATCATTCTCATTATTATAGGATCATTTCTTTACAGAGAAAGGTAAAAAAGGAAGAGTATTATCGATTTAATCTTATTAATCCCTCTTTCACAAATAAGTCAGAATTTAAGCTGTTCATAGTATAAATAAAACTAAAATTATATTTTTTTCCGACATGTCATTAGTCTCGGTAAGTTTTTGTTTATTTTATATAGCTCCAGTGAAACATATGTTTGCCTTTACATTGAAATGTCAAGGAAAAACGTCAACCACATCCGGGTTTATGGAACCTGGGGTAATTATGCTGTTTAAAGCACTTTAATTGTCCCCTGACTGAATTAAGGCTTAAAATAAAGAATAAAGTTGTAAAAAACTTCAGGTATCCGTGTAGGCAAGGCTAGATTGAACCTCCATCTATTAACATATTGGAAGCCAAAGTATTATTACATATAAATTATCCGAAGAAAGAATAAATTATAACATATACATATATCTCTCTGTGGAAATCACAGAATGCTGTATTTAAATTCAAAGCCAAAATACAAAACACTTTTCTTATTTATTAATCTAGATAGACTTTGCACCTTAACCGTAGTTGTAATGACTTGGATAATCATTTTTTTACACAAAAATAGTCTAATAATAGTACTTTGTAATGTTATAAAAAGAACTGAGCAAACAATATTGAAATGACAGTTATAGCCTACGCATATGACGTTTTATAGAGCTGAAAACGCAAGTTGTTAATGTGCGTACTATAAGCGATTTTGTTGCATTTTAGTTGAGTTTAAAATACGTTGTGTGCATAAGCTTTAAGTCTAATGTCTCCGAATGCGCATATCGAAGAAGCAAAACTATTTTTGTCGAAGCTTCTTTATTTTTGCTAACTTCGTGGCGCCTTTATAGAGCATGTACTTTTGTTTTCATTTTTCATATAATTTGCGTAGGAACAATATGATTAACATTTCAATATAATTATGGAAATGTCGATGGAATTTAAATAAAAACAAAAATAATCCCGATATAGAATAAGGTTTTTATGTTGTTTACTGTCTAGATACTGTTATTCTACGTTTATTAGCCACATTTTTTTATTGTATTCTAATTTCATTGGAGACCCGAGAAGATTTGCGCTAAGTTGCCGCATACAATCGACTTTGTGGGGTTTAGTTTGTGGATGTTTTCATACTTCCCTTACTTCGTTTTCGAGACCATCTCACACTCCAGTGGCGGAGGGTCCATATTGTAACTCGATTCTAGTCAGCTTCCCTTTTGAAATTTATGTAAAATATAATTATCATAAGCGACGCTAGCCTAGTTGGGTGTGGAACGGACGGCCGAGACGAATGTCCGCAGGTTCAAATCCCAAGGGCACACACCTCTGACTTTTCTAAAATCATGTGTGTATTCTTTGTGAATTTATCGATCGCTTTAACGGTGAAGGAAAACATCGTGAGGAAACCTGCACATCTGAGAAGTTCTCTAAAGGAATTTCGAAGGTGGGTGAAGTCTACCAATCCGCACTAGGTCAGCGTGGTGGACTAAGGCCTAATCCCTCTCAGTAGTAGAGGAGGCCCGTGCTCAGCAGTGGGCAAGTATATAATACTGGGCTGATATTATTATTATTATAATTATCATTAGAACTTTTTGCAGACCCCATTTATGCATATTAATATATTATTAGTACTATGTGGGGCTACAGGTTCCATTTCGAAAAATCGCCATTCGCCATTCTACGCTCACTTCAACTCCTGAAGCTACGATCGGCAGTGACACGCATTATATGAAATCACGATGAGCACTAATCAGTCTTAATTCACAACGCAATTCATCAAATAGAAGCATAGGGAAAAGTTGGATATGTATTTTTCACTTTTCCTTATCTTCGGTACTTATAAAACAAAGTGGGGTACTTCGTTTTATATGTCAACGCGTCTGTCTGTCTATCTGAATATGACACAAACAACTGAACGGATTTCGATAAAATATAGTATGAAGACAGGTTTAGACCCTGGGAAAGACATAGGCTACTTATTATCCCGGCAAAATATACTGCGGGACTTCTAGCCCGAAAAAACTTGTTCACGCAGTCGAAGTCGCGAGCAAAGTTAGTTTACAAACAATTTGTATTTAATACGCAGCCCAAAACGGTATATTGCATCTTATGATATGCATTTAACATATTTACCAAGCATCGTCCTAATTCGCTCAAATTAAACGCATGCGCGATTTGAAGCGACTTGGAAACCGCAGAGCGATCTATCTTGTAGTATAATTAGTCGCGGTTGCACGCCGTGTGTGATCCTGTGGTAATATTCGACACGGCCATTGTTAAACTTACTAGGAGAACATAAACAATTCTTATTTTTTTACGAAGACATTAAACTATATAGTTGATTATAGACATCGAGGCCTTTTTGCTCCGAAACTTATTACCAAATCGTAATAAATCGCTGTGTTATTTGAAGTGTTCGTATGACAAGATGTCACAGCGTCCTTAAATATTAATACAAAAATAATATATTTACGGAAAATATGCTAATATTCGCAATAAAACGGGCAAATCATAATATGGAAAAATATAAGTAATTTACGTTGGTGTTTTGCTATTTAACGGTAGATTGAGTAACCATATAAGTGCAAATTTTTTGTATGACAATCTTCCCAATGTTCGCTCTATATAATCTTAAAACTCTTTGATTCTTAAATAGGCTCTTGGTCATCTTGACTATGACAAATAAAATTGGGCGAGAATTTTTCGAATATAGAACAAGCTAGTTGTAGTATTAGAAGACATTTAAACAACGTCCGTATTATTTTAAGCCTTACGTACATACTTATAAAATTGTTTTGAAAATGTCACCTGCGCAATTTACACTCACATCTAAAATCCGCTCTAAGTTAACATAGTAATACATCAAGATTTCTTCATACGGTGTCTATGTTCACTGTTTACGGTTAATTTCTTGCAAATGGCTTACAGCATTAATTTCTAATAAATCACGATTTGTACTAAAAACTGAGCACGATGAAGTCTTATATTCCATTGTTTGTTATAAAGGGCACTCTTGTACAAGTACGTTCACAAATCGAACGGTCATAAGCCCTTCTATTGTATTCTATGAACATAATATATGCAAATTGTTTATATTGGCAATATGCTAATTTATTGTGAATTAAAAAATAACCTCGAAGCTTTTATTAAAAAAAAAATCTAATTCGTGAAGAAGCAGGCCGGCATAACCGTACCGACAGTCCGGAGATGTTCATCTCTTGCGATCGACATGTTTTTGGGCATTTATCAGGCCACGTTGCCTTGTTCTCAATAAAGAAAAACTACGATTACACTTAAAAAAAGCAATGGTCATAAAATTACTCATTGTGTTCACTGAGCTACCAAGGCAGCATAAACCAAAAGAACATAATAAAAGCGATAACATCTAAACGCAATTAAACTCATGCACCTATGTATTAAAGAACTAAACACGGTTGTTACATGGATGACTTATACAAAGGACAAGTTCAGTATTAAATTCTATTCTGAGTAGTTTTTCAGATAAATAAAATCATTGTGTCTATTTTTTAGAAGTCATGGGCACAATTATATGTACTTAACGATCATGCTATCGTCCCCGAGTAACAATTTAAGAATATTCCGTCCATTCTTGGAAGTTTCGAGACAAACTACTTAATTTTCCCAAAAATCCTTCCTTAATCACGTAAGGAACTCAACTCATACGTTAAGCAACTCGTGCGAAAATTTCACTCTTCTAAAAATGCCCCCTACTACGTACTTTATACTATATTAATCGATTTATTTTCAACCCTCTTTATAAGAGTGTAAGACACAAATTTCTCAATCCCCTAACTCTACGACCTCGCTTTAACAATTTTCTCCTTGACTATACTCATTAGTCTATAACTATTGTTTCACATTGGTCAGCGTTTCCATACCACTTCATGAGAATTGCTCATCTGTTATAACCTTAAACTAAAAAGTTAATTCCTACCATCAATGACCTTGGTAGGTCGTATTGCGTTCTTTGTCTTAACACTATAGCCATTTAGGTCGTATATAATGGAATTGTAATTGATCAGGATTTTAATTGCTGTTTAGTATAAATATTATTATCTTATTACAATCCTTTCAATGTTTAAAAATTCGTAATATTGTCATTTTGAAATTAAATGGTATGAGTATTATTATTTTATGTCTACGATCTTGTGGTTGTTTAAAAATTCGTAATTTTATGTCAAAATTAAATAAGATTTAACAGAGTATAAAATAATCATTAGAAAATTAATGTAATTATAAGCTGCTGAAAATAATTAAACAATTCATAACTCGAATAATCACAGCTCACGAAGTAATAACAGCAGATATTACTAAAGATGATCCAACCATTTCTAATTTTATGACTACTAATTATTTAACACACTCCAATTACTCCAATCACGATCTAAAAATCGTGCTGAAATTATCTAACACAATACCTCCAAACACTATCAAATATCGCCACGTAACTTAATTGCATAATATTTCTGACGCTCCCTGGACAAGTGGACGCCGACTACTTTAGGCTAGCTGACCAAATAGTGTAAAATAGAACTTTATGCCTAATAATTTTAAGGTTCCTTCTATAATTGCGAAGGCCAATTGGTTTGTGACAGCAATATGTGTCAGATTATTAATGTGTAAAATTTAACTCTATTCCTAATAATTTTAAAGTTCCTTCTACAACTGCGAGTGCAAATTTAAATTTGAGTCGAATATGAGTCAAATTATTAATTCATAATTAGTAACTTAGTATTTCGTAGTATATTCACATCATAAATCAGGTAAAGGGCATTTATACCTTTTGATATATGCACAGATGGGTGTAGTTTAGTAACTAAAAGCTAAATTGACTTGAATACTCAATAATATAATTTACTAACTTCTAGAGTACTAGGCGTGGACTAGATTAAATGCGAAGTAACTGCGATCACGCAATAGTAGTTTCTCAGACAGCCTACAATAATCATTAAAATAAAATTATAATAGGCCGATGTCTGCACATTATAGATATTGAAGAAAAACATAATATGGGTCTTTGTTAGAACGATAGAAGCCAAAACAACGGTTTTTAGAATTTTTGTCTGTCTGTATGTTTGTACAAGTATCACGCAAAAACTGCTACACAAAATTTAATGCAGTTTTCACCGATGTATTGCTAGATATATAACATAAAACATAAGCTATTTTTATCCTGGGAAAATATAAGGCGAGACTTTTACCCCGGAAAAATGTTTTACGCAGTTGCGACGCGAGCTTTTAAATACAATTATATTATATTTTTAATTTTATGAAACAGCGCAGGATTTTTCAATGATCTATAAAAATGTCAATTAGAGTAAACAGACATCCTTTTATAAAAACCTTGTATTAAATTAAAATAAACTGGATACAGCCCGTTTCTAACAGGTTATTTTGGAAACTTTGAAGACCTATATTCAACGATGGACTATCAAAGGCTGAAGAAGAAGAAAGAAGAAGAAAAGTTTTTAAGAACATACATTAAAAAAGTAACTTTTATTATGCAAAGCGGAATATTCATCAGTCTGAAAACATTGAAACATTCATAGCCATTACTTCGTGAAATATCCCACTATAATTGATAAAGATAAAGCATTAAAAATTCACACCCCGCTGTCTGTTCGTGTTTTCGTTCGAATGACAACCGACAACGGACGGTAACCGGTAATTCGTGATCGTGACTGTGGCAACACCAAACAATTACTGGTGTGGGGCGCGGCCTGAGCGACAGACTATCAGCGTAGCTAATAGCTAGACGTTTTTATACATTTTAAATTGACTAATAATTTTGTATGTTTACGCGAATGTTAAACATTGTTATAAAACCATTTTGCAGTTTTTATATTATAAATTTCTCCCGACGTATCGAAGACATTGCAGCCTTCATGGTCACGAGGTGGACTGAGGTGTTGGTCATCCGAAAAGTCAAAGCTACAGTATTTACCTACATTTTACAATTACATTTTTTTAAGTTGTTGACGGTTCGATCTTCGCTCAGTGTCTTGAAGTCTGGCAGCCGATCTTTTAGGTTTAAATTAACTGTTAACAAAAAATTGCCAGTAGAATTTATTTATTGATACTAGCTAATGGTTATAGAAATATTTCATATATTTTTCTGCTATAAATGTCAAATACTGTTGTCCAAGGTTTTATTTTTGTGTGCTATTTCAATAGCTTATAATCGACATTAAGTAGGTAAATAACTTGCCTTTTAAATCTCCTTAACCTTTACTTAATGTTGTTTCAGGTTGGCCTAGATTAAGTTTTTTGTTACACGTTTTATGCTTTGGCATTATTAGAATCATATTTATTGATATTTCCTTTATTCTAAACTACAATAGACAAGAACTTGTAAATGTACAGTTAGCTCACTCAATAATAGACTTTAATAAAAGCTATTAAGAATAATAAATTACATTGCAGCATAATAAGAACCAATTAGGCACGTGCACTCTATATTACCCATTAAATTTAATAGATCGAGAAAGAATGCAAGTAATTATTCGCTCGCCTCTCATCGCTTATGATTAATGAATAAGACGCAAGCCTTGTTAAATTATCCCAACACTTTTGGACGTCAGTGACTTAGTACGATGTATGAATGGAAAGCGCCATTGATATTATAATCTTTAATGCCGTGCCATTTGTTTTGACGAGCGCAAATTGCTTTGCTCAAAACATTTTTATTGCTTCAAATGACGAGACGAGCTTACCGTTCGCCTGATGGTAAGCAATACGACCACCCATAAACAGTAGAAACACCATCCTAATCCTGAATTACAAAGTATTGTTTGGTGTTCCACTGCGCTCGCCTCCTTGAGACATAAGATGTTAAGTCTTATTATGTTCAATAGTTACTCTGGCTACAATGTTCTTCAAACAGGAACAGTGATTACACACTGCTGCTTGGCGACAGAAATAGGCACTGCGATGGTACCTACCCAGGCGGACTCTCACATATGAGAGCTACCACAAGTAAAAACAGATTTCGTATTGCAGTTGTATTGAAAGTAAACGGCGATCGTCGTTAATTTTTATATTTGTAACAATTAAACGACATGTTTTTGTTCTGTTATTACAAAAGTAAGAACGTTTAACGATTATGTAGGTTGTGTTCTCGAATTTGCATAATTGTACTAAAATATCTTCCTTTTTAAATATTTAAGCATGAAAATTTTTATGTATATTTTTATATGTTTGTAAATAAAATTCAATCTAGAGTTATGAACATACTTACGAAGGTAATTTTACAGAATTAAAAAACAATAACTCGAAGAAACTTCCAATTATTGATTATAATATCTAATACATACTTCATGGATTGATGATATTTTAAGGTTTTTTTTGGGTTGGTGATCATCCAAACATACCTGAAACAAAATAAACAAAATTAGACTGAATGTATATAATTTGTTAGAACATGTGTATACTCAAAATAAATTAATACTTTGAATAGAGTCACATAAAATTATATATCTAATAATTAACATTTAAATTTAGTAATACCAAGAATTAATATCCTACACATTGAACTTAGAACTCTAGGTAAAAGTAATTTGAGTATGAATTACTTTAATCTTGACACGAATTAATCGCAGTAGCACATAGAGTAATGCTGCTAATTAAATCATTGTGAGACATCACGAACTAGTTCCAAAGCGTGACCTGACTAGAATGCTGAGACAGGGGACTGATCGCTTTCAATTTATATAACGTCTTAAAAGTAAAATGGGATGTTACTTAGAATCTTAATATGTGTGTAGTGAATGTTTCATTTTGCATTCTATTCTTTGATACAAAAAATGTTGGATGGTGTTTCTACTGTTCATGGGCGGTCATATCGCTTGCTATCAGGTGTACGGAAAGCTCGTCTCGTCATACAAAGCAAAAAAAAATCTTTGAAATAATACAATGGATTTTATCGCGGTTTTTATGTTTAATCTTATGCTGTACTCCCGAGTGTCGAAACTGGGTCAAAAGACTAGTGAAACGAATATAACCATTTCACTCACCACCCTATGGCGAGAGCGACAAGGCGTATTTTCCCGAAAAAATAATGGTTCTGATTGGACACAAACTGTTTATTAAAAGACTTTTTAATAACATATGCATGAGACTATAATACAATCAAACTTAATTAACTTAATTAACACTACTTGACGGTCCCCAAAAACAAAATCTCATCTACAAAGTTCCAGTTGCAGTATGAAGGTTTTAAGTTAAGGTGGTAGCTCAAGGTCCATTTTCATACATTTTGTTTCGGCTTTAATCTGGGTAACTAAACAAGTATTGGCAAGTAAAGAATTTAAATTCACGTCTAGTTAGTGATTAGTTCTCGCAGTTGAAGAAAAATGTAAAAATAATTAATAATCATGGATATTTCTGCCTTTAAAATTTCGTCATATTAAATTTTAAAGGCCGAAATATCCATGATTATTAATTATTTTTACGTTTTTTCTTCAACTGCGAGAACTAATCACTAACTAGACGTGAATTTAAATTCTTTACTTGCCAATACTTGTTTAGTTACCCAGATTAAAGCCGAAACAAAATGTATGAAAATGGACCTTGAGCTACCACCTTAAGTGAAAATATAATGGTAATAATGGTAAGCGGGTTCAGATGGAGTGCCGAGTAATGAGAGATGATGATGATTCTCCCGCCAGTCGACACTATTATGCCGGTCAAGTTGTAAAGACTCTGGCGGTGCAGCTATACCAGCAAAAGATATTATTTTCATGTTCCAGTTTTTATGATAATTTATTACAAAATAATTTAAAGCATTCCTACTGCTTGAAGTCACGGTGGAAACCTGTTTTTTCGTAAATCTTTAAATAACAAGAATATTATATCATATTTATTATTGTCAGTATTGCTAAAGCATTTGACCTATGACATTGGCTGACTCATCACACAACCCATTAAAGTTCATATTCACACTACCCTATTACACATGAAAACACAATTTACTACTTTATTACAATATTATTAAAATCCGTTTTATGTATTACTATCTACGTCAATTTGTCTTCTGATTGCCTATAGATGTCTACAGCTTGATTGACTGATAATAAAATGGAAATTAACTTGATTAAAGGATGGCCTTTTAACGATATCATGTTTGAACAATACGTCTACTGTGGGTTCTCGAATAATATTCGCAGTACGACTTTTGTATGGGCCTTATTCTCTATGACAGTGTAAGGTCATAACACGGCCATGTTGCGTTTTCTTCGTGAAATTAGGGTAGAATGGTATTCTGTATTTCAATTTCTATTGTCTTAAAAGTGATGTGTTGCGTTGAATGCTCGTTTTGTGTCAAAATAACGTGTGATACATAGAATAAGGCTAAGTATGTTGAATACTTTAATTATTTTAATATTATTATATAAGTTTTACGTGTAATTATGAGATTCTTGTGTTAACTAAGATTTTTAAGTTAATGAAGTCAATTGGCTTGACGATTTGCTATTCTTCATAGTTATTAAAACAACATATAAACTACACATAACCCTAAGTATCAGTGTAACTATAATAAACTTATGCTATTTTTTGCTTGTAATTTCAGGCTTTAACGAAAAAATATAGATTTAAAAGTAGTAAAGTATCAGTGTTATAGTAGAGTTATGATACTTTTTTGATTGCAAATTTGGACCTTATCGAAATAAAATCGACTATCAACAGTATCAAAGATTCATATATCACGAAACATCCGTATCGGTCACTGTTTTATAAGAGATATATGGATACGAACGGCAAATGTTAATGATATAATTAAAATAAAACCACTTATTATGCATGGACGTTTTTTATATTTCAATATCACCACAAAATAAACAAGAATGATGAGTGACATTTGCAGTGATTAGTAACGAAATGGGGCATTAGAAAATTAGCAACCTAATTTGTGATTTGATTTATAATCTATGGACGCAGGCCCCTAAATTTAAAAGTCAATATAATATATAATATAATTATCTTCTTATTTTAAATGCCTTTCCATTGTTGAAGATTAGCTGCTGCTTCTTGTATTTCTCTTTATCATTGGCCAGGGGGAGGTGTTCAACGGAGGTGACACCGGTAATATAATAATTATACAAAATGTTATCTGGAAAATAAGTCTAGTGTCGAAATTATGATATCTAAATAAAATGAGAATTATTCTCACCTTTTATATTTTTAATTTAAATAAACCTAAATATAGATAATAGCTTACCGATTTATAAACCTATGAATATTACCAAATACTTAACTATTGATTTCGCTTAATACAAAGAATGTATGCTGGACCTCGGGCCAGTTTTGCTGGCCTTTAGCCTAGCTATTATAAAGGGCCTTAGGTAGTCTGACATCTGCAAACGCAACAGCAACCGTTTCTACTTAACAATTATCCGGACACAGTGTTACCACCATTAAAATAGCGCATTAGTTTTGTAGACGTTTACCACACTGGCAAATGCTATAAAAATATTGAGTACAGCGCAATAGAGACCACTTGCACATTTTTTAATGATTATATAATACAGGCTATTATAAAAATAGTCCGTTAAATAAGGACGGCTTATGTTTAGCAATGGAATTCATGTGAAGATGAGAAATGAATGAGAATAATGAGAATTCTAAAGATGAAATGATGAGAATTCTAAAGATGAGAATGATGATAAATGATATTGAAATAAAACTATTTTGTAGATTTAACGCAGTTTTTTTATTATATTTTTTCCCCACGTTTCGAAGACTTTGCAGCTTTCGTAGTCATAAGGCGGACTGAAGGTTCCAAAGTCTTCGAAACGTCTAGAAAAAATATAACATAACAACCGCGCTAAATTCGCAAATCAATTTTACTTTTTTTATCTTTATTTAAGGGGATTGTTCGCAGTTTTACTTCCATGTCTAACATTCGAGTAAACAAACAAAATCATGATGAATGATACTCCATTTAAAACAAGCTTTTTTAATCAAGGCCCAAATATATTTAATTCCAATATCCTTTTACTTGAACGTTTAAATATTCGGAGTCTATTATTAAAGTAAACGTAATCGTGTCTAGCCATCGCACTGGGAACCTTTGTGACCCGTTAGCTAAAAGTTCGTTTCTCTTTAAATGCCGCAGTCAATCAATAAGGCAACTATGCTGTACATACAAATATTATGTAAAAGGTTTAGGCAATTGACATTTTAAAAAGTATAAAAAATGTATGTTATTTATGACTCTATATGCGGAAAATTATTGAAATTCACTTCTTTCGGAATCATCAAGTATTTCAGAGTCGGTATTTTGTGCAAATGGGATCACTTCAACTTCCTATTCATTCGTTATAAACATAACTAGTGTTAGTGAGTAAGACATATCCTTAATAATATCCAAAAGCCATAACAAAGACACTATTCTACAATCGTTAACCCTAATAGAAAACATAAAAATGTATGGGAATGGTAAATCTATCGCTAGGAAATGTCATTCCCATTGATAACGTTAACGTTTACGATTGTAGAATCTTAGCTAGAGTCCCTCATGAAAATCCGTATAGCAGCCTTGATTATTTCACTATAGGACGTAGACTCTCCTGTCCATCCACTCATATCTATCTAAATTCTAAAGCGATAAACTCTAAAGAACTCTCAAATTGAAGTCCACGCTAACTTACAACAATTAGCAAGTACTTTTTTGTTCAAATCGATGCAAAAAAAAAACACTTCAACCTATATATTTGAGAGAGCGATCTAAGATTATTCTCTATTTACCCAGTTACCAACAGGCCGGCATAATTGTGTCGATTGGCGAGGAACAATCATCTCTCATTAGTCGACACTATCTGGACCCCACTCTGCTTACCAATGCAGTGGGGTCCCTCTGCCGTCTGTGAATCCGTCGGTAAAACCCACCATAGTGGTAAGTGTGTCGCATTCCGTGATCAGCCTGTGTATATCCGGTTCCAACAGGCCGGCATAATTGTATCGACTGTCGAGGGGTAATCATCTCTCGTCAGTCAACATTCCATTGGACTCCACTCACCTTCAGGTGCAGTAGAATCACTTCGTTGTACTCGTATAAAGAAGTGTAATAATTTTTCGATCCTCCAGGGTTTCTACAAATTCCCAAGTATTACAAAGTAATGACACATAGTGTTCACGTGGAGACGCGTTGAATAACTCAGCGTACGCGCCAGGTGCAAGCGTGAGATTTGCATACGCGTGTTATTGTGTCATGTACAGCCATATTCGGACCTCTCTTGTGTAATATTCATTGAGATAGACATTTATACCATCTACTGCATAAGATTCCTCCTAGATTAACATGCTAAGTGGAAAAGGATAAGTACACTATCATTCCTGTCGGATTAATTATGGAACTTGTTAAATAGGTACTATGAATGGCTGAGTAATTATTACAGATTTTCCAACATTTCCAAAGCAACTAAGTTTCATAGTAGTGTAGTTACTACTACACTGTAGAATGGAGTGTATTTTTATTGTTATTTAATTAATTCCATAATAATATACCTAGTCTTGCCATAAATATTGTAATAAAGAAAAAAGAAAATTGTTAACTGCAAATAACATTTATTACTTTTACAGTGTGTCAGTTTAATACATAAATATAAAACAATTAAAAATATAAAAAGCTTATTCGAAGTGGTCTCCATTGGCTGCAATACAGTCCTTTAAACGATGAGGCCAGTTATCAATAGAAGCACGCACTCTTTCCATGGGAAAATTCTTCACTGCCAATCGTATAGATTGTTTTAGGGACTCAAATTATCATGGCGTTTAGAGCAAGCTGTACTCTCTAAAACTGACCACAAATCATAATCCAGCGGATTAAGATCGGGACTAGACGACGGCCAGTCTTCAGCTCTGATGAAGTCCGAAACGTTCGATTCCAACCAAGACTGCGTGGACCGAGCTTTATGACCCGGCGCCGAGTCTTGCTGGAAGGACCATACTTGGTTATTGAACATGGTGATGTTAAGGGGCTTAACTACCTTCTCAAGAATGGTATCTTGATACACTTGTGCCGATGTTTTGATACCTTTTCACAAAAATATGGCTCAGTCACTCCTTCATAGCTAACACCCCACCAAACCATCACTGAAGTCGGATAATGTCCACGTTGCACTCTGTCGACTAATTGGGAAGCTTCCTTAGAGCTTTGAGCATAAATACGGTCATTTTGTTTGTTAAAATGTTGCTCAATTGTAAAAATTTTCTCATCCGTAAACAAAATTTTTCTGTGACCTCCCTTTGCGTACCGCTTCAGTAGTTGTTTCGATTTTACCACCCTATTCTTCTTTAAATTATCAGTTAAGAAATGGCCAGTGCGTCTCTTATAGGCTGCAAGTCCTAAGTCATCTTTTAAAATACGCGACATGGTTCTAGGTGCTATCTTCATTTCCCGAGATAAAATCTTTTGCTTTCGGACAGGATTTCTTCGAATTCTTTCCCTTACTGCTTTGACCACCTTTTTCGTACGAACACTACGTGGACGGCCAGATCTTTTTCTGTCACAAACAGAGGAGGTCTCATTGTACCTATTAATAGCCCGGTACACAAACATTTTACTAATACCAAGTGTATGGAGAGTTTTAAAAATTGCATTTGGCTCCATACCTACTTTGTGTAATGCTATCACAGCGATTCGGTTCTCTTTATCACCCCACACCATTTTAATATCGCAAAATATTTTACAATGTATTGGCGCCAAAATGAGAAAACACAATGAACAATCGTATAAAAATGACAGATTCGAAATTCAAATGTAATATTTTTTTATAATTAAGTGTAACAGTATTTATGGCCAGACTAAGTAGTTTATTAATCTTATTAATATTATAAATGCCAAAGTTTATGAAAACGTTTGAATGTTTGTTGGAAATAAACGCAAATACAACTGAACGGATTTGGATCAAATTTAGCCTACGGGTAGAACATGTCCTGGATTAACACATAGGCTACTTTTTATCCCGGTGATTTGCTTCCGTGAGAAATAATGGATTTTTTTAAATAGATCGCAATGGTTATAGTATTTTAGGTACTTATGTAGGAAAGGATTTATATGTGAGCGGAGCCGCGGACGATTGCTCCTTCTATATAGTCTTTGAAAATTTAAACAACCCTATTCAGGAGTTGAAATTCACTATATTTAACATCAAAATCTTTTTTTTTTTTTTATTGGTTTAAATGACAAAACAAGCTTGCCATTCGCCTGATAGTAAGCAATACGACCGCCCATAAACAGTAGGAACACAATCCAACACCTTGAATGACAAAATATTATTTGAAAGAATTTTTTTGATATTTCAATGTGTTTTTTTTTTATTAAAAAGTTTAAAAATCTTTGTTATTAACGTCGGGTCATCTGAAGGTAAGTATCTTCTGCTCGTAAACATGTACAATATTGGAAGAATTGTCAATACATATCCAGCTTTTAATGTCGAAAAACTGTCTTCTCAGTCTCTAATATCTTGATAGAATGAGACATACGATGTTAAGTCTTATTATGTCCAATAGTTACACTGGCTGCAATGTATATATCTTGTTGAAGAATTTATTTTTAGTATTTTAGAAGTTACGTCAAATTAAATTTATATTCACACGACCGTGTTAACACCTCCTGTTTAAAATTCGATTAATATATGCACCGATACACACGCAACCAACGAAGATCAATTAAAACCTGTTCATTTGCTTAAAATAATAATTGTAGACTCGTGATAGCGAAGACTTCTGGTGGATTTGCTACGCGAAATTACCTGAACCAAAAGAATTTACAAATTAAGTATTGGTTACGGTAGGCTTGTATATTTTTTATAAGTTAAACAAATATAGACATTATTTAAGCATGTGTGTTTAATTATTGAAAAAAAAAAAGAATATAGCTAAATAAGTAATTTTCTAGTGTTTTAGCGTAGAAAGCTCATATATTGTAATACTTTTTGCATTAAAACCTCAAATAATATGCAGTTATGGTTACAAATAATGCTTCGAACACTGTATCAAATTTTGTTAGTAGAATTGCAAAAAAATAATTACACGAATATATTCCTCGTTTATCATTTTTTATTTGACAACTATTAAAATACAGTTCAGTTTCCTTTGACAAACGTTTCTTGATAATCACAACCCGATGTAGGCCGTCGTGTTTCTCGCCTATCAAATAATTTATAGACTTAAACGCATATTAGTGTAACTTTAGCGAATGGTCGAATCACGATCTGTGGCAGTGAATTGCGCCCGGCGCATGCGCCGAATGTATCGTTTAGCGTTTCACATCATTTATCATTTTTAACATTACACAACGTATGAAATCGGGCACTTGATCGTGCGTATGATATTACTTAAGGGCTACATTACTCATTTTATGGGCAATTGTCACAAAACTAGTGTTCGAGTACATTATTACAGCTAACCAGTCGAATAACCATTCTAAAATAGGTTATTTGGTAAACAAAAACCAGATGACATTAAAATTAATCGAATTTTATATGCAAAGGTCACGCGGTTTTTTGATTTACAAAGATTTATTATGCATTACAAATGGGTACGAAACGGCACGGGCTAAATCGGTGAAACATTGAGTAACACTTCACCGAAGCATGAAGAGATACGGTAATTAACTCATTGTTTACAATGCTTTATGTAGTAATTTAAATGGGAACAATTAATTCATTTAGAAATAACTGGTAGGTCTCTCATTTGTCAGAGTCCGCCGAGGTACCACCGCTATGTCTATTTCTGCCGCCAAGCAACAATGTGTAGTCCGGTTTGAAGAACATTGTAGCCAGAGTAACTACTGTAAGACTTAACATCTAAGGTCTCAGGATGGCGAGCGCAGTGGAATACAAAACAATACAAGGTGTTGGATGGTGTTTCTACTGTTTACGGGCAGTCGTATCACTTACCATCAGACGAACGGCGAGCTCGTCTTGTCATTCAAAGCAATAAAAAAAAGATAATTTGATATTTAGTATACTCAATTTCAACACCTGAATAATTTTGTTAAAATGTTTGAAGACTACATGTACATTGTGTACCTATAATTACAAGTCTTAGCCTGATTTCCTACCCAAGTCTCGATTGGTGCCTTCCGCTTCCTTCTAAGATTAACAATATGATTTCCAACTAGTATATTACAACAGTCTTAAATCTGTCAGAAACGGTATTAGATTTATCTAGAGCAATTCTAACTATGCCTTCAGGACCTAAAGCATAATCTCTCTCCTTTATCTAAATGCTTCATGTAACACCACAGCGCTTATTCCCTATGACAGTGTAAACTCGTAACGCGGCCGTGTTACATCATCTTTGTGAAATTATCGCGAAATGATATTCTATACGCCAATTTCTATTGTCTTAAACGCGACGCGTTACGTTAAGAGCCTGTTACGGGTTAAAATAATGTGTGGCGTAGGGAATAAGGCCCCTAGTAAACGATTTGTACCAGTTTTGTCCAGGTGTTACGTATTTATTCCCGAAGTTGTTTACTTCTCATTATTATGTGGTAGTTGTATTAGCAGCGTGATAGTAAAACTTAATGACTTTATAGCCAGTGTTTAGCAGCGCAAATACGAAAAAGAATGGAACAACAGCTAGTGAATTTTAAAGAAAGTTTTTATTGTTTTCTAGTTTATTCGTTTACTAAAGATACCTTTAAACCTTACAAAAATCATAACAATCTCGATTTCTAGATTTATATATGCAGTGCTATACACTAATCGTAGCAAAATAGGGCTCGTCCGGGATTTGAACCCGGGACCTCTCACACCCAAAGCGAGAATCATACCACTAGACCAACGAGCCGTTGTGATAACTATATAAATTTCTGAAGCTTGCCCAAACCTGTAGAGGCAAAGTTACACTTTACAAATAAGTTGCCACTTTTTTTGACTAATTTTACTTTCAACAGATAAACTGAAAAACTACTGAACGGATTTTGATAAAATTTGGTATAAAGATATATTTTGAGACCATGAAAAATTGCAAGCAAATGTTAGTTAAAAATAAAAGTTAGTTTCTATGTATTCTGACTGTTTCAAAAATAAATACGTCGAAGTAACAAATGAGATATATTTTCACCTACTAGAATATATAAATCAATCAGTAACAGTATTTCTATCAGAAGCCATTAAGGCGTCTTGTGGGTTTAAAGCACTGTTACGTGGATGGGAGATTAAACATAGTCGCGAGTTTCTGCGCACGCGCTTCGTTATCTATTCACAATTTATAGACGGCAGCGGTAAAATAAAATTAATTTATTATAAATAAGCGAAAAGACATATCAAGTGCGAAAACGTATCATTCCGTTCATTATCTTGTAATGTTAAATGTTGTAGTTCGTTTTTCTGGTAGATATGTAAGGTACGGACGAATTTTTTTTAATAAATAAGTGAAATGAATGCTATAGTACAATTTATTATAGAATAATAGTATAAATATTTAAAAAGTCTTTATTAGTTGAAAATATTTACTAAAGCTGTTATAAGTTGCAAACATAAGGTAATTAGCTTGTAGATATAAGTGACTCTGTGCTGTCGAAAATAAAAAAAAATACTTGAGAATATCGCTGTTTAATTTTATAGTCATGACTACAGTCCATTTGCTACACATTTCATCCATAGGGCTATAGAAACCGTGTCTAATCACGTATCTCACGTCACTTCCGTATCCGCCATTTCCTTTGTTTTGTTCCGACTTTATGGGCGTACGAACGCATTGTAAGTTTAACTGGATCTGCGAGCTAGTTACGTAGTTCCGATTGCTTATGTAAAGAATTTTCTAGCTATCGTGATTAAAAACATTACGAGCCCATTTAAAATTTAGATAAAATTTACTTTCTGTGTCCATTTGTTTAAAATATTTACGTAATGTATTGTTTTAGGCGGGATTAGTTGTAAAACGTCGAGTAGGCGCTGTCTTTTACACAGAAACACTATACTATTATGGAACTTAAAACATAAAATCTTAAAGATTTTCGTTGATTGTTACATCGCTAATTTGGAAACGAAAGAAGCGAAATTTTATATTAACATTACATATCGTATTAGTGTTTCAACGAAATTAATAACATTTATCAAAAATATGTAGAGAATATATTATATAAAAATACATAAAGCATGTAATTTATGAAGTCTAGCCCTTCATTTATACAAGAAATTCACAGTGATTATAACAATAAATTGTTCATTGTTCCAACGATCATCAATCAATAATCCTATTTGAAAGATTAATCTGCTTGTAATAGGATCTTTGTAATCTCACATAGTTATTAGTAAGTAATATTTAATGTAATAACACAAATTAAATCTACGGTAAACGTACAGAATGACAGCTAGTTGATAATATCTTGTTCTTGCAAAATACGTACCCGGTTTTAACTCGTATATTTTCCGCGACACATTTCTCAAACAATTATAATATTACATAATTTTTGCATCAATAAATCGTAATTTAATAATATATTTACGATTTAGATGGATATTTTTGTATTAAAATGTTGAGTTCCATTTAGATTGGGTAATAATAGGTAATTGGTCTAAAGTAAGTTATGATTTACTGCCGTTTGTCGAGTTTTCTCTTATAATGAATTTAATAATTTATATAGAGCACTTTATGAGTAAATGTTGTCATGAATTTATTTTGTAATATTTAATTTACTGCCTTGGTAACGTAGTTGTATTACGATACGACTGAAGCGTTGAGGTCTCAACTTCGATCTACGGGTCGGGTAAGGTGATATTGGGTTTACTACTAATTATCAGCCCGAAGTCTGGAATGTGTGCCCGATATGGCGATAGGCTCACCCGCTATCATGGGAAGGAATAACCACGGCGGAAAATGGGTACACCAGTTGCGCTTCTACTTGCTCCTACGGGGATTGAGTGAGAGTTTTCATTTATATTTAATAGTTGTTAGTCAAACAAAAAGCTAGACGTAGTAATATTGAGCATATACTTAACAAAGTTTATTTACGTAATAAGTACAAGTATAGTGTATATTATGTAGACATCAGACAAGCAAATGTCAATCTGTAATAGTTTTAAAATGCATGATATCGGATAATAAAAAACCTAGAGTAGATCAATAATTATCGATCGATATCGTTAGGAGTTTGACGTTTTTCAAATAAGCATTGAATTTATTTCTAATTCAATTAATTTTTTTTGACTTCATATCTACCTATCCTACCAGTTACCCGCAACTGAAAACTACTCAAAACAAATCAAACCTAAATCTACGTTCCAGTAATCCGATCACCACCGTGTGTACCACCACTGGTATACCTGAATGTACACAAGAAATTGAAAGATCATGTCCATATTACCGATTCAAGCCGTCTTTAATTCAACACGAAAGACAGACAGACAAACAGTGATTATGGAGCAATTTGTACAACAATTAACCAATCACAGCACTACTCTATTAGGGGCGTCGATCGTGCGTCGCGAGTCCAGGGTTCAATTATTACGAGGGATACTTTACGCTCTTATTTAGCTTATAATTAACTTGATTTACTGTTTTTTTTAATTATGTATAATTTTAAAATTAGCTTAGATATATATTAACTCCCTTATTCATAGACTTTTTTTCTAAGGGCGGAGTAAAACTATGATAACAAGTCTGTTTTTCAGTGCTGACGGCATAGCAGCCTTCGCAGTGCGTAGCTATATGGCCGTTGTGATTGGTTAAAATGATTGTATCTCCATAACAATAAAAATAAACTAGCTTATCTTATAAAGTTGTTTTAGATAGTTTTTGCAACCCTTTTCATTGATACACCACACGTCCTTTCATTTTTTGGGACAAAATGCAATTTACTTAATGAATGTATCGCAAACCTTCTTCCTATCCCTGTGTACAAGCAAGACAATAAGTAAATGTAAATGAACGTCACGTAAACAGTACAGAGTAATCTCAGTAGTCTTTATTGAGATTTATGTAAAAAGAAGGCTAAATGTTTAAACGCATACAAATGAGTCAGAGGAACGCTTTCTAATTGGTTTAATTCAAGTATTTGTGGATTAGAAACCTGAATAATTAGATGAGTCATTGTAAGATGCATGTTGATAGTCAAATTCTGGTATGCATACATTGTATTTAAATCAAATGCTTTCTCATACGCAAATGTATTTTAATTCTTTATCCAAAATAGATTTAACTTGCACTTTTACCTACCCACTATGCCAGATTTAGAATATACTTCGTACAAAAAGCTTTGCATAGCAAAAAACTTTGAATATTCAAGAAATATGCAAATTGTCAACACAAAGAATATTTACATTGCAAACATGGTAAATAATCAAATATTTGATCCAATATCAATACCCATAAATTCATAAATGGAACAAACAAACTGGCTTAACGTATTTGAGTTAATGTATGAAGCTTCTATATCACAGATGTCGACCACTGCAATTTCAGTATTGCATAAAATTACTGGTTTGCGCTAGAAATGCCGTTTATGCTAATAAAATTGTGGAGTTCTATAATTCATTGAGACATATTTACGACACTGAACCACTTTTCACCCGGTTTGAATTCTTGACGTAAGTTCTACTTAAAAGAGTCTGCATTTCTGGGTTTTAATAACTACTATGGTGAAACAATAGTAAAACATCATACCTAGGGTATGCTTTTATATTTGATTTTGTACATTATTCTATATTTAATCGCAAATAGTAAGAAAAAGAAGCCCTTATTTGAAAACTTCAATAGAATTGGTTAAGAAATAAAGCAGTTATTCAGATTTCGAATATTGCGATGTGCAGGTCTGGGCGCATAGTTTGAATATAACTCTCTCTCACTCTTTCGCACATATCATAATTCACTTACCCCTTGTACCGAAATTCAAACGGTTATAGCTTGATTATCTTATCGGATTTTAATAAATCTTTATGTATTTGAATTTATATGGCGTATAAATGTAAATAATAAAAATGAGTCAAATACCCTATTGTAAATAGAATTGTTGCTTATCAATAAGATATTATTAACTGCCTAGTTTCTAGTTGTTTTTCATCCGAGTTCAATTCTAATTACATAATAAAACAATGTATCATTATTATTAAAAGTCATAGAAATAAATGCTTGTTTTCAGTACATTCAATTCTATAAAATGTAGAGGTAAAAAAGTATTTTAGGAAAATCTAAAAAAGAAAAGAATTACGAAACCCACATAATAATAAAATAATCTTATTCTAAACCAATAGTTTTATAAGTTCTCGTTCAATTACCTAAGTTTACCGATAGCCACAATTTCGTTACGTGCAGAATTACTTAAACAAAACTGTTATGCAATAAAGTATAACGATGGAAAATTGCTTCCTGGACACAAAACACCTGATAGGCTGCCAATTTGCGCATGTAAATACGCCTCGTAGGTACTCGTCGCATGTACTCTAATTATTGAGAAATAGTTACCTCGCGTCTTGGAATGGGGTAGCGGCCATTGGCACATAAAGGATACACAGTATGTAAACAAATAAGTTTATCGACGATTTCTTAGGTTGAGGCGAATGTTAGATATTGAAATAAAATTATTTTGCAAATTTTTATCCCGGTTTGCCTACGTGGTCATGCGGCGGTCCACCCAGTAATGACGAAGGCCGCAGTCTTCGAAATGTCGGAAGAAAAATATAATATAAAAACCACGGGAAATGCGCAAAATAGTTTTATTTTAACGTGTATCGACGTTTTTACTATATTCAATTCTCTAATGAACCATTTAAGCAATATAAAATATATTGTACAATGCGTCTCTACCAAACTTCTACTAGACAAAACACAATAAGTATTTTGTATTTCCAATCAAATAGCATCACCACAAACTAAACAACCTAAACTAGTTTTCGGATCTCAGTCCACGCCGTGACCATGAATATTGCAGTCAGGAGAAAATTATACTAAAAAATAGCGATAAAGTCGAAAAATAACATATTCGATGTGTAAATCCGCAAAAACATAAAGCAATAAACAAACCATTTAAAACTAACATCCGTAACACGATCAATTCATTCCAATAATTAAAGTTCGCACGTAATCTCATTCAGAATTAACCCATCCCAAACCGTTATAGGAGCGTATAATCTTAAACTTAATTGTTCAGATTAATCTATGCAATTTGATTAATAGATTGACATACTTACGGATAGTATTACGAAATTTCATGTCCGCGCTTGCTATTGCAGTCGCGTAAATAGAAAGCAGTTGCCGCAATCGGAAGGACGCTGGACCAATTTATATGTGATAGGAGATAAAAACGCGTTATGTAACCATGATCGCCATTTGTATGAGTGAGGTGTAAGGGCATGCGACATACATAATATTTACTTTGGAAGTGGGTATGTAAATGTTTTGGGTCAATTTAATTCGGTAGCACTTGTAAGTGTATTCTGTCGTGCTAAGCTCAAAAGCGGTAGATCAAAAAAAATTTAAATCTTGAATTTTATGTCTTCACAAAGCTTAAAGAAATACCTATCCAATGAACTTACCTAAATAACGGTATCTTGCTTAGAACTAGTCAAAAAATACCTTAAAAGAATTTCTCTGTCTCTGTTTTACATACAAGAGTATAAAACTATATTTACAAAACTTCGATTATCTCGAAATATAGTTTCCCTGAACATACCACTTTTGCGCTTAGCACGGCAGTATTTTTTTTTTTTTATGGCAATTAGTGCCGATTTCGACAATTCTGCCAATGTCAAATGTGCGATGAGTACTCGTGAGTTTTAGCCTTTACATAAGGTATTGAATGCTTGCCTAAAATAATAAAAAAAAAAGAAATACACGGCAGTATTATAGTCATGGACTCTGAGACGTCAGTGTAACGGAGGTGCACGTGCAGTGTGCACCCCCTGTCCAAAACAAAACATAAAAAATAAGTCACTGAATAATGAGAACTATTGACCAGAAACGTTTTATTATTGTTCAGCATATACAAAAATCCACACGGTTTTAATATTAAAAATATATTAATTTAATGATTATTAAGTGTAGTGTGTAAATGCAGATGCACCTCTCTAAAAGTAATATTGGCAGCGACCATGTATATATTGATTATAAATGCGAAAATTTGTTACATGTTTGATTGTAACAAGTAAATAGGAAACAGTTGAACGAATTTGAAATTTGATAGATATACCTATCTCCTAAAAGATCTATTATCCCGGATTAATTTATCTCCTAAAAGTGCGGGTAAAATAAGCATAATATATTTTATTTACTCACGATAAAACTGAGTAAATAATATGTGATAATGAAACAAAGACTATGAGCGACTTTTACGGCTCATAATACAACTGGTTCCGTGGTGTAGTGGTTATCACATCTGCTTTACACGCAGAAGGCCGCCAGTTCGATCCTGACCGGAATCACATTTTTGGATTTCTTTTTTTATAATTTCTGAATGAAATAAACCTCACATCAGACCTTCAGTATTAACTTCTTCCTTATAAATGGTTCCATGGTGTAGTGGTTATCACATCTGCTTTACACGTAGAAGGCCGCCAGTTCGAGCCAGGCCGGAATCATATTAATTATTATTGCTGTTTTAAATATATTAGTAAACTTAACAAGATGAGAACAATAAATCAATCATAAAATCTAAATATAATTCAAAGATCTTACAAAAGTATTTTCTACAACTTTAACAATAAACCTATTGTTATTACATCACATTGCAAATTGTAATAAGAAGCAACTATCACATCTTTTGAACAAACAAACTTTTGTTACAAATCAAACAGATCTTAATAGAAATTTTGGATTACTTCTTTATAATGGATTTTAAAAGTGAATGCCTTTATAGAATTATCATAAAAGAGTATTATACAATGAATTTGAGACGCGGAAAGAAAACGTTTATAACGATAAAATCAACATTCACATTACAATATTTTAAAAGAAAAAATATTTTTTTTCTTTTCGTTCCACATTTTATTAAGCCGAGAGAATGTTTTCAGAACAGCATAATTTTAAACTATTGTAAATGATTTCATTCCAACTATATTCCATATTATACCTTATTACAATTGTAAAATGTTTTTGTCAGCAATATTGCGATATTAAAAAGTGTTTAATGAAATGTATTATATGAATAACTATAATGCATGAAGGCGAAACAAATTAATTTATACGTAACATGAAATAATATGAATACTTATCGAATCCATTTACAAACTGTATAAATATTTCTTTTTTAAAAACCGGAGGAGATTCTTAATTCGATACGTGTATTTTTATTAGACCACGCGTAACTGTTTACAGATTCGACCAATTTTGATAATTCTTTTTTAATGGATAGGGTATACTACGAAGTTAGGCCCCGTATGGACCGAAAAATTATACAATTTTTTTTATTAAATAATACATCTATCTGGTAAATTCACATTAATCTAACGCGCGAATTGCCAAGCCCGATAAGTTAAAATAATCATAAAATTTTTAAATTTTCCAATTTTCTTAATTTTTCTTTCCATAAGAAACACTATAAAATATAACAAAATAATAAAAAATATGAAAATTAAGTTGTTCTCAAGTTGTATCGTGACGAAGGGAAATAGAGATTAATTTTTATATAGAGACCTCTCTGCATGATATATTAGTACACTCATTTACAAAGAATTTTGATTATTTTAATCAAATAAACACTTCAAATTAAGTCCACACACATGCGGATATTACGTATCTTTCATATTTATCACAACTATTTCTTAATAAAATGAATTACATAATCATGAGTTTGGACAATATGCACTACATTCAGAATATAATATTCCTCTGTTTGCGAAATACAATTACAATGTACAACAGTTATGTAATCCATATTTTTATTAAAAGACTTATTGTTGGTGCATTTGTTCAATAATATTTTGAGAGAGTATCAACTCTCTTATCTATCTTACGTCTTATGAAGGAAACAATAATAATCTATTTGATTAACCATTTTACTACTTTACCCCGAAAAAACATAGATACTAAATTAATTTCTTAACTAGCTAAAGCATGTGTTTCTTAAATCAAAGCTTCCCTGAAATAAAATTCACTACACTTTTTTGGATTAACAAATAGCCTATAATATGTTAATCCTGTTAAGGTTGCATGGCAAACACAAAGTCTCTTTATATTATATCAACATTTTATTATTTGAATTGTTGAAATTAGAATCATTAATAATATCCAGCTATTACCGAATTCTATGTATCTTATTCTGATTGTGTTTTGACGTACAAAGGTATACTAATAAAAAATTGTATTTTAAAAAATCTAGCTTGCTTTCACTCTCTAAACGCTCTAATTCTGCTCTCATAGAAGTTCGAGGCTAAATATGTAAATTGCATCGATATAAACTTAGCTGTTTAGATCAAACTTTACGGCACGCAAACATCATCACAACTTTTCATAATTGTATTAAATTATATTTAATAATATCTATTACACCATAATCTTAGCATGCACTCTATCAATAAAAAAATAAAGTTCACATTTCAATTAAAAATCATAATCAACCTAAACTAAAAATTATGCAAAACTAATTCAGACATTGTAATAAAACGTAGCTCATCTGAGGTAACAGTTCCGCTCTAATTGTCATCGGATTGAATCCGCGGTGTATCGACTACACCTGGGGAATTAATGTGGTGAAAGTTCTGATGGTGGGTGAATACTAATGGTATCCTGTACCATCTAAACGTTACGTAATGGTATTTAGGCCGCTGTATGTTGCGTTATATAGAGTATATTGCACAAAACAATCAGCGAAGTTGGACTTTTTCTGAAGTAATTATCTTCATACCTTTTATCCTCGAACGGGTCGGCAGAGGCATTACTGGGGTACCCACTTTCCGCTGTGTGTATTTCGTCCTATGATGTGATAGGGGGTGAGCCTCTGGCCATATTGAATACAAATAGCAGATTTCGGGCTGATACTAAGTAGAATAATCCAATATCACTGCCCGTTCCGGGCATCGAAACACGAGACTACTAACTAGGAACTATCATACAACTACGCTACCTAGGCAGTCCGTCAGAACATTATCTTGATAAAAAAATTGTAATAATAAAATAATTTTATATTAGTACTAGACTGTGCTCATCGCTTCACCTGCGTAAAAAAGCTATCCCGGTACAACAGTCTCGCGAATTTCTGGAATCAAAATATCCCATACGACCATTGTCTATCTATGTGCTAATTTTCAACCAAATCATTTCCGCGGTCTTTGCGCTTATTTCTAACAAACGCCCAAATACCTTCACAAAATATATCGTGTTTAAGATTATCTGAATTCTATGAATGAAATCCGATTACACATAATGCATTTGAAATAGCAATTGAACCCTACGCATTTGGCAAACTATCATATATCAAAGCTATTTGCATACGTTTATGTGAATGGAAACACAGACATTCATCAATAAACCTGAATAGTATTCTGATTCACAATTACAAGCGATTGTTTAACTTTACAATTCAGAAGGTAGAGAGATTAAAGCTCCGCGCAAACGCTATCAACTTCTGATATGAAACGGATAATTACTGTTTCAGTAACTTTAACAGTAGCAGTCTGACTTATAAACTTGTTTTAATGCTAAGAGATGCTTAACAATTGCTTAAATAGCTGTCAAAAACATCACCGGTTTCCTAAAGTAAAACTTATTGAAAGGCAAGATGGCGGGTTTTGAGTTACAGCTGATCGAGTAAATTTGTGTTTTAACTAAGCATAGCTTTGCGATTTTTTTGTAAGTAAGACTGTATATATCAGTGTAGCATTGTTCACGAAAAACGACGTCTCTGTGACAATATTGTTTTCTTTTTTTCTTCTTTTGAAAATATAGAGGCAAACGAGCATACGGTCCACCTTATGGTAAAAGATCACCGCCTGACACCAACAATACCAGATGGCATATGTTGCCGGCCTTTTAGGTATACTATCTATTCTTTTATATTGTCTTGTTGTAATAAATAAAATACGATGTATAATAATTGCTAGTTATCATAAAAGAGATTATTATAAAAGAAGTCATTTTGACAGACTATAGCGCAGCATGAAGTTTGGTTTCACGAGATTTATGACTACATTCCAATATCTCTGATGTCAAATTCATCATACATTTCGTGCCCAAATCCTTCTACCAACGAATCAATAGATTTTTGAAATGGCGATCTGATTTTATAGCCGCTTTTTGTTTTGTATCTGCTATTATTGGCAGCCATAATATAAAAGAAGAAGAAGAACGATTCAATAAACGTAGCGTGTATAAATAAATCCAAATCAAAATATCCAACGTTATTAGTTCTATAATGTATATTAGAAAATAAATAGAACGCGCCGTCTTAATTGCAAAGAGAAATCATCTAAACTAATGCATTAAAAGTAAACAATACGAAATTGTATAACATTACATAAGTAATATAAATAAGTTACGTTGTGTAATAAACTATTTTAATTAACCTAGTTAACATTAGTTAAATTCATAATATAAATGTTATTACTCTGGATATTAACTTGTATAATGACGTTGATAAGTTTGAGGTAATTAAGTGTTGAGAAATATCATTAAACATGGATATTATGTTTATCAGCCCTATTGGTTTAGTGGAAGCGCAGTTCGTGAACCGTGAACTTGTAAGTTCAGTTCCCGGAGCGGACAATAATTGAACTTTGTATTATATAACATACGTGAGATGCCCTAAAGAATGTTATTTTTAAAATAGTGTCTTCTCTTCTTTTTTCGAATCAAATTATTTTGCACAAGACAATTTGAAAATATTTTTTAAAGTTTTTTACAGAATGATCTGACAATATTTTTAATGATACAATTAATTGATTTATTGATAACACATTTTTATAGATTACAATATCTAAATTTAAGTATATTCAAGTGTAAACACATCAAGCAATTGCGTCATCAGTAATACGTTATTACCAACTGTCACTGACCGAACGCGAGAGCTACTTTTTCATTACAACCATCAGTTTTTCTAAGCAAATATTTCTCAACTAATATGGTAAAAGCACCACTTAAATCCTAGACCCGAGCTGTATTCCTAATATTTAGTTTTCTCTAGATATTTAGTTGCTTGAAGCGGTTGGGCAACACTGCGGACACCCTTTAATTGGTTATCGCAAAATGCCAAGCGTTCAAGCGTTAGCGCACTCTAATACGTTACTCCCGTGCTGGTAGCCACAAATCTGTGCTAAAAGTGGACATTTATGGCACGACAAATTCGCGCACGATGAATTTATTATATAGTAAAGATGTATTTAACTAGCCATAAACCGGTATTTTAAGGGTCAAACGGAATTATTAAAACTAAACTACTATTTTAACTTTTTTTATATGTTTAATTATTTTTTTTAACCTAGCGAATGTTATGGTTGGCTGTTTTGAAATTGCAATTAGTCTAGATGTTTTTTTATTAATGTTTTGTATGTAATATTGTTAATTTCATTGGTAATCCTTAATAAATAAAATTGAAAAAACAAAAAACAAAAAACTTATTTTATCCCAGATCCTATGTTGTGTATTATTTGTATATATAGCACAAGAAAGAAAATTAGTTCGGAGTAAAAAAATAACCCCAACATTATCGATAATATGCCTAGAAAAAACAGATATTAACTGCGCGCAACCTTCAAGTTCCATCATATAATAAAATAGAGGGATAATCCAAGTAAATTACTTTTTCATGGTACTGACGACTGGCATGATGGTTCGATGCCTTTACTATACCTACTATAATCTATTCACATCCTCAACAAACAACTCTCTCTGTGCGGTCTTAAATGGCATACACTGTTATTGTAATCTTTTTACTGAAGGTATAATTGTGAAATGGCCCGAAGTATCGCTAATGAAAGTTTAAGTACATTACGTATGCACAGTTGTTACAACACGATCGGTTGTTATAATAACACCTAATTTTGTTTGTTACGTAACGTAGGCAATGCAGAAGTGTAACATGAGAAGCGTATCGTTTTGGCAGTGATTGGGTGACTTTTGAATATTTGCGAAGTAGGCTTCTCTGGTTTGGTACTACTAAATTGTCGGTTCCAGCAACCAAGCTGCATGATGCTAAGGAGTGAGAGGTCGTATAGGACAGAAGGCGTAAAGCTTTTTGACAAATATAAAATTACCTCTCTGAGAATAAGCGATTTTTAAAATTGGCTAATGGTCATTTAATTTAGGCATCTGTTAATATCTTAGATGGAAAAGCACCAACAAAGTTTTAACCTCCAGTTAAGGCTGCGGACTCATACTATGAAGAGTCTACAAACTCGGCTTTATCACTACTAAAACCGTTCTCAGCTATAGTTTTACTAAATTACTACCCAAAAACATAGTATCATAATACCAAACAATCAACGCCTATCCGCGCCACCTGGCGGACGCCATTAGTACCGCTGCGGGCGGTGCGCGTGCGGTCCAAACATATCGCTTCCGACGTAATCGTGTTACGAAACTATAGACACGACCTTTGAATAAAAGGAAGTTTATATCCATGCGTGGTTATTTGTATGGATACTTAAGTAATAGGGCCAGTTATGGAAGTATGAGAATGATTTAAAAATTTAAAAATAGAAATACTATCAACAACAAAACCTCGCAATACATATTATGGAGGAATAAGTTCTCTAACTGTAGTAATGATTCGGGCCCGTATCGCTAAAGTCCTAATGCTTATTATAATTATTGTAAAATAGTGATGTCAGTTCTTTGTATCGAAGAAATCTTAAGAAATTTATAGCATTCCTCTACTTTTTGTACCTCTATATATGATATAAAATAAAATGTATTGTAAGCTTTTACTATGTAAAATTGTCCTTACATAAAGTTTCAAAATTACCCATATAATTATGACTCAAAGCCTATTTATATTCATAGCTCTATTCTCGACACGGTATCGAAATTAAATTCGCTCAGACGAGACGTCACGAGCCACGCTGCGCGTGCGCAGACCAGCACGTTTCCATAACCGCGTTCTAAAGTAGGCCGTTCTCTCAATACTATCTGTCTAGATTTACAACCAAGACGTGAGAAATTTACAATTGCAGATATGACCTAAGAATTTATGGCAAGGTTGTTAAGAGTTTTTCGCAATGATACAGTTTCGCGGGTCAAAGGTTTATTGTTTTTTGGAGTTCGTGTGCTCCAATAGCGCAGTGTACAAGGCTGAAACAAATCGTGAGACTTTTTCTTGATTATCATGATTTGATTGTAGGCTCCCTACCCATATTCGGAAATAAAAAAGCGGTCTTTGTTAAAGCAATCATAAATCCATTTAGATATAGCGTGAAATGTGAAACGTGAATTGGCTATTGTCTGTTATGGCCGTATAATTGAACTATTACGCTCCATAATTAATATGGTTCTGCTTAAAAAATACCTATACGCCTAGCTATATCGAAAACACCTTAACCAAATAACACACACACAATTCACGCATTTTATCCCCAAAGGGGTATGCAGAGGCGCAACCATGGTACCCACTTTTCGCCAAGTGTGTTCCGTCCCATGATGTGATAGGGGGCGAGCCTATCGCCATATCGGGCACAAATTCCAGACTCCGGGCTGATACTGAGCAGAAAAACCCAAATATCACTTTGCCCGACCCGGTATTCGAACCCAGGACCTCAGAGCGCTGCCGTACCGCGCATACAGTACAACTACGCCACCGAGGCAGTCTTAACCAAATAAGTTGTAAAAAATTCAATTCCACCGACAAATTCTCGCCGCACCCTTATTCTGTAAACCGTTTCGTAACGTTAACTATTCGTACGCACGTTACGGTGAGCGCGTTCGACCTTGCTAGCGCCACCCCCGGCGGCGGCGAGAACTAATCGCCAATATGGCGCGTTTTCACCTTCGTTCGGTGACTTAGAACCCGGCCAATGGAAATGCATGCGAGGCCACTGTCGCTTTCACGGGCCAACTGTATCTAGACTTAGTGCAATATAGAAAGTGTTACAGTTTTATTGTAATTGTTAAAAGTATTAAACGTTGCGTTATATTTTGCAAATTTTTCGATTGTTTCGTATACTCTACATATTCGAATGGCAAAATACAATACACTTGTGCATTTACATACAAATATATTTATTAATTGTACTGAAACTAGCCAGCTTTCAAGGAAACTGATTTATAAATTATATTAATTGGTGGTAGATCTCTCATATGCGAGAGTCCGCCTAGGTACCACCGCAATGTTATATTTCAGCCGCTAAACATTTTAATGACATTGTAGCCAGTGTAACTTCTGGACATAATAAGACTTAACATCTCATGTCTCAGGATGGCGAGAAGTGAAATACCAAACAATACTTTTTAATTCAAGGTGTTGGGTGGTGTTTCTAGTTTATTGGCAGTCGTATCGCTATCAGGCGAACGGCAAGCTCGTCTCGTCATTCAAAGCAATAAATAAATATATATTTTATTTGTTCTGTCAAAGGTTACGTATTTGCTTTAAACTTATTACTTAAATTCTAATCTAGATCTAAGCATCTATTTTCCAAACATTTATATGCTACAAAAGCAGATGTCGGCGAACTCTATCGTGATTACTTAAGACCAATGTACCTATTAACCCGATATCATGAATAAAAATTTTGAATTTGAATTTGAATTAAAAAAACACCTTCATAAATACCTGAGCCGCATTACACAAAACATAATTGTTCATCGTTGTTCTCCGCCCACAAATTAGCTAAACAGTATATGGACACTGTTACCAAACATTTACGCTTGATTGAAACTTACATATTTCAATGTCGCAACGAATGTGAAACTTCGCGACATCGTTAACGGTATCAAATTAACTGGCCCTAAGATTGCCGGAAGTTGCAAGTATCAGGTTGCTAGTTGTCAATGCATTAATTTGGCCTCTTTTGCTTAACAGACCTTTTTTGATGCAATGTACAATACGTATGTGATTAAAGAATTAATGCATACATTTTAATAAGATGTAGATCTAAATAGAAAATATCAGTATAATTCTACAATTTGAAACATACTAGCAGCAGCAAGCCTATATTAACGAAAAGATCATTGCAAAATTATAATGCATTAATAAACTTCTAACTGAAACTTCGTAGACAGTTTCATTCCAAACGTGCTATTGGAATTGCTCCGCACATAATTTTTTTTGTCGCAATGGTCATAGGCCCTAAACACCTTACATTTCATACACATATTACACACTAGATACTAAGAAACTGTCATTAAACTGGAATGGTAAAATTACGTCCAAGTTATACGAAGCGTTACATTATTTTATTCATGCTGTTTTTCTCATAATCCCTTTCCCACGGAAAGGTAAGAAAAATTACGATTCGCTTACGCCTTTTTGCATTATGTTGGTATTAGAGGGTTACCTCATCTTACACATTTGTGGTTCAAGTTATAAGCGCACGCTATGGAATGTGTTGAAATATATCAAAATAACTATTTCGTTTTACTACTAGAAATTACATATATAGTGTCAGTTTAAAGACTTATTTTAATAACAAATTGAACACTCGTTTGTACAATATTTATATTTTTATTATTTCAATACAATGATATAAAAAAATCTTAACTAAATTTTACAATCACTTCTTAACTAAACAATTCATTTTTAAAATTAAATACTTGAAGCTTTTTAATAAAAAATACTCGGTCAAATCGCTGAATAAGGAAGTCGCTACGTTAAACAAGCTGCAATTGTTACACAAAATTAGTTTATATTTGTAACATTGAAAACAAATACCGGTCAAAATCTTTATATGGAACTAAATTCAGTGCAACCTTGTCATTTATGTGCTAATATTTAAATGCTACATTTTTGCATGTTCGTACAAAGGCCATACTAAAGATATCCTACTAACGATAAAAATACATAAAAATAAAAATTTAAGTCACGAACAGTAATTTTTTTTAATCCTCATCAAACACTGCTCATATTATTTAAGCTGAAAATTAACGTCAATCAAACATGACGATATTGTAGTTAAAATAGCATAAAAAAAAGAGGAACTCCAGGCTTTCTCGTTTTCATCAATAACGTTAACTAAAAATTAATATAACTGCTGAAAAAGGCTCCTATAACTTGCACCATGGCCTAAGGGTCAGTCCACAGGCCTATTACACGCGCCGCATTTGATACAGCTTGACCGCAAAATGCATTATTGAGGGCAACGCACCGCGACGTGACTATAGGCAGATGCAGGCGCATCTCCACATCATTAGAATAAATTAGTTTCATTTATTCAAAAATAGAATTCTATTTGTTTTTTTTTTTGTGCCAGTGTGTTGTAATCTTGCTAATGTAATGAATTAGATTCAGTGTTTGTTTTTATATGTTTGAAATAAACCTTAGTACCTTATTGGGTTTGGATTTATATGAGATTTGGTATAGAAAGGCACATATTTCATATCATCCCGAGAAGGAATACATTGGAACTCGTATTTCGTGAAAGATATTTTATGCGAGTGGAATCCGCCTATATAATAAAATGTAAGATTTTTTTTTATTTATTTAAAATTATATCTAGTAAATGTATACAGGACTTAATGCCTAAAGCATCTTCTAACAATCAAACCTTGGGTGATTCAGAAATGAGACATTATTATCTAGCATTTTTAACTTTGCTGTTTTTTTTAGTTTCTTGTTAACATTGCTTTGTACCTATTTCGATTACACGTTATTTGAAGAATTTGTATTTAAATTCTATGAATTCATGATCATTAATATGGTATTATTGCCTGTTTAGCCTTAGTCTTTACATTATCCTATTTTCTAAGGGCATATGACCTTTGTAGTAAGAGTAATAACTATTAACTTACAATCTAAATATATAAGAATATTTGTCAAAATAATTAAACGTAACGAAATAGTTTTTACGAAATTTTGTTATACATTTATTGTCAACATCTATTTTTTTTTTGTTTGCCTTGGTACATTCGATCTATCAAATAGTAAACAGTAATAATATATTAAGACAAACAAAAAAAAACAAAAATGAGACGGAAAAAAGCATAACATTTCTTAAACACTATTTCGTTACGTAAATTTTAAGAAATACTCACATAAATTATAAATATAAATAAAGTTATAAAGTTTAAATGTTTATAAATGTTCAATACAAATGTTAGAAATAATGTTATAAAATGTTGTGTTAAAGGTGGTGCACCCGATCGCGACGGTTGTACGTAGTGCACTGTTTTAAATTAGTATGTGAGCATCAATAATCGATATGTGCAACGTTGGCACCAAAATGCGTCGCGTGTTCGCGTTTTACCATAACCGAACAATATAATATAAACTATTTGGTTAAAATAATTTTGATATTAGTATGTGTGATGCACTACCCAAAGTTTTCCTATAGTTTAACATTAGATCACTGTTTAGTATTCCAAGCACAATTATATCGACTATGTGCCAAACCAAGCTAATATTTAAGGCTCTTAGGCAAATACCTAATGCGTTGTTGGAGGTATTCCGCGAATTATTTAATATTTTTACTTAATATTACCGTGATTTGTATGTAACATAAAAATGTGTGCTTATTAGTTATTTTATATCGGAAACTGGATGATTCCCGCCGGCTTACCTTTCATAATTCATGTAATATCTGATTGTCATTAAAACGATTTGTAGACCTTATTCATGTATATTAGTACCTATAATATGTTTCGGGTTCCGTTTAGGAAAATTTCAACGTTTGCCACAGGAAACTAGCACTTTAAAATTTGAATTTTTTTCACTCAATTCCAGAGTGCTAGCGCTCTATGGAAAGGCTATTGGAGCCAAAATACATACTTACGCTACACTTTAAGAATTACCATATTTTTATAATGTCTCTGTTACGCACTATAAAATTTATAATAAATTGTAACTATTAGTATCATTTCATATCTAACATACTCATCACATTATTTATAAAAAAAATTATAATAGGTAATTCATTAACACATACTAATATTATAAAAACCACACATCGTTATCCACAATAAGACTTCATTAAAGGACATTAATCTCCGATTAGGTACAAATGACGTAGTTGCTGTACGCAAAAACAAACACCATAAATAGCTAGCCCTATCAAACGATCGTTAGAAATAACACGTAGAATCGATTCGACTCACTCGAATAATCGATCATAATATCGATGTATCACAGCTGCGCAAACATTTGAACGGCAGGCGTGGATAAAATTATTTTTAACTTGATTAGCATTACGAATGTTGCATTGTCGTTTGGGTCTTCTTAGAAGTGGGTTATTTGATACTAAATTGATGATTTTTCAATGCTGACAGGAAAGTATGGATTGATATTAGTCTTTTAAATATTTTATGTACAGTCAGCTACAAAAGTAACTGAACAAATTCCAAACTTCAAAACGCTTCTGCACATTAACTTCGATTGTTTTTTTTTCTTTACCTAAATAAAAGTTAACTCTTAGAAGTTTATTTCAGTGGAGAGAAAACAGTTGTTGATAAGGACGCAAAGTATTAAAAGCTATTTATAATTTTGAATGTGTTCAGCTATTTTTGTGGCTGACTGTACTTAAGTACTCAAACACGTCGAGGAAATATTCATTATTACAATAGACATGAAGTGTCATTAGCAAACAGTTCTCAATAGGAAAATGTAATGAGATCTCTCGTTTACCGGAGAATGTTTCAAAATGTTTGATGAAATACGAACGCTATCCGATAATGACGGAGAATGTATGCGGAATGATCAAACAGAATACTCAATCAGAGTAAAGGTAAACAAACCATAAATAGACTACATTAAAGTTTAAAAACGGTTGATTATTTCTAGAATCGAAAAATAAGGCTATAAAGGTATGTTTATGAGCAGGGGCGCCGGGAGTGCCAGAAATAAATCACAAAAAATATAAATCACTAAATACAGTTGTAACAATTGGAACTATCAACTACAGAGGTACTTTTTTATAATAAAGCATTTTTATATTATAAAATATTAAAGAAACTTAATGATATTATGTATTACTAGCTTTTGCTCGCGGCTTCGCCCGCGTGGAAGAGTTTTCCTGGATGCATTTTTTTCCAACTTACTTGATATGTCTATTATGACCAAATTACACAAAATCATTATAAATTCTAGCCTATGTGTTATTCTAATGTATAACCAATGTTACCGTTAAGTTTCATCCAAATCCGTTCAGTAGTTGTTTCGTGAAAGAGGATCATACATACATACATCCATCCTAACAAACTTTCGCATTTATATTAGTAGGATAATGTTACAAATGCGCCTCCCTAATATTAATCTTAGTGGCGCCTATGTTTATATGTAATATTTTCTGTTAACAAGCCGCCGCTTTTTGCGTTAAGGGTCAACGTACAGATTTCGGTCTGGTTGCGTCAGTTCGAAGATTAATACGCACTGCCATCTTGGTGTGCACTGAGCCCGTATACCTGTTTCTTACAACATCCAAGTAAAGGCTAATTTATCGTGAAGAAATTATGTTTACGATGGATCAAAATTAAATTAAAATCGCATTTGTTAGTGATATTTTTGTGTGTTTGTTTTGTAATTATTCGATCTAGAGGATTTGATATAATCATGTCGAAGATTTTAAGTTTTGTTGAAATTGAGTAAATCACACCAGTTTAATAAGCATTTCAAGAATGAAGCTTATTATTTATAATTCTAAATAATTCCATTATTGATTTATTATTTATACACATATAACATCAAAACAGTTACACTATTAATTATTATTATGCAGCATTACATTTGCAACTATAATAGAATTGTTTTAAAAGTGTTTTTCGAAGATGACGTAAACGCGTCACTAAAATGTATATAAATAAGTCGCTTTAAGCGCAAACACGTCTGAGTTAATAATACCGCCTTATCTTTTCTGCTACCAAGCAAGAATGAAACAGTGCGTCCTTACAAATAAAGATTTTATGGGCAGGTATAGCGCTTATCAAAGTCAAGTTACTGTTCATCTTATTTAGATATACGAAAAAAACGAATAAAAAAATAAACATAAAATATCTACACTATTATACAAAGCTGAAGAGTTTGTTTGTTTCAACGCGCTAATCTCAGGAGCTACTTACTGGTTGGAATTGAAAAAATCTTTTAGAATTGGTTAGCCCGTTTATTGAGGAAGGCTATGCCTATAACATCACGCTATGACTAATAGGAGCGGGTATCAATGAAAAAGATTGCAAAAACGGGGAAAAATTATTTCTTTTAAAAGCTTCCGTTGCATGCGCTACGTAAAAACTGTTCCTCTTATAAAGTTCTTAAAAAATATATTACAATTTATTAAACAAAGTCTCCCACTGCATTTGCCTGTCTGAACGCGATAAACTCAAAAACTACCCACCGGATTTCAATGAAATGTTGTAAGCCAATAGTTAGACATTCTAGAGAGGACATAGGCTACTTTCTATCCCGGTAAAATATATAGCGGGACTTTTATCCCGGAAAATTCTTTCATGCGTGCGAAACCGCAAGCAAAAGCCATAAATGTACATTTTTAACGATGACGTAGATAAACTTCACTCAATAGGTTCTTCAACAGTCATAAAGAATTGCAAACATCGCATCTTTTACAACTTCAGTTCAGTTCGTACAATTACTAATATCGTTTTACCTTTTGCGGTCAGTATGAGCAAGGTCATGTCGCAACACCAAATCAATACTGTTTAACGACCCGTGATGGAATATCTGGTATTGTTACAATAAACTTGAATGTACGATATTGACACCAATAGTGTCGAACCTTGTTTTATATTATTCGAAAATCGACCATTCATCATTCGAAGTGATGGATCGTTTGCGAAGTGACTGAAAAGTATTTTGAAATTAGAACTGATTCATTCGAATGTATACGATGTAATTTTAAAAATCGATTTATTTTAAATCTTTGTGAATGTAGTTCGATTGCCTTTTACTTGTAATATGCAAGTTTGAATGCATCAATATTTTTTAATTCTGTACAGGCTTTGAATGAATTCTCGACACATTTTAAACTATATTACAACTATTGCTTATTGTTTATTTGTGTCTATAGACACTTTTTTTGTATTGAAAACCCTTTTTTTTTTGGTTATTATGTTCTGCAGTAATGTAAGTTTGCAACTAATCATTTAAATAATGGAAAATAATTTTAATCTCACCAGATGTCGTGAGTAGTAATTTCAATGGTACCAAAGTTTTACTAATTTTCAAAAATACAACTACAGATTAAAAATTGTTTCAAACGTCAATTCCTCCCACCAGTTGGTACAACCCTAGTGGCAAAAAATCTGGCAATCGAATATATAGTCATCGGGAATACATTCCAATATCAATTACAATTCGAACAGGGCCCTTATTCTGTATGATAGTGTAAACGCGTAACGCGGCCGTGGCATGTTATCTTCGAGAAATGTTCGTGGAATGGTATTCTGTAAGCCAAATTTCTATAGTCCTAAACATGATGGGTTGTGTTCCGTGCTTGTTACACACTGTTAAAATAACGTGTGGGATAGAGAATAAGGCCCCTGCATTTAATTAAATTACAAATTCTGGGCAGCCTGTGACCAATTTACCAGTGTCGTTAGGTAATGTCTATGTTGCAACATGACAAGGTCGAGGCCGCCGGATGCGCCCGTGAGGTCAGTTTGACCTCTGATCAATCACTTTCTACCTAATGCGTTTTAACTAGGTTTTTATATTTTGCGTGGGCTATTGTTAAACAAGGTTAAATGCTTCCGAGCAATTGACGCTAGTGATGCATGATGCAGCAAAGAAGTGTTTGTCAAACTTTAATATATATTCTTTTTATTATGTATATTAGATATTTTATATTAGATATACGATATTTTTAGAAGATTTATTCGTAGATTCTTTTAGAACATGTAAGATCAATAAGAAGCTAAATATGTTTGCGTCTAATGATATGCATGATATTCGTACCCGCTTGCTTTTATTGCAAAATCACTCACTCCAGTAATGTTTGAAAATAAAAACACACCTAAATAAAAAAAAAAATCTATAACCTTTCTAGAAAATGTCTATTCATCTGCCAACGATGGCCGTGCCATCTCGATCACATCCGTCCATCTATTGGAAGGAACGGTCGCGGTCGGTCAACCTTTGATTGCGCCGGCGCCGATGCACCGATCCGAGTGAAAGTGCCCCATTACTGCAATCGAGTTATTAGGTGGCCTGATGTAATGCTCGATTCTTGCACTTTTTATCGATATCGACGTTCATTGTTGTTTTATAACTATTTTGTATATTGAAATCATAATTGGACTTTTGTGGTAAATGGTAATGTAAATGCAGGTTTACCGTTTTGTTATTTTTGTACTATATTCTGTGTTTTGTGATTTATATACTACGCCTAATTTTTTCTGACCTTAATTAGATCGTGGTACCATAGAGCTTTCTTATTCCGAGCTAGCATTAAGTAGGTATGTTTAATAATAATTTCAAAGACATTCTTACACTTTATCACCTTGAAATCACTCGTTGAATTTGGAGCATTAGTTCATAATTACCTGCAAGCAAATATAATAAATTAATTATTATACGGAATCATAAAATACATTCATTAAAATAATAAGCGTTAATACTTAACGCGCAGTTTACCATTTACACATTGTCATCGCTTACAAGGAAGGAAAACTCAAGAAACTTAGTACTGGGCATTCCTAAGGCACTGCCCGCTCCCCAACTCAGATAGTCTCGTCATTCCTGTGGTTTCAGTAATGTCTACATTATCTAAATTACATCTCAAGCGTTTAAGGTATTGCTTATTGACTTACTGAGGGCTAAATAAGTGCATCTCATCTTTGAGTAACATCTCAAGAAGTCATTATTGAACTATTTTATAAACAAAGCTTAAGTTTGGTATTTAATAGTTTGTTTTTAGCTGAGTCAGCGTTGTTAAATAAATAAAACTCAGCTGTAAAAACCGTCATATGCTATGACTTAAGATGCTGACTTTAATTTGACAGCATCTCATATTGCACTTCAGAACAAAACTGAGTTGCATCTATAAATACGTCTTTAACTAAGTTGTGATCTTCTTATTGATAATATCACAAGTAGTATATTTACTATGTAATTATTGCTAGAAAATGTGGAAGCCGTGTGCGGCCTCAACATTCTTGATCTAGAATTTTATTTACTTCGTTTTGCAGGAGCAGATTAGTTCTGCACTACACTACAGTCGTTTAGAAAAGTGACATGCTGCGACCACACAATCGCTTTATCACTTTCTACAAATTGGTCAATTTCGTGTCGATCCATTCTCTATGGTATGGATGCACTTTGTCTTTTCTAACTGACAGTAAAGTATGAACTTGTGCACATAATTTCTAGTACAAATATATTATCAAGAATCTATATGACTCCTCGTTGACCAAGACCGTCGTTCCACTCAACAAGGCGAACTGCATCAGCTTCGATTTTTTTCTTAGTAACTTACATTCACTAACCACAAAGGAAAAATCCATTTACCTTTGTCCATTAAACCGCCAGCCGTTCGGCTCACGTATTGTATATCGTGACCAAAATCGAAACGACAGTTTGACACACTAACGGTACTGCATACTTTGCAGCTGACTTTGCACAACGTAATAAACACGATGAAAATCAATGCACGATGTAGGAAAAATGTATGAGCTGTTTTAAGAACTATATTTGAAGTCTATATATAAAAGATAGAAGGTGTTATTTAGGTGACAGGTTTTCATGGTATTAATGAAGTGGTTTTTTTATGCTAAATAATTTATCGCAAACATCTTAAGGTTAGATGCGCATTATAGCATATTGTTTATATGCTATAATGCGCCCCTGTTTATAACTCTTACTAGCTTCTTGTCCGGGTGCCTCGCCATTGTTTTGCTACTCTTAAAGCTTGCTATTGGTTGACGATAGACCCAACATTTTTCTTCAGGCAACCCACGTCTTTCAGTTGCATAAAATGATCCGAAATTTCTTTCTGTACTGTATATTAAAAGAATTTAAAGGAACGAATGTATGTTCTAACTAGTAAGTAGCAATAGATAACTATGTTTGCTACTGAGAATGTAGATTTCAGCATTTTAGGCTAACGCAAACATAAACACGATTGATAACGTTACACGTAACGGAGATTCGCCAAATTCAAAATGTGGGCCGCGTTGAATAATTCAAAACAAACATGAAAAACAAACGATTTGGGACGAAATACTGTTTTTAGGTAATTTAAAACGTTACATGACGTTCCATTGAAATTCTGTTGGGGTGAACAATGAGTTACGTCAAGGTGACTCCTCGGTCACAAGAGACGAGCGTAACAGTGACCTATTGGGGAATGTAACAAAATTTTAATGCCTTGAAGTTGGTCAACTTTGCCTTCGCGCTTTGTCCTCATTGGAATTGTTTCAAGAAGGACGTCAATACACGTGGTATTGGTTTTACTTTTGATTGCTGTGAAATTTAAACTTATAGAAAAGAATATTCATAAGTAAAATGGTTGTTTGTGCTCGAGAAGTCGTACTGAGTTGAAATTGTATTAAATTAACTTTTGAATTCAGTAAGAGGAAAATTATACAACATTCTTGTTTTCAAGGTTACTTCGGCTGGCAGTGTCTGAGAAATTTAGTGCACCAATTATAAAAAACATTATAAATATAGACATTTATCCTTTCTCTCATTTTAATAAATTACCACAAATATTTAATAAATAGGCTTGTGCTAGCTAATCTAATCATTAAATATTTAATTCCAAATCAATGCAAACCATTAATTATTGTATTAAGTCGAAGAAAACACACACACAACAAAAACATAAAAATTCCGTACGAATTTTAATAAAACACCAAGGCAACTTTACCATCACGATAACATTCCATGAAGCACAGTAAACCAGCCCTTTTATCTTCTATCGGAACGCCGCTATTCGCTTGTCATTTAAAGACGTCTGCCAGATGGATTGGCAGAATCAGATGTCATTGAGATAGTAGCGATTGTTTACGGTGGGGGAGTGCTAACAATGGAACATACATTGTACTGTCCATTAGAAGTATGGCCGAGGAAGTAGTGGCCATGCATCTGAGCCTTGGACGGGTGAATAGGCCGCCAATGGACGTATCGGTGATCGTCCATGTTTCGCCTGGATTGGTAAGAGAAATGTAATACGATGTATATGGAATTTTGTGCTGTTTGATAACATAGTTGTTTCTGGATAAATTTATTTATTTTATATATATAAGGTATACAAATCAAATACTGGTTGATAATATAGTTTTTTTTTTTGATAAATTTATTTATTTTGTTTTGGTAGACAAACAAGGATACAGCCAAAATAATATATCGAACAAGTTCATAGAATAAAAGAATCAGAAGGCTTGGTCGTATCCCTTTGTATTAAGGAACCGAAGCAGCACCTGTGTATTGGGCACACACTTGGACGCTATACCTCGTGCGTACATGGCTGATCTTCTTTGTGATTGACAGCCGTGACCGAAATTCGATTAGGAAGGAATCAAGGGAAACGAATCAGTAGGAAGGAAAGCAAACTTTATCTTTAGGCTTTATTGCGATATTAATGACTAAGGAAATAATATAAATACTATAAAGCTATTAATTCACTACGGTATTCATGCTATACACAAAACTAAATATGGCGCTAGATGATTCCATTATGTAAATAACACAAATAACCCGTAAGTAATATTTAATTAAACACGAGCGCCTATTGAATCTTTTCAATAATACATCTAAATATGAACATCAATTTACAACTAATGATCATCAGCAAAAACCAAGTAATGCGTCAACCAACCTTCATTAAGCAGTTAACAATATCATAATTGAGACGTTGGAGATGTTTAGGTCGCTTAGATCAATGCCTTTAATAATGATACTGGAATTAGAATCTGAGTTAATTAGTTTTTAGTGGGCTAAGGAAGCGGAACTAGAATGTTTCCGCTGAAGACAATGGGTCGTTAAATGTTGTGTAACAGGTGCGAATCTCGGTGTTCAAGTGGATATTGTTAGAAATGTTTGGCTTCGAATTTTCGACGCTTGAGAAGCAATAATGTCTAAGCGACAAATATACCGAAAATGTGTACAATATTTGCAATTGACTGACTTTTTTGCGTCGTTTGATTGAACAATTAACATTTTTATTTTCACAATAACAATTAATTCTGTCTGGCTGTTTTTGTTGCAAATAAATGAATATTGCTTAGCGACATGTGTAAATATGTTTTTGTATTGTATTTCGAAAATTCTCTTTGTATTTCAAAGAATGTACTTCTAGATGATAAATCTAGAAATATATTCCATAGAAATGTTTTTAAAATTGATTCAGAAGTTTGGTTTTTCAACAAAAATAACTATAGCAAGTGTGTCATTCTAAATAAACGAAACTGCGATTTTTTTTAATATGACCACCAAACCAAAAATTAAAAATCAATGTTGTTTTACCTATAATACATAGTAATAAAGTTAATTTTACTTAACTAACTGTTATGTAAACTGAATATTAAATTGTATAGACGAAAACCTAAGTAATAACAGATAACAACAGTCCTAAATTATATTAACTGCTCAATTAATTCACTGGAAGTGAAACCTATATATTTTCCGGCCGTTAAAAAACTGACAACATCCATTTTTCAAGGTAATATTAATATTTTCCACTTATTATCCGGTGGCCTTTACCTTTCGAAATCTAGAACAAGATTAAATAAATACAGACACAAAAACCATATCGGACTATTTTAAACAATATTATTTCTAGTGTGAATTGACGCGGAACAGTTTTTTTGTACAGGTAATAATTTCTAGAATCTACTTAACACAAAAAGTTGACAAATATTTAACCTATGTTTGACATTAGAAAGAGATTTGACTCAATTAAATGCAGGTATTTTAAAACTCAGATTATTTATTAATTATTCCTCAACAATATAAAAATAGTTTATCGCCTTTACTTCAAAACATTTGTTCAATAACACGTTACGTCAAAACACTATTCTTGTCGCTTAGTACAAAATAAAACATACAGCAAAAAATCCACAAATACAAAGGAAAAAATAAACAATCAAATATGTATTAATATAATTAAGAAACAGTACGAAACTATGTCGCAACGTCGTGTGAAATTTATAGACCGTGAGAATAAATTGTATATAAAAGGCCGTTTAATTTATGTACGTCAAATTAAGTAAGCTTTGACGGTGTTGTAACTGTTTGTTTTGGACACAAGGCTCGGAGGAACTATGGTTTAACATAAAACGGTAATATCCGGCGAGGTTATGATTATTTGATTTGACATGTTTGGAGTTGTATTTTTTTTTATTTGCGCTGTCCTAGTTTTTTTTTTATTTACGAAATATTTTTGCACTAAGCGCAATAAACATCCGGATATCTTTTGATAAATTAAGTTAATAGTTTGTAAGTATTGCAAAATTCCTTTTCCTAAATAAAAAGTACGTGCAAATACTAATTTTGTGTAACCATTCCAAATTAAAAAAAATATATATATTGTATGTACATGTCCTATACAGATGCCAGTATAGACCTATACAGATATATATATAGATGCTAGTTAATTCCGTCGCATTGCATTAGTAAAGACGAGGTTTCCCAAACGGCCGACTCGCTGCGGATTCCTATCGAAGAATGCGACTGCATTCCGTTTCCATTTGATTTAACTTCGTACTTAATGTCTGAGTAAGTTTTTTTCTCACGTAATAGACCGTCGGTAATAGCCTTATCGTGTACCGAGCCTTATTAGTACATTTTTGGACTCTAAAGTATTTTTATGGATGAGATATAGAGTTAAATTAAGGTTGAATACATGAAGCACTTAGTTATAAATACAAATATATTATACTATGAACAGAAGGCTTGCGTAATGAAAAGCGTTAATACTTCCCATATACAACATCATCACATAGGTCATGTCATCATAAGGGCTGCTTCGGTGTCGAAGTTGCATTGCGTGCACGGTTCGCCACCGCTCTCAGGTCCTAAGTACAAATCCCGGGTATAGTAATATTGAATTTTTCTAATCAGTATTAGCCCGGTGACTAGAATTTGTGTCCGTATGGCGATAGATCACATCATAGGAAGGAACACACAGGCGAAAAGTAGGTGCCCTAGTTGCATCTCTGCCTACCCGTTCAGGGATAAAGGCGTGATTTAATTTTAAAGTAAATAGAAATGAAAACACCACATTCCATTAAATATCTTTAAATTGAATTACGGATTACAACATACCACAATACTTATAAAAGAATCCATCCAAAACTCACGGAAAACGAATTTCGTCACAAATTTCCGATTAGATACCGAACATATCCGAACATTGCCGAGCAGTCGTTTAGGAACAAGATGACATTACACAACACAAGGTCAATGTCGCTGGGCTGTCATCGGAAGGTGAAAGTACGGCCTTGTTACGTCACGCGCGAATAGAGATGAGTTGGTCGCGTTATAGCGTAGGTTTGTTAGTATAGGCGGTTGTTTCCTACAAGCGGGAGCCTGGGTTTATCATTTAAATAATTGTTATAACGTTATACGTAATCAGGTGTATGATTATTTAACAATTAAGGCTAAGTTGGTTTTAAAATGATATATCGAGATTACTATATTATTCCAAGATCGATACACTCGACAATTAAGGTAAGGTGAGGTAGGAATTACGAAACTACATACATGACTACACATCTGTTTTATTGATCAGATGATTGAGGGACTCTTGATCGCTAAGTCTTAGAAAATCGCCGTACAATCTACCTATATAATTATTTTATTTAATTTTTTGTATATTTTAAGCTTTTCTGTAAGCCTGATTTTTAATAAACTATTTGAATTTTGAATCGTCGACAGAATTAGGTTTTGTATTTTTAACTCGGTCGGGTTATCTTCAGAATGCAAGTTTTTTGTAAATGCTCTAAGTAAGGGTATGCAAAAAGCCGTCTTTAGTGTCGGTTACATGTGACGGCAATTAACAGCACTTAGCCTGAATTTATAACTAGGAATGCTTGAGTATTTTTACTAATTGCGTAATTAAATGTACTTATATTTATAAACAATTAGCGTTTTGCATTACCGAGATCTTGCGTTGCTAAGGAAAAAGTAATCTATGAACAGAACAAAATCGTGCAAGCGATTTTTTTTAAATATAAGTACTTGAAATTAATCCTAAGGATGGTATTATTTACTAAAATAACTTATATTTCGTATTTTGTTACTTAAAAACTTGAAAATATACCTAAGTAAAAGGAGCTTCTCAAACTACACCAAACAAAGAGCTGTATTAACAAATCAATCTCGATTTTGAGTATGATCTCAAATGAACATTTAACGTATTGAATTATTTAATAAACACAGCTTAAGATGCCATTTAACAGCTTGTTCTCAGCTGAGTTAGCGTTATTTAATAAACGAACTCCGCTGACAAAATCCGTCGTATGCTATGACATAACATATCATTTTGAGGTATTGATATTTACTTATTAAATAGCGACAACCTTACAATACTAACTTTAATTTGACAGCGTCTCAACTGATATTGCAGTTAAGAGTGAAAATTGCATCTATCGGCTCTAGCTCAGTTGTGATACTAATAATATTATTAGTATATTTTCTGTCAAATGATTATTGCTAGAAAAGTATGTGCTGTGTGCGGCCTCTACATTCTTGATGTAGAATTACAATCCGAATTAAACAAACACATGCCCGGCCCGCAATAAACGACGTGGTTTTACCATTTTGACCACTATTCCATTGTATTACAAAACTTTTAGTGTCAAACACTAACCTCTAACATTAACAGCTCATTGAGTAACATTACCAGATACTTATGCAATACCAAACATTGACTCGTATACTGGACAAAACATTACATCTTATCAATTATTATTGTTTTAGACCCTGGAATCCAGTCATTAAGGGCAATTTGTTATGTGTAGGTTGCGAAACATTAGTTTGTTTGATTTGAGACGCAAAAACATGTCCGTTAGCGTATTGTGATTGTCAGAAGGTTATGCATAATGCTTTGTTGTATGTATTGTACTTTAAAGCCAGTACTTACGTAATTTGATTTATGAAAACTTCTTTTGAACAGATAAATCCCTTCCTAAGGTCTTTGTAGAAATGATTTCATTGTACGAAGGAGATCGCTCTGAGCCATAAGACCGCCTATTATTGAACTAACTATAATTAATTAGTATATGTATATTTTTCTTTTACTTATATGGTGTTCAAAAAAGAATGATGTATCTATCTAAATCCATTGATAAATCTTGAGTCGAAATATTTGGAGTATTGACTACAATTTTATCACACAGTGTCATAGAGACATGAGATGATTTAAGTCATATAATCATATTATCATCTTGAAACGGAATTCACATGGCGGAAAGTGGGTGCATTAGTTATGCCTTTGCCTACTCCATTGGGGATAAAAGTCGTGTGTGTGCACAATACGAAAAAAAAAAGGCAATTGAAGTACGCACATCAGAAAATTTCTGACTTCGCAAATTGTTTTAATTTTTATTGTTCTTCCTAAACCGTGTTGTTCTAAATCGTTTACTGAGTTTGTTTCGGAATAAAACACTCAAATAAATTCCACTGAGTAGAGAAAATACCCTCATTTTATCATTTACTGACTACGATGCAGAAAATCAGCAAAATAAATTCTACCGTGTAGAGAATTATATCCTCATTTCATCCTTTAGCAAACATCTAAGAATTCTAACAACAATAAAGTAAAAACTAGTTATAATCTATACAATTATGATACAGGATTTTTCCAAACGACATACAGTACCAATTGAAGTGGGCTATAGTGAACGGAGCGGGCGGCCTCGGTTCGACCGCGCCTTGTAAGGGCTCAGTTGCGACGCGGAAACGATTGCATTGAGCAAAATAGAGCAAAACATATTGATTGATGAAGTGAGGTAGGTGTTTTGAATTTGAACAGTTGAATTGCACTTTATAATGATATGCATTAGTAAAGGATATAGGTATTCGGGACGGCATCTTACGACTTTTTTATTAAGTTTTCCTAATCTATGCTAAAATATGAAACTGAATAGTTTGTTTGATCGCGCTAATCTCAGGAACTAATAAACCGATTTTGAATTTGTTTTCACTTATAGGAAGCTACATTACTCCTGAATACTATAGGCTGGAGTCACGAGCAAAAGCTATCATTGCATAAAATACTCATTTCATTAAGAAACTAGATGAGTGAAGGTGTCCTATTGGGATCATACACCAATAGTAAAGTCTCATAGTTCCGTGCCTATGTTCATAGTGGATTCGATAGCGAATACTACTTGAAAACCCAAAAGTGTTAATTATAGTAAACTAACACTAAACACGTGAATTTAATATGCCAGGATGTCGCTTAGTGCATAATTAAAATGAATATGCCATTTACTGCCCTATTACAAGGCTTGAGACACTAAATCCCCATATTAGTCAGCATCCTAAAGTAAAACCAATATTTATATAAACACTTAAATTACCTTCGCAAGGCCTCTACTGACGTCAGAGTAACCTGCAACTTCCTCACATTAAGATCCTGTAGTTACCAACACGCGGAGTGAAAGGGTTGGAATTAGATCGCGACCTTGGTTTGGATCGAACAGCTTCCGCGTTCCCGACCCGGGCGGAGGAAAAAATAAATTGCACATTTTATTATCTTATTAGGTTAACAAATATAACTTTATTATGAAAATGAAATTACTGCCAATAACACTACAACTATATGGAGTGGACGTCCACGTAAGTCTGCCGCGTTCCGGGATCAGCCTGTGTATATTCGTATAACAGGCCGGCATAATTGTGTCGACTGTCGAGGGTTAATCATCTCTCGTCAGTCGACAATCTATTGGACTACATTCGACTTACTAATTCTGGTAATTAGAAATTGTACCACTTCGGAAATAATATTCTTACAAAACTTTAATATTAATAAAATGTAATCATTACGCTTCTAAACTGTCTCCTATAATATTATGTACATCAATCACATCATTTCCTACTGTGGGACGCGTACGGGCTGGCAATGAATTACCTTCATGACTCATATTGCAGATAGGTAGTGCGAAAACTTTCACATCACACTTAGATTATCATTAGTATCGACAGTAGAGATTAAAAATAAAATTAATATAATACCAAACACAGGCAAACTCTATTACTGTTTCTGCGAAATTTATTTTAAAAATAGCAATAAATAAATTCAATACAAATAAAAAATTACATTAACGATTTACGTTTTCAACCATACCAAATAAGTTTTATATCACGAAATTTTAATTACCTGAAACAAAAAAAAATAATGAGTCTTGGTACAAAGATGTTGACATTAGTAAGTAGGCTGTGGTATAATTATTCTCGAAGCGTGCCCTTGCAACAATCGGCCTTTCCACGCGACGTAACAGCGGCGACGCCGACATACTAATAAAATAACAGTTCTTATCCTCGTTTTTGATTAGTTTTTAACAACGAAATTCAAGATAAGTTCAGGGTAATACAAATCCTTGACCAACAGATGTAAAAGATTTATATACATCAATATACTAAGAAGACACTGATAAGAAAGTACCATGGAGCAAAATACACAAGTAGGCAAGGTGTTAAATCCCGCCATACTGGCCCACGTAAGTATGTCGCGTTCCGGGATCAGCTTGTGTAAATACGGCTTCATTAGGCCGGCATAATTGTGTCCACTGTCGTGGAGTAATCATCTCTCGTCAGTCGTCATTAAACCCCACTTCACTTACCAGTTGCATTGAGATGATTCCCGGGCCCATATAAAAAAAAATTGTATCAACAAAGGTTTACGTCACTTGCAGATTACCAATATATATTTGTTTCGCTACATGCCTCTTCAGCTATAGAAACAAGACAACTTTTCGATACACTACGCACTTCGGTACCAACGCTTTGTCTTAAATCTGCGCCAAACAACAACATTATACTTCCATCAGTAAAAACAGCACAATTAAGTGCAAAGAAAGAAATCAATACCATAAAGCTGTTTGTACACGCTTGGCGCTTATAATCAAGCCCTGATAATATGGTGTTGTATGCTAATATTGTAATACATTATAATCGTAACATAAATAAGTGGCCAAACATAAACCTCGAGTGTAATAGTCAAGTAGGACAACGTGTTTTAAAGAATAATTGTTATAATTATCTCCAACGATATATGTGATCGGTTGAGTTGTCGTTTATTGTGTGAAAATGTACATGCAAATACTAAACAGTGATGTAATCACGCCTATTACATTTTATATAATTTATTCGTGTATCGTATAACGTTTATGTATGACGTGGTCTACTTCTGACAACTATTTGAATTGACATGGCATACAAATATAATCTGGCTGTATTATACAGTGGGTAATGGTCTAGTTTTCCATATTAAACAAATGTCTGGGCTTTAAAACTGAAAGAAATGTAAATTCGAGACTTTAATTGATTATATATCTTGGATTATTTTTTTACAATTAACCGAAATCCATTTTTGCACGATTACAATCTTTGTCTTCTTTGACATATTTGTCATTTTTTTTAACAAAAAAGTAACAACTTAACTCAAAATTTGTGACACTATAAAACGCACTTTCATTTATATTATAAAACTAATATTACAAAGAGAAAAATATGTAAGTTTGTTTGTAGGTTTGCAGGGCCAAATCTATGGCACTACTGAACCGATTTTAAAAATTCTTTCACTAATGGAATACTACATTACTCCTGAATGCTATAGGCTACTTTTATTCCAGGAAAATATAAAACAGGACTTTAACACGGCAAAACTTTCTCACGCGGGCGCAGTCGCTGGCAAATCTAGACATAAAATAAAAATGTATACACGCCTTAAGTGAACGCCATGCGCTAATAAACGTAATTATCTTGCATAATAGCTCGTGATTTATAAAGTCAATTTCCAAACCGGTCGCCACCGACCTTGTAAAGTAACAGTAGGTGCCCGCGAGCCGTCATCCGGATTTATATGAAAAATTAATCAAAGTAGATAAGATTACGACGTCTTAGTTTCTTCCGGAACATATTTCCATACGTTGTGACTTCGTAGGTTCTCATAGTCGATGGCTCCTAAGTAAACTGTCGTATATGAAAAAATAGCGATGTTCACTTTTTTAACGTTTCGCTACGTAGATACTGTTTACTACCACGTTTAAGGCACGTAAAGCCGTTGGTCCTGCGCCTGATCCCTCTCCGTTAATGTCGGCTTGCCGTCTCACCGAACTATGAGAGTGAAGGAACAGAGAGTGCTTGTGTACTGCGCACACACTTGTGCACTATAATATATGCTGCGTATCTGGCTGATGTTCTTTGAGATTGGTCGCCGTGGTCGAAATTCGGCTAGGAGGAGGTTTACTGTTTACTACCATAACACATTAAAAAAAGTTAATAAATGATTGTTAATGAAGTGTTTTTTCGTTTAACTTTTGAATCAAATGGGTTTGGTAGTGAATTACGTAATTTTTCCAGATACGATAGTTTACTTAGAAAAAGAATAAGAATTTTCTAGAAGACAAATATGTAGTTTCAATAATATAACTCAACGTCAAAATTACCCTGTATACATGATAATTCCAGATATTTCTACTATTTATGAACAGTTATAGCCCTTACAATAAGGCGAGCAATTTACTATATTTTAATTGTATAGAAAGTAAGGTAATACGCAATAAGATGTTAAAATTACGCAAAGCACTGAACTAATTGGATTACGCATAGCTATTGAGGTATAAACGCAACAGTGGAAGTTATTGTAAGCTTTATGACAGTCACTTATCTTTGCCTTCCGTGTCTTTAGTCTTTAAATAGTTTAATTACCTAATTAAAATTCCAAAAGTCGAATAACTGGCACGCATTATTTTCTTTGTGTTTATGTGACGCAATTTTATTATTTAATATTATATAATTTCAAATATGTAATAATTTTATATAGAGGTCTCTTTTGTTACCAAACCTGCTTGAGGTATAATTTAACGTAAAATCATGCACTGCGAAGTCCTTAGTTCAATAAAAAAGTGGAACATTTAATTATTTTTTGGTATTCAAAGGGTAATTCATGATGATGTCTGAACAAATGCTTATGGTCGAATAATATAACGCGAACAAATACAAAAGTCAAGCTTCCAAATAAATGGTAAACAAAAGGGAGCATTCAGCATTAACTGTTTTATAACTGGCAGATAACATTTATTTGAAAATATAGAAACAGTCACTTAATCTATGCGTGGTAGAGTCCAATTTAAAAACGGAGAAAACTCTCATAAAAGCCTTCAGTCAAAACTCGACCTAAAAACCGTACATTTTCATATTATAATGCATATCTATCCTAATATCACACGTTGTAATGGAGTTTCTTAAGGAAAGTACTTTGCAACAAAATTCGTGACAAATAAATTCTCTTATACCTATGAAATTTCTTATAACAATGACTTTAAACAACGTTGTCACGAAGGCGTTATACTAAGACATGCCTTACTGTAATATTTAGATACAAATTGGTACTGACCACAGCAATTATGCCATCAATTACAATTGTACATTATTTTTAACGTTACTCGGAAAATATAATGCAACACGTTATTTTACAACGTACTTATATTTCAACTCAACCTCATACGGCCCAGAAATCTCCTATATAAAAAAAATCTTAAAATTTACTGATATAAATCAATTTGGAAGATTACATCATAGTCATGGTAGTTAAAAATTAATTTCACAAATAAAACAGATTTTCTAGATGTTAACAATTTTAACGCTTTTTGCCTTCTGTGTTCACAGATTACGTTCCGAAATACTTCACTTGATTTTCCTTATTACGGTGACTTGGTATCATATCAACGTAAATATCAAATAGTTAGGTAACCGTGTTACTACACCCAATGGCTTTCACATAACGCATACATTGCAATGGCAATAAGTATAGAATTATTCTACCATAAACTATTAGTAACGTTTTGTTTGGAGTTAACTTAAAATACACAAAATATATCAACCGTTGACATACTAATTGCCTTAAGCAATATTTATATTTATTTAGTATCGTTAAATTTTTCTCCTTTTTTATAACCTAGTACAAACGTTTAAAAGATAGTTTAACGTACTACCTATTAAGCATGCTGTGCCTACATGTTAGGTTACAATCATAGTGCAACCATTCTTCGTCAATAGTACTTAATGCATATTATGTTGTTTGTTTCCATTTATACAGAACAAATAAATAAAAAAAGTCGCGTAACTCAATTAGCCTGACAGCGTTGGTATGTTTTTTTTTTAATTTCAGTTAAATGATGAGAAGAGTTTGCCGCTCGCATCATAGTAAGCGATGCGACCGTCCATAAACAGAAGTATTATCATACAGAACTTTAATTTCAAAATACTGCGTGGCACTCCATTGCGCTCATCACCCCTAAAACAAAATGATCTCTTATAATTAAAATACATTCCATAATAATTTTTAATCCGTCAGGATTTAGGCATTCCCTGATATAAATAAACCATTAATTTAATTAATTAAATGACCCTTATTCCGAAACTCCATTAATAACGAGAAATATGACCAGTGGAAACCAGATGGTGGATTCATTAAACCTGTACCCACAGCTATAAAATGTTAAAATATGCACAGACGGACCTTGTGTCGATTTTTTTAATATGAGCGAATATTTCTTTGCAGTGCCGATCGTTGGCACAACTGATTGTTATGTAAAACTGATATAATGCATTTCGGTGTGCAATATATCTTTATTGGCCTACAAATCTTTGTAGTGCGTGTGTCTCTGAACATTTTATTTGCATGAATTTTTGCGCTTTTCGGTCTTGTTAAAATTTTGACTATGTTTGGATGTTTGTTATAATAAACGTATAGTTTTGAAGGAAATTGAAAATATACAAGGTTTTTCAAGAGGTTAGTTATGGGACCTAATAACATCTACGTTCAAGTAGAACCAGGGCTCAACGATTATTACAACAGTAAACAGAATTTTACGTTAATGTATGTAATTAACAATTCGCATTTCTGTACTGCAAATAAATAGAATATATAATGTTTTATTTAATAAATTATGCTTACCATCAAAATATGTACAGGTTATATTTTTATATTACGCGTTGTCATTACAAAGCTCAAACATACTGTTAAAAAGTAATTACTATAACTTTATTTATGTACGTAACTATACGTAGACAAGTAATTTGCGATAATGTATGAGATAGTATTATTTATGTAGAGACAGCCAATAAATTTTCTTTAAAAAAACTTATATGGCCGTACGAGTACTTTTAATACCAATTAATTTTGTCTGATCCAGTTTGCCATTTGGATCGTAAATCAAGTATTAACCGACAAGGCTATAAAAATATTTATAGTGATTAACAATTCGTATGTACAAACTAGCTGTTGAACAGGATTCCTCCTGCGCGAAAAAGATTTTCTGGGATAATAGTCCAGATTTATATATTCTCAGGATAAAATTAAGCCTATACTTTAAGTTAGACCTATAGCAATAAATCGATGAAACTGCATTCCATTCCATGCAATAGTTTTTCCTTGATGCGAGTGCAAATATACACACAAAATTAAAAAACAAATTTTGGCTTCCGTCGCTTTAATAAAGACCCAAATATTAATTTGACTTTAAAACTATAATATACAGACATCGCCCTATCACAATTTTATTACACAACTATCAAACTGATAAAACAAATTACAAAGAAATGACTTAACAGTACCCAAGCGAGACTCTACCACAAGACATTGAACCGTTTACATAATAGACACTCAACACGTAAACCACGAAGGCTGGTCCTGAACAGTATCGTACCCTTGTCGGTAAATTTCCAATCTCACCACGGAAGAGTGATATCGAGATACACTAGTGAAAATAAATTCCAAGCGTTCACGAACGATGCGGAAAGCGGAGAGATCCGACCGACGAGCGAATATACACTGGATGTGGTAAAATTAAATATTTATCTATCTATACATACAGGGTCATTAAAATAAAACTATTTTACGGATTTATCGCGGTTTTCAATACACTGGATGTGGTAAAATTAAATATTTTATACCTATATATACATACGCGGTTATTAGAATAAAACTATTGTATGGGTTTTATCACGGTTTTTTATATTATAATTTTCTCTTGACTTTTCAAAGACCTTTGTGATCACGGGGCGACCTGTTGTTGGTCATCAGAAAAGTCAACGTTGTACCTACATTATACAATTTATTAAATTTTACCTCTTGGTGGTCCGATCTACGCAGTATGAGCTTACAGTATCTTGAAGTCTGACAGGAAAATAAAGTTTAAGAAAATATCTCTATAGCTATTTAAAATAATAATTATCAATATTTTAATCCCATATCCAGTGTCAGTAACTTCATGTCATAATATCTTCAAGTGATTCGCATTACAGCTATAATTAAACGTGAAGATAGATTCAACCACGCATTGTAATGCGGAAAAGTAAATTGAATGAAATAGAAAATTGGAATGAAGTGTTTCTCTTCCTCGTATTTCACAGTACTGTGTTTGTAAAATTAACATAATAATAATTATTTTTAGTAAACAGGCTAAAATCTCAGATCTTCATCCTACTTAAGAATTACTAATATAGACCTCAAAATATTTACTATAAGTTCGGTCAATTTTTCATTACAATGGTAAAAATCCAAGAGTAAATCACAATCATTTTATTTCTCAACCAATAAATCAAACACGGTCATATTGTACAGTTCATACTTTTAAAGATATAACAACATTACGATAATTCGAAGTATAAAGCTAGCATTAAGCTCAATTTTCTCAGTAAATGGCCTTTGCGCCGCAGACACAGTGTTGCGCCACACCGACCACCGACACCAAGGGATCATAGACTAACGATACGGCCTAGCTTGGACTAGATTTATCGATAAAATTTGTAACAAATACCAAACTTTTTTATCCCAAGACGTTTTTTAAAAACTGCTCGCTGATAACTTGACTAGTCCACTTATTCACTAGCACCGGTCTTTCAGACCTTTTAATTATTTAAATAACCATACTGAAGGCAACCTTCTTCACCGTTTCAGCCGGGAATCGTCCCCTGCTGAACATAGGCCTCCTCCATTGAGCGCCATAGGGACCGGTTCTGGGCCGCCCTCATCTATCGGACTCATCGAAGGCAACCCTCTTACGGGCTACGACACTCGGCTCAAGATGGCCTCTGGGAGAAGATGGAAACATCAACAATTAAGGATTCTTACACTATTTCCTGTCATATATTTGATAGTAGTTCTGTTATCATTAAAACCAATGACAGTTGTTTCGCCCATTGACAGATTTGGAACACTAACCCTTAGACAGACTCTAGACTGAGCCGTGAACGCGACTCTTTGAATCATATAGTTCTGCTGTATTACCGATTTTAAGGTTTTTATTGACAATTCAATATTAATATTGAGAACGTTTAGAGCACTCTTGAAGACCTGGTTTAGGATTTACGTCTTTCGACTGTAACAATATTTTACACTTCTTTAATCTTGTTATATAAATAAATCACTATTTCCAAAGATCGTCGAACAGACGGACAAACGACAAGGATCTTATTACTGTTATACTGTGCTGATTATGCGCAGGAGTTACGAAAATAACATCGCGGCAATCCGTGTGGTGAAACCGTTTGCCTACTTATGTGTAAAATTGAATAGCTAATTCTTGTTTATGTTAAACAGTTTTTGCAGAAGCAATTGCATTAACCTTTTAATAGATTCGGTTTTTAGTTGATTTATAGTACTAATGTATTTTATTTAGGCTAAAACAGATGTCCTTGAAGTTCGAATCCTAGGTCTGTGTATATAAATTTTGTTGGGGATACATTTTTACTCTATTATAAAATTCGCCGGTAATATGACTTCCATTATATAAAGGTCATAATTCCTTGCAAGCTCTAGTTGCGCCTCCACTTAACCCTTCATGGATTAAAGCGTTAATATATTAATAAGAAAATAACCCATTGACCTTTGTGGCTAATATTGTCATATCAAGTTAAATCCCAATCCACAAATGATTACAATCAAGATGGGTATAACAAGAAAAAAAACAAATACAAAAACATAAATAAAGTTATTTTTCGGATTTTATTGATGCACCCGTGACCACAAAAAGCTGCAGTCTTCGAAACGTTGGGAAAAAATTATAATATAAAATCTGCAAAATAGTTTCATTTCAATATCTAACATTCGCATAAACAAAAAAAAAACATAAATGAAAAATTGTCCTAATTAATACAAATCATTCCCAATTATTTACAAAGTTGTGTAAAGCGATTGCTATTAAGCTACTAAGCACGCTCAGAAACTCGTGACTACACTTTATGCAACAGCCGAAACTACAAAAAAAAATAGTAACACTACCCACTTTACATTGTCGTCGACAATTGTTCTTTGTTCTCTTAACAATAAAATTGTTTTTTCTTTGTTGTCTCTTCTTTAAACAGCTTAATCATTGAACTGTGCCGAAAGTCTTTACCGATACAGATCTGTTGAAAGGAAATCGATTCTGGCATCTATCTTTATAGACGATGACTACATTGGATCTGTGAGTAAATATAATACAACTCAAAATATTACCCAACGCACAGCGAACATCTTTGGAATTTTGACACGTATGTCAAACACAATAATTGTTAATTTACTGTTACTCACCAAAATTGATTTATTATATGGAACTACAACCACATTATATATATTTAAAACATCTCAAATATTATACAAATGTATCTAGCTCTGATATAAAAACTTCAGATGCAAAAATTAACCTTATTAAAGTAGTTTAAAATTTGTGATGAATAAAATAAACAAAAAGCTTAACATATTTCAATTAGTGTATTATTAATAATATTGTAGACAAGCAGTCATAATGCAGGGTTCTATTTATTATTTAATAATATTTTTAATGGGATATATTAATAAAACTAGCTTTTCCCGCGGCTCCGCCCGCGTTATAAAGTTTTTCAGGCTAAAGTTTTCCGTTATGAAAGTAGTAGTTTCCCGGGACCCTATGTTCTTCCCGGGGTCTCAAACTGTCTCCATACCAAATTTTATCTTAATACGTTGGGTAGTTTTTGAGTTCAACACGTTCAGGCAGACAGATGCAGCGGGGGACTTTGTTTTTATAATATATTTTTTAGAACTTTTTAAGAGGAACAATCCCGTCATACATCATTGTTGCATAACTTTAACCGTTTACGCAGTGCACGCAACGGAAGCTCTCAAAACTAATAAATTGTCCCCGTTTTTGCAACATGTTTCATTACTGCCGCTCCTATTGGTCATAGCGTGATGATATATAACTAAGAGCACTCCACGAACAAAGTGCTATTCAACACAAAAAAGATTTTTTAAGTTTGGACCGGTAGTTCCTGAGATTAGCCATTACTGCTCCGCTCCTATTGGGTATAGCGTGATGATATATAGCCTATAGCACTCCACGAACAAAGGGCTATCCAACACAAAAATAATTTTTCAGTTTGGACCGGTAGTTCCTGAGATCAGCCATTACTGCTCCGCTCCTATTGGGTATAGCGTGATGATATATAGCCTATAGCACTCCACGTACAAAGGGCTATCCAACGCAAAAAGAATTTTTCAGTTTGGACCGGTAGTTCCTGAGATTAGCGCGTTCAAACAAACAAACAAACAAACAAACAAACTCTTCAGCTTTATATAATAGTATAGATTAATTCTAGTCTAGTAGTAGAATATATTTTATATCCGCCCCGATAGCGACCACCACATGGAATGTTAAAACCCGCAATAGTGGCACACGTAAGTGTATCGCGTTCCCGGATCAGCCTGTATATCCGGTTCCAACAGGCCGGCATAATTGTGTCGACTGCCGAGGGGTAATCATCTCTCATCAGTCGACATTCTATTGGAGCCCACTCCACTTTCCATCAGGAGCAGTGAGCTCACTTCGCTGTTTCCGTATAAAAAAAAATAAGATCAAAATTTAAATATAAAAACTAGAATGTATAAGTCGCATAGGCTCATACACTTTCAGTATATTTAAAGAATATCATATAGTATTAATTGTAAAGATTGTAAGAGGTTTCGAATATGAATATCTATCTATAGACTTGCGTCAAAATTAAGGTCATCTAGTTTCTACACACGCTTTAAATTTAGACATGTCATATTATAGAATATAAATTATTTAAATACCAAACTAGAAAGATTAGCACTAGCCTGTATAACTCGTAAGCTAAAATCGGCTTAATTTCTAGACTGATAGAATTTACATTCCTGTCTTTACCATTATATTTTTTTAGCCTATACAAGTTTTTCGAAGGAATTCTTGTAATAAACAATATGCAGCTAGTTATTATACTAAAATACACAAGAAAATAAATAGATTTATTGACTTATAAAGGAATAAAAAATATACACAAAACGAAAAAACACAAAAATATGTCCAAATATTTATGGTCCTTGATAACTCAACGACACAATTACTCATCCAATGTAAAACATAAAACAAATTAGTGCAAAATATCGACTCTTTAATGTCAGCATCTGAATTAATGGCCGCAAAATTATAGTTTGCCAAAACTCAAATTAAATCGCCAGGGTTCATTAAGAACGTGATTGACATTACCTTAGTAGTTAAAGATGACATACAAAGATTATATCCTACTGTGTTCAGAGCTTCTTGCACAAATACTGAATAAGAAAGTTTAACTGTAAATATCTCATTTATTTATCGCTAGCTTTTGATCGCGGATTCGCCCGCAAAAATAAGTTTTCCGGGACAAAAATCCCGCTTTTATTTTTCCGGGATAGAATCCGGTATAGTGGCCTTTCAATTTTCTCAAAATCTACTGAACTTTTTTTTATGAAATTTGGTATGGAGATAGTTTAAGACCCTGGGAAGATTATACAGGTTACAAAACGGTATCTCAAAAAAAAATCCAAAATCTTGATTTTTAAGTCATCAGATAGCTTAAAGAAATACCCATCCAATAAACAACCTAAATAACGGTATCTTGTTTAGAACGTGTTAAAAACCTTATAAGAGTTTCTCTATCTCAGTTTTACATACAAAACTATATTTACAAAACTTCGATTATCTCGAAATAAGGTTTCCCTGACATACCGCTTTTGCGCTTAGCATGGCAGTATAGGCTACATACTATCCAGGGAACATATATAGCGGGCCTTTTATCCCGGAAAACTACTTCACGCGGGCAAAGCCGGGAGCAAAAACTAGTTATTTATAAAACAAAAAATATTAGTCCTTAATGATATCTTTTGAGGTACAATAATTCGCTACGAAACAACACCCAAATTAATAGACCAAATGAATCTATCAAATAATAATCGCATGCTAATATTATCTACATAATCAATGTTAAAAAAATCAATTCGAAATGGCATGAGAGATCATGTCACGAAATTTGTTTTGCAATTAGATTTATTTTTAATTGATATTTTAATACGAGTTATAGGCGTGCTTATGAACAAATCAACCTGTTTACCTTCACACGTAATCAATACTTAAAGTAAAATCTATTGCTAATCATTCATTTGACGATATTTCTATGTATCAACAAATTTAAATAAGTCGCATTAAACATTTATATTAAAAGCATAAACCGATGTAACTTAAAAATAATACTACAATGAGAAATACTTTGGTGACGTGAAAGATAACATTATAACATTAATTTCTTGATTGATGAAAAAATACACGTCGACTTGATAACCTCCTCCTTTTTTGAAGTAGGTTAATTAAATAATCTAATAAATTTCCCAAAATCCACGCTTTAGGTACCAATACTATTCAGGTTCCTGATTAAATTCTATCGTAAATTATTCATGCAATTCTGGACAATTATCAAATTCTGTTACCTCTTTATATGACAGTACTTCGTCCCAAATCTATACATATTATAAAACAAAGTCGCCTTTTCTGTCTGTGTGTATGTTATCGATTTCCTCATAATCTACCAAACGGATTTTTATGACATTTGGTATGGAGATAATTTAAGACCCTGGGAGGGTTATAGGCTACTTTCTATCCCGGGATATAATATATGGCTTGACTTTTATCCCGGAAAACTCCTTCACGCGGGCGAAGCCGCGAGCAAAAGCTATTCATAATTATTACATGCCGTAAGCACGTATAATGAACAAACACGCAAGCCTATTTGCAATTATACATTTGAATATTTTACATAAATCTAATCATTGGCTAGTACGCGTTAATTAAGTAAAACAGGATTAGATTTTTCATTTAATTGATTTCAACTCTTGTTTTAAGTACTTAAAGTTTATAGACCTTGAATAAATATTCCAAAATCGTAATAAAATTTGGAATGCGTGTACGTTTAAAACACTGAAATTAGCTCGTTCACTCTTCAGCTTTATATAATAGTATAGATAATATTCCCATTCCAGTGAAAGAAAAGGAAAACCTACACGCAAATTTATTTAACCGTAACCGATGCAATGAAAGCCAGTATTCAAGACAGCAACTGGTCCTTTTTAGCTGAATGGTGTAATACCACAGATAACTTGTATTCAGTGGTGCAATTGCTCTAGTTTTCGAATTGTTACATAAATATTGTACACTTGTTCCATAGAGTACATGCGACCGGTGGGCAGCGGTTCAAATAAAGGTTGCTGTAACATTTTGGTATGACTGAGATAAGTCACGATAAGTTTTGACATTGTTTGTGCAATGTTACTGTGAGAATACAGTACGTGATTTTTAATACTGAAACTACTAAATAATTTTGCATTATAAAACGATATATTATGCACCGTGAATGTAATTTCATTGTTATGTATACAAGTTCTATTGATAATGATTGCATTACCGCATGAGACTTGCAAAGTGACTTTCACTGGGGTTTTTAATTTAGTTTTGCTATGATGAACGTTAGCTACATCATCTTCATAGAACACAATTTTGAATTTGGAACCCACATGCCAGCTTTAAATATGTTGTTTTTTATTTTATTTTACTAGCACACTGGCTGTAAGTACACATTTTATTGACTCTTATATTCTTAACAAAATAATCTGTGAAAAAAATAATATTTGAAACAATAATTAATCAAATAAAGAATAGGTTCATAGATGATGTTAATCATAAAGAAAATGACAGTTGTCATAAACATCATATTATTTTTTAATTCATCTGTGGATGAATATATGATGATGATGATGATGATAATATCCTGTGAGATATTATCAATAATATATATTTTATCTTAGGTTAGGCATACTTCATAATAGACTTAATAATCGCGAACTCTCCTTACACAGAACTACAAAATCGAAAGGCATAACAAAACGTAAATGTGGCAACCAGGAAGCAAAGGGACACTATTTCGTAAACAATTGTCAATATCTAAGCGATCAGTACGCGGTACTTAAGGATTTAACAGAATGCTATTACGAAAATGGTCAATTCGCATGAAACCTATGTCGATATAGGCTCAATACCCTTACTTATTATTACAAAGTCCCCCACCGCGTCGGTCTTAACGCAAAAAACTCTAAACCTACTAAACGGATTCTGATGAAATTTGTTATAGAAGTAGTTTGTAATCCTGGAAAAATATACAACAAAACTTTTATCTAATAATGACTTTTACGAGAGCGAAGACGCGAGCAAACGCTAGTCTTTGATAAGAACACATCCAATCATTGTATCCTAGAAGATTGCAGACGTAACAAAGTCAAGCTTGTTTCTTTTCCATGATATAATAGGAATCGTATTTCAATACGTTTTTTTTAATCATGCGTTTGTATCAGTAATGATACAAACGCATGATTAAAAAAAACATATATTGTTAAATTATAGTGTACATGGGGCTAAATACATCCTTAACGTGGGTAATGTACATAGTGCTGAATATATCCTTACAATACACGTGGGTTAGAATTTGTTTCCGTTAGAATATTTCTATCACATCACGCAATAATAAATAACAATGATAACTCCCAGTTGCGCTTTCGCCAATGAGATGTATCACTGTCCAAAATTAGAATCAATCCTAAGATGACACTGTTTCTTGTCTAAGGATACCACGAAACCTACAAGGCGATTTCTCTTGTATGTAAATATCTAATGTGAATGCACTTATGAATGCATTAGACGTTAATCTAAGGTTATAAATTTATAATCGACATTTTATTGACAAAAAAGAGTAAAAACACGTTAATTGCATAGCGGTAGTTTGTTTAGAAATAAAATGAGTGCATTAACGACTTTAAGATGTTATTAAATGATCGTTTTATTAAATAAAGGAATCAAATATCAAGAAAAGTTCAGTGTTTTGATACCTTCATAATTATTAATAGGAAATTATTATGGCAAAATTTACTAATCAGGCAGTTTTTGTTCCACTAGGGAAGTAAATTTGTCTAATTTTGCAGCTTAGCACCAGTGCACAAGTTCCAGTATGTTCTTATTTGAAGGACATTGATATTAATTTTACGAGATATAAAATTTAAAGTTAAAGGTTCACGAATGGGCAGTGTTATTAGTATGTAGTTATTTTATTATTTACTAGCTTTTGCGACTTCGCCTGCGTGGGAAAGGTTTTGCCGGAATAAAATGTAGCCTATAGTACTCAGGAATATGTAGCTTCCTATTAGCGAAATTTTCAAAATCGGTTTAGTAGTTTTACATTAGCGCGTTCAAACAAACTTCAGCTTTATAACATTAGTGTAGATTTTATGACTAGAGTAGTTAATGATTAAAGGTTTACATATTAATTAGTTATTATTTATTATTTATTTATTTATTATTAATATAAGACAAGGTATTGTCCGATATTAATAATAGCCAATCCATACAATTTACAGATAAGATTTTGTATAGAAATGTAAATTGTTAAGCTTGATGAAAAAATTCACTTTCTATAGCAAATAAACATATTATTATTATGACTAAAAACAAGTCTCTCTCCTCTCTCTCTCTCTCTCTCTGTGTGTTTGTGTGTGTGTGTGTGTATTTATTGAATAAAATTTTAAAATATTTATCAAGACGTAGAAAAATGTAAACCACATTAATATTATCCATATCAATACTAAGTAAAAGTATTAAAAAATAAGGTCAATTACATTAAGACATCAATCAATTATATTTCCCAATACTAGTTCGTGCAGTCAGGTGTCACCATCGCAACTGGGGCAAGTGCAGTTTATGTAACGTTGTGCTGAAATCATTCTCTGTTTTGGCATGCGGACAAATTAATTTGGAATGCTATCGCACTGGTGTTATACGATCTGGGTGAGAATTTTGCGTCAGGTCATGTATATGATTTTCACCTTTTTGCTAGTTTATTATATGGAAAAACTGTCGTATCTGGTTTATTGCATATTGCGTGGAAAAGAAATGAAAGGGGCTGTAAAACGCCTTACTGTCGCTTACTTTGAATTACTATACATAAAAAAAATCATAAGCCGTCTAAAATGTTTGTCATTGGCCGATGATAGTTGAAATATCGCAAGTTATGCCTATTATTGTAATAAATATTTTGTAAATGTTTTATTGTTTTACACTTCAAAAACACTTAAGCCATTTTGAATAATATAGTGACGTTTGGAAATCAAATTCGTAATACTCTATCACACAACATGTAACAATTTAAATAAATAATTTACTGCATTTACAATGATCCCACATTAAGGTCCGAACAGGAACTCAAAACTTTGATGCAAAAATGGACCGCATATTCTTTCGATCATTTTCGGCTATCAAATAAACCTATTACAACTTTTCTATACCCAGAGAACTTCAAACCCTTACCCCCTTATTCGTACGTTTTTAATCTAAGGACGGAGTAAAGCTGTGATAACAAGTCTGTTTCTCAGTGCTGACGGCATGGCAGCCTTCGCAGTGCGTAGCCATAGGGCCGTTGTGATTGGCTAATATTGTTGTATCTCAATATTCAGACAACATTATTCATCAGAAACAGACTATCTATTAATCTTTTTAAAAGATAATCTCTGACCCGTTAACGCCATTGTTCAGTGGCGAAAGGTGAATTTGCTGAAAAGGAACCCGACACAACATATAGGCACTAATATGCATAAAAAATAGAAATAAAAGTAACTACGTAATATTATGTTAACCGTTTGTAATGCGCATGTGGTGTTTACCTTTAAGTAATAGTTGCACTTAATTCATAGTCTTATGTTTGATAGTTGTAAGTTGTACACGTATAAACAAATGTTGGTAAACCTTTAAAATAAAATAAAAAATACAGTCTGCAAATAATGATAATTAGATTCTACGTCCACTCTTCATAAAGGGCAGTCGGCAGGAAAGGGAAAGGAAAAGAAAGGGAAACTGATAGTTTGCAGTAGCTAAGCGTCCATACAACCGTATTCTTGCCGAGTTCCCTATTAGGTTTATTTATGTTCGTCTTAGTTTTTGTTATCTATCAAATTGGCCGCAATATGTTAACTAAGGCAAATTTTTTATTTACCTTTAGAAACATTTCACCCTTCGCCACTGATAGTTTGTCCTTTATTAATCTAGACCAACCGGTGATTGTATTAAATACCAGTTTATGTTGACCTCGGTGATAAGCCACAATCTATAATCAAACTTGCATGTACTGATTTTGCGTCACAAGGTTTCGAATTAAGAAATTGTACGTTGCAATTTTTCTGGGATAATTTGTTATCGTCAGTAAAAAAAAATTCAAATGAAATTTCATAATATTAAAAGGTTAATTAGTATGCATTTAATATTATTTCTTATACCCAAAGTGACCGATAAGTCGCCGATGGTCATATCAAAATAGATTCTAAAATACTATTGATTACAAACTACAATTTATAAAGACCATGCACGAACGTATACTGGCAATCTGATAAAATTAACATGCGGCAGATCACGTATTTAAGCTTTTTGAAGTACTACTTAGTCTGGCCATAAATACTGTTACACTTAATTATAAAAAAATATTACATTTGAATTTCGAATCTGTCATTTTTATACGATTGTTCATTGTGTTTTCTCATTTTGGCGCCAATACATTGTAAAATATTTTGCGATATTAAAATGGTGTGGGGTGATAAAGAGAACCGAATCGCTGTGATAGCATTACACAAAGTAGGTATGGAGCCAAATGCAATTTTTAAAACTCTCCATACACTTGGTATTAGTAAAATGTTTGTGTACCGGGCTATTAATAGGTACAATGAGACCTCCTCTGTTTGTGACAGAAAAAGATCTGGCCGTCCACGTAGTGTTCGTACGAAAAAGGTGGTCAAAGCAGTAAGGGAAAGAATTCGAAGAAATCCTGTCCGAAAGCAAAAGATTTTATCTCGGGAAATGAAGATAGCACCTAGAACCATGTCGCGTATTTTAAAAGATGACTTAGGACTTGCAGCCTATAAGAGACGCACTGGCCATTTCTTAACTGATAATTTAAAGAAGAATAGGGTGGTAAAATCGAAACAACTACTGAAGCGGTACGCAAAGGGAGGTCACAGAAAAATTTTGTTTACGGATGAGAAAATTTTTACAATTGAGCAACATTTTAACAAACAAAATGACCGTATTTATGCTCAAAGCTCTAAGGAAGCTTCCCAATTAGTCGACAGAGTGCAACGTGGACATTATCCGACTTCAGTGATGGTTTGGTGGGGTGTTAGCTATGAAGGAGTGACTGAGCCATATTTTTGTGAAAAAGGTATCAAAACATCGGCACAAGTGTATCAAGATACCATTCTTGAGAAGGTAGTTAAGCCCCTTAACATCACCATGTTCAATAACCAAGTATGGTCCTTCCAGCAAGACTCGGCGCCGGGTCATAAAGCTCGGTCCACGCAGTCTTGGTTGGAATCGAACGTTTCGGACTTCATCAGAGCTGAAGACTGGCCGTCGTCTAGTCCCGATCTTAATCCGCTGGATTATGATTTGTGTTTTTATATTTTTAATTGTTTTATATTTATGTATTAAACTGACACACTGTAAAAGTAATAAATGTTATTTGCAGTTAACAATTTTCTTTTTTCTTTATTACAATATTTATGGCAAGACTAGGTATATACATTTTGTCGTGCTGTCTAAAACCTGCTTAAGGTCTATAATAGCATGATCTCGATGTTATCTGCTTCAAAACTATTTATCCTTTGACCATTATTCATATTATTAATTAAAACTTGTAGGACGAGTATTTGTAATGCTTACCACTAAGTTTTTTTACCGAGGTCAGCTTACATTACTTCTGGATTCATGTCCTTAAAAGAACTTCGAAAAATTTTACCTGCAACAAAAATAATACAATCTGTCACTTCACCGCCTTTAAAAGTTGTAATAAAATTTGGCATATCACGAAAACCGTGACACCACCGTGAATCTCGAAGAACAAGTTTTATGCGCTTGCGCATCATTGGCACGGGTCAAGGGCCGAATTTGTTTATTGTAAAACTAGGTGCGGCTCGTTGCCCTGCCCGTTTGAATTTTTTCCCGGTATAATATTATATTATGGTGGTATATATGTTATGGTCTGTTTGTTTGCCAAATTACATAAAAAATCGCTAAAAAATGTCTATTACTTCTAACATAATATAAATCTTTACGAATAGGTATGTTTTCGTATTTAAAATATTTTTTAGATTTTGCGCGCCCTCACCTCGTCCTTCGATTCGCCTCACGCCGAAAATTTCTTTAAAATAAAAATAGCCTATCCTTCTCGGGGTCTAAAACTATTCATACTAAATTTCATCGAAATCCGTTCCATAATTTTTGAGTTTATTGCGTTCAGATAGATGCGGCGGAGCACTTTGTTTTATAATATTTAAGGATTATGAGTAAGAATGGAATTTATAAAGGCATTATTGAAATATATCCTCTAGATCAATCCTGATCTTAATGCATTAAGAATATTGAGTTTGCGTTACTATATTGTTTGTATTCAATATTAAGATAAATCGGAATGTCGACACACAACAGCTCACAGTTTATATATTTAAATGGACCGTGAACAGGATGCTCAGACATCGCATATTAGTTTATTAGTAATGCTATTCACCATTATGAACCTTATGAACAAATATTTTTCAACCACGACCTAATCATTTCGTTTGTGATTCAAATTATTTGACAGGTTGTAAGGAAGAAAGACACTATGGGATAAATCATGGATAATCCACCTATTCGAAATTAGTTGAAATAATAAATTGTGAAACAATAAATAGTCAATCATTGGTTTAAATGAAAACCCAATCGAATCTATCAGAAATCGAACATAACATATTACACCGGAAATATTACAACCGCATCTATTACATACGCATTGCGTACTTACATCATGATTATTCGCAATTAAAAGCACGGCATCATATTCAACACATCACTAACCTAATTCACGGTATTCATCGATTACAACCCAAATCGATTACGATTCGACACTCTCGGTTGTGATTTGTATCTATTAATGCCATCGACTCCCACGGCCTTCATTGCGTAATTGCACTACTTAAATCGGATGAGATAACAGATGATCGATTTCTTATCGATTGTAATCGATTTATTGGTCTGAAAATGCATTTGATACTTTTTCAGTGTGACAAAGGCATCATTAAAATGATTGCGTTGATATTTATTAATTTAGTTAAATTACCTACTAAAACTTAAGCTTTACAATAAACTAGGGTTTGCTCGCGGTGTCGCTCTCGTGTACGGCCTGTCCCGCTACGAAATTTCCTATATACATAGCGATACATAACGCCATCTGTACGAAGTCAGCACCATCTATTTAAAACAGCACTTTCTAAATTCAAATATTTCCCACGAGAGCAAGTAACCGGGATAAAAAGTCGCCTATACGTTGATCCATGACATGTTCTATCCGTGTAGCGAATTTTGTCCACATCCTTTCCGCTATTTCTAAATTTATTTTTCACAAACATTTACATATATTTATTAGTAAGATGAGATAGGAATAAAGCTATCTGCCTCTCTACAATGTTTAACTATTTATTTAAGATACATTTGTTAAACACCTAGAGCATAATTATAATTCTGATCCATGTATCATTACCCGCAAGATTGACTTTCTTATTTACAAAAAAGACGTCTATACGATCATTTACTTGGAAGATGAAGTCTTAGTTATATCTTAATGAAATATTTCCTTCCTGAGTTCTTAATAAATCATTAAGTGTAGTCGACCGGTCGTTTACCTTTTTCAGATCATGTCACATATTGTTCGCGTTTTCCTTAATTGCTTTTCGAGTCATCTGCTTCCTCATGTTATGTAAAGTGTTACTTGTAACGGGCACAATGGTCTTAAAGTCTTTTCTCAGTAAATTTTCGTTTATTTACGAACTTACTTATGCAACAACTGCTTCTATTACTTATATTACTCTATAAAAAAAATTGAAGTTCCTTTGAAGTAGACAAATGTTTCAAACAGAACGAGAAATATACTTTTTTGTTGAAGTGATTACATCAGCAATATTTATTTATTACTATATTTTTTTGATAAATAAATAACAATAAAGGAATTTAAACAGATTTAATAAACATTATACTCATGCTTACGTAAAGCGTAATAGGAGAAGGAGCTTTGCTTACTTTTGGTGAAAAGTATGACGGGAGGCTTTACAAAGACTGTTGGCAGAGAGCGGAGGTCTAGAAATACTAATATTCTGTTTAAATACTGGAAATTCCCCGTAAGCGTTAAAAAAAATATTATCCAGTAGTAATTGATCAACGTTCCCAAACATAACGTTGGCGTGCGATGTTCCATTCATATAATTACGAAATGCCTTCACACATGCTCGTCACTACACAATAAAGGCGGGGCGCCAATCTATTTGTAAGCACCTTTGTACTTGCGTAGACAAATATCCTAATCAATAAGCCACGAGTAAAACTAGTGGATAAGGTTCCTTATTATGTATAGATATTATTAAATGTCATTAAAAATCCTATAACTAAAACTAGTGCATAAGTTTTCTAATTATGTACCTGTATAGATGTTATAAATTATCTTACCAAAAAATCCTAATAAACATTGTACGTTTCGTAGCAGATAAATATTGTATTTTGTTGTATTGATATTTAGATTCATAATGCAAAAAAAAAACATCTATTTTAATTGTAGTTTTGATCGTACACTGTATTTGCAATAAGCTTGCATCGCAATACGCAAATTGTGTGAACATTTTTTGCTGGAGGAGCCCCACCATTTCGTGACAATGGAGGATGCAAAGTCTTAGAAACGTCGGGAGCAAAATCATAATATAAGACAACGCAATAAAATCCGAAAAATAGTTTAATTTCAATGTCTAATCGCGTAAACTTATGTTACGCGAATTCATATGGAATCATTATAGTTTCTTTAACTACTATTATACAAAAAACATGAATATTACTAACGATCATACACAAAATTAATTTATTACGCCTTAAAATGACGAAGAATAATCAAAAATGCATTAATGCATCAAAAATACAATTAATTTGCATATTACAAGCAGTACACTGTTGTACGTGCTTTATGTAAATGAACATTATCTTGATGCTCGCCATAATTATGCTAACCAGCTCATTTGCTCCTACGTGCATTGTTTTACAAGCAATATTATAGGGTTCTTCGTGAGAAAAATCATTTTTATGTACAAATTACAGACGATTCAGTTAAACCTGCCTAACGTCAAGGACCTATTGTAGTTATACAATTCATTTTATTTTTTCTGGCAAGGTAAAATGAACCTACTGCACTTGATGGTAAGTGGAATGTCCAATAGAATGTATCGAATGCCAAAGGGTAAACATGCCTCGTCAGTCGACACCATTATACCGGTTGAATTCGGATATACATAGGCTGATCCCGGAACGCGACACACTTACGTGGGTCACTATGGCGCGTTTTAACATCTTGTGTGGTGGTCGCTATCAAGTTGATATAAAATATATCCTATCACCAGCAAAAATATGCTCTATTAAATTATAATAGTGCATATTTATATATATAGCAGCAAAAAAACTTATTTCTACCAAGATAGAGACACTCGCGAGGCATCCACTTAGCCTTATAAAAATATAATGATTACAAAGAAAGTGTTACATTAATAATGACTGATTTAAACTTGCCCAATAACACTTGATTTGATTTCATATCGAATTATTTGTTTAGGCCAGAGTCAGCGGGCGGCCCGCATCGCGTTATTGGATGAATCAATACAATCGATCATAGATTATGATGTTTGTATTGAATTAATATATCATAGTATGCGGAACTTTGGAATTTAATTAAATGTATTGCATCACTACTATGTAAGGTGCCTACACGCGTATTTACATGTAATTTTACCTATAAATTTACTTGGAATTATTTTATGTTTATTAAGAAATTATTTAAAAACTTTTTTTGGGTTTTTGATAAAAAGAATACAATTTACTGATATCCGTACGTTTGTTCCAAATTAAAACGATAGAACAAAATTGCGAATGTAGTGCTGAAGTTTCGGGTTCCATTCCCTGATCGAGCAAAACTATATTGATTTTCTTTTTCAGTATCATCCCGGAGTCTAGAATTTGTACCCGACATAGCGATTAGCTCGCTTCCCATCACATCATGTGACGTAACGCACACGGCGAAATGTGGCTGCAATAATTGCGCTCTGCCTACCTTCGCGGGTAAAAGCCGTGAATGTGTGTGCGTGTACAACATTCCAACTTATTTTCTGGAATTAACAATATACCACCATGGACCAATAAACACAACATAGTTCAACTAAAATTAGAGACATACCATCCTGTATAGATATAAACTATACAATGCTTTGTGTGCCAAGTTATAAAAGTCTATCTTCTAAGATTCATTACCAACAAATATTGACATGACGATTGAAGCGCGTCAAACAACGTCCTTGACATAGCCAATGCAAACTCCTTACAAAATGCTATGTAAGAAGCTGGCACATTACCAAACGTCGGTAATCGCAGGTTATTATGGAACACAGTTCCTTGTATACGCTACAACGTGGAAACATTAGAGTAATGATTAGAAAATTGTATTTTATTTTGTCTTCTTTCTCCTATCCTATTGCATTCTATTATGGATCAGTCAATAATTGCTTGTGTTTCAAATATGATTTAATACGATTTTTGCCTCATAGGAACATCCTCACGGATAATTCGATGTGAATACATTGAAAATTCTACAAATTAAATCCAGAGAACGATTTTTAAATTCTTCAAAATCAGAATTAATCTTTTGTCATTACAAATGTATTTTAGAAACTCGTCAAACTTCACCGTATGTCAGTGAGATTACACTTTTTTTTTTGGCATCAATAAGCAGCAGACATAGGAGTATTACCAAAAAGTAACTTATACCTGCAAAACATTACATACAGTAATCTCTTGTACCTACAAAATTGTTGAAATCTGACAAGACTTCGTTAAAAGATATTGACAGAGCGCTGATTCGTACTGCGTTATTTGCGAATAACCAACCAATGTTAATTGGATTAGAAGCAACTCTAAGCTGTATTGAGCAAATCTTTACTCCTACACACACATACACATTTATTGCAAACAGCTTGTTATTTTTGCAATTACAATCCAAAAACATTTTAGCACTCCCTAACTTATTTAATGGCGAAATTTCTAATGAATTATTGTTCAATAAATAATAAATTATTTTTAAATTGCATTGTTGACAAGGAGTCTTTACACATCAATGTGTAAATGACATTGGCATAGAAATGACTAAACGGTGTATTGTGAAATCATCACGCTAATTTGAACCGTAGTAATGAATTTATAAGAATTGTTTTCTATCGAAGGTGGATTAGGAATATGTTAAAATTATAGAAAATAGCTATAAATATCGAACTAGGGTCACGGTTGCGATGATGACATTAGTGCCCACTCAGTCTATTAGTTAAAAGATGGTGCTTAAATTTAGACTTTACTTAATTCTGTCGACATTTGTTTTTTGAACGTAACTGCTTGCTAAACGAAAAGTAAATCCATTTGTCTACAAAATACTTCATAGATTACATGTTTTCTTGCTCTACATTTTTGTTCACAAAAACGACAGGTACCTAGGTATAAAACCCTATAACAACATAAGATTATAAATAAATCTAAATACGTATATTACGTGACCATATCGCACGCATAGCTAAATCACACATCACGAATATTTGATCATATATCACGATAATCAATTTGTAGTCTTTTTCTTTTTTACAATCATCTAACTTAATGAGATGATGTCAAAGCCATGATCAAATGTAGGAAATGCATGCATACTTTTACCTTGAACTATGATTGACTATGTCAAAATAACATAAATGCCGTTTCCACTGATTGATGTGTTAAGAAATATAAAGGATTCGTACTCTTCAGACATGACAATACTTTTTGTTGTACTAGTAAAATAAAACTAAAAAATATTATGCAAACTTATTTGGATATTACTGGCCATTACGCCGTGCCTCGCTCTCAGGCCTCGCTTTACTCAATTTATGAAAAAAAAATGTGATAAAGGAAGCACTACATAATTCCACAATTAATAATGAAAATAAAGAAATATAATTTTGCAATACAGAAATTAGGAGAAAAAATCTTTAATATTTGGAATATTTGTACATTTCATCACATTAAATACAATGCGTACTAAAAATTACAAAGATAATAATCTCTTACGCAATGGTTTTCACTGCGTCTGTCATGTAAGATGGCGGATTCACAATGGCAGTTGGCGGGAAGAACACACAAATAAGATAATTAATCAGCCAGATTACATGAGCGGATGTGGGATTTTGCTTTTCTCGCGACAATTCTAATACAATAAGGTTATGTAGAAGTATAACTACACACGCCATTGTTTCATTAGTTAATGTTACTTTAGCATATTCGGTGAATCTGGGTGACGTAGTTTATAGAGAACGCAATGAGTTTTATTTCGTTAAAGTATTTTTTTATATGTGCTTAAATAAATATTTTTGTATGACACAATGTCCTTGTCTAGTCAAATTATACTTTTGAAATATTTTTTGAGAATTGTATTTCTACGTTAAAATGAAAATATCACACATAAGCATCTAATGGCTAACCAATAGCAAAAGTTTTTGCCGATATTTCAGATCAAATTGCAACTAGTGCAAACATTTCTTCAAACTACGAAAAAGGATTAGACAAATATATGAAATTAAATATGTGCATTGTGCACATTAATATGCAAAAAAGGTAGTTTAATATTTTTATATTATTATATCATAATACATTACGCAAACACTTCAAGGCGTTAGTTTCTAATGTACTATTTAAACACGCACCAAATAATTAAGTCGTAAAATGCAATATCAAGCGTTGCATATCGTGATACACGTGTCAGGGTTGCAATCAATTTTTATTGGATAATAGATCGCAAACGCATGAAGGTTAATATCAATTAATTAGGTAATAATGCCTGCACGCATCCTGTTTTCCCCGATCTTGTAATATGTGCATAAAAATATTAATTTCGGAAATACATATTTCTTATAGCATTGGTGTAATGAAATCGTCAATACAATTACCCAAATTTCAATAATTATTATCGTCTAATTAAAATAGATTTATAGCTTATTAATAAAATCCTTGATTATCCGTTATAGCGTAATAACATTACTTTTCTACCATTAATAATATTTATTATTGTGTGGAACATCTGTTCAACACAATAATAAAAATAAATATTATTAATAGTAGAAAAGTAATAGATATGGTGAATACTTCCTTATAACTAAGCACAATAAAACAAAGAATGCTATTATCAGGAATTTCCTACACAAAAAGTTAGAACAACAACCTCTCAAAGTTCAAGAGGGGAATTATACGCGTGTTTATTTAAAATAATGGTTACAGGACAAAAAATATAATGCCAAGAACATACAGCCTACCATTAGACGATGTAATAATTACGTAATCATAAATAACATCTGTGATAATATTATGTAAGCAAATCCGTCACTTTATCCATTAATCATAGTACAGAATTACAATATGTAAAAGACTGTAAACAATTTAAAGGACAAATATTTTGCAAATTAATTATGCATAGCAACATGCATCGTATCGAAGGCTGAACATCCTACAACACGCCTACAGGTCGTACGTTACTATAAAATGTCTTTAAAGGACAAAACATCTGTATATTTGAAATCTTGTTGCTCTTTTTGGGTGGTAAAATCATTATGTTCATTGAAGAATTATGCTTTAAGAAGTATCGGATATGCACAACGTTTGCTCTTTAATTTATGGAATGCACTTAATAATTAATAATTTAATTATCTTTTATTTTGAAGTATAAAAACAAATAAAATTTTCTAAATTATTACATCGATATGTAAAGCACCGTTTTAATTCAAACATTTGATATGTTATAAACTTATTAACAATTTAGGCACATATAAAGTAACCAGACAGAAACAATTCCTATTAAATGCTTTAAATCCCAACAGACCATTTTCAATTTCAATTCGTATACCATAGGGACACGTTGCAATAAATTCTACAAGTGTTAGTGCAACTTCGCCGGGTTATTTATTGCCTTCCTGATATCGAATGTATCTTAGTATTTAAGGCGCCTCCCCGAGCAAACGGCCTTGAGTAATTCGGTTCATACTTCATGCGCGAGTTACTGGCGGCAATATGCACAGATTTATGAATAACCTCTTTTAAAAATTAACATTAGATCTTTTTATATATTTTAAATTAGCAAAATATTATAAACTTGCATATCTAATACTGTTGGTTGCAAATTAAAATTATGTGTACTTTAGATGATACTCGTAATTGACAACTTTGATGGTATTTTCATCATGAAATTAACGAAACAATATCCAAATTATAAACATTTTTGAACAACAAAATTGTAGATGTGATATAGAAATATGATTTTAATAAAACTATTTTACGGATTCTACCGCGGGTTTTTAAATTATAATTTCTCCCGACGTTTCGAAGACCACAGCTTCCATAGTTACGAAGGCAAGGTCAGTTAGTCACCATGAAGGCTGCAAAGTCTTCGAAACGAAGATAAATATTATATAAAAAACCGCTATAAAATCCGTAAAATAATTTCATTTCAATGTCTAACACTCGTGTAAACACAATAATTTCTTAAATTTCTATATGTATTATAAATCGAATAGAATTGCTAAAAATACGACTAGCGCACCGTTTTCTGGGGAGAGGGCCCTTAAGCCACGGTCCAACATGTTAGCACACGCCGGACAAGTCGCCCTCTGTTACCGTATTTAGAATTCGTGCTGCAAGTCTGTTTCACCAATACTAACAGGTTACTTCTGGGACTTTTGAGATTAGATAGGAAATGATAGGGTTGTAAAGCAACAGTAGTATTTCCTATCACATTTAATAAACTAAAGATTACAATCTACACATACATAGACCCCCAATGACAAGTATATATATATCTACCCCTTATTCATAGACGTTTTTTATTATATTGCCAATATTAGCCAATCACAACGGCCCTATGTCTACGCACTGCGAAGGCTGCCATACCGTCAGCACTGAAAAACAGACTTGTTATAACAGCTTTGTTCCATCCTTAGATAAAAACCGTTTATGAATACGGGGGATAGTTTTTTTCACTTTAGTATGAAAAAAAAATTTGCCAACCGCCATCAGAGAAGAGTGGCGGTGTATTGTGAAGATTGCTGCCAACACTTGAAGTGATGACCACAACCGCTCTATCAAAAGTGATACCGACAAAGAAGAAGAAAAAAAATTACTTAAGTATCAAAATCATTTAAAACATAAACTAATTTTAGATCAACCAAACAGAATCCTCAAATCCAACGCACAGATTACGGTCAAAAATCTCATCCACATTCCAATTTTTCGGAATCAACCGACCTTCTGCCACTTTCAATTTCGTTTATAACCAGTCATAACTTTCATTAGTCACCGCAGACGTTCGCGTATTCACCTACGTAACGGATTCACAAAATCTTTACGACTACTAGTTCTTACGAAACTTGAATTTGCAAGTTTAGAGTTCAACAACTTTGGATTGTTTACAAAAACAAGTGAGATTTGAAAGGTTATGTTACGGCTATGTATTATGTTGTGTTATTGTAATTATTCTAAAAAATCCACACACGTACATCCTTATATTCCTAAGATTTAAACGTTTCGCAGACGCTATCAACTTCAGTTGCCGTAAATTTGCTAAATATTGTCATTTGACATCCATTATCTACGCGAAAAGTTGCCATCACTACGTTTATATTAATCTTTAGTATATTTCATATATTTTCTATAGTTGCACTTAATACAAATATAATAGGTACAAAGAAAATACAACAATTACACCTTAATCTTTTATAAAAAAATTTGCTTCTATCAAAATCATTCAGCATACAAATCTAGCCTTTTATCGCAGCATACAAATACGCCTTACTGAAATGCCGTCATAAATAAAGGTTTGAACGTTTAGCCAATATAAACCAAAATCTAAGCTGAGGCCATAAATAATCATAAAATTACCTGCATAATCAATAATATCAAGCAAATATTTTGTCTAAAACAGCCTGACTAAATTCACTATCGTATACATTATCAAACATCGTAATGAAACCTACAAACCTGAAGTTCTCTATAGGAATTTTGAAGGTGTGTGAAGTCTACCAATCCGCAATGGACCAGCGTGCTGGACTAAGGCCTTATCCCTTTCAGTAGTAGAGGAGGCCCGAGCACAACAGTGAGACAGAACAGTATACAGGGCTGAGATTATGTATGGTATGATATTATACTATAAATCGACTATTTATTGTAAAGGTTACAAATGCCTGCTTCTAATATAATCATTGCATCATTTATTTTAATCTACATATTTTAAGAATAAATTACCGCTAAGCATTCTTATTGATACAAAGGAATTCCTTACGAAATGCTAATAGAAATTCTAAATCGATTTTATTAAAACGATATATCGATTTGCAGGTAAAACTGCGGTTGTTAACCCGGCTTGACCGGTTCGATTAGATTTTTGGACCCCAACATACCAAACAATCTTAAGCCATATATATCAATATTCGACTGCTCTTCGATCCGAATTTCTTAATGGGATTTCCAGACCAATGCATTTCGAATATCCTTTATTGTGATTCATACTTTTTATTCAGAACTCAGGATTAAACCTTTTCCTGTAAGGTAAAAGGTGGAAAGGTATAAACTTGAGTAGGTTTGGATCTTGATTTATAATTAACTTACGGTCAGTGACTCTCGCGTGATTATGATGGTGACAAAGACCATTAAAATTTTTTTTTTTTTTTTGCCAACAAAAGTAAAAACTAATTTTCTCAAAAATATATTTTCGTGCTATTAAAAACTATAAATATCAGCTTCAACTCGTAAATTACACGTCTTTCGAAATTACAGATTGTAACAAAAATATAAATAAAACGAATTGCAAAATGGGGTTACAGATATTATGTATTCTGCAATAACATTATATAGTAAAATAACAAATTTACAACTGAATACTCAAAAAAGGGTATTGTATTAGTGCACCCAGTTACATATTATTTTATCATTATTGAACAAACTTTTTCAAATCCAAACTCTTTTAGTTAAAATTATCAGTTATATCTTAAAATTTGATACTGTCACAAAAAGAAAAAATAAATTCAAATTTCGAACATCTATACAAATAAACATGACCCTTAAATATTTTACCTTCAAATCCCTTTTACTGAAGAGTCGATGACCTGCACGCTGACTTCTGTCGGATGTATTTTCTCAGTATTTCGTAAGGGTATGCGGTGACACAGTATTGGCACATCTGCGATATTAACATCCTGTAGTCTGTTATTATATTAAGAAAACTTTATCTTTCTGTTATTTTGAATCGAATACAAGGAACGGACGCGATAACATTGGGTTTTATGAGATTTGTATCTGATGTCTGTAAAGCATAGTGCCTATTTTGTAGTTTAAAGTTTTGGTTGTTCAAGTTATTTTTTAAAAGGAACTATGTACAAAAATCCGCAATATGTTTTGATACTTGTAACCATCGATATATATGTACTACGTACTAGATTTGGCGTTTCGAACATTCACTGTGTTCAACTGAATTGAACTGCAATCCATTCAAACTGACTTTAGTATGGTTAATATTGACAGCTTTTAGTTGTGTACGGAGTAGCGCTCACAATATAAGAAACTCGAGTCTAAGTGTAAACCTGGATTTGATTAAAAAATATCAGTCAAGTAAGAAAAATTATTTGTAGTTCAAGCGAATAAATACGTTATAACAGTAACATTTTCGTTGCCAATTTAGTTCAGATTTTGCACAAATAGTTTATATGGACGCTCGTGTCTATAGGATATACGTCAACCCTTGTAACAAAAAACAAATCATACTAAAATAGATACATTTCTTTCAAGTATCAATAATGAGCCCATTATGAATAAAACAGACATAACAATATATTAAAACGTTGATCGTGATGATAACAAACTAATATATCAAAAAGATAAAATGCATCTAAATCAATTCAAACTTAAAACAATAATAGATTATATCAATGTTTTAAGATAAAAATAACCATAATAAATTATTCAAATTGAAACTCATATTAACTGCGCGCAGAATAGCAATTATTTAAAAAGAAACCCTGGTTTATTTGTAAACTTACTGTAAACAATTTTAAAGTCAACGACACGCATAATTTATTTTACTTAATAAAATTAAGATGAGTTTAAATACTGGATAGTATTTTAAAACTAGTGCGTGATAATCGAGCGTTGGCAGCTTATAGAATTGGATTGACGATATTCCAAATTTAAAATTTATAAAATATTTTTTTATTATTATTATAAGTTACTTAAAACAGTTCCTTTTTTAAAAAATAGGTATAGACTATAACTTCATATATTTTTCGTAGAAGTTCCATAAATAATATTAATAAATTTCTTACATTAATTTTTAGTTCAGTCACCTATCATATTACATAACTGTAAATGTCAATATATTTGGAAAACGTCCGCAAGCAATTATTAATCGAAGGTATCATTAACCGCTTCCCAAATAGCTAATAAATTTTATAAAGCAAATGAAAACGCCGTTCAAAATACGTTTTTCAATTCAGTCACATTAATTCGTATATAATTATCTATAGTTATAAAACAAAGTTCCCTTTTCTGTCTGTCTGTACATTATCGATTTTCTCAAAATCTACTGAACAGATTTTAATGATATTTGGTATGGAGATAGTTTAAGACCCTGGGTAGGTTAAAGGCTACTTTATATCCCGGGAAAAAATAAAGTGGGACTTTATCCTGAAAAACTCCTTCACGCAGGCGAAGCCGCGAGCAACAACTAGTTGTACAATAAATTTTAAAGCTGCTAATTTATTACTTATTCATGATTTCTTATTTTGAATAACTTACGTTATTAATATTAACAGTTACTCTAAAAACAGGCATTTTAGGATTTTAATAAGTAGAACCTCGATTCCTTGGCCTAGTAATTACTAGACTAGTAAAGAATTACTATTTTGCCCCCCCCACGGCTCCTTGGACCACCTTGGCCTACCAGTTAAGTAACCAATGCACGAGACATTATAAAAGTAAGCAGCGCGCACACGACCTTTTCCAGTGACATTTCAATGATTTTACGGCACCGTTACTCGTCGGCAACTAACTCGCATACAACCGATTGCTGTATTGTGCGTGATTAGACTATACCGATGTATTGTATCGCCGACGCCAAATATATACTAATATATCGAAAGGCTAATTGACTAAAGCGAATTTTTTTTTTTTTCGAAAAATTTAAACTATGAAAAAGATACCCATAAAAAAGTTCTGATTTTAAATATTATTAAAAAATAGAAAAACGTTCGATATAAAGCTAAAGAGTTTAATTATTTGAACGCGCTAATCTCAGAAACTACTAAATCGATTTTGATTTTTTTTTTTTCATTAATACTTTACTTTGTACATTTGGTCTTTATAGTATACATTCGTATAGTATACATTCATTGGAAGCCGATGTAAATATGGCGCATTTATTTGGTTTTTATTATCTGGTTGATAGGGTTTATGTCGAGTAACGTAAATGTCGTGACTAATTAGAACCGACGTGGTATCGCTTTGTGATTAAAATCAAAATTTATGGTCGTTATCATTTTGAACTTTACGCGGTTTAAAATAAGTATAAATTTAATTTACAAAGAATTTTGAATTTAATATTTTGCAGATATGTTTAAGATGAATTATACCTTTTGAATCACTTACAAAATTACACGTTTCGTCCAAAACATTGAATCAGTGATGACCAACAGCGCAGACGATCTGACAAAATGACCTTTATCTTCAAAGTATGAACTACGTACGTATTATTGATGTAATGCATTATATAATGTACAATAAACATGAATAATGATGTAAGGCAATTGGGACATACAGTTTTTGTTGATGTACAGTCAGGGACAATAGCAGCTGAACACATTTAAAGCTTCAAAACGTTTCTACACATTGACTTCAATCGTAATGTTATTTTTCTCGATCTAAAAGAAAGTAGTATTTGAAGTTTATTTTAGCAAATAAAATACCATTGTTCATACAAAAAATATTTAAAGCTACAGGTACTTTTGCGGCTGACTGTACGTTCTGGGAATAAACCCTGAGACTGGATAATGTTTATTACTAAGTAATTCGATTTCAACATTGCTGTAGTTTAATAGGTTAAATTATGGAAGAAATATATGGAAATCACCTTTTTTCAAATGTTAGCACATTCTAGCGAATGAGTCAGGCAAAAGTCAGGGTACGTCCAGTAAGACACGATGGACATTAACTTGACGATAATGGGTCAGCAGATCGTGTTTGTAAGCGAGGTTTACAATATTCAAAAATACCCAAATTGAATTTGAAATTATTTTAAAATATTAGTATTCCCGCCCGTAACTCGTGTAGTATGAAATATCAATTCTTTATTTGCAAAAAGATGGTATACTATAGATCTTACTATTGTTTTATTAAACTTTTATTAAGACTGGTTCCCATGGCAACTACATTGTTAAGCCACCGTTAGTAAAAGCGAACCCAATATTTACGCTGCAGAGATAGGGACCATCGCGCAATTTACTGACAGCAAATTCTATTAAAATCGGGCAGAGTAACATACCGGTGCCAGTAAAGGATTTCTTTACTATTTTTTATCTTTCTCGCATATTTACGTAAATTATGTCATCGATTACTCACTCCTCAAGAATGCAATTAAACCTAACATGTTAATAAGATAGATACACAATGTGTAGGAATTTCTGCAATCTCTATCGAAGCGTGACATCATTTTTAGAATTAGCAGTTTGGATAAATCTTAGAACTTTATTAACGCTGTAAGCTTGGTTACAATACCAGGAAAGGTCAGAAGGTTCAAAGTGAAAATCATAGGTGTTGAATACTTAAACTTTACTGACTAGGCATTAAAGTCGTTTATCATATCGCATTGGACTTGCGTTGTCGACCAACAATTAATAAAAAGAAAGATATCGCTATACAATCTTTAAAAGAAGTGTCTTCACTATTTAGGCTTTTTGCAGTATATTGAAATTAGAAGGAAGAAATAAAAACAATGAGACACAAAAATAAAGAACATTATAAACAATACATTTTAATAGTCCACTGACCTATCACTGGCCAATACGAAGACATAAAAGTTAAAAAAAAAAACACTTTTGTTTGAAGATGCTTCTGCCATTCTATACTATGCGTACTATATCAAGCCAAAGATTTATCATCTGCCACCACAACACGATTTATCCGTTTTATATTAATTTACTTTACAAAAACCTCATCACGATGGCACACAAGGAGGCCTGTAATGACCAAATAATGTGGGTGTGACAATGTCCCAACAATTTATAGCTTTATATTACTACTTGATTAATGGTATATTAGGCAACGTTTACTTAAATTAGACTTGCGTTTGCGAAACTATTTTGTACAGTATATTAGGATTGTGTAATGAGATCTGCTAAATTGTTGAGGACTATTAGTATTGAAAGAAGTAGCCGTTATTTATTCTTATTTAGATTTGCTTACAGTTGTAACAATGTTACAAAAAAAACACACATACTAGTTTAGAATAAGTTGCACAACCAATTACAAGCAAACACAGAATGCAAAATAAATAATAATAAAATTATTGATACTGTAAATGGCAATGAACAAAAAGAAATCGTTTTATTATTGTTATGAGCTCAGTGTTGTTAATGATGCTTTAATTTTTAATAAAGTATATATTATTACAGAGCTCAATGAATTATGATTAATGAAATTGAAGTTGAATGATATTTTAAAATCCAACACAATACTTATAATTTTTCCTTTTGCTTCACGGTAGATAAGATAATGACTAAAGGTGATTTCTCAACAATTCTAGTATTACCTTTAGAAACGTAATTCGTGTAAGTAAATCTTTAATATGTCATAAAAAAACTCAAAACAGTGACGAAGATGCAATCACTTTGGATTTCTTTAGAACTTTCCAATGACGCTGACTTTTACGAAGAAAGTGATGTCCAAATGATATTACTGGCAGAACTTGCTTGGAACCTGCAAAACGTAAGGTCCATAATCCATTCGTAATGTCTAGTTCCTGCTCCATCGAGACGGATTGAATATAGATGGATCGACACGCTTCGCTCGCAAAATTAATAACGCGGCAAATCGTTTCGACTGTTTCCGACATTCTTCCTTGGAAAATAATTGGACCACAATTCGCTGATGATTTACGTTTATTGTTGACAGCGTTTGAAATTTATTCTTCAGTCGATTTTACTGATCGACATTTTTTGTCATTAACAATTAAGTAGATAACTTTACCGTACCGAGGATTATAGACTTTATTTACTATTCTTTTATCTAGATTTTAGTTTCTAGGGTGCATAAAAGAATTGTCTGGATGTTTCAATTCTTTACCTTTACTTATTTATACACTTGATTTCTATTTTTCTTCTAAGTTTTTACAAGATATTCCAAATACTTTTAAACTCCATTCCAATTTCAAAATTCTTTAGAAGTATTGTCATGCCTTCTTTGGAAACATCAAGAATTACTGTTATTTCATACTACTTAGGTAGGTATCATACAAATTAAACGACGTCACCCTATAACAAGACGAGGAAAGTAACTCCTTTCCATCGGGTCTATTATACCATATTCTCACGATACAACCCGTGTCCTATACGCTTTCACGTAGGAAGCTTGTTTTTGTATGGCATCATTGGTTCCCGCACACGTCGGAAGGAACACAATATGCATCCGTGCGAACTTTGTTGCATCAACAACGGTTCCTCTGAAGACTTATGTGATGTCTAATTAAAGGAAATTTATAGGAGTACATCCATTAAATGTATAAAGAGATAATGATTTCTTATGTTTACGAATGTTTGATATTGATATAAAACTATTTTGTGGAATTTATCGCGGCTTTTGTTTTACGGTATATATTGTTACTTTGACTTTACGGATAACCAACAACTCAGTCCACCCTGTGACTACAAAGTCTTCGAAACATAGAGAGAGATTTATAATACAAAAATCACTATAAAATCCGCAAAATAGAATTATTTCGATATATTATATACTAGAAATCTGACTGAACATAAATGATGTTTATTAATAATTATGAATGAATGGGATTTAAGAGCCATGATATACTCAAAAGTTAACGACAGATGAGTACCATAGTAATTGTTAATCCAAACATTAATGATTTATCATTGAGTATCAATTGTCACATGTCAAGAACCCAATAGAAATGCTTGCCGCGAGACGTTTCGCAAGCGTTAACCCGCTGCCAATGTTATTAAGTGTTTGACTTTGAAAATGATACCTTCGCGTGGTCAATTTGCATACACGTAGCTGGTTTGTTGTTTCTAATTTTGATGGTAATAGTTTAAATTATGATTTAATTTGAATTTTTCTTCTAAAATAGGTGATGTGTGTCAATAATATGTACACAGTATATATTGTACATTTTGAATACATAAAAACTTAACAAAAGATTGCCCAAGCGCAACTATAAACTCGAATCATAAACATATCGAATTGAATCGATTACTCGATTTTATGCAATAGTGTATATTTTGGAGCTAATTTGAATTTAAACGATGTGATGCAAAGTGCATTCGAATGGAACGGTAGCCGGTTGTGGCGTTTAAACTTTATAAACGTACTCGTAGAAAATAGCCTATGGCCGGAGGGAAGATATAAATCCCATCCTCTTCCGATACCGAGTATATTAAAGCAATAATTAATGCATCCCTTTATAACAATCTAATATCGTTTTATACGTTTTTTTATAATTAAAAGGGGAATTATTTGCCCGTTTTAACGGTCAAGTAAAATATTTTTTTTTATTATGTAGTATAAATAGAATTTAAAACTAAACTTCAGGTTTTCTTGAGTCAATATGTCAGAAATTACAGTAACTTTGTATACAAGTAAAATGATAGGAATGTGCATATTGTAAACTATTTCATACTAATATTAATATTTATGTTTTGTGAGTCATTGACGAAGCATGGGTGTATTTCATAAAACACATAATTAGCTATTTCGAAAAACCCTTTTACGCTTTTAACTTTGATAGCGTGATATGCCAACCATGAGTCAATATTTCGAGCCCTAAGAGATTATGAAACTGCAAATAATTGGGTGCTGCGATAGAATTTTCATGTTCCCGTAAAACCGCTTATACAAAACTTTATGTTAAGTATGCAATACGGGACACGAGTGAAACAAACGCTGGCTCGTAACGCACTAATTTATTAGCCCATCGACAAGGGCGTGTACGCGGCACGCTATATTTATAACTACATATATAACACTTTACAAATTGATAATAGTCGAATTTATATTTTCCTAAGTATTTATTTATTTATCTTACAGACATATAAAACAATATTTAACTATTTAAACCGACCCGGGTATTGAACCCGGGAGCTCTGCACTGCAGTCGTACCATAACACAACTATGCCACCGAGTACTTTGTTAAATATGCCAATAATATACAGCTTTATTGACGTCATACTCAAATTAAGAGCAAAAAATAACGAAGACCTTAACATAATCAAATAAACCATAAATCTGCTGTTCATTTTCCATAATCGGTACGTTATATAAAGACCTCAAGGTCATTATATTGACCTCACGTTTTAATATGTAGATCACTAGGCCTACAACGAAAACAGAACGAGATATTCATCTTAAATATTTTTAAAACGGGTTTATAATAAAAGATAATTTATTTAACAATTTAATGGAATTGAAGATAACCAGTTTTAAAAAATAATTGATAGGGTTATATTTCAGAACTTCTATAAATGTATAAGCCGACCAAATACAAAAGTCACAGTCTAATAAATGTTCTCAAATAAATGGCAATAAAATGAATACCATCTACATTAGCTGCTTAATACGATAACTATTACATATTTACCTCAAAGACTAAGTAATAAAAACGGATTCTAAAACTCTGGCATATGTTTTAAGAATATTATAGTTTATTAATTTATTAAAGGGATTAGAATTTAAATATTCATTCACAACAATTCGTATAATTTTAACACTGTAATACTTCTATTTAAAAAATCTTTTTAAACACATGTTAATATTAACCATAATTTTAACCATAATTGAATAACATCCCACAATTTAAAAGAATTACAAAATAACAATTAAGATGAACCAACGCTTCCTAATTGCACCGCGATGCCTCTTTAATAACATCCAAACGAATTATTAAGCGATAATCTAGAGATTAAACTATTAACCTTTTGCTGGGAAAACGCGTTTAACTCGTATAGTTACTAAATAATGTAACTTTGCCATTGTGTCGACGGTAATGACTCGGGGACGTGAGAAGTAATTCATCGAATGTTACGTTAATGTTGCCTACTTCGTTTTAATATGCGCTTGTTTCTAAATATCTTAGTAAGGCGGCAATCGAAGTAAATATTCTGTTGTCAAGCAAAATAGTCAGGAAAGCTATAGTCTTTGTTCCGAAGTAGACTTAAGGATGAGGAAGAAAGAGCAGATTTTTTTATTTAAAACCAAGGAACTTAGGTACTAGATTTCAGTGGCGTAGCGTCAATACAAGCCGATTCCTATGGGCTTCCAATTTATGTTTATGAATATTTGTCTTAATTTTTGTTTTCTGTTAAATTGTTCGCGATATGTTAACTGAGGCAATTTTATTTTGCCTTACAGTGCCTTTTGAAAAATTGTATCCCTCGCCACTGCCAGATATCCTATTTGTTTTCTTAACAAATAAATGTTTTATTACAATGCAATTGAGGTTAATATTTATTCGGGCAAAGTTTGGTTAAGACCAAAATTAGGTGCGGAAATTTAGCCGACCTTCGTGGCACTGATTTTACCGAAAATTAAGTAAATACGTACAACCAACAAATATGCATATTGAATAAACAATTGATGGTCTTGTCACCACCGAGCATATAATTTGGCTCCACACAAATATTTGTACAATGCGGTAATAGATTCCAATATATTACTATACGATTACTATACGACCGGATACACGCTTGCTGCATTTCAGAGGTCATCAACTACCCATCTAAATTCTTTGAATTGGCAGACATAATTATAAAATCTACTGTCTAATTCTATCGTCATATGTTACCTGATCTACCAAGTATTTGATGCGTAGATATCCTCTAGCATAAGTCAATGAAATTACCTGAAACAAAAAGGAATATTAATTATTACATATTTAATTATTAAGGTAACTAAGCCACGAAGTTACTAGCTCTTTGAATTCAATTTAAAAAAATGTCTGAATCTAAGGCTATATTCAGAGAGACTAATGATTCCCAAAGTGGTCCAAGACTCCTAAGAGTCCACGGGGGACCTGACGGGGGTCTACGTTGGCGTGACCAAAAAATGGGGGTTCACAAATCGTAAGCGGGGAACCACGAAAATTTATCTGGTTTGATAGTAAAGTATTAAAATGTTGGCTTGACTTATCAATGTAAGTAGATAATATTGAAAGGATTCGTAAAAGGCACGGTGACCCCAACATAAACCCTGGCAATCGCTGGAGTACCTCTGGAGATACTGTCATTAAATGACATCATTTCCAAACATCAAATTTAATCATACGGCCGTGGTAACTTATGAAACTATAACCGCATCTCTAAACGTGAGAAGACGTCTAATTGTACATATTCGCAACTCTCGTTCTCACAGTAACAAAGTGTTAGCGTTGCTTGCGACGGTGCAATCTGTATAATTGGTGAATCAGTTGCTATAATTTTTGCACAAGTACAGCTCTTGAAATCGTAGAAGGAAAATTATTTTTTCTACTCAGTATTAGCCCGGAGTCTGATATTCATGCTCAATACAACGATAAGCTTGCCCATTCACACAAAATCGAATACACAAGGTGGAAAGTGGGTGCACCAGTTGTGCCTCTGCCTACCCCTTCGGGGATAAAATGCGTGAATGTGTGTATGTGTAAAGTGTCTCTGCTACAAGTCGACAATCTGTATGACTCCTAAATTATGATTTATTATTTCCTCAATATGTAGGTGAGAAACGATGTACAGGAGAATCAATTCAAGTTTGTAACAAGAATATACTCAAGTCAACATGTAGCAAAATTTATTGTTTTTTTTTTACGTACACGACAAAGAGACCTCACTGCATCTTATAGTAAGTGGAGTGGAGTCCAATAGAATGTCGACTGACAAAAGATGAGTACCCCTCAATAGCCGACACAATTATGCCGGCCTGTTGGACACGGATATACAGGCTGATCCGGGAACGCGACACACTTACGTGTTTCTGCTATAGATATATCACAATACAGTCTAATATTATTGTACCATTAGCAACATGGTACTGGTATTAATTTCCTCAATTTATTTTTACTTACAGACACATTTCGTATTCCATTCGTACAACTTACATAACTCAAAATGACATTAATAAAGATTTAAAAAATCGTTATGCTCGCTAAATGAAACAAAAGAAAGTTTTGTTTCTGCAATCGCTTCGATCATTTATTTTATTATTACGTTTCACAAACACATTACGATAATGAAAGTTGATATCAATTTTTTGATTTTGCAGTGACGGATTCAGCCGCATGACCTTCTACTATTGAATTTCATATTACTTGTAATAAGTATTGTTTTTGTTTGGCACAGTTTTGTGTATACATTCGTAAACACTGTCTTATACTGACTTACAGAACATTGTAGTCAGTATACCTTGCATTATGAACCCTAATGACTAATGGTTAAGGATAACTTAAGGAAGTGTGAAGCAGTTTTTTGTTATCGATGAACTTATTTTTGTTAATGTTTTTAAGACACCCACTGCACTTATTTCGTTTCTTTCTTCACTAGCCTTTTTCAAACTCTTCGATATAGGCAGCCTTTAACATTTCTTCGTTGCGGTATTGGACTTTACCATTCAGTTCCATCCGACCTTCTTTATAGCGTCTTTTTAGCGCATTTGTGGTCTTCCTTGCAGGCATTTTTTTCTACGGCTTCTGTTCTTATGTTGTTTAGTTAGTACTAAACATCAATGCCAAAATAAATAACATGAATACACCTTACGAAACTCGTCTCCAATTCATCGTCTGTTACTAAGAAATAAAAAGCTAATTTCCAATTTTAATACTGTTATGTTATTTATAATCATATGTTTCGTAGTAAACGTACGTACAAACTAGTTCTGATACGTTAAAATCCTTCAGATGAGAGATGAGACTTTAATTATTATGTACATAATTGATATCTGGTGACTAATTTATATTTGACTTAATTTGAGAGCAATTTTAGAACTGGTTATTGATCTGACTTAATTAGATTTTAAATCGATTGTTAGGTATTGAGAACACAGATGTTCTTTTAGGTTATCGAATAATATAAATAGGTTGTTGTTGTTGAATGTTTAATGTGTTAGTATGAATTATTGTCACATCCTAAATATCAATATTCAACAACAAATTCGAGATCTGACCGGCCGGAACCTGTACTTTTTACAGATTTTGACTGTGTACGTAAATGGTGTAATTGTGTCAAAATATTTCAACAAACTGACCATTTTCAAAAAATAGATAATGATTTCGTAAACAAAACCGATTTAAGAAACTTATGTAGATATAATTAATTTTGGTACAATGACATTGACATGTCTCTTAGGACGTATTTCATATCCATGTTGTAGTTGCACAACGGTTTTGCCTTTTCCTTGACAATCTTACATTTTATTGCCAAAGCTGCTTTACCAACACTTCCAGTTTGCGAGTGAAAACGCACTGATGGACGCTCGCGTGCTAACGTATTGAATTTTTAGTCTAAAACTAACGAGGGAAGTTGTGATATGGATAGGTTAACTGTGAATAATGTAGGCTTAAAAATATTTATAAATTATTCTTTATAAATATGGGCTTTCTGTAAATAAAATTAAATTATAAGCGGAATCTATAATTTTGAGTAAGAACTATTCACAAATATTGGACAAAAAAAAATAGTTTTATATTGAAATAAAACTTTTTTCCGAATTTTATCGTGGTTTTTTTATACTATAATTTTCTACGTTTCTAAGAATCTGCAGCCTTCATGGTCACGAGAGGACTTTGGTGTTGGTCGTGCAAAGTCAAAGCTACAATATCCTACCTGTAGTTTACAATTACACAAATTATCATTACATATCGTTACTAGTCAATAGCATTCGCCCAAAAGTAAAAGTGAAACACATAAAAAACATGATAATGCATTTCCTGTCCCAAGCAATGAAGGCAAGACTCACACTTTCTTATTATCAATAATTATCAAGATAACAAATTACCATTCGAATTACATATTAAATTCATTAATGCCGTGGGAAATGTCCACCAAACATATGAAAATTTCACGTGAACTAGCCGTACGTACTTGAGAAACGCGTTATTTAAGTCTACAAGAAATATACAGTAGGAATAAACGACAGAGTTGACTGTAGAATAATATGAACTTAGTGTTAAATAAAATTAAAAACAAACGTGAAACATTTTATCGCCTGGTCTAAAAATAAATAGCAGCTAGTAAATTCTACCATTATGCCAAACAAATAGATATTTTATTATTTTATAGAACTAATCTGAACACAGCAATGGTTTACATCCGGAGTTTTAATTTTTTGTTATGCTTAATAATATTTATAATTTAAAAATATATTCAATGTGTAATGAATATATTTCCACTTGTTGCGCCTATGTTAGCTTCGCCTAATCAATGCAATCATGGAGCGGGAGCTACGTGTCCAAAAGCGTAACCTCACCCCCCCCCCCCCCTCCTTCCCGACATCTCAATTATTAAAATATTATTCAAGACAGTATAAAAAATCAATATACTCAAAAACTATTCTACCAAGTTATACAAAATGTACACGATTACCAATTTGCATACAAATGTCATGATTCAGTCGTTTTCACTAACCACAATAAAGAGTAATCCATATATATTTACGTTCTTTATGTGGTAATTAGAGGCATTACGTAAAGTGTTCGAGAAATGCGAAAGTTTACAGACATTTCTCCAATACGTACGAAATGTTTTCGGACCTCGGCGAAACCGATTTCTCGCTGACTCTGCATTTCGGCAAATCAGTGTCAAATGCCTTAGTGTTTATTAATTTGTAGAATTTTATTGATCGGTAATTTTTGAGAGCCATATTTAGCATGATTATCTATTGATGGAATTATTTATATGCATTTTATGTAAGACAATGCTCTTTCTATGTCAGTTTTATTCGTGAATAGAATCTCTACACTTTATAATTAAGTAATTTGGAAGATAATAATACTTTACAAACACCATAAGTTGATTTCGTTTTATGATTAATAAAAACTTTGACAACTTAGAAATATTTTAACAAAAAAAATATTAGTAGTAAATTTTTTTATGAAGTGATCATGAGTATTAAGTGATTATAAAATTAAACCATATAGCAGTTCGTGTCTACGTTAACGTGATCTAAATACTAAACGAGTTAGTTAATCAAACCCATTCCGATTTCCTTCGTCATTTACAGTAATACTACTTTTTAATGGCACTCAAAAATAACATTTAAATGTATGTACAGTGCATTCTAAATAGGAAGGACTAGATAGAGAACTAATATAAAATTAACTTAGTATTATAACAAAAGAATGAGCAAAATAAAAATATTAATGGATAATTGATCAATCGCCCGATAAAAGTTATTTATCAAATTATCCGACTGTATATAAACGAGAGCCGAATGAATAATATTATTAATGCAAATGTCATCTCTAATTTATTAATGTTTTATTTTATATGAAGAATAACTGTTATGGGTCGCGTTCCGGGATCAGTCTGTGTATATCCGGTTCCAACAGGCCGGCATAATTGGACTGCTGATGGGTGATCATCTTTCGTCAGTCGAGATTCTATTGGAACCCACTCAACTTATCATCAAGTGCGTTGGGTTCAAAATAATAATAATACCATAGGGTGGTGATCGCAGGGCACCGCTACGTAGTGCTTTATAAACCGAAGACCTGCGATACTACCACTATTTATACCATCAGACGAGCCGCTTGCTCGTCTCGGCGCCATGCTAATCACTTTAATTCTACGTATTGCAACCGTAAACAATTCTGTAACAGTCGATATCTTCAACATACATACTGTGAGATTGTTCAAGTCATTAGCACTCCACGTTGCCTCTGTTTGCCTAGTACTTACTAATGTTTATATTGTGCAAACTGCATTTGCGAATACGCGAACTCGTTTTCCTTTGACCGTACATTCAATTAGCGTTTACGTTATACGAATTATATCCATAAAAATATATTATAAGTACTAAAATTATATAGGTATCTATAAAGCTAAATTGTATAATAACTAAGATATCAATTATATCTGCGATATTGAGTATCTTATAAATGCCTTGTAACTGTGGGAGAGTTTGACAAAATAGAATGCTGATCTTCAAAAAGATACCAAGCTATAAATAAATAAATAAAATGCTTTATTCATCACGTAGGCGAACATAACTGCACTTATGATAAGTCAAGGTACCTGAGAATGTTTAATTATTACTTAATTAAAGTTGCTCAAATAACGCTAAACAGTAGACGCATAGTTCACAGTTTGAAAGACTAAAATCAATCAAATCTGAGTCATTTGTGCTATAAATAAGCGCTTATTATTAACCCAACTACTTATCACATCATAAACTGTAAAAACTAAACAAAAAACATAAATCCCTGAGGCCAAATAACCATCATACTTCTAAGAAAAATTAACTCAAATAAATAAGTACAATCAACGGCTTAGCATCTTACTCAAGTGTCTCTTTAAGTATCGTTCTCAAGTTGCTACGAACAACCATCCGGGATTAAAAATACGCATGATTAAACGAATAAAAAATGAACAAAAACTTCACTAAGGCCATTTCGGGTGAGATATAATGCGATTTGTACCAATGACAACCCAAAATTCAAAATTAGGCCTTATAATGTAACACGTTCACTTCACGCCAACCCTACTTCATTGACTCAAGGCCTATATTTAACTAACAAATATATTTTTGCTGTTCTGAGAAATTATAATTTACGTTCAATGCGACAAAAATATGGTGGTACCATTTTGTTATGTGAAAACTTTGGCATATAATATACTACATATAGTTTCTTTATAAAATAGTATAATTAGCAATAATGATGTTTTAAAGACCGATATTCCAAACATCCGTAAACATTTCATCATTGTAAAAGTAAAACAAATCAATGAAAGCAAATTATATAATCGATTGTATCACAGTGATTAGAAAATTGCGAAGTGACATTTCATCACCAACTAACTCGTCTAACAAGCATGCTGACAATGAGTTGACACAAGAATATGAATGTATAGTGCGGCACGTGACTTATAAATCGCGTGCTTCCTACAGTTGTCGACCCGATTATACTGCGTTTTCATGCATTACAGTAATAATAAGTTGTATAATGTAACGGTACAAGGAATTGACAGAAAATACTGTTGTAAATCTGAGCTTGCTGATTACATAATGATTTTATTTTTAATGTAAGACTGTTTAGAAATAGTAATATCTTATTTATTATATCAAGTTCTAATGTTACAATATGACATTCTATTATTTAACAACTAAAACGTTTATAAAATTGTGTTTTATTTTTGTAAAGAATATTATTCCCAATAAATCTTAGTTGTATTTGAACGCGAATAAAACAACAAATACATTTTTATCCTTCATTTTGTCAATGCATTTATCATTATTTATAATTTTTCCGTAAATAAGAATCTTTTTATTAAAAAATATATTCCAATTTTGAATCAATTTTCTTAAATTTATATTAAAATGAAATTACACAATGCTTCCATATTTTAACTGTATTTCAGAACCATAAAGTCGTCCTACTACACTTCCTAACACTGCGTATGTTATTGCCGGCTAAAAGAAAGTCGCCCGACGCGCATGACCGTGAAAGTCTGCTCACCAACAATAAGTACAATTTCGTGACTTTACACGTATCGCTATGTAAGAGCAGTTATATAATGAACGTAAACGTAAATGTAAACATTATGCACTATTCTGTAATTAACTTGCGTTTTGAAGTATATAATTTCGATTTGCATAATTCCTATAATAATAAGAGTTATATTGGATGCAACTTCCTAATGTCTTAAATATGGCATTATATTATCATCTAAGTTGGTAATTTAGTGATTGTTAATCGAAAACATCCCGCATTATTCCCGAAGATACTATGATAATATCATTCACCATTTTAAATCTATACTAACATATAAAGCTGGAGAGTCCGTGTGTTGATTTAAACGCGCTAATCTCACGAACTACTAAACTGATTATAACTTTTTTTCACTAATGGGAAGCATAATTACTCCTGATTACTATAGACTACTTTTTATCGCGTAAAAACTTTTTCACTCAGCCGGAGCTGCAGGCAAAGGCTAGATTGAAATATACAATACACGCAACAATTTCAGCTTATCACAAAACATTCATTTTCCTCATTTTCATACAAATATTGTTACTAAAAAATTGTGTAAATGTTATTTAAGGTATTGAATGTGATAATATGAGATGCGATAACAGCGACCTAGAAACACAAAGATCGAGTTGTGTGAACCCTGACCACTTATCACATTAGCACGTATTCAGAGGCAAAGTTGTGTTCAATATGCAAGATCAAAGACATACAAACTTGTGTGTATAAGTCATTCGCATTTTTAATGAATACGATTACTTTATCACCATCATATACTGTATAATCTAGGATACGATGGGACTAACATTGCATTTTTGAATAAAAGTCCCTTAATAAAAAAAAATATACAAACTTGTATGAAGTTTTGTGCGATATCAGTTGCATTTTTCATTAAAACGATTATTTTGTCAGCATTATACGTGCATACTGGGACTGGCATTCTATTTTTGAATAAAAGTCCCTAAATAAAAATTTAAAAAAATCAATCTTGTGTGAAGTTTTGTGCGATATAGTCCTTAAATTTTAGTACCCTGGTATAGGAAAGTAATCTGAACAAGGCTGATGAATGTAATTTACTGGATGGTATGTCTTCACCAAACAAATCTTAAGAGAATCGGTTTAAAGGGTAAATCTTAACATAGATCTATTATACCAAATTTTAAAAAGTTCAAAATAAGCCATGTATGGCTCAAACAATACCTCGTAAATACTAATTCAAATATTAAATGGAATAAGGATAGGTGAACGATGTCGTACATAATGTCTATAGTCAAAACTCAATGATACCCCAAATTGTCGCATTGGAATACTTCTGTAATGACTGTGTGTGAGAAAAATAAAAATAAATAAAATAAACAACATATTACAAGCACATAAACAAATATAAGGAGCTGATGACTTAATGTATGGATCCACCGATCTTTACTAAATTTAGACCTGACCTAGAAACTAACGCAGGTTTCAAATTGTGCGCCAGTCTAGAATGTAACATTCATCTAAACTAAGTGAACTAAAATGTGACTGCATATTTTAATGACAGGTAAAACGGCTGTACTAATTTTGCAAGGACGTTTGGTATGCCTGATATCAATGGTACTTAATTCTTAACATGATCGCATCACTTTTCTAATCCGGCTAGTAGCAGTTAAACTGAGAAGCGTGGGATTCTGGTTCGATTCCACGATCAAGTAACTAAAATTTAGGTGTATTTTTCAACTCGAAACACACCTGATAAGTCCCCCGATGTATCATATCGCGGGATACATAATCCCCACAGCATACACTTATTAATTACATTCCTGGCTATCCCTAGAGCATAAAAGGCGTGACCTTTCGTTATATAATGTGAAATAGGGATAACTATTTGCGAAATTATTGAATCAGATTATAGGAATGACATCTTAGTCGGAACTTCGATAAATATTTTATGTCTTTACTAAACACCAAAACAAAATTGTTTAAGTCATTGGTGTTCAACCTGTGATCCATGACCTTTCAATGGTATTCAGACGTGGTTTATCCTAACCTATCAAAATAATCAGCATAGACAACGTATAATCGCGATGAAGTCAAAAATAAGAGGCAGTTTCGATTGATAGGTGAGTTGATTACCGACAGTTATGAAACTTCTACAGTACACAATGCGAACTATTATTCACACTTTGGAAATGAGAAAATATTATTCATTTATCATAATATAAATAAATGCGATCAAATCTGACCATGACTAGTAGTATTATTCTATATATGTGAGATACCCGGGTATATTATAATTGCTTAATGCTTTAAGACATTGAAAATATGAAATGTCGTACGAAGTAACATTCGATCTACAGCAGTTTTCAATAAACGATCTCAATCTCAATCTTCGATCCAATTCCAAGAAAGAACGAATCAAAATAACTCATCTGTGAGCATGTCAAAAAAAACTTTGTTCTGATTGGTCCATTTTTGAGATAGATTGAAAAAAGCGATTAATCATTTTATTCTGAAACATCTATAAACATAAATCTTCACATACAAACTTTTTATAATATTTAAATAAATATTTCGTCTAATCCATAGGCTGTCACTATTAAGCGATTTGAATTAATTAATTATTCTACCATATACGGCCATAACTGTAATGTATTGACGCCCTTGACCGCCGAACACCTCTGTATTAAAGTTTTGGTAGATTTTCTTTATCTTCAAATTTCCCTATATTCGTAACATAATTAATTACCAATATAAGCTTTATTGGAATGAAATCAATTAACCAACCATACATCAACTCAGTACTAATAAAAAATATGACTCCTATTTTGCCGGTATCTTTTCTCTATTTTTCTCTTCAAGGACCTTATGTTGACTAAGTCCGATCTATTTTATTCAGATATTAGTCACAATAAGAGACCGAAATAACTGAATACTTTTAATTTTTGGGCGCGGCATGTATATTATAATATATAACATAGAATAAATATTTATGTAAACCAAATGGTGATCTTTTACACATTTATTATTTAAATCCGATATTTTGTTTTAATTATCAAATTGAATGTTTATTATAAGTGTTGATTGGTAATAATTAATTATTACAAAAAAAAACTCAAAAAATTTGTAAATAATAAAGGCGTAATGAATAATAAATAGTCCTAGCCAAGTGAGGAGCTAATATTAAGAAACTCCTTGTAGGCAAAGATGCAGAGAACACGAAAATGGGCATGAAACTAATGGCGTAATGACGTTGTAGGTGTTTCGGCTACTTCATTATGAGTCTTTAAATTCGCCACGATTCATTAATAAGTAATAGCTTCTTGCTAAAATCAAGGCAAAAGCAATGTTTTGCTGTCGAAGGTTCGATGATCCTTTGTATCGCCGCAAAAAATATTTTATCTAAATATTAATACAAATAAGATGGACTCTCCAAAATAGATAGTTCTTTCTCCTTAAGTTCGATTGAAAGTTTTATACTCATAGTACTGTTTGTTCTGAGTATTCTAGAAATCATATTTTGTTGGTAGTTTCTGATACCTAATTTGCTTCATTCATTATTAATCCAGTGCTGGGTAAAGGCTTCCCTACCGGCCTTCCATACGTCTCTATCTAAAGCTTTCTGTACGCATACACATTACGCATTTATTCCTGAAGGGGCATGCAGAGGCGCAACTAGAGCACTCACCTTTCACCAAGTGTGTTCCGTTCCATGATGTTATAGGGGGCAAGCCTATCGTCATATCGGGCACATATTCCAGACTCCGGGCTAATTTTATGAAAAACCTAAATATCACTTTGCCCAACCAGGGATTAGAACCCAGGAACTCAGAGCGCTGCCGTACCGTGCATGTAGTACAACTACGCCACCGATACAGTCTTTCTGCGATAAGATTATCTTATTTGACTCTTAGCTACCCAATGAAATACTAATCTTTTTTTGTGTACACGTCATTATTGTGCGAAAATTGCAATATTACCCAAAATACGTTTCCGTCTATTTACATAATGCCATTCTAAAACATCCGCACTAACATTTATTACTTTTTTCCTCCTTCAAGTATTACTTAAACATTGACTATCGTTTTGACTCATATAAAATAATAAATACATTCTTTTAGGTGACATTTTAATACAATTCTACATTTAAACGATTACACTGATCCCAAATCCAGACCACGCAAACTTTTGTAATAATTAAGCATTAAAATCTCGTATCGCATTCAGAGCATACCTTTCGTAAGTTAGATTTTCTTTGTTACTAGATGAAACGTAAAGACTCCGAATAAGTAATGTTTGTGAAATGATACCTTGACCGACATCGGACCTCCGTAGTGGCAGTATAGGTACGCTGTTATGCTAAATATTCGGTCCATGACTCAATCCTATTGTATAATATGCTGTCAAATAAGGATGGTATATTCGATTCTTTAACAGGTGGCTTATGTTGACAACTGTGTTCGGAATTGAATGAAATTTAAAGTAAAAGCAATAAGATTTGTCAAACATCGCTATAGTAAAAGCTATGTACCTGTAATTTGTAAACAGATGCCATTATTTTGATAAAAACAGTAACTTTCACTGTTACGGTCAATAAAGATAGGCTGTTAGTTAACTGTCAGATTCATAGTAGTGTCTTGTTACGGCAACATGTTGACTGCGTCTGCGCAACTTAGTAATGAGATTATTTAATAGAAATACGCACTGGCACAAACATGAAGAAAATATTAAGTAAGCATCAACGGATTAATTAAATATATTTAAATTAAATCTTCAATAGAGATAAGAAGGCCATGGGAACTAACTAGACGATTTGCATATTCTTTTTATAAAAATGCAGTCTTTAAAAATAAACGAATTATTAGTGGTGTCAAATTTAATCGATGTTCTTACAAATCACGTTACAATTTATTACTAAAAGTATACTCAAAAGTAAAGCTACGAAGCAATAAAATCTTACTTATTATAAATGCGACAGTTTGTGAGGATGGATGTGTGTATGTTTGTTCCTCTTTCATGAAAAAACTACTGAATGGATTTGGATAAAACTTTACAGTAATATTGATTATACATCAGATTAACACATAGGCTACAATTTATAATGAATTTAGTCATAATATAATGATACATATCAAGTAAGTCGGACAAAAAATATCCCGGAAAACTCCTTCACACGGGCGAAGCCTCGAGCAAAAGCTAGTCATTTATAATTTGAAACTAATCATAACTTGTAATTAATTATTTAATATAAAATGTTAAATAAAACAATCATTGTGTTCAAGTAATTAAAATCAACACAATGAAATGGAACCATTTTGTAACTAATATAGTAAGAACACATTACGACCACTTGTCATGTAAAAATCCATATAACAACCACGCATTGTTCGAAAGTAAATGGAATACGGTTGACCAACTAGTAAATGATAATACAACTATGTAATCACGGGGAAATAGCGGCGGGTTCTTTTTTATTGCAATGGTTGATTAATCTTGATGTGTAATGTTTAGGATTCACGTAATAATATCACTTTTGTTCTAAAGATTTGAGTTCGATTTCGAATGAAGCTATTTAAATTTATTTAGTAATTAAAGTTTTTTTTCTCACATTTCGTGTTTGGCGTGTTAAATACATTTAAGAATACATGTTACATAATTTCAAGGAAAATGTAACTAGAAACGTACTTATAATTAAAAAAAAACTATTAATGAACCAATTCTAGAATGTATATATATCGGTACATAACATAATCACAGAGGTTCAATACTAAACTACATAGCTATGTATTTCACATGTTTAAGCTTATTGGGACAGACTGTCGTAAGAAAACCCTGAATTTAGTTTACAAACTTTTCGTAACTGACTTCAGACGTCCAAATATTCACAGACTTGTTCTAAATTCAAACAGATATCGATCTTCTTTAAAGCACAACAGAAAAATAATTTGCATAACGGCGTGCATAATCGCTGAATGTGTATAGGCTGTGAAGCAACCGGCCTTTGTCAGCCATTTTTGTAAGTGAAAAACTTAGTGTTGGTGATGGCCGGTACCTTGTTCGCTCTAGTTCTAAAGATGGTGCATAACTTACTATTATAGGCAAAGTGGTAATGTTTTCCCCAACCTACTTCATAACCGAATTTCTGCCACGGTGCGGCGGCCGATCTCAATGGACATTAGCCAAGAACGCAGTAGATATTATGATGCAAGTGTGTGTGCAATACACAGGTGCACTCTCTGTTTCTATCCTGTCATAGTCCGGTGAGACGACAATCCGACATGACCGAAGAGATATTAGCCGCTGATATAATTTGTGTTTTAAAACTCGTTTTAACTTTCTTTGTTAGGTGATACAAATATTATCTTTTATAAAATGTTTTTGACTTATAGCTTTCCATTTCACATTCATTTCGATTTAAATATATGGCCTATATTTATGAGTTATTTTAAATACAAAACCATAAACTTGTATTACAATAATATTTGTTTCGCACGTTTCACCACAAACACGTTATATTTTATGAATAATTTGGTAACTTTTGCTTCGCAAAAATTTACTTTTACGGCTGCGGCTTAATAAATCTTTACTCGATTTAGAATTATTATGTTAGAAAAAATATTTTTCTAAAATACAATATGTATATTCATTTTATTATATAACTAGCTTTTGCTCGCGGCTTCACCCGCATTTTAATAGTAGTAGTATTTTAATAGTATAGAAAAAGTTTCGCAATATATTTTCCCAGGATAGAAAGTAGCCTATGACCTTCCCAAGGTCTTAAACTATCTCCATACGAAATATCATAAAAATCCGTCTCGTAGATTCTGAGAAAATCGATAACAAACAGACAGAAAAGGGGACTTTTTTTTATAACAAGTATATATTTCAGTAAATACACCGACGGCTACAAACATCAGTTCACTCAGTAATAAGAGTTTTCTATAGTAATCATAAATTATGCGTCATCAAAACTCACATTCTCTGCGTCACATTATCTATATCGTGTTCTTACCGTTATAACCTAACGTATACCTTTAAATCAAAAACAACATCAACAGCCCATTAGACCTCATAAAATTTCTATAAAAACTGTTAAAATTAATTTATATTCGCAACGTAAAACCCGTTATGGGCTGTTTTTGTAGGACAATGTACTTTTGGTCATCATTTGGCGCACCAATGATTTCATTTGAGACATCACACCTCTGCCTATAATAACATGTATATAAAAATACGCGCCGTCTTTCTGTGATCTGTATAGTAAGTTTCGTACAAAAGTACGCACTTGTTACAAGAAGTGTAATCCAAATTGTGTTATAAAGACTATCATTAGTTGTAATATGTTTTTCAGTTGACGAACTAATTTTTATCTCAGCTGATGTTCACTTTATGGATCTTTTTAAACTCAACCACAAATTAGAATAATCATTTTTTTTAATTCGAAAGCAGCACGAAGGATTCCTAATTCGCTCTCAAAAAAAAATATCAGAAATATTTTTTTCATTTAAAGCTTGAAATTATTTCTTTTGATTAGAAGTTACGATTCACAATCGAAGTCAACCATGAATATAGTCACAATAATCTATAGACATTTTTAATATACGGGATTTCGTGAATCACTATGTCATTTACCTTAAAAGTATTGGCGGATCAGCATTCACATTCCTATTGTCCAGACTTTTATAATTAATTGATAGCTTTACGAATTTCATGGTATATTTAATGCGTGACATTTTGTATTTGGTGATACCTCATTTACAAATCCTTTAAGGCGATACCTCAAGGTCCATTTTCATACATTTTGTTTCACCTTTAATCTGGGTAACTAAACAAGTATTGGCAAGTAAAGAATTTAAATTCACGTCTAGTTAGTGATTAGTTCATCATGATTATTAATTATTTTTACATTTTTCTTTCAACTGCGAGAACTAATCACTAACTAGACGTGAATTTAAATTCTTTACTTGCCAATACTTGTTTAGTTACCCAGATTAAAGGTGAAACAAAATGTATGAAAATGGACCTTGAGGTATCGCCTTAAGATTAGTATAATGGTGTAATAAAATATTTAATTTTTCTACACAAAAAAGTAATAATGTTCTTTTTTTAAATATTTAAAATTGACTTTGCATTTTTGCCTATTTTGCTTTGACGACAGTTTTCAAAAATGGAAGCAGAAAATATTACATACACGGTTTTCTTGAACGAATTTACGTGATTATGTTGTAAAACTTTAAATTGTGACCAATATCAAAAGCCTCCGTACAGAGTTGTTCTTATTAATATTTAAATTTATTAATTAATTTTCAAACATTTGGAAACTTGTGTCTCATTATATCATCCACGTATTAATTGTTTCATATATTTAAAATGTATTTAATTTATACGAAAATTTCAATTTCAAATCTTCTTGACTACTGAATTTATAATTTTATTCTGCAGTCTTATATGCACACACCCTTTACATACATTTATTCATAGGGTATTGCCTTTTGATATTTCACATATCAGATCTAATATATATATCAGACTTGCCCCAAACCAAATACGTAACAAGTCGCTAGTTGTTTCATTAAATAACGATCAAATACACAAAGCACGTCATTGACCAAAAGGAAAACGAACGGATAATTTTCACCGGCACCTGTTACGCGCGATTAACGGCGGCGGTAGCGGCGCATGCGTCGAAAAAAATAAAGCGGAGATTACAAAAAAAACGGATTGCTATTACAGTAAGTAAACGCTCACAAATAATTATGCGCGATATTTCTTAATTGTTCGTCTTGCGAAAGTCCGCAGTTTTTTCCGGCAAATTTTCCCAAGCGTTCCATTCATGTGTGTGTAATGAAAGTAACATTCAAATACTCTGTCGAAATATTTTTTTTCGTAAACCAACAAGATTAATATTTATTTGACGCGACATTGAGGACCATATGATAATGACCGAAATAAATATCGTGGTTACGAAACACCGACGTATATTAAATCGCGGACAAATATAATATCGGATTGTTAACAAGTTGAACGTGATTGTCCATTAAAAGCCGGTAATTATGACGCGCATGCGTTCGAAAGTACTTTTTATGTTGACAGTATTAATTTCCTACATTGTAACAACGTTTGAAAATTGCTTCTGATTTTCACCAATTAATTTAATCAATGCAATTTTTTCAAACACCGTTAAAAAATACAGCTAATAACATCAAAATTATTAAACAAAAAAATCCTGCAAAATCCACAAAAACTCCTGAAAATCCTCACCTGTTATGAGAGCGAGTGTAAAAAGCGCCAATGCGCCGTAAGACCTCATCGTTAGGCACACAGATCACGGTGTTCAGTACACAACACAGGCACTATTCACCACCGAAGCATCACGTACGCGCGAGAGCTCAGCGCGCGAGCGCGGGAGTAATGCTCGTTGCGGCAGCGGTCGCACCACGCTACCGCCGTGGTGGGGCGGTTGCGATACAATTGTTAAACTTGAAGGCTTCGGGAGTCGGTGATGGTGACGGCGGACGACGATTACTCCGCTAATACCATCGTATTAGCTAACCATCGTGTTATTTGTTTTGTAATTAGTAATTTAAACTTGCTTAAGTGACTTCTTTTGAAGTGTTATCAGCTTAATATTTTTTTTAAGAAACATTAGAATATATTAAGTGGGACCTATAAAAAGGTCGGTGTTAGATGCGATAGAATATTTTTTACATTTTTATTAATTTATCATTTAAGTAAACAAAATACCAAGCAGATATCAATATGTAAACAATTTCAGAAATATTCAGTAAGCCTAAATATTTGCAACTTAACTAATAAACGCTGAAGGAATGGCCAACTCTCAAGGGTTACGGAAGTGAGCGAAATGTCAGGGATTCGGTATAAGGCGGATACAGGACAGTAATGCATGTTATAGCCAATAAATAGTACAAAATACTTATGTTATTGACGATTAACGTCTGCTGGATCATCGATATGAATGTTAACATATTTTATGAGGTGAAAAATTAAACATTCGAAATTTAAATTCAAGATCCAGTTATAAAAGGATTTTATTTTTCACATTGGTTCAATAAAACCAAACTTTCAAAGAAGTGTTTTGTACCTAAAATTATGCTAATAGGAATGTATAATGAAAACAAAGGATGAAAGTTTTAGTAGAGTAGAACTGAACAGCGTTAATTCCAAAAAGATGTTGAGGTTTGTAAATCAAAAAAACTAAAACAATTTAAAATGATATTTAGGAAAGATGTTGTTGATGTGTTGACTGCCTCGTTGACGTAGTATTACGGTACGACTTAAGTGCTGAGATCTTGGGTTCGCTCCCCAAAAGAACAAAGTAATATTAGATATATCAACTCAGCACTAGCCCGGAGTCCGAAATTTACACACGATGTTACGATAGTCTCGCCCGATATCACACCATGGGACGGAATACATACGGTGAAATCTGGGTGCAACAGTTGCGCCTCTGCCTGCCCGTTCGGAGATAGAACGCGTAAGTGTGTGTGTCAGTGGCGAAGGGTCCATGTAAGCCGATTCTTGCCGGCTTCACTTTCGTAAATCATGTGATATGTAATAATTATCATTAGTACGATTTGCAGATCGCATTTATGCATATTATTACCAATGTCGGGTTCCCTTTTGGTAAATGTCACCCTACACTACTGGTGTATGTTGAGATGGTTAGTAACAGGATCTAAGGTCACATAGTACTTCCAATCATATCATACGTCACTAAGTACCCTCCCACAGCTAAAATATAGTCTGTCATAATATCGCGTACATGTCTCATTTACATAAATCGAATATAATTTTATAATACATCCTACACATGACAACTGACGCGACAAAATAAGGTGACATTAAACAGGCCTCAAATATCAAGGGAATACGATTTCCGGTTTCTTCTATATCTTTATTACGCTTGTTACTTATCAATTCTTAAATATAACTAGTATTTTTATATGAGAGATGAATTATAATACTGATTTACTTTATTGAATATATAATGTCATTCCACGTAAAAAAATAAAAATTTTACTAGTCGATACTACCATCATAATCAATTATATACATGAATATTATATACAGGAAGTTAAGGTACATAATATTTCCATATCTTGTTCTACAAGTGAAAAAAATTGCACTTATCATTCGATATATTCACATACAAGTTCACATCCTTTTCCGGTATCAGAAGTATATAGAACAACATTGCTGCGGCAATACCTAAGATCAGGTTGGCGTTTGGTCACATCGAAACAAATTTTAGAGGATAACGCTAACGGCTAAACGTTATAACGAGCACCCGTTGATGTCTTTTATATAGAGTTCAAGTTGCTCTAGGACTCTAGCTCGAAATACTATAGTAACAACTACATCAAACCTTTGAATTTTTCTGATTTACAAGCTATTGCTACTAGTGAATAGGTTCTTCTATTATTACTTGAATTACAATCCTTATATCTTAAAAACATGAACAGTCTCTTAAGACAGTTTTCTTATAGTTAGAACAGTTAATATAACTGACTTTACTATCTCATCTTTAAATCCACCCTGTATACTATTCTTCTATTTAAGTTAAATAGTACAGTGTAATAGACTTTGTAGCTAGAGTTATTAATAATTACTGATCTTTAAATCAGGAAACACAACATAGTACCGGGCTCTGTAATTTAAGGATTAGGCGATATCTGAGTGGAACGAGTTTAAGACGCAATTAAGTAGTGTAGTACCTAGTATGTTCTTTAAATACTAGCATAGTATAATTTAATTCGCTTTGTTACTAACACTTCTAGGGAATTTTATTCTGAAATAAATTATGATTTGATTTGATATCGGCTATAATAAAAGTCTAAGCGTAAAATTATAATTTACCAAATTTAATTAAAAAATATAAAATTGTTTTTGCAACACCGAGCCAAATCTTATCAAATGCATTAAATCCATTAAAACTCATCATCACGCAACCGTAGCGGCGACATCAAACGGAGCACGACGCCCAATGCACCAGTGCACTGTGATGTAACTGTCCAAAACTTGTCTTAGGCTTCGTCCACACTAAAGTACCAGCATGTATGTTTTTTTATAAAAAAAACTGGACAAATACACTTTTTTTACTTATTAATTTATTATCAGGATTTACGAGGCCTGTGTTATATATTTATAATGTTACACATTTATTTCTATACGACATTTAGTCTTCACAAGACTCTTTAGCACATTTTTAAGTGCAAAAAAAACCTATGGAGAGTATCGCTCACTTATAGTCTCTATAATCCCCCTTAATTTGAGATACAACACTACTTAAAAAAAAAATAGAAAAAACTTTTTATTTAGCTCATTCTCAAAACACAACGGTTTCACAATAGTATAATGCAGACCTTCTATTATTCAGTACGAATGTTTTCTTCAAGAATATTGTCATGCCTAGTGTATACAGTCCATAAGAGCCAAAAATGCGTGATGTAGGCCACGGTATACTTTCGTTTTCGCCGGGTGCGTATTGACAAATGCACCGTGATCGCAATACTGTACCTTGTTACAGGCATGAGGAAACCTTTTCAAAAACATGGTTAATTGGTTGATAAATATGGTTTTGTTATTGCAAGTAAAGTTATTCATATGCTGAGGACATTAATTTTTAAGTACTTATCTCTATGACACTATAAGTGGCGACGAGTCCATGTAACCTTATTTCTGTCGGCTTCCCGTATTTATGTAGAGTCTAATTTCTACCGGCTTCTCTTTATGTAAAATTTATGTAGAGTTTAATTATCATTAGAAAGATTTGCAGACTGTATTTATGCATATTAGTATCTAAAAGTTGTTTCAGGTTCCCTTCCGGAAAATTTCACCTTTCAAGACTGTTGTATACCCTTACCCCATGTATTATCGGGCTATCAAAATAATAGTTATTAAAAATAGACTTTATTTTATGCCCATTAAGATCAACTACCATGTGATTAACGGCAACTGTTTGAGAGTTACCTTAATGGTCATAAAATAGAGTTCACTTTTGTTAATTCCCTTTCCAACAGCCCGGTCATATATAGGTAGAGCATAATAATGACATTTATCTGCATAATTACTAAATTATCTTAATAGCAATTATCAAAAATAATATAAACTAAGTAATTATAATTTAAATAAATTGTTATTACCGTATTATTATAATATTATATTGCGATTAAATGACGAAACTTCAACTATGTTTTGTCTTTCTTTTGAGCTGTAGCCATCATTTGCCAAACATATGATAATTATTATCAAGTTCAATATAATATACCATATGAAAGAAAAGTCTTTTTCAATACAAAACCCAATCTATTTACCAATCTGTATAATTATTGCCACATACTTATTACAATATTTATTACACTTGTCCAACATGCGAAGCGAAATAATTACGTTTATAATAAATATATGCCTTTAGGCGATTGACAGTCCAGTTTTGCTAATAATACACGAGTGAAATAGATGGTTCCTGATATCAAAATATACTCATAGTGCGTTAGAAGGCAATTGTGATACAGAGTAAATTTTTTTCATTGGTATGAATGACGAGACGAGCTTGCCGTTCGCCTGATGGTAAGCGATACGACCGCCCATAAACAGTAGAAAAACCCTTTAACACGTTGAATTACAATGTATTGTTTAGTATTCCACTGCGCTCGCCATCCTGAGACGTGAGATGCTAAGTCTTTTTATGTCCAGTAGTAGTAGTTACACTGGCTAAAATGTCATTTAATATATTATAATTACCCCGCAACACCCCCACTCAAAAGGAGGTGGGGCGCGTCTTCATGGAACGAATGACTTATTATACGTGTGTTATTATATTTTTAAATCAAGCTAGTAATCATTAGAAGGAAAACAAAGACACGTCACACCGTCATCTCCGAAGGGGTTAGCAGTGGTTTAACTAAGGCCATTTTTCACCATGTGGTCTGTCCCATGATGTAATTGGAGCGAGCCTATCGCCATATCGGGCACAAATTTCAGACTCCGGATTAATACAGAGCCAATAAACCCAATATCACTATGCCCGACCCGGGATTAGATCTCACGACCTTACCGCAGTGGTTAAAACTGTAAGCGTACCCCGTACGCAATATAACTACGCTACCGAAGCAGTCAATTTAATACTAAGCAAAAATATACAATAAATAACATAAAATTTACTAATGATACCAAAACTTAGGGAATGTTAAAGTAGGAAGCCGTTTGTTAGACATGATTACTTATTCAAGATAAACAAAATAATGCCGATTATTATTAGCATAAGTGAATGTAAAAAAGAAAGAATCTACATTAATGGACTAATTAAGTAATTAGCGATGTTTAATTAAGCAAGCGTTACCCAACATAATCTATTGCTCGCTCTACATATAGAATTGCACATAATATACATAAGTAATAAAAATTTATTTTTATAACACGCTCCTCAGTAAAATACAATAGTTTACAATTCATGAAACTATTATTAGAATTTTCAATAATACACGATCTTATGTACAACCAGCCACAAAAGTAACAGACGTTTTTTCGTTAAAATAAACGTCAGACAGTTTACTTTAATGTAGATAAAGGAAAATTAATATTTCAATTGAAGTTAATATGTACCACCATTCTGATGTTTTGATTTTTTTAATTGCTGTTGAGGCTGTCTGTACCACTGTCTTAATCCAACTAATAACCCAACTGCACATTTATATAGAAATAGAGACTAAGAAAGAGACAGGTTACAGCCACAGTCGCTTACCCAATACTATATTCAAATGATTTCCGGTGACTTTTAATTGTTAAATATTATAATTTTGGTAAGTGTCGCCACCGGACATTACAACGTACTCCAAAATTATTCTAATCACATGAACATTTCCTTGTTTTTTCTTCCTTTCTGATGCAATTTTAATTAAGGATACGTTATTGAAACTAAGACTCTGTTTTATGGCAAGCGTCAGACGCGCGTTTTTAAAACGCGGGTTTACAACTACATATATTTTGAATTCATTTTTTATGTATTCGTTCAAAATATCTGCATTGTTAGTTGTTAACGTTTAACGCTCCACATATATATATTTTTATAATATAATATTATCAGCCCTGTATTATATAGCGTCTGACTGCTGGGCACGGATTTCCTCTATTACTAAGAGGGATTACACCTTAGTCCATCACGCTGGCTTAGGGCGGATTAGTAGACTTCACATACCTACCCCCAAACAGATTTCTTCACGATGTTTTCCTTCACCGGTAAAGCAAGCGATAATTCACAATGAATGCACAATAACACATTTGAACCTGCGGACATTCGTCTCCACAGTCCATTCCACACCCAACTAGGTTATCGCCGATTTTTATTATGTATATGGGGTCTAAAGCTGTACAAACTTTAGTAAAATTAATGTTATGATAAAATTTATATCTTTGAAAATTGCTATCTTATTGCTATCTTTGAACAATTTGCAACTTATTTCAAACCGGTTTGAAATAAGTTGCAAATTGCTCTGTTATTGTAGGCGCTTTAACTGCCCATTAATAGTTTCAACAGAACCCAAAAAAAATACTGCATAATGATACACTGCGCTTGTCATTTTGAGACGTTAAATGTAAGTTTCATAATGTAAATATAAAGCCAGTGTATGTAATTTTCCCCAAACCTGGCATATACAAAAAACCGTTACACATACAGAAGCTACAAATATTGCATATATGTACGTAATGAATACAAGATTATTTTTTATATATTAAAGAGCCGTAAAACGCAAATTAGATTTTGGTATAAAAGATCACGTTAATATAATAATAAAAACTTACGCGGAATTAATAGATCAAGTGCTCCGCCCGCACGGCCGCATCGATCGAGCGGGACGTGTGCGGGGCCGCGGGGTGGGGAAGGGTGTGCTTGTTACGGCCTGCTGTAGTAGTAGGCATCAGTTACCGACCGGCATTCGCTGGTGTTTATTAATTTTAAGGGTAACCTGCTTGACGAAATTTTAATATGTTTTCGGGACAAAATATAACATATGTACAAAATTAGTGCAATGGATTGTGCTACTGTTGTCAACAAACTAATTTCGGGTTTGTAATAACCTAAAAATAATGTATAATATAATGCAATTTTCTGTACAATCCTATTAACACAAACATGTAAATTATTTAAATCATTTCCAAATCTTTCCCAAATCCAAAACAATTATATTGAAATTAAAATATTACGATTCCAAACCGATGTTCAATCTAGAACATCAATACCGTATCAAGCCTAGATTACGCTAAATGTCGCGTCTTGCGTGGTTTGGTTTTCACACGACATTTCCGTACGACATTTGCAACTAGAGCATTTGAAATTACACAATACGCAAATTATATATAAAATTATGACATAATACTTATTAGCAAGTCATTCGACATTACTAGATTAGTACACGCATTGAAATACCATAACGCTATGTCGAAAGGGTCCTATCACGAAGCAATACCCGCAACCGTATCGTAATATTAATTAAGAAATTTGTTATCATTCGGCCTCATCTCTGCGTATATCTAAGAATCCAGCTTTGAATAGCCGCATTTGAAACCTGATGTTTTGACTCAGGAGTTCATTTTACACTGGTGCTAAATCACTTTAACGTCTAGTTAAACGGTGAATAAATCTCGTGCAACGCTCTTATTACCAATGGTTAATCTCGCAAGACTTTTGTTTCATATTTTAACGTTTACGTTTTAATTGTAATACGGTTCACGATTTAGTAATTTGCTTATGAATAGACGAGGTTTAATGCCTTTACCATATCTCATTACAAATGTGCTTATAATTCTGTGAGTTCTCTGATGAGGTTCAAATGTCTAGTGGGTCTGACCTACATCCTGTTTGATAATATTGGATTAGACTTTTTTTTTATATGAGCAAGGCAAAGTGAACCGACTGCACCTGATCGTAAGTAAAGTGGGATCCAAATAAATGTCGACTGACGAGAGATGATTACTCTCCCACACAATTATGTCGGCCTGTTGGAACCGGACATACACGGGCTGAACCCGGAACGCGACGCATTTACCTGGGCCTCTATGGCGGATTTTAACACCTTGTGTACGGTGGTTGCCATCCAAGCGGATATAGAATATATACTACCATCGGCTTTTTGACTTTTTAGAGATGTCCAATTATAATTTTTTCCTGTATAAATTATCAATCAAAATTTTCATTAATACAAAATCCACTTAAATATTTATTAAACTATTAATTTTACTTCAAGAAGGGCTTTTCATGTAGTAACGCGTACAAAAGGCATTGATACCATCACAAACATGCACATGCCATATCACGTGTACACTTGTTCGCATCCCCTACAAGCATGCGGAAACAACTACAATCAGCTCACATTTCTGCACGAACCTGATATCAGATCTGTTGAATTCCGAACTATTCACGCTTCATGATATGACTAGACATCCTTTTGATGACTGTCGTTCATAAGGACATGGAAATTGTACTTAAGGCGCCGCGCAGATTATACATCTGTCGGGACACGTTACGGTACTATGAAATTGTTCCTGAAGTTGCAAATGCTATATCTAGCGTTTGCGCTACGCCTTAATTTCTTTATTGTCGCAATATTTTAAATACGAAGATATAATAAATACCCAAGATACTCGTCTGATTATCATTACACAAAATTCATTGTTAAATAATCTGTGAGCATATTTAACAATGAATTTTGTATTTGATCAACTATTTAATACGTTTAAAGAATTACTTTATTACTTTTGGAGAATTCATAATACAGAGGCTTACACTTCGTATCCAATCATTTATTTAAGAATGAATAAGTACTCAACGAGTGCTCACGACTTGCATGAATTTAATATATCCTAAAGCCATAATTAAATATAAGTAGTACGTAGGCGTATTGATACAAAAAATTATTCGTGCGTTATTCTGTTATAATATGAGAGCGGCCTTGTAAACGACCTTTGTGTCAACAATTGAACCTTTTTAACTATCACTTACGTCCAATCGTTTATCGACAAACTTACATTTGCTGCTACGAAATCGAATGCTCTATGATATATTTTTCATTTGCTTTGAAACCAACCGCAATGTGCATTTATGTATGTTCTTCATGTGCTTAGGTAAAATAAACTCTTTATCGTTATATAAAAGTCGATTTTAGATGGTAGTGTGAGTGGAATTAAACTCCACTCAAAAATGTGCTAGGGTCACGAATGAATTCGTCTGTTCCGCATTTTTGACGTGCGTTAAATGCTTTTGGTATTAATTTTCCTCATACTTCTTTTCCTTCTGTTTTTTATGTAAAAGGCTTTTTATTTTCATATTATAATATATTTATTAATTAATTATTGAATAAAAGATTGCATTCTTTCTTAAGGGAACCAAGTTACAATTGTTATAACTAACACAAAAAATCATATAAATTAAAATAGCAATATTTTAAAAACTTACACTCACTAAGCTTTTAAATTTTCATTGTATTTCATCTCCTATTATCTGATTACTAAAATCTAATTTTGTATTTCTAGTTTAAAATAGAATTAATTTCTGCGTAAATTGCGATCTACAGTATATATATTCGTAAATCTAAAAAAATCTATTAATATTCAAATTCCTCATCATCTCCAACAACAATACTTATAGACTCACCACTCCTTATAGATATGTTACCTCTTTACAATTTTAAAACCTAACAACAACATACAATTAAGAAATAAGAATACTCTAGAAATACGTCTTTGCAAATTCAACATTCGCATATTTCATGTACAAAATGAGCTTTTCAACGGTCCCGCAGTAATTACCGTTCCGATCCAAATTACAGTCCTAACAAAGGAAATGAGATCACGGCAACTAATCTCTGAAACCACAACCACCTTGTATGGAAACCTTGAAAATTGTCGGCTGACGATTGTCTTAGCGCAATTAGGGCGACTGGCAAATTGACATCCAAATTTGCTTAGAGAGTAAATGTGAGTGCTTTTTAATGAGTACTAGCTTTTGCCTGCCGGTCTACCTGCATAAAAAGTTTTTATGGAATAAAATCTACTTACACCATATAGGAATAACATAAATTCCTATTAGTGATAAAAAAAACAAAATTGTTTTAGTAGTTCCGGATATTAGCGCGTTCAAATAAACTCTTTATTTTTATATATTAGTATAGATTAGGGTGTGTGCCCTTACAAGGCAACCTACCATCTTGTCATTATCACTATCTAAATAGTAATTCTTAGGGTACAGATTAGCCTAGTTTAGAAAGAACTGTAAAGGAAAACATCGTTTATAAACCTACATACATGATGGTAAGTGATACGACCGCCCACAAACAGTAGAAACATCATCCAATACCTTGAATTACAAAGTATTGTTTGGTATTCCAGTGCGCTCGTTATACTGAGACTTGAGATGTTAAGTCCTACTATGTCCAGGGTCCTTATTCTCTATCTAACATGTTATTTTGACAGTGCATAACAAGCACGCAACACAATGCGTCATGTTTAGGACTATAGAGAGCTTACAGAATACCATTCCACGCACATTTCTCGAAGATAACATGATACGGCCGCGTTACGCGCTTACACTATCATACAGAATAAGGGCCCAGTAGTTACACTGGCTACAATATCCTTCAAACCGGAACACAACAGTGACTACACGCTGTTGTTTGGCGGCAGAAATAGACATTGCTGTGATACCTACCCAAGCGGACTCTCACATATGAGAGACCTACCATCAGTTAGGTCTCTCAAAATTAGGACTACCCACAAAATCAAAATTTATTATTTTAAAATACCCTTTTGTTACATTAAATGTAAAGAACTGACAATCAACATGCCTAAACCATGAACCATAATAACTCTATCGAGATTGCAATTACTATAGCTTTGTAAGTTTCTTTGACAAGAACTAATACCTAACATTACCATTGATACGTATTACAAAGTCAATTAAAATAACTATGATATTCTGTAACAATAAAATATAATTACGACGCCCACGTGTGGTTTCAACATGACTTCACTGTGTAATTTTCGCAAGTCGTATCTCTTGATAAAGGGTATCATGCCAAGGACTAAAATATGCTAGATCTAAAATGGAGATAAATAGAAGGGAGAATCCTGTTATTTAGCTATTAGAAATACAATAGAATGAAGAAAACTTAGCTAGAAAATGCTGCCATATTTGTTTTTTAATAAAAATACTATATCAGTGGACCTTGGACGGAGATAGTTATTTAAAAGCGCATTTTTTTGTTCTACGCTGTTTATAGATTGCATAAAACCTGTCATTAACTTTGAAGTCTTACACATAACGCTACACATTCATAAACTTATTCCATCAACCCAAAATCCAAAATAAAAAAAAAACAAAAAAGTCGGCTGCAAAAATACTATGACAACTTTGTATTATGTATTATTAGCTATGCTATATAAAATTCTAGGCAAGCATGCTCCACTGTAGACCACATCATCACTTACTATCAGGCGAGATAGTGGTCAAACGCAAGCCTATATGCAAAAAAAATAAAAAATAAAAAAATGTCTTCCAAAACTAATGTGTATCGTTCAACCACTTCGTTAACAAGATTGATGATGCAAGTTACGCAACAAACGAGCACTGCTACTAGAAACAGCGTAATTGAGTTGTAATGAGATTATTTGTTACACATCCTTAATAATCTTTGTAATTATAAATTAGAAATTGAACGCGTGTACTTGTAATCGACTTAGCCTTTCTTTTTATGTAACATAGGTTTTAGTTTAACATTTTGTAAATTAGTTCTATGAGAATGTAAGAAGTATTTTATGCTTACGCGAATTTCATACATTGCAATAAAACTATTTTACAGATTTTATCGCAATTTTTATATTATAATTATCTCCCGACGTTTCGAAGATTATGCAGCCTACATGGTCACGGGAGTGACTGAGACGTTGGTCGTCCGGAAAGTCAAAGCTACAATAAAATACCGAAAAAATCCGTAAAATAATTTAATTTCAACGCATGTTTAGGATCTAACTCAATAATTATACGCAAAAATCACGTCAATTCAGAACCTACACTAGGTTACAAATTACACCATATCTTAATACACTTTTAAACTTTCAGTACAGATCTAGCTTCAGAAAATTCTTCCCGAATCCCACACATTTGAAAACTCGATCCTTTAGTCTCCCGTTATATATAACAAATAACCTTTATTAATATAGTGGGATATAAAACAATTCAAACAATAAAAGCAATCTTAAGCAATACAATGGCAAATGTCAAAACTCTCGTATTCAAAGTAATGGACGCCGCAAATACATCTTGGTTATAACGTTGGTCGCAGCCCTGAATATACCAATAACATTGGCCAACCAGATCGAATAAGATCAACACATTCGTCACACAAACGATCTAAAATGTTACATTTAAGGCCAAAGTATCTATTCCCACACGAGTACTTTATAAAAAACAATATCGATAATGTTAACTGGTTGTAATTTATAGATCAAGAACACTTATATTATAATAACTAATTATATAATTGTAATTGTTTATGAATATTTAATACTTATTTTAACTCCGCGTGGCGATAGGAATTTGTGATGTATTTGAGATGTTCTTACAAAACTACATGAAAACATGAATGTAGATGCAAACAGATTACTTAGATAAGACTTTTTACTAAAAAAATTACATATTAAAACTCTACAAATAGCAACAACATATTGTCGCAAACGCTGGCCACTTGTTACCCAGGAACAATATATGGGAACAATATATCTATACATGTAAATAAATGTGTATGTACTCCGAAACGGGTGGAACAATGTCAATGAATTTTTTTGATAATCTTTAGACTAGCCCAGCAGTTGATCCTGTTTGATAACAATCGGACAAGGAGTCATCTGGCTTCAGATAATTGATGCTGCTCGGACGAAATCGCTCGGGTCGCTAGTATGTAATAAAACTGAAGTCAAAAACATAATTTCAATCATCATAATTTCAGTATATTATCTCTAATCTTTGATTCATAATAGTTAGAATTTCAATCGCGTAATACACATAATCATAGATTTTTTATCACTAGGATAACATCAGCAATTGCCAATTACGTTTGTCAATATTTAAAAGAAAACATATCCCTCAACACCTACATAACATCGTCCCAGGAATCTAAAACAAAGACAAACGCCATAGAAAAAGAGACACTATAAAAACTATATATCACAAAAACTATGTGTCACAAAAGAAAAATTTAACTAATTAATATGCATTATTTTAACGAGCTAGCAACAGTTCTAGATAATTCCAGTGTCGAAGGATAATTGTAATATTATTATCTTCACTTGAATGCTGCTTGGCAACTATTTATTGACGCCACGTAAACTGTTGGACAAAGGAAATCAATTATATTTATAAGTCAACCTCGTGATACTGGATCTTGCTTGAAATATTTTCAACCGCAAATTATTCAGGTGTAAATAATTATTCTCGAACGTTCTTTTTTTGGAGGTGAGGTAGCAAATTTGTCAACTGGTAATTGAGGGAAAAAAGAGCATGTTTCCACCTAAAAGGTCGGTAAGGCGTCTCTGTATCCCTTGGTTTTGCAGATGTTCATGGGCGGCGGTATTCACTTACCATCTGATGTAACGTATAGTCGTTTCCCCCTATATCATAAAAAATACTACAGCCATGAAACACGACCCTCAAGTATTTTTTGCTTGATCTTGAAGTTGTTACAGTCTCGAGTAAACTCACGGTATACTTCTGATACTTTCTACATTAAATCTAACAGAGTTCCAATGTGTTCCTATTTTGAATTTATGTGTTGCTTGAAGTTAGCTTTATATTAGAAGGATTTATTTAACCATAATATACGACATTATCAATTGTAATTATTACGTAGACAATAAAGAATACTACTTGCGTGGCCCTACTGATTTTATAAAAAAAATTCAGTCTTCTTAGTTAACGTTCTCTCCACTACCTTCTCTCGTTGTGTACACCTACCTCTTTAGTCTCTGCACCACCTAAAGGTTGACTGGTAGAGAATGCCTGCGGCATTAAATCCGCCTTTATACTCTTTCCCCCTTATTCATAAACGTTTTTTATCTAAGGACGGAGTAAAGCTGTGATAACAAGCCTGTTTCTCAATGCCCAACGGCACTGAGAAATAGACATAGGGCCGTTGTGATTGGTTATTATTTTTGTATTTCAATATTAGCCAATCACAACGGCCCTACGTCTACGCACTGCGAAGACTGCCATGCCGTCAGCACTGAGAAACAGACTTGTTATCACAGCCTTACTCGATCGTTCGATAAAAAACGTCTATGAATAAGGGGGTTTGTATATAAAATGTAATAAATAAATAAAAAATTACCTAAATATTTTTTTTCTTCTCGTCTAAGTTCATCATTACATGCCACTTGTCTTCAAACTTTGCTATAACTGCTCGTCATTTTCGTTGGTGTGAGTTTTAGTAAGGAGACCGACGTGCTTATTTTACCTTACACAAGATGAAGGGACATGTAGCATATCGTATAGGATTATTAATACATTATTGTATCCTTATTTATGTATACAAAATAGATTCGTGACGACCTATCGTTCTTGACAACATAGTCATAACTACCAAAGAAATCGAACTATATATTCTAAATATTACAAATGCCTACACACAATACAATGGACAGATTTTTCTCTCCTTGAGCCAGCATTTCAAAGTGAAGGCAGTAGGTACAGAATGTGTTACAATTACAATATAACAAGCTTGTGGAACGACAATCAGTCGCAATTCGTTGTAATTGTAAATTGTCTGACAAGACTACACACAAAATGTTGCGAAATCAAATGTTGTAAAACAGCCTTCAGTTTTACTGCTTTATGCATTTTTCCTTGAGTACATGTTAATTGCAAAAAATCGTATTATTTTTTTTATTCGATCATTTTTTTTTTATTGGAGCCGACGGGAATGCATGAAAAGATTAATGAAGGTGGAGGAAGCGCGAGAAGTATGCCAGAATCATGCAAAGTGGCAATCCATAGTCGCTGCCTACGCCTATGGGACAGAGGCGTGATACTATGTATGTATGTATGTAGATATCGCAAGGTGCACCACTGCTGAAGACGGGCAGATTTGATAGATGGGTTAATATTTTTTTGGAATATTTTTGAAAACCAAAAAATTTCTAAATGTTAGTAATACGTTAAAAATGTATTATACTAATGTTTTCATTAAATATTCTCCAAGGAAAACAAAGCGACCGAAACAAACTTAAAGAAAAATTACCGCATAATCCGCAACCAACAATCATAATTATCATTGAGGCGATAAAAATTATATAATACTAATCAATGTTTTCATTAAATCTTCTCCGAGAAATGACAAGGTAGCCGCAACAAATTTAAAGAAATGTTATCGTTTAATATACAATGAATAATCATATTTATCATTGAAGTCTACTACCGAACACAGGCTTTCCTCAAAGGTTTCCAGAGCAAGTCACATTACCAACGCGGATATCATTCCATATTTATCAAAAATGATTCTAATAAAGATATTGTAATGTCATCAGGAAATGTCAAGAATCCTGTCGCTCGTTAAAACACATTCACACATGCCACCTGATCTATTTCATAAATCCAGATCAAATAAAATGTACAATTACAGACACAATAAATTAAACATACCCAAAACTATTAAGGAAACTGGCAATTTTATTTCAATCCAGTTATTAGCAATAAAAAAATAATAAAACATTAATCTATTTACCACTTCCTATGTTTTATCCCTTTCTAACATCATTACATGGCGTAAATAATAACAAGGTCACGGAACATGATCGCAAAAAATATGCCAAATGTCATGTGAGTACTTCACAAAAAATTGTCTACTTTAAATGAAAACTGCTGCGAAGCAAAAGAGTTTTGATGATAAAATCTTTGGCATACATTCATAACGTCCGTTTTACTGGTTAAATTGTTTTTTCATTTTTAAAATAATTTTCTTTTTTTGAATATTATACATGAAACAAAGGAATAAGTAAACACCGAGAAGACTAACTACAACCGTTTGTTAAATATTAGGTATTGCTTGCGGCTTTAACCTCGTGAAAAGTCTTTTCCGCTACAAAAGTCCCTAAAACACTACCTACGACGCCAGCGATCTAAAAATCGCATTCTTTCTCATGGCAGTAAATTTTCGCGATAAGAAGTAACTTATGATCCAGGATATGTTCTACCCGTATTATGTTGAGGGGCTACTTTTTCCGGACCTATCCCGTAGTAAGGACCGTTGTGCCCGTGGTCTGCTCATGTACGAAATTCCATCCAAATCCATTCAGTTCTTACTGCGTTCACTTCTAACAAACATACAAACATCCAAACATTTTTATAAATTTTCGCATTTAATAATTGTTAAATAGTTAAGAATTTGATATTGATGATAATGTTAACACAGTTTAGGTCTATTGAAGTCAATTTCGATAATCCTCAAATCAGTTCATCGACAAACCTCTATTATCTATCAAAATTACAATATGAATATTCCAATACAATTTGTTCGCATAGTCGCCGCGGGCGGGTCGCTGTGTCGATCGGCTAAGATTGCTGTTAACAATCGATTATGTTAATGGCCCATTATGAAATTGTTAACAAACAATATGCTCCGAATAATGTTATTGCGTACGTAATTGTTATTCCTTGCCATGGAAATCATATTGGCAAATAGACGTCACGACGTATTCGATGCAATAATTTTCTATTGTATTTGTATTTAGATTTAAATCTTGTGTTTCTAACCTGTACCTGTCTGACCGAATTGGTTATAATTTGTGATACTTCTTGTTAGAAAATAAATTATATGTGGTTTTAATATATGTAATGGCCTCTGTATTCGGCTAAATTTAAAAGAAAGTGTTCTTGACTTTGTCGCTAGAATCGATTAACAGACGTTTTCAATAAACAATCCTAATCTCAATCTCTCTTGGTCTCTCGTGGCTCGCCGGCGAGCCAAGACAGCTACATGACATTTGCGTGTGTCACGGGATTATAACCTTATATACTACATAATAAGGTTATTTTTCCGTCACACGCGTAGCTGTCAATGTTTGGCGGCAAACATTCAGCTACCTGTACATATTTGAAAATAAAATTTTGACAAGTCATGACGGGTTAATCCGAATCCTAGATGAAACAACCAAAATAACTCATTTGTAAACATGTCAATAAATCTGTGTTCTGATTGGGTCATTTCTGGAATAGATCGAAAAAAGCGATTGGGATCATTTATTGAAAACGGCAACTAATTGTTCTCTCTGTGTAACACCCATGTAACGGACGTACTGATTACTCCACTAGCAAAATTAATAGAAATCTTACTCAATCTTAAATTATTTAAAACCGTAACCCATTTTTAAATATTTATGACGAATTAGTCTAGTTAAGTCACTTCGACTAAAAAACAAGGACATGAATTCAATATCCAGATCAAGCAATACCCGTTTTTTTATTCGAACAACACATTTAGTGTATTAGGGAATTTAATTCGTGTCCGATAGAGCATCCATGCTTGGTTAATATACATTAACAATAATATTTAGCGACACAAGACTGCAGAATGCGCTTGAACTAAGTTTGCAACAAATATCGTGTCTTACATATTCTACCGTTCTCTATGGAGGTTGGTTCAAGAGAATAATCCTAACAAATAGCGTACTTAATCGTGCCCTAAATTACCCGAGCAAGGACAATGTCGTTTCTCACGTAACTATCTGCAGTCGCTCCGTTTGGCCCCACCCATTCTAAACAAAATATGTATTAAATATTCTTGGCACATTCAATTTCCCACTCGGAAACTCGAAAATGATTTTAATATTAACTGCTGGAAATACGATTAATATATCTTAGCTCTATAGAATTGATTAAATGAATATCAATATTGTGTACTATATGTGATAATGATTTCTTATGTTTACGCGAATGTTAGACATTGAAATTAAACTAATTTTCGGATTCTATCGCGGTGCTAGTATTTTATTTTCTCCCGACGTTTCGAAGACTTTGCAGCCTTCATGGTCACGGGGGGGACTGAGGTGTTGTTCATCCGTAAAGTCAAAGTTACAATATCTACCTACATTTTACAATTATACAACTTTTTAAATTTTTTAAATTTTAGCTGTTGGTGGTCCGATCTACGCAGAATGAGCTCACAGTGTCTTGAAGTCTGGCAGCCGGTCTTTTGGGTTCCGATTTAATTAAATGTAGAACTGGATCCCAGGCTTGTGCAAGCTTCCAACCATCTTCCCTATTGAAATTAGGATGTTTTTAATTTCAATAGCCTCGCGAATCATCCTAGGCAGGAATCGGTGTTCTTTGGCGAGGATTTGTGGCTTGTCTAGTCGCAGATAATGATTGGCGCCTCCCTCAGAGTGTTCAGCGACTGCAGACTTCGTCGAGCGTCGGTGTTTCACGTCAGCTATATGTTCTTTTACGCGGGTCCCTATATTTCTTTTGTTTGCCCGATATAAGAGAGGCCACAGTTGCAATCTATTTTGTATACTCCCGGTTCTTGTAGAGGTATGTGACACTTGACAGGTGGTAAAAATTGACTAATCTTCTTAGGCGGCTTAAAATAAGTTTTTATGGAAGCACGCTTCAGGATGTAGCCAATCTTGTCGGTGACTCCTCTTACATGTGGTAATACAACCGGAACATGTTCAACTGTGGCTGGTTTCACTCGGTTTCTGTGACGGCGGCGTGGAATTTGGAGCTTGTTGTCTCGCAGTACTTGCTTGACATGTTGCAGCTCAGCGGCCAGGTGTTTCTCGTCACAGATTCCTTGTGCTCTCTGAAACAAAGATTTGCCCACGGTAGCTAACTGTTTTGGGTGGTGATGAGATTCACCGTTCAGATATTTATCAGTATGGGTCTGCTGCATTTTTAAAGGTGATTTAAAAATGCAGTTACTTTAAACAATTTTACCATCTGATAAAGTAACTGCATTTTTAAATCACCTTAACTCCATCAACAATAAAATCCAATTTACTATGGAGTTAGAACACAATAAATCTCTTGCTTTCTTAGATGTTTTAATCATCCGTAATCCTAATCAGACCTTAAGTCATACTGTATATCGGAAACAGACCCATACTGATAAATATCTGAACGGTGAATCTCATCACCACCCAAAACAGTTAGCTACCGTGGGCAAATCTTTGTTTCAGAGAGCACAAGGAATCTGTGACGAGAAACACCTGGCCGCTGAGCTGCAACATGTCAAGCAAGTACTGCGAGACAACAAGCTCCAAATTCCACGCCGCCGTCACAGAAACCGAGTGAAACCAGCCACAGTTGAACGTGTTCCGGTTGTATTACCATATGTAAGAGGAGTCACCGACAAGATTGGCTACATCCTGAAGCGTGCTTCCATAAAAACTTATTTTAAGCCGCCTAAGAAGATTAGTCAATTTTACCACCTGTCAAGTGTCACATACCTCTACAAGAACCGGGAGTATACAAAATAGATTGCAACTGTGGCCTCTCTTATATCGGGCAAACAAAAGAAATATAGGGACCCGCGTAAAAGAACATATAGCTGACGTGAAACACCGACGCTCGACGAAGTCTGCAGTCGCTGAACACTCTGAGGGAGGCGCCAATCATTATCTGCGACTAGACAAGCCACAAATCCTCGCCAAAGAACACCGATTCCTGCCTAGGATGATTCGCGAGGCTATTGAAATTAAAAACATCCTAATTTCAATAGGGAAGATGGTTGGAAGCTTGCACAAGCCTGGGATCCAGTTCTACATTTAATTAAATCGGAACCCAAAAGACCGGCTGCCAGACTTCAAGACACTGTGAGCTCATTCTGCGTAGATCGGACCACCAACAGCTAAAATTTAAAAAAATTTAAAAAAGTTGTATAATTGTAAAATGTAGGTAGATATTGTAACTTTGACTTTACGGATGAACAACACCTCAGTCCCCCCCGTGACCATGAAGGCTGCAAAGTCTTCGAAACGTCGGGAGAAAATAAAATACTAGCACCGCGATAGAATCCGAAAATTAGTTTAATTTCAATACTATATGTGAATTGTAGAAATTGTTTGGGGCTCCGAATATCACGCTTAGTTACTCATTATACGCATGAGCAAACTCTAAACGCTGGTTTTTTTGAGAGTTTGGTACGACCCAAGTCGAGTATTCATGACTGGCTTTGAATGCGGCTTCGGTAAATATTTTCCCGAGATAAAAAAAGCTTATAGCACTCAAGAGTAACGTAGCTTCACATTAGTGAAGAATTCTGAAATCGGTTTAGTAGTTTCTGAGATGAAAGCGTTCAAACTCTTCAGCGTTTTTAATATTAGTACAGATACGTATAGATATATTTACATCGTGGTTTAACCTTTCGACAACAAAGCTATGTCTGTGCATATACTGAGATAGCATATATATCAATGCCAGAGATCACCAATGGAAAAATTTATCTAATCATACAATACGATATATTAATATACTTAAAAGGTATTCAAGGCGGACCTTGATTGAGTTCCGTTAAGATTAATATTTTCTGAACGTATCACGACGTCACAATGTCTGTCACTCATGCATACCATTGAGCTATTAATTTTACCACAAACGGACTTCCTCAAGGCCCCCTGTTTTCTTTATCGTAATTATTAATAACAAATTTGCTAGGTGTAGAATATATTTTTATCCGCCCGAATGGTGACCACCGTACACAAGTACACTTAAGTGTGCAGCGTTCCGGGATCAGCCTGTGTATATCCTGTTCTAACAGGCCGGCATAATTATGTCGACTGCCGAGATAAACATGTCACTCGACATTCTATTGGACCCCAATTTGCGGTGTCCGTATATAAATAAAACATTATCTGTATATGCGAATGAGAATTGCTGATAAAAGAAGTTTGAATATTAATTGGAAATAAAAAAAAAATCGCTTAATAGATTTGGATAAAATTTTACACACAGAACAAATCCTAGATAAACATAACATTATAGACTAACCATTGTCCCGGAAAATTACTCAGTTGGGCATTTCGGTAAAGAAACATTTAAAAAAAATTGAGCCGCAAAATCAAGTAATTGCAATTAAAAAATTATATATTTCTACGCCTATAAAATATTTATGAATATAAAAAAACTGTAATAAAAACTAATAAAAAAATATCTAGACATCTATAGAAGCTAATGATTGACAGCACAATGCTTCCGATCACCGATAAGTGCAACCGTATTCGCATAAAAATATATTCTTTGTTTTTTCTATTAGCTTCTAGTAATCCCGCCACGCTGCCTAAAATCTACATCACTCTAGTTTGACAAACCTTTGCGCGGGCTATTTTAGATTTGAGGAAGTTTTAGCCAGAAAAGTTGTTCATTCTTACCACAAACTTACAAGACATTTTGGAACATCTTACGTCCAGCTGCGATTTGCTGGTTGTAGAAACTACGTGTCCGTCCGAACTGCGACCACCGTATAGAAAGTGTAGAATCCGACATAAGGACGCAACTTAGTGCGTCACGTACTGGGATATCCCTATGTACATCCGGTTTCAAAGAGGCCAGCATAATTGTGTCGATTGGCGATGGGTAACCATCTCTGGTTAGTCGACACTATCTGGACCGAACTCCGCTTACCATCATAAGGATCACTTTGGAGTGATCGTTTAAAAAAGCTTGTTCATTGATACTAACAATCAAGATTTGTCTGTTGTCTGACTTGTCTGTCTGTTAGTTTTGTCAAAATTGTGAAGTTTGTATTATGACTTTAATTATCTCTTTTACTTATTATGTAGAAACGAGCTGTTAAATTTATTTCCAGACGGTTCAATAAAAATAATATACTACTGATCAACCTTTACATTATTACCGTTATAAAAATACTCAGCTACAATTATTTCAATCACTCTATAATTTTAATGGATCATTACAATTACAACAACCTTGATATATAAGTGTTTTATTACTAATTTTATCAATCAATTAGAGGAACATTGTAAATCTATATAATTTGCATGAGAAATATTTATTAATTAATGTACATTACCAACGTATGCAGACCTATGGCATTAAAACTAAAAGATCTTTGGATATAATTCTTTTTATTCCAAGTGAGAATTAGTAAATTATTTCGCATTATTTATTTCATTTTTCTCAGTTCTACATCTCTCTGAAGACTGAAACACTCTCCTCTCTTTCTCTCTTTCTCTGTATTAAATATTTTAGTTGAAACTTGAAACTCAGCCAGAATGTAGGGGCTGAATAGTCGTCACGCCATCTCCTTCACACTCGTGTTCTCCTTGTAACATTTTACTGGTGCGTTAACTGTTGAAAACACTAACGTGCCCTCAAATAACATTTGGCACATAGTATAGGTATTATAAGTAAAATATGCGGTTCCTGCGTTCATGACAAATTTTATTTTGCTTAACCAAATATCTTAAATAAATTTACACACACATCACTCCTATGTCTCCGAAAGTGTAGGCAGAAGCGTAAGAGGTGCACATACATTCCGCCCTATGTATTCCGTCCCAAGATAGGGAGCGAGCCAATCGCCATATCGGGCACAAATTCCAAACTCCAGACTGATACTGAGCAGAAGAACCCTATATCACTGCTCGACCAGGAAATGGAACCAAAGACCTAAGCCTGGAATCATATCGTAATACAACTACGGCATCAAGGCAGTAACTACAATTTTAAATGAACTTACATTAAATATAAAATTCTCTAACATCAAAACAGAGTCTGAAAGCAACAGTTTATGTAAACGTAGTACGTAATAACAATTCAGTCATAAAATAGAGCTAAAAATATTTCAGTCGCCATTCTTTGTCGCTTTTTAGTTATGATAAAAATTTCATAATCTCTGAACGTTTTATTTCAAACCTAATTTTTCCATAACCGTTGTGTAAGTATTGGAATCAACTTGTTTTGTTTTTTTGTAACAGTGGTTTACATCTAAGATTTTCATAACTATTATTAAATTACAAAATAATTACACACAGCTTTATCCGGTACCATACTAAATAAATTAATCCACATCAATGATTAAAATAAAATTATTACAATTTATGACAACATCATTCGTATATAGACTTCTCAGAAAAAAAAACATTGAAATGCACCACGATCTGTACAAGAATAGAATTGTCGAAACTCCTCTGCGATTAAAATATACGAAAAACTAAGCGCATTGAATATCAATAAACGCGAAATAGGCTATGAAAACTGTTAGACTCAATTGCATAATACTAGTGCGAGGAACAAAAACGTGCCACGCATAAAAACAACGACTTTCTACACAACGATAGGTTTCAAATATTTAAATAAAATGCAATGGAGAGCAGTTACTTTGACGTAATCGATGATGAGTTCAAAATTATTCGTGTTTTATAAAAAAGAGTGGCATCCATTTATGGTTTACAAAGGAATAATAAGAGACAGATTACAATTGATCGAGTTGATCGATACAAAAAAATGTTACGTCTCACTAATATTCATCGAAATAAAAATAGTTTTCGGATTTTATCGCGTTTTTTTTATATTAATTAATTTTCCCCCGACGTTTCGAAGACTTTGCAGCCTTCATGATTACGGGGAGACTCAGGTGTTGGTGGTCCGAAACGTCAAAGTAATAATATTTACCTTCCTTTTTATAAGTATACGTCTATAGATATTATACAACATTATTTATATTCCCCTATCCCTGTCGTCTGCATGTTATCAATTTTCTCAAAACCTACTGAAGGGATTATTATGAAATTTGGTATGAAGATAGTTTAAGACCTAGGGAAGGTTCGACTACATTTTATCTCCGTTAAACATAAAGTGATATTGTTATTCCGGAAAACTCCTGCACGCGAGAGAAGCCGCAAACAAAAGCAATGTTTTTACAATATATAGTGTATTGCAAATAGTTTTATTTCGATGTGTAACATTCGCGTAAACATAAAAAAATCTCACTAATAAAACCTATAAATGCGAACTTCATTTAGCAGCTGCAAACATAAGCAAAGCTCACACTCTTCCAATCCAATCTAGTTCATTTGAATATGCGTCAACATTAGCTACGACCTTTAAAGTCGGTATAATTTCAATAGAGGCTGTGGGAACGGTCGCTGTACTCTTGCTGGACACTTGGAAATGATACAAATTACGACCATTATAAATAGACCCCCGCCTTGTTATCTACGATCTGGGTGTTGCAAGTTTTGTATGTCAAGACGGTATTTAAAAGTACATTATCATAATCTGTAATACAGTAATATAATAGTCTAAAATTCTACCATCTGTACCACACCCACGGATTTCAGTACATTTTAAAAGAGGGCTTTAAACAAAGAATACCTTCTTCTGAAATAATTCCTTTGTTCGAAATACGAATAGTTCAATACTGTCAGTTACAACAAAGCAATAGATAGTTGAAAAGTGGCCAGATATTTGTTTATAATTTATTTATTCATTCCTTGAATAACGTATGGTATACTTCATGAGTAATTTTTATCTTTAGGGAAAGACTTCAGTTGCTTCCCTTTTTCCAGAAGAATAAGTTATCAAATCATGTCTGTCCATGATGTCATGTTAACTTTCTAAGTCAAATCTTCACCGTAGTTTTTGTTTACAAACTCTTCCGACTTAAAGCAGTATGCAGTCCAATCTCATCTACATACGTACATGTTTTAGAATATAAAAAAATATTGTTTTAAAGCTCATATAATCGGTTTATTGTCTGTATGGTTTCATCTTCCCTTGTAATATATTTTTTTCTCCTTTTCGCCCTATTATTTAATTTTACTCATTTTGTCTACTGAACAGTGAGCTAAGTAGATTAAAAAATCAATATTTCAAATAACCTTTAAACTTTTACACCCTTATCAAAAATTGTCTTTTCTTTACTAAAATTAACTTTATAGAGTTTACTTTGTTTTAGATAAATAAAAAGAATATTTCGAATGAAGTTAAAAGTGTAGAAGCATTTTGACGGTTTTAATTTGTTTAGCTACTTTTGAAGGTAAGTGTACTTTTTGCGACAACTTCTAGTTAAAACAACATTTCAATTTTAAAAAACCTTCGTTCAACAAACAATATGTTTTTGTAAATTGTTCTATAAAAAAAATGCAGTTAAATACATAATTCACGAGATTTCAATCACTTCAAAAATAAAGTAATAACAATGGACAAAATATAATACATATAATGCATACCACACTTAACACTTAAATTTATGTGCAGTACACTAAAATTAAAATCCAGTTTAAAAGCGAACTTATAGTTCCGTAAAGGTCAAGTTATAATAGCCGGTAAAACGCACCACTGTAATGTAGGCAGTAATGGAATGTACCACCTTGGCATTTGCACAATTGGTTCAGTACAACCAGAGCCGCAGGACTCATGATTGATAAATGTTTGATAATAAAAATTGTCCTTGCATTAGCGGGTTAATTGATGCTTTATGGCAATATGCTTTATTGGTCAATATTTGAATGGAATAATACAGAAGGATCATTTTTTTATACAACACGGCAAAGTACCCCACAGCACCTGGTTGTAAGTGGAGTGGGTCCAATAGAATGTTGATTGACGATAAATGATTACCCCTCCGCAGTCGACACAATTATGCCGGCCTGTTGGAATCGGATAAATACATATATGCATTTACCGGCCTCTTGATGGTCTGTTTCAAATTTGTTAAGGCCACTTAGTATCATAAAGCGATTATATTCCTTACCTTAAAAAAAATATTAGTTTAACGTAAAACAGCATTTGCAGTTCTATCAGTATCAAAACAAAATTGAAAATCAATTACCACATATTACTAAAGTCAATTTTACGTTTTCCAATGTCTACAAATACCTAGTCTATATTTTGTTCCACGTCTGGTAACTTGATGCAGATATGACCTCCTTTGTCACTAGGCCAATTAAATAATTGCGAACAACGTAATAAACCGGTGCGGGGAAAAACAATTACTTTACACATACATTGCAAAAACATAATATTCAGTTCAGTTGCCAATCACCCTGTCTCCAAACAGCCCCATAATGGTAACCCGGACAAAGTCGAGAGACGTTTGAATGCGCCGAGACATGCTGACGTGACTTCGATCTAGATTTAGGCGGGTGACATTGTGTCCGCCCGCGGTTACTGGCCAAGGCCTGCCGCTCACCCAGAGTGCTGCGTATTTACAAAATGTCTTACGCACATCGATTACGTATTGATTATACGTTTGGGCACTGGAAATATAGAATATGGCAAACAAACTAATAAATTATTTGGTCGATAAAAAAAGAAAGATAGAAAACAACTTTATTTACATTTCTTTTTTTTCTCTCACCCTATACACATAATTTCGCACAATATTTCCATATTTTATAAATAGCAGTCCAATAGTCTTTGGCTCCAAAAAAAAATTCCAAATTTGTAATAACTTAACACTCGTACACATACGTTGTTCGGAAAAGTAATTTATTATATTATTTGTGAAAGTAATGCTGGTTGAATTATCGCATATATCATGGAGAAATCAGCGTCGTATTTTCGATACGCGAATTATTCGCTTTAGACACACTGAATTATACGATACGTAGATATTCGTTTAGACAGTAGTCATTGAAGTAATTAATTGTTAAGTTTTTTTTTATAGGTCAAATATTTAAAAACAATAATTTAATTTACAATTACTTTATGAACTAATGATATCCTGAAGAATATATTTTACTATTTATGGATAAAAACATTAAGAAAACCAAAAGAATATTGACACAAGTACATATTTTAATAAATCAATTCCACTGCCATTGTTTATAATCCAAACATATTTTGCGAATACGCATTGAGGTAAAAACCGCAAAACGGACATAATGCCCACGATATAATTTAGATTGGCGCACAATGTACGAACAAAAAATATGTATGAAATATAATAATATATCCACATGCCTGGTCTATTAACGAGAGAACATTGATAAATCTTTTTATTAAATCAAAGACCCGGTTTCAAAGAGTATTTCATAATAGAACTAGCAGGCGATCCATTTTTTTAGTTAATCGAAGTCTTTATCTGAATTGTCTAGGCATTGCGATCTTATAGAGATCATTAAGCCTGTGATAAGTTTTTACTGAGATGCCAGAAGGTCGGGGAAAAAATGACATAATGTAATTGCCTCCAACGAAACAAAGCGCTAACCGCATTTTTAGAAGCTATCTAATCGAAATTTCTTTGTGAATTATAGCTTGCTGTAAAGGAAAACATTGTGAGAAAATCCATACCTGATAAGTTCTCTATGAGAAATTTAAGGGTGTGTGAAGTCTATCAATCCGCACTAGGCCAGCGTGGTGGACTAATGCCCTCTCAGTAGTAGAGGAGGCCCGTGCTCAGCAGTGGAACAGTTATAATACAGGGCTCATAATATTATATATATTTGTATTTATACTGTGATCGAAATACATAATACATATAGAAAAATATATATATGTCTACAATATGTTATCTTCATTTTGGTTATTTCTCATTTTTTATAATGTTGATATTGTTTCTTTAATTTCATAATGAAAATGCCACTATAATTGTTGAATCCGTACATCTCTTCAAAAACGAAAATATTTGTAAATTCCCGTCCGTGACTCGCCGATAATAAGGAATGAATCGTTCAAGACCGAGGGAAGAATTTGCTGGAGGGAGAGCCATAATGAATATTGAAAGTCTTTTATCTTAGCTGATATGTCAGATATAACTGTTGATATTAAAAATCACTTTATTCAAAGTAATTAGTATCAGTTTTTCAATCATTCCTAAATCACAAACAAATTGAAACCACAAACTCTACATTCATACACAACTTTCTTTCGTTAGTTTGATATTTAAATGCAACGTTTTTAGCAACATGACACAGCGGTATCCAGCGTGAAAGGTCATCAGTTCGAGTTCCGTGTGGGACAACTATTTGTGCAACGTGCGTGTTTTTCTTTTACGTTAATAATTCGCTATGCTGAATATTGTCACTACTGTGAAACAAAAAGCTTAAAAAAAATATTTTGACATCGTATCAAAGTATTAATGTTTTTTTTTATCAGGTACTGGATTTGGTAATTAATAGTAAGATAAAATTTCAATGAAATCTAAAATATGATTCCAACCAGACTTGAACTTGCAGCCTGCAGTGTGTAAAGCACATGTCATAACCACTACACTACAAAACCTGATTTATAAAGAAGGTTGAAGGTTCGAATTCGCAAAGAATACACACATGAATTTTAAAGTCAGGTGTGTGCCTTGGAATTTGAAACTGCGAACATTCGTCTCGGCAATCCGTTCCACAACCAACTAGGCTATCGCTGCTTTTTTCATTTAAAACTTTATGAAAAATAAATCCAAAAATGTGATTCCGGCCAGGATCGAACTGGCGGCCTTCTGCGTGTAAAGCAGATGTGATAACCACTACACCACGGAACCAGTTGCGTATTATATCAGAAGAACTGGTATAATACATCGTTCTACTTAAAAGCATACGCCTATTGTAATTTGTATGAAGAGTCTTACTAGGCGGACTCAATTGTCTAATAGCCGGCTAACAACTTGAGCATACTATCGCGTGATGGGGGAGTATTTTATACATTACTGTAGCCACAGCTCGGTACAAAAAAATATCCTACCACTCGGTAGTGCGCTAAGTTGTTTGCCGGCTTTTATAAATAGGAGCTGTAGCGACAAGAACAATATTAACTAAGAGGTGGATTCTTTATTGATGTCGTTGTTGTAGCAGCTGTTTATGAAGATACAAAGAGGTTGATTCTTTGTTCATATTTGTGTGATCGCAGGTTTCTTTGAAAATGGTTCTTTAAATATAAAAATTGAAGTATGTTAAAAATCTTCATGGAACTACTCTTATATCCTGCTCCAAGCTCCAAGGAGTCGTTGAAACACTGTACTTCAGGCATGTTCTAGTGACTTACCCCCTTATTCATAAACGTTTTTTATCGAACGACCGAGTAAGGCTGTGATAACAAGTCTGTTTCTCAGTGCTGACGGCATGGCAGTCTTCGCAGTGCGTAGACGTAGGGCCGTTGTGATTGGCTAATATTGAAATACAACAATAATAACCAATCACAACGGCCCTATGTCTATTTCTCAGTGCCGTTGGACACTGAGAAACAGGCTTGTTATCACAGCTTTACTCCGTCCTTAGATAAAAAACGTTTATGAATAAGGGGGTTAGTTTTTACGAGCTCTCGGTTGTCCGATCAATATAATTTAAGTCATTATATGGAAAAAAATATAAAATAAAACATTAATTGATTCCGGCCAGGATCGAACTGGCGGCCTTCTGCGTGTAAAGCAGATGTGATAACCACTACACCACGGAACCATTCATAGGAAAAGACGTTAATACTGAATGAATTCTACTGTTTATTTCTTTCAGAATTGTATGAAAAAAACAAATCCAAAAATGTGATTCCGGCCAGGTTCGAACTGGCGGCCTTCTGCGTGTAAAGCAGATGTGATAACCACTACACCACGGAACCATTCATAAGAAAAGACGTTAATACTGAATGAATTCTACTGTTTATTTCTTTTAGAATTGTATGAAAAAACAAATCCAAAAATGCGATTCCGGCCAGGCTCGAACTGGCGGCCTTCTGCGTGTAAAGCAGATGTGATAACCACTACACCACGGAACCATTCATAGGAAAAGACGTTAATACTGAATGAATTCTACTGTTTATTTCTTTCAGAATTGTATGAAAAAACAAATCCAAAAATGTGATTCCGGCCAGGATCGAACTGGCGGCCTTCTGCGTGTAAAGCAGATGTGATAACCACTACACCACGGAACCAGTTGGGCGAGTAGTCTCAAAACTTTATCGAGTAGAGCAGCTCTACTTTCACTGTATCGAAAACAATGTTTTTTTTTCGTGTATATTTAATTAAAATTGACCAGTTTCAGCCAGTAACTTACACAATGTCTACTATTTAATACTCCACATTTCCTATGACATGATTAACCATAAACAATTTATAAATAAAGGAAGCAAATTTTTAGAATATCTCGTATGGATTGCATGACGAATACATATTATATTAGCAAGCCGTACGAGCATTAGCTATTAGATTATGCCCCTTTTAAGTTGTTATCTATTTCATTTTGTACATTCTATTATTTTCAATTATTATTTAATGCGATTACTAAACATGTGATGTGTGTGTGTGTGTGCGATACAATTTCATTCGCTTTGTAATTCAAAGTTCTGGTTGCTGTTGCCGCTGAATACAGTCCTTGGGTAGGCAAGGCATATACCATCAGCCGCATGATATTCTTATCATATTTTTTTTATTTAAATGTACTTTGATCTGACATCTTTTTTTAATGCTTTAAATTATGAGACAAGTTTGCTGTTCGCCTGATGGTAAGCGATATGAACGGCCATAAACAGTAGAAACACCATCCAACACCTTAAATTATAAAATATTGTTTGGTATTCCACTGTACTGGCCATCCTAAGGCATGAAATGTTAAGTCTATATATCCAATAGATACACTGGCTAGAATGTTCTTCGTACCGGAACACAACAATGACTACACACTGCTGCTTGGCGGCAGAAATAGACATTGCGGTGATACTTACCCAGGCGGATTCTCACATATGAGAAACCTACCACTAATACATCTAGAATTTACCTTACAATTTAGTTCTATTTATGAACCGAATTTTATATCATGGTGCATAGAACTAATTCTAAATTAGTCCCTGTGCAATGTGTAATAATCACTTTTTATACGATTTAATAATATAGAGTAGTCATGCTGATATTATTTATTTAATTATCAGTTAGTAACATGTGTTCTGACACATTATTATTACTCATAAATCATTATTATATTGTATTCCCGCTGTTTTAGATTTGTTTTATAGAAATGCTATGTAACATTATAATTTAGGGTATATAAGCTTATTCTAAGAGTAATACTTGGTTATTAGATTTGTCAATTTGTTTTAGATCTAAGTAGAATGTTTTAATTGTTTCATCTGTACTGTAAATTCCTGTATGACTATCTGACTGAAGGAATAGTAAATTCATTTGACATTAAAATTAAACTTTTTTTCAGATTTTATCGTGGTTTTTATACATATTTAAATGTTCTCCAGATGTTTCGAAGTCTTCTTTTGAATTATTAAATGTAATTTGTTATTTTCACAAATATATTTAGATTTTATTTTCAACATTACGCATTGTTGTTGTAGTAATAGGTCATGGCTATTAACTAGAAAGCTCAGCTTCAAAGTCATAAAAGCTCATAAAATATTTTTGCACGGCTGAAATCGTCATCTACAGAATTTCTTACGCCTGCACGCAAATGTTGACCATCTAACATTTTTTATGTTTCATCACAGAACGAACTATGTACTCTCCCGGACACATTATAAGGCAAATTACGCATCTAAGTACAGCTGTATTATAATCTCTCCGCCCTTAATTTATGGAAAATTAGTATTTTTTTAATATTTGTTAAGTAACAAAATTCTTAGTCATCATTTTATGATGCGTTGATTTACGCGGACATAGTCTTGGAATCGGAAAAAAAGATTTTAAAATTGATATAAGTAAGATAAGATAATATTTTAATTAACAGGTAATTGGGCAACAAACCATAAATCAGTAATTCAAAGGCACACGCTCGTTCGTGGTCTAAATTTGACCAGCTGTGTTTGCAGATCTATGATTATATTTTGACAGGCAACGACAATTTGACAGTTCGATAGGACAAAAATGAAGTCTATACTCTTAGAACTTTGCATTAAATAAAAAACGATATCTAATTAGTGACAGTCGGTTTTTGCACTAAATTGTTTCGGTATAGTCATTAAGCAAAAAAGACAACCGAAGTGTTGAACAAGTGGTTCGTACCAACGGACATCCGCGGACTGCGCTTGCGTAATCGATTGTTAACAGAGACTTTGTTTTATTTTCCATGATTTACCAGTCTTTGTTACATAACTGTTGGGAAAAATGTGGACATTTTAGTAGTCAGTGATCCGGTAATGAAAAGCGCTTAATATTATAGTGATGGTTATTATTATGTTGGAGACTTCTTTTTATTACAAGTTGATCTGTAAAAGGTATAGACAGAAGCATGAAATAACATTTAAATGATTTGTAATAGAACGTGGATATTTCACATTACAAATAATTAACTTATACAAATAAAGTATTTTTTCAATAACTTATTAGCTTCTAACACAATATAATTTATGAATGTATTTAGTAGATTATTATAGATTTTTATGGACTAATTTCTAAGTAATTTTGTTCAATATTTAGACGAATGAATATATATTTTTTTGAAACTAAAGATAAAACATTTATTGAAGGTTAGCGTAAAAAAAACAAAAGTATCAATTAAATTATCTGTTGAAATCATAAAGAACTTGACTCTTGTATTTCAATATACGATAACTGTTTCCGTCATATTCAAACAGAATTTTGAAATGTCGTATGTACCTCACAAAGCGAACAAGAGCGAACAACTAATAACGTCTATTCATACAAATAATTGATGTTTCCACCAGGATTTCATCATTCACCGCTCAATCGCCTATTACAAGCGTTTGATAATACTCTATTCTTTGTATTACCTCACGGCGCAAGAATACGCGAATATGGGAAACGGCTACATAATAAAAAAAACACATAATATATTGACACAATACAATAGAAACCAGAGGCTGTGTTCGCTTTAGCAATGTTTCTGTGAGATTGTTTCCGTTTTTATTCGTAATTCGAGATTATTTTTTAATTTCGGGGTTTTTATCTTTAGTAGACATAACAACCCCATCGTAATTTGTTACAATGTAAGTACATACTTGATTTAAATAGTATAGTCTTAATTTAGATATACGTAGGTATTAATAATGAAGTCGACTCACTGGTGAGCAACTGTTAATAAAGTACAAATTTTTCTGGCAATCTCTGATTTTTCTTAAGATAAAATACTTTGAATTAGACCTACATCCAGACTATTTAATTTAAATTCGTTCAACAGCGAGTCCCGTTCAACTTTTTCCGAACATATTCCAACTGCAAATTTAGCATATCTTCAATTTAATTCGAGATAGTTATCAGACTTAGAGTTCTTGGCTGTAAATATACACAACAAACTACATTATATTAATAAAGAGAATCGCTAAATCTGCCGCTAGATGAATACTGAATTGGCAAATAAACTAAATTACTTCCCATAGAAAAACAGTTATAAACAGTAATCAACTCTCAACCTTACTACGTTCAGAAAAACAGCTAACAGTAGTTCTATGTTTAAATAATTGTAATAGAATGATATAATAATTATTGTACTTAAAGGATATCTTACCATGCATCAAGAATAATATGTTTTATGTTTCAATAAAAAGATTATTATAATAAAACAATTGTCGTATTACAATGGAAACGAACACGAGCATTAATTGCAGGTTGTCTCATCACGCTTTGTACGCAACATTGTTCCTTAAGAAATCGTTTCAGAAGCTTTTAAGGTATTATATCCCGAATGTATGTATCTTAGAGGCCAATTTTATTTATCTCCAAAATTTTTATAATGACGTATTGTTTCATTACAATTCTAAACCATACTTTTATATATGTTTATACTATATAAAACATCCCTTCTATAATTTACAAAATAAAATTACTAAAGTTCACTGTGATTTGTTATGAAAGTTAAAATTATAAATAGTTACAGAGTCCTGACTTAGTTGTAAACCTTAAACAAAAATTCGTCAATTATAGAAACGTTGGTCTCATCGCGAGAATTGAACACGCGGCCTTTTGTTTGACAATCGACAACACGTCCTAAGCCGATGCATATTGCATGCTGACGCATATATTCAGTTGCTGTCTGAAACTTCAAACTTAACAACTGAATTAGATTTTGGAGTGGAGTCCAATAGAATGTTGAATGACGAGAGATGATTACCCCTCGGCAGTCGACACAATTATGTCGGCCTGCTGGTACCGGATATACACAGGCAGATCCTGAAACGCGACACACTTATGTGCGCAACTAAGGCGATTTTTAACACCTTGTGTACAGTGCTCGCTATCCGGGCGGACATAAAATATATCCTACCACCAGCAAACGTAAACTTTTTACCTAGATACATTATTTCAAAGATAAAGATTAAGGCTACAAGACGGCTGTTATCACTAAAGGCAAATTTGATTTCTCCTAAATACAATTTGTATTACGTCATTACTCAACAATAAAAAAAAGGTTTAGTACCGTGAAAATCGTATAAAACATGTTAACATTATTTTTATTGTTACACGAAGGTAAAAACAATTGAAACAGCCTGACATTGTGTCAAGAGGTCAATTATCGGAGCCGCGAAAAATGCATTACACGTAAAACGTAATAGTAGTAATAGGTGCTAACAAAATTATCCAACGGCATTTCACAACCCTCCATTGAACAGAAGGTTGATTGCGACATCCCCCGACACCCTGATTCGATAATTCTGACACGCGAAGTCTAATATCATTCATGACCTTTCAGTGACAATTCTTACATCTGACGAAATAGTTGAAAGTCACGCAGGTTCAATCATTTGTTGTGATAGAGGCCAATTCTGAATAAACTATTTTCTGTGGCCTTGCACCTGATACGGTATTTATTTAGATAGCTTTTACCGTCACAAACTAGTCAAGGAATAAACTAAATTTTTATCTGTTACTACGTAACTATATTCTCAAACTTCCTATAAAAAGATATCAGTATTCTAGATGCAAGTGCAATATCTTTACTCGCTATGACCACTCACACACAACTCATGCCTTTTATCCCCGAACAGAGGTGCAACTAATGCACACACTTTCCACCATGTATATTCAGTCCCATGATGAGATAGGGGGCAAGCGTATCACCATATCAGGCACAAATTACATACTCCGGGCAGATACTGAGAAAAACCCAATAACTCTTTGCTCGACCCAAGAATCTGAGACCTCAGTACTGCAACCGTACTGTAATACAACTCCGCCACTGAAGCAGTCAGTCGCTACGATATTGCAAGCATTATAAATTAATGAAATATATATATGTATATTGTATAATACTACTTTTGTCCAAAGAAGGTGCATTCAATTCTCTTAATAAGTATCTGATCTCATTAAACCAGAATTACTGCATAACTTAACATTGCTGATATCAGACCTTATTTCACCAATAAATAGCTTAATAACTCATTCAACTCGAAAATTATTTAGCAAGACAATAAATTCACGACCGTAAAATATTCGTTCACTCTCGCTACAATATCGCAATGGTTTCAATCAATACAATTTCGTAATACGAAGTGCGAAATTAAGACAGCTTTGGTTTTTTCTATAGCGTACCTAGTCATGCATAAAGTTCATTTTCCTATTGATGTGAGTACTTGAACCTAATTTCGTGTAAATCCGGGGCACGATTAAAGACAATAATGGCTCAATGTCGTTTGCATCACGATTAGCCCCGTAGTGCTCAGCTATCGATATCCATGTTCCGTCAATGATATGAGATGAATGTTTACAGGCTTGTACTTTGGTTTGGACGTTTTATTTTTCATGTATTAAAAGCAAACACACCAGTCACATGTTAAACTTATAATGAAATCCAAGTCTTTAAATTACCAAGAACTATTGCAGTGTTTTGGTCTCAGAAAACCCATTTCGGATAGAACTCGCCAACACGTAAGTATTTTGGCGCAGGTGAAAAGACTTGGTCTGACGGTCGCTCGATGTTTTGCATTTCTTCGGGCGGCTTAACACAAAGTCGTAAGGCAAGTTGAACCCAGCATTGCCGCCTAGTCTCCCCACCCCCCGAAGGCTGGGCGATAGTAGTAATTACTTACTACGCAAAAATCAAATGATCAAAAACGTCTTCTTATTATGTACCGCCAAATTGTGATACAAAGATGTCATTATTTATGATATTGATTGTGACTTAATTAAAATAAAAATTAAATATATGTGGCGCGCTTTAGGGGAGACCTATGTTCAGCAGTGGACAGCTATAGGCTGATGATGATGATGATGATGAAGTACATATAGAAAAATATAGAAGTCGGAACGCACAATATATTCTAGAGTACGCACCAAGTATCGACAATCAAGGCCGCCAAAACTTTTGTAATTGAACAAACGTTGAACAATAACGCATGGAATGCGATATAAATCTAATGTATCGTTAATTTTGACGCGGATACAAATTGAATTTTACACCCTAAATTAAGTAACTAAAGGTTGGCTTTTAAAAAAAATATATCTAATATTTACCTTTAATCCCATAACCTGTGCAACGCCATGAATATTTTGCAAACACTACACGGTAAAAGAAGATTAAAATATATATCATTAATAATATTTTAATCAAGGGCAACTAAACATAATACAACTATTTTTCATATACAAGAATAGAAAATGATATAAATAAAATTATGTAGACGAACAGATGGTTTGATATAATCATTAATTTATTGACTATATAATATAATAATAATAATAATAATAATATCAGCCCTGTATTATATACTTGCCCACTGCTGAGCACGGGCCTCCTCTACTACTGAGAGGGATTAGGCCTTAGTCCAACACGCTGGCCTAGTGCGGATTGGTAGACTTCACACACCTTCGAAATTCCTATAGAGAACTTCTCAGATGTGCAGGTTTCCTCACGATGTTTTCTCTTCACCGTTAAAGCGAACGATAAATTCACAAAGAATACAGACATGTTTTTTTTTTTAGAAAAGTCAGAGGTGTGTGCCCTTGGGATTTGAACCTGCGGACATTTGTCTCGACAGTCCGTTCCACACCTAACTAGACTATTGCCGCTTTTTTTTTTTTACTATATATGAATAACAAATTGTTAACAATCAAATAAATGTCTTATTAAGATAAACGGGGATCAGAATAACTAATGACATATTTAGTATAACATAAAATATATATACTTAGTCTGGCCATAAATACTGTTACACTTAATTATAAAAAAATATTACATTTGAATTTCGAATCTGTCATTTTTATACGATTGTTCATTGTGTTTTCTCATTTTGGCGCCAATACATTGTAAAATATTTTGCGATATTAAAATGGTGTGGGGTGATAAAGAGAACCGAATCGCTGTGATAGCATTACACAAAGTAGGTATGGAGCCAAATGCAATTTTTAAAACTCTCCATACACTTGGTATTAGTAAAATGTTTGTGTACCGGGCTATTAATAGGTACAATGAGACCTCCTCTGTTTGTGACAGAAAAGATCTGGCCGTCCACGTAGTGTTCGTACGAAAAAGGTGGTCAAAGCAGTAAGGGAAAGAATTCGAAGAAATCCTGTCCGAAAGCAAAAGATTTTATCTCGGGAAATGAAGATAGCACCTAGAACCATGTCGCGTATTTTAAAAGATGACTTAGGACTTGCAGCCTATAAGAGACGCACTGGCCATTTCTTAACTGATAATTTAAAGAAGAATAGGGTGGTAAAATCGAAACAACTACTGAAGCGGTACGCAAAGGGAGGTCACAGAAAAATTTTGTTTACGGATGAGAAAATTTTTACAATTGAGCAACATTTTAACAAACAAAATGACCGTATTTATGCTCAAAGCTCTAAGGAAGCTTCCCAATTAGTCGACAGAGTGCAACGTGGACATTATCCGACTTCAGTGATGGTTTGGTGGGGTGTTAGCTATGAAGGAGTGACTGAGCCATATTTTTGTGAAAAAGGTATCAAAACATCGGCACAAGTGTATCAAGATACCATTCTTGAGAAGGTAGTTAAGCCCCTTAACATCACCATGTTCAATAACCAAGTATGGTCCTTCCAGCAAGACTCGGCGCCGGGTCATAAAGCTCGGTCCACGCAGTCTTGGTTGGAATCGAACGTTTCGGACTTCATCAGAGCTGAAGACTGGCCGTCGTCTAGTCCCGATCTTAATCCGCTGGATTATGATTTGTGGTCAGTTTTAGAGAGTACAGCTTGCTCTAAACGCCATGATAATTTGGAGTCCCTAAAACAATCTATACGATTGGCAGTGAAGAATTTTCCCATGGAAAGAGTGCGTGCTTCTATTGATAACTGGCCTCATCGTTTAAAGGACTGTATTGCAGCCAATGGAGACCACTTCGAATAAGCTTTTATATTTTTAATTGTTTTATATTTATGTATTAAACTGACACACTGTAAAAGTAATAAATGTTATTTGCAGTTAACAATTTTCTTTTTTCTTTATTACAATATTTATGGCAAGACTAGGTATTATATTATATTCACATAAACAAATATAAGAAATTCAACAAAAGTCTGTTGACAATGATAATAATACGGTATTCCGCATACAAACATTCAAGCAACAAAATTCAAAGGATTTTAATTACGTATTGTCATATCAAAATCTGTGCATTACTAATGAACAATACCCGACGCACTCATAAACCGTGCGAGGTCAACTAACATCACTTTGACCTTTCCTCTAAGGTCACAATGTTTAATTATATAAAGTGGTGCGACCAGAGCTTATTGTAGTCCAGTTAGCATCCATCAATCAAAACGCTTAAAACTATGTACAGTTGGCAGAAAAACTATAATAAATTAAATTCAGCGAACTTCCACGGGCTTGTCCGTGCGCGCCACTCAAATAACTTATAAAGCCAAAGAAAGTCTTTATATGTCGATCATACTATTTTTACTGCATTCGAAGGCAGATGATCTAACGTCCATCTAATGGGTAAATGTTATTGTGGCCCGTGGACGTAACTAATGCCAGAAGCACATATAAGCCGCTGCCTAGCGCTAAAAACTTTTTTAACCTTATTTGAAGGACATACCTGCCCTCATCTACCTTCTGTTAAAAGACCTACCTAATTACTCAAACCCTCATGTGTGACCATACCTTTGTATCTGCATCAAAACGCTAAAATATACTGAGATCCAATATCTAAGAAATGTGGTGACGGTTTGGATTCCCTTTGATTTAGAGTTGATTTGTGAAAACTCAATACCAAAGATTAAAAGTAACATATACCCGAGAGAACCAACATAAATTCCTGCAATTTTGTAATGTAATGCGAACTTCTTAAACGACAAATGATTAAAAGTAATTACTGTTCTGTCCGTGATTTTGATCTTGAGTAATTGAAATATCTAAGCACTGAACCGACATCAAATGATTTCAGCAATGAGGTTAATGTATTACAAGCTTAGAATTTTATCAAGTGTAATCTACATTCTAATGCTCCTTGGCACGTGCTATGAGATAACATCTGCTTTTATTTAGCCAACTTATTTGAGAATTTATATGCATAATTAAGAACGTAAAAACATTAATTCTGATGAATAGACATATTTAATTGCTGTAATTACATACTCTAATATTCATCATACTTTATCTAATTAGCCCGAATTTTTAAGTTCAATAAATAATTCGCATTATTACATTTTTATGCCATCGTATTACAGCTCATTGTTATCCGACCAGCCTTGTCTACTCCAAATCTCTTGGGAAATCCAATAGTATGGACAAAAAAGTATTGCATAAAATAGTTCACGTTATAACAAAACAGTTCGTCAGTGAACAGATGTTGCTGATAGAAAAAACTTGTTCTGCGAAGTGGCATATCAAAATTTACAATTAAAAACATATGCCATTTATATAGGTTACTTGTTTTAATTACGTCTGTATGTCGATAAATTAAATCTTTATCCGTGCCATATAAGATTGCCAAAAATACTCAAAACTTGCCGGGCCTTGATTTTTTGTTCCAACAAAGGCCAGTATGAGTTACACAAGTGAAAGGCGATAGTTGCAAAACCCTTATCAACTGTTCTGATTTTGCCCAATTTTAGCAACTATTCACCCCGGAGAGCAGAACGTTATAATATTTATATTATGAAATTTATTACTGCTTTCTGGTTGACATGTGATAACCTTTGTATAACAGCATTCGTTTAAGATTGTATCTATATTCAGCTTTATTATCACTGCACTAAAGTTGAGACTACTTTTATATATTTATAAAAATATTATGAATTACTGTTTTCTGGTTGACGTCTGATAACCTTTGTATAACAGTCAATCGTCTAAAACAAGATTGTATCAATATACGGCTTTATTGTCATTGCACTAAAGTTGAGACTACCTTTACATTCGAAGGACGATGTTTTTGATTTTTATGTAAATCAAGTTGGTCCATTTTCGGACAGATAGATAACTCTATTGCTAATGACCTTTTCAGGCATTTTTTTTAAACCTTTTGAGGATACTTGATAGACTTTTTATTAATATTACATCACTTAAATATAATATTCTATTTTGGGTTTCAAAAATATCTAGATAGAAATATTCACGCCCGTATGGTTATTAAACAAACTTCTAAAGCCATTATTGGATTCGACAAAAACAAAAAATATAAGGTTGATTAGTGCCGCGTGAACCAACAAATGTTTCTTTTTAAAAATAGGTTAATTAGGTTCTTGTTCTTAGTTTCAAAGCTATTAAACTTATGAAATAATTGCACTATAACGATAAACGTTACAACAGTTATCAGTCGGAAATAAAACAAACGATTAGTTTTTACTCATTGCTAATTAATTGAACCATTGTATTTGGCAAATCTTAATGCTAATCAGAGCAAAACATGGTATACCGTATATGCCTGTTTATTTCGTAAAATTTAAATTACTGGCAGAAAATCGAAGTTCACACATTGAAATTTCGAGATCCTTAAAATAATATTTATTATGAACTGCTCTAAACAACAATAAAAAAAAATCCTTTTTTTTCTATGTATCATGTACTATAGTTTATACTTTTAACTGATGTTAAAAAGAGCAACACCAGAATTTCTTGCCCGTTTCTCTCTGGTGAGAACTGCTTTCCGAACTGGTAGTAGAGTTAATATTGACGGAATCTAATGTGTAACATTTTACAAGTTCAAATAAATTATTTCATTTCATATCAGTATACGGAACAGAAATAACGAAGTTGCAAAAATCGACCAACAACATCAAAACAATATCGCAAATAAAAACAAACAAGGCAAAACAATTTGGATTGCCAAAACATAATAGGATCCCACAAAGTGTAACGTAAAACAAAATAATGATCTAAGCGTATTATCCAACATCTATCTAGCTGATAATCAATTTGTTACGTGTTTACGAAATGAACTGTGACAATTTGAGGAATCCCACAGACAGCCCAAAACACTAGGTTGACGTTCTTTGATGACATGAGAGCCAATTTTTTCACATAGCAAGATACTAAAAATCACGAGAAGAAGAAGCATCGTAACATAAAATAAATCTTAACAATAAGACAAAGCTATATAAAAAAAAAAAATTCACGTCGAATTGATAACCTCCTCCTTTTTTTGAAGTCAGTTAAAAAGAATTATACTGTCATAATTAAAATGTTGAGGTAAATTGTCATACTCGAGAATGAATTTCGGCCGACCACTCAGATAAAAATTGTAAAATAAGACGATAGTCTCTTGCCGTAACTTCGTTTTTCGACGCGTCTAAACCAATTAGTTATGATTTTCTTTTAGATCGAGATTTCGCTGAAGATTTCAGTGTTGAACGTTACATCTAAAAGATTGCTTTTAATTTTATACAATTTTAAGATTAGTTTTGGTGTTGCAATTTGTTTGCTACAGTGGTTTAATTGGCCGGGTGGCCCTAGGTTCGAATCCTAAGTCGGATATTACTGCATGGGTATTTCTAAAACCATTTGCTACATCAGAGTTGGCAGGAAGAGAAAAAGTGTTTCGTAAGATTTCATCGTATCGAAAATAGACTTTATAAACCTTACTTTAATTCAATTCAGTACAGGTATTACATTAAATAAAATAATAAACGACTTCCACTTCACAGACAGTTAATTTTAGCGTTTAAAATATACATTAATACGCAAATGGCCAGTTCGTTAGCATTGCACCAATTGTTGCAAGTATGGGTGTAAATCGTGTCATTGAGTTAATGTTGAAAGGGATGTGAGGCAACGTCGGCAGGATACAAATCAAAACCAATGATTTCGCATATTGCAAAAACAAGACAAATGGCAGATACATTTTTATAGTCGTTTAAATTGTAAGATATTTTTTCTACTTTTAAATACAAAAAAACTTTTTGAGAAACGCCACTTCAAACAAAACTGTATTATAGGGGGCGTTAAATTTGTCCTTTCCGTTAAATTTGTTCTGTTTGTCAAATTAAAAGAATTTTTATCGAGACAAAACAGAACAGGTAAAAAAACGAAGAAACCCCTATACGTCTGTCAAAGCTGTCTTCAACTAGAACGCCTGTAATGGCATAAAAACGGATTAATTCGCGTTGACGGAATAGGCCCTGGGAGCCTGACTTTGTATTACTATTAGTGAAAAAATAGGTTAATTGGCGAAAAGTTGTATTTACCTAAATTCAGTACGATATAGTGCGCTCGTATACTTATTATATATCACAATTTATAATTAATTCGTAGCTTATGTAATAACTACGTTGAATAATTAGCTTTAATATTCTACACTTTTTAACGAGTACAAAACTCAAATAACGATTGCAACTGTATCAATGTAATAAAAAATATTTTTCAACACATTGTAAAGAATTAATCACTTATATTTCTTCATATCCAATATAGGACGTTGGAACACCCATTGTAGGAAACATAAAAAAACTATTTGCGGAAGTTTTACGCGCGGTTATGTCCAAAAACTGTAATATTACAAGAACGACGGGAAGTGAGATCCTAGACTGCAAGAATTTTATATGAATGCAGCATATTTTGTATAGAAATATACAGCAGCCTTGCATTGTTTCATGAGTCGGTTTTTTCTCGACAAATATATCGCATGTACATAGTAAAAATATTTTGATGTGATAAATTTTTTGTACTTAAATTTATGCTAATTAAATCTGGTTGAAACCTAATAATGCTGTAAATGAGTATCCAGAAATATTAATGATTATAAAAAGGTGTGAGTTACGTAGATCTTTTGGTCCCACAACACGATAAAACAGTTTATATTTTGAGATAAAATATTTGTTAACGTGCTAGGATCAAAATCCAGCCCCTCCTTTCAGAAACGTCTCATCATCCACTACGAAAGCCGACACATAAAACATGCACAAATAAATACAATCTGCCAATAAACCAACAACACGATATCTACACAAATAAGTCAAAACCGGACAACACTCCACAGGATACGCAAATTAAAAACAATGACACTGCAAATAACGCAAAATGAATTAAACGACTTCCAACCGTATTATCAGTTCGATGAATATTTATGACCATCAATCAATGTTACCATCCCACGTGTAACACTTTCACGTGCGAAACTTGCCATCAGTTATGGCATGGTTCTTTTTTTACCTCACGGAGTTTAGGTAACTAGACTCCATTGTTGATGACGATAGGTTATATATTGTAACTATGACTTTTCGAATAACCAATACCTTAGTCCGCTCCGTGACCACGAAGGCAGTCTTCGAAACGTCGGGAGAAAATTATAACATAAAAAAATCGCAATAAAATCCGATTTTTTTTTTATTTCAATGCTTACGTATACTCTTTACGGGTCCAGTATGTTAATTATTATCTTTAGTATTTGTTCGTTTTTTAATATATTATGTCATAATTCCTATGTCAATAAATCACGAATAGCTTATGTTAGGACACTGTTGGTCCTAAGTCAGTCTTTACCCTATAACTCCGACCCTGGACTGCACTATCTTATCAACATTTTTTGCTGTATTCTATTCGAGAAATACCATCACCTAATCATTTAAAACTATACTCATATCAAATGTTTGTAGTTGACGAAATTATTCTAGACATCAAATAGTTCTGAACAGTATTACAACTTGATATTTACCTTAAAGAATGAGATTTAATGAAGATCTATAATATCATGCAGAGAACATCACCTCCAATGAATTGATTAGGATGTAAACTACTTTACTGCTTCCTCCTTAGTCTTTAACAATTAGGCAATGGAAACGCACAACTTAACATCTGCATTCAACTAACAATACCCGAATCAACATCCAGAGCGGTTACTTAATGTGTTACAATTAATTACCTTTGTATTGGGAAGCTTACGTAACACCTTTCTATGACACCACAATAACTATTATATAGGCAACAGAGCAGACTTAAAAATGTTTCAATGTGTTGCAAAAGATTCAATTTTATATCTGAAATTGCGATCTACGATAGCTGGATATGATGGTAGTTTAAATGATATTTTAAGTGGCTTAAAACAAGTAAATTTGAATTCAATGCACAAGGCACAATGTGTGAGATATAGAGATTTAACTAAAGTCGAAACTTGGGGCAGAAAGTCTGTAGAAATAAATAAAATCGTTCTACATGGAAAATGAAAAAAGTGGCGATAGCCTAACTGGGAGTGGAGCTGATTGCAGAGATACACTCCTCTGACTTTCCTAAAATTATGTATGTCCAATCCAATAATAAAACTTTCATGCAATTTCGTCCAAAATAAAACACGATAAAATTGTGAAATTCCTAACAAAGCTAAGTATACCCCTAAGCCACCACACCTTCGTCCGGTCGATAACAGCAATAAATCATCGAGACTGACCTGAGAACATTCCAGAAAAGGTTATGTCGTGCTGTGACAAAGGTTAGACTTCCACACGCCAGTTTTACGAATGCCCGCTGAGAATACTGTTTATTGAATCTCGTACGCTACAATTTATGTGTTTCTGTAGTCGCAAATCGCATGATTGTTTCTCTCCTAAATAGTTCAAACAACTTCTTGTGCCTTTAAACAACGCGCAGTGAATATTTCTCCAAGAAACGCTTACTTTAATTTAAGTTTACAAAACAATTCAGTGAACCAAACTCGTATTGTTTGCCCTGGTTTGTCATTAAGTCACCTTTGGGTGTACCTATGTCATTAAGTACAGTTCTTTAGAGCTCATTACATCGCATCCAAATTAAGAACAATGCGACACATTAACCGAGGAAGGTAACAACCCACCTACCATTTCAATTTGCAGAGCATACCCGTAAAACGGTCAATGAACTTGGAAATTTCTTTATAATCATTACTAAAATTGACGTCATCCTTAGATATGTATAAGATCAGATTATGCTTTGTACAGGCTCCGAGACACGTATTCTTTTTTGTTTCCTTGGCGGTTTTTACATTAAGTTTGTTTTTGCATACTGAATACACGAAAAAACAGCGCCAATAATAGATATAAATTTTCATTGCGCTTAGACAATGCTTTACTATGAAGGTGTTGAGTAAATTGCCCGTACAAACTGGCGTGCTCTACGATTTAAAAAAGAGACCGGATAAAAAAAAATACTAGTTAAGTAAACTTAATTGCTTTCAGTAATTTTCGTCTGACTACCCTCCAATTTTATTTGTGATAATTTCTCAGCCTTTACTTAATTTTATTAAAACGCTTACAAATCCACTCAATTGCAATCTTTATAATGGGTACTCACCCGATTACTGTTTTTCTATTAACCAAAATCTAACTTAGCTATGAGGTTATAATCCATGGCATAGACTCGGGTAATAAAGTACTACAATTACGAAAACAAATTCATAAATTATCAATTTTATATCCATACGTTGATAACGACTTCATCTCACTATACATTCTCCACAAAAAGTTAACTTCCCAGCATTAAACAGCTTTAAATATTTACACCAATTGATAAAACAAGCTATTTCTGATTAATAAAGATCATAGAGCACCTGACACAAACAGCTAAACTAAAATTTCGCAAATACAAAACAATACACTTTCAAATCCAACCTGATTCATAAATAAAGAACAGTACAAATAAAAACATAAGCGCGGGCCCACGCGCGTCGTGATCGCGTGCCGTCTAGACCTATAGAATTATTACTTAACTTGATATAAGGGCGCTGTACACTAGAGTTCAATAGATTGCGTATTATTATACGAAAATTTGTGTGCAGTATAGAGGAGATTTTGATGTATTTTTATAGGAAGATTTTCATAGAGTGGAGTTACCAATCGGATATTGCCAATCGACTAAAAGCCATTTTCAATAAACGATCCCAATCTATATCTTTAATCCGATTCCGAGACTGAACCAAACAAAAAAAACTCATTTGTAAGCATGTCAAAAAAAGTATGTTCAGATTGGTCAATATTAATACGGCTGGAGTCGTTTATTTAAAATAACTATAAGATATGGACAATATTAACCTGCTTTTAGCAACAAAATTTCAATAAGTACTAATAGGGCTATGTTTGTGATTTTCCTCGTCTTTAATTATAGATTCTATATTAAGCCTAGATATAATGATATGTTCTTATGTATATTGACTAAACAATGATTACTATATTATAACAATCTAAACTGTCGCATGCCGATTATTAATCGCAGGCAACTTAAATCTGTGTGGTCTACACGTTATACTGTAAACTTAATCTGATGCGCCTCGTTATTTATAAATTAATTCTAACAAAATAAATTTAGCTCGCAAATTCAATCAATTGTAAACAGTGAAGAGATTTAGTATATTTTAAACGGCTTTTCAGCTATATTTAATTTTACATACCTTTGGAATAAGTTTTGTAACTTGTGCCTATTGGCTTTGAAACTTCTACTTTATGCCTGTTGCATACAAATGGGACCTTTTTATTGAAAAACACTTTTTTCTTGAATACTAAATAACTCAGAACCACGGGAAATATACAATAATTTGACAAACTTGCCCGTAGTTCGGAGTTCATAGCAATGGAAAGGTTACTTGAGTGTCAGTGTGTTTTAACGGCCCCAAGGGTACCTACTGCCTTTGTATTGTAATTTATAATACCTATACCATACGGATCTCGTTAGTGTTATGATACCTGTATATGTAAATATATCAATACATATTATAAAACAAAGTCCTCTTTTCGGTCTGTATGTTACCAATTTTCTCGAAATCTACTGAACGGATTTTTATGAAATTTGATATGGAGATAGTTTAAGACCCTGGAAAGGTTACAGGCTACTTTCTCTCCCGGGAAAATATATAGCGGAACTTTTATCCCCGAAAACTTCTCGCGGACGAAGCCGCGAGTGAAATCCAGTACTTAATATAGCTCTACAAATTCTGCGTATCAAATATCCACCACAGAAGCTTTATATTTAGCTTCTCAGGTCACTGACAGAAAAAAATAACTGAAAAAACAAACATAAAATTATAAACAGCTTCTCAAACCTTTCAAGATATTTCAATAGATTATCTTATACTTAAAAAGTGTGTAGACATCCGATAAATAAGGCACTGCGTAAGTAATTCGAACTATATATTATTTAATATATTCCGTTCACCTTGCATGGTCATTGTTTCAGTTCGGCTTTAATCTACACATAATGATAAATACCAACATCCGTGAACAAAGCCCTACTATCGACACCAATGTCCAACTTGACTTTAACATTAATTAATCCACAATTACGTTAGCATTACCTTACCAATGCAATCAATATCATTCTTATTACTTTAGGATTAATGTTCAAAGTCAATTTAATCAAGTTTTACTTACATTGGCATACTTGGGTGGAGTGCTTTGTAAAGACCTTGAGAATTGAAAGTAATGGACAGCAACCGGAACGCAACGTACTTTACCTGTAATTGTAACGTTCCTGGAAAACGTTGATACGACCATACATAATACCACAAAATAATCATGTTGAAACACTTGCAAATATTTTAGAACATAGCGTAAGATGTCCAATGTCCAAGTTACGGACCAAAAAACCCTTGGATAAAATATATAAAAGAAGCCTTTGTCGCATTCGTAAATATTAAAACTGTATGGATATATTATTTATCGAATAAATATTCAATGTTGTTTATGCAACAGTTGTAAAGGTTGAATTTTTTTAAAAGGAAAGCCAGTCATTTCCATTTTAGTAGAATGTATGGAAATGAATTAATTAATAATATTTACTTACCTGATTATTATTTGATGGCAGGTAGGCATACCTATTGAACAAGAAAGCAATGATAAGCCTGTCGAAATCGTATTTTTAAATAATAAGGGCCCTTCACCACCGATAAAGGGCAATGTGTTTGACAGTACTCTTAACTTCAAAATGACCATCACTTGACACTTGAGTTCAATAGCGGATTGTAAAAGTACAATAAAAAATAAGTACTTAGATATACATTGAACTCTAAATGTTATTTAATGATAACAAGCACTTAATTATCCTCAGTAATTATCACAATAATATTGCTTTCTTATACAAATTCACAAAAGTAAAGGCTGTTCCATTATACCGTTAGTGAAAATATTTTTTCTTTTCTCCAAAAATATAATGGGCAAAAGGAACAGGTCTGATTATATCGGTCAGGCTGATACTGAGCACCCACTCCCGGCCGCTATCCCACTACTGCCCGATACGGGGACTTTTGGCTGCTGGGTTTCCCCCCTGGCCCGGTTCGCCCCTCCTTAGTCAACCTGCATCCCCCAGACTCCTCTGGGGGATCCATATTAATACCAGGCTTAGTGTGGACGTCCAGTCAACATGGGCCACTCAGCACCAGTGACTCCCGACCTCAAACCATCCTCTGAACCCAACCTCCGAGTAGCCGGATTACAGGAGACGCCACGCTCCCAGTTGCAAATACGCGTGAAATAGCAGATTATATATAATGAACATAACAGGGTTCAAAACCAAATTAAATTAGTATGTCATTTTTTCTTAAAAAAGTGTATAAAAAAATTATAGAAAAATTCTACCACCGTTTATTTATTATTTAGATTGAATATTTTTCACTTTAAAATCCAAAAAGGTTGAAAGAATTTCATTTTATTATCATGCCCTCTCTTGACGTACCTCAGAACTAAATTGTGAGTCTTGAAACAATTCAACAAATTATAATGAATATATAATATAATTACAAAATACGTATTGCACATTATTTACGTTTAAAGAAGAGTATATATTAATTATTAAAAATATAAAATATTTGTATGTACATACCTACTTAATTTAAAAAATAATAGTACCTATAAAAATATGGCGGCAATAAAACTTTTGACAGCTGATACAGCAGCTGATATTTTTCTATTGTTTGAAATTACTATGAACTAACGGTGACTTTTGAAACACAAAGACAACCCAAAGATTTTATCAATAATCTATTTTTTTTCATAAGGGACAATTCACACGTTATCAATGGAAAGAGCAGGGCTACTGAATTACAACAGGTAAAATACAAACACGAATATTTACGTTGCGTATTTGAACTTGCGCGCTTGATTGTATTGATTTTCCACCCCAAAATAAGTTTGAACGATGTAAATAAATCATAAAGCAGACCTTTAGCATTTCCGCAGTTGTTAAAGGAGAATTTGTTTCGATAAATAGTATTTCAGTGTTATACAAGCGAGCTTAGTAAATTACGATATTTTCTAGTAACGGTGGTGCGGATACATCAGGATTTACCCCTGTGAAGCCGAGACTGGGTCGTTTTGTGGATGTTTACTCTCCTACACATCTAAATTTGACTCCAAAACATGTAAGTAAAGCTTGAAATTCGTGCTTAGTATAATAGCAAAATGTTTTACGTTTCTCCTTTGTTTCGCAGAGAACTAGACTCGATTATAATCTCGTGAGGGATGAAAGCCCGAATTTACATACGCCTGAACAGTTTACACAGATTGACTTCAAATGCAGGTTTGTGTTAATAATTAATTGGATTTAATCAATTTGTGAGTCCTATACAATTTTGTAGCCCAAACCAACTTTATGTGAAGGCGAAGAAATAACTAATTGTGAGCAAATAACAACACTTTAAATGTGTATATATATGAATAAATATCAATTTGTCATTCAAAATTCTCAAGTAAATAATAAGTATTAAATCTTGGAAGCCTTCACATTGCTAGAGCCCTGAAAGCATCATGCTAAGCTCCAAGTGGCAAACCTAGTCAAAACAAGGCAATAAAATTAAAATTAATTCATTGGCACATATAACTTAGACGCTATAAATTTGAATTCGAAATGAAGCATTTTGTATAAGTTTAACTTATATAATTTGCTTAGAATTGGACTGCTAGTTAGAACCCAGCCAAATAATGGTTTTGTTTAAGTTGGTTTATGCAGCACTCATGTCCAGTAATACTCATAGCAACAGTAATGGCTTCAATTAGAGAATTATTTTTCTCATAGGTATTAAATGAAGAAAAAATAATATTCATTGGCCACCGGTTGGGTGGTAAAAATAATTTACAATAAATTTAACTGCTTGTGAGGTAGCGGTAAAAATGATAATACTATTAAAATTATATAAATTTTATAGTTAAGAAGAAACATCTATAAGTATTTAGGTACCCACCCAGTGTAGATGGTATTTTTACCACAACAGTGCCAATAGTATCTAGATTAGCATAATATGCTAAACAGCAAAATAGGTATGATGGAATTGTTTATTGCAGGACTGTCAAACCACAACCCAGGTTCCAAAATGTATTCAGCAACTGTTCATTTGAGGGCAACCAGAGTTTCCCAAGGCTAAAGAGGAAAGTTAAACCATTCAAAATGGATTTGGAAACACCAACTAAATTAAAGTCTAGTATTGATATTGTTAGAGGTACACTTTACAAATGTATATTTTGTGTATTTCAATTTTACTTGTATAATATGTGCTTATTTAAAATGATTCTGAAAGTAGCTATTTATGATGTGTTCTAAAGATAATCTTATGCCTATATGGAATAAAAACAATTAATGTAATAATATTGTATACAGAAAAAAACCTTATTATTGTAATCAGTAAAGTCTATTTTCAGTTGATGGACCCAACGGTCTTCGTTTCAACGCATCACTGGCTGCGGGGGATGTTGCCAGCTCCCCAGCACAATCTCAAACTGACCGCTTGCAGCAAACTATCAATCCAAGCAAGGCTGTTTTCACTGTAGAACCTAGCTCTTCTAAAGTGAGTTTGGATTTTCAACATTTTTTCAAATCATATTGCTTGCTAAGTTTGTGATCCGGATACCAGACATATTGTTAAGATAATTTCGATTTGAACTTCAGATTAATTATATAAGACTTCTTAAACCATATGCCTACCAAAGCAAATTTTTTTAGTACTGTTTGAAGAATACACATGATTTTTATTTACATTGCAATTAATCGCTTCTATACTCGAAACTTTCAAAAAACAGTTTTGTTTATTATAACATAAATCATAGTTTAACTTTTTCCTACAGATTCTAATAGTAAACAGCAAGGCTTGCTCCTTACTGGGCTACTCGTCTGGTGAGTTGTGCGGTCTGCGTTTCTCAGACCTACTCCGGAACAGGACCTGCAGGGCGTTCAGTTTCCACGGGCCTGAAGACGGCGATACTTCTGAAGACGGCACCGTTGTTTTGCTCAGTGGAAAAGTAAATATAAGCTCATACATAGTATCACGCCTTTTCCCCTTGCGAGGGGTAAGCAGAGGTATCATCGAACCACATTCCTCCAGCTGTGTGAGGTCCCTTGTTATAAGGAGTGAAAGTTTTTTGTACAATACTGATTTTTTTCTGTGCTCATTGGATGTTCTTTGGTGACATAACTGGCTCAAAGAACTTACTATAGTATCTGTACAGAAATACATTTATATAAAAAGAGGTTGGACATGCAATATTGTAGTGTCGTTGATTAACTCGAGTGAAAACCAGTCAGATCAATAGTAGCTTTATTACATGTCGACAATCATTAATTGTAATTCTTAAGGTGCAGCTCTAGGGTAGATATGAAATATTTTTATAACTGTGTACACATAAATATCCTTAAGTAAATTTTCAGGTGGTTGAACTCATAAGTAAGGGCGGTGGCGCTGTCCAAGTATCATTGTGGATAAGACAGTTGGACAACGACGGGCCTTGCTTAGTAGTTGCAGAGCCGGTCAACTGCAAAAATGTTGTGGTAAGTGTAAGTTATTATAGTCAAGGCTTTATCCAGCATATCTAATTAAGACATATTATTGCTGGATTCAATTTTGTCTTCCTGAGACTCAAATAAGATTCGCTTTGCTATGTTGTTGGCAAATTATTAAACTACATGCTGGGAAAGAAAGATGTATTCCCAAGTTCCGGTATCAGCTGGTATAAATCCAATAAAACAGAGAAGAATATTTTCAATCCGAAGGATTTATTTTCTCTGTTGATCTTTATTTAAATTGACATTGGGTTCAGTTTACTTTGTAACTATAATTATTTATTTATTTGCACTTCCTATACAATTAAATGTTGTACACGGCAGACTTAATGCCCTTAGGGTGGTGTGGAGATAAACAGAGTAGGTGGATGAAATTATCACTTTTATCCATAGAATCCTTTATCCATAGAATCTTGTAAAACGCCAGACTTAGTGCAAGCAATGAAAGATTGCTATTATTATTATTTTTATTGCTTTAAATGACGAGACGAACCTGCCGTTCGCCTGATGGTAAGCGATACGACCGCCCATAAACAGTAGAAACACCATCCAACACCTTGAATTACATATTGTTTGGTATTCCATTGCGCTCTCCATCGAGACATGAGGTGTTAAGTCTTATGTCCAGTAGTTACACTGGTTACTAGGCTATTTACCTATTTAATGATGCAAAAATACAGCATTTATATCCCGTTGTAGCTATCAATAGACGCGGAGACAGGCGTGGTGGTGTCGTGCGAGGGCGTGGACGCCGCGGCGCTGTTCGGCGCCGAGTCCTGCGACAAGCTGATCGGTCTGCCCATCAACTCGCTCATACCGTCTATACGGCTGCCGGACCAAGCAGCTACTATATCTAAGAGTGTGTCCAAGCAGAAGGCTACAGGTAAATGTTGTTGGAAATATTCAAGTTTGGATACCAGTTGCTTTGCGGTGAAGAATGTCTTAACAGAAAAAAGAACAGTCGAATTGAGAACCTCTTCTTTTTATGAAGTCGGCTTAAACATAAAAATAAATTGCATTCGTATTGAGAACCTACTCCTTTTTTTGAAGTCGTTTAAAACAAAAAAGATCAGTCAAATTGAGGACCTCGCCCTTTTTTTTAAGTCGGTTAAAAATTAAATTGGTGAGTTCATTCTTGTATAGTGAAATTGTGTAAATATGTGATACAAAATTATACAATTCACAGGCAGAACGTTAGATGGCGGATGTTTCCCTCTCTGCTTGTGGGTATCGAAACCGGAAAACGCTGACACCACGGTCTGGTCCACCATGAAGACACACAAGGAAAGACCTGTTTTAGAAGTTAATGTAAGGGTGAGTAAGCTTGTCTATCTCCTAACCTTTCCATCTTTATTATATGCTCTGTACTCTAGTTGCACCGACTATGATGTACTTCAACCTGGAAAAATAGTGCTTGCATAATTTAGCATGCTGGTAGAAATAAACATTGTGGTGATATTTACCCAGTCGGACCCTCTCGTTCGAGAGACACTAAAAACTTTCGAAAAACAGCTAAAATTATAGACCCATTACTTTATCTATTTCAAAGGTATCATCTCCTTACAAAAGGTGTACAAATAAGACCTCATTCACATAACAAACCTTACACACGCGTTATCCAAACGACGTTTAGAGAACACCATTTGGTTTGTATTTTGATCAAGGTGTTCAATACCTAACGCGTGTACGCTTAGCATCTTATCAATGTTTCTAGGTAACATACAACGTGAGCGGTCTCCTAGTTGTAGACGAGGCCGGCATTATAACTGCGTGTAACCACCACTTCGCAATGTTGACGTTTGGCAAACCGCACTCAGAAGTGATCGGCCATCACATCGGTGACGTCATACAGAACTTCTGCCGCGAAGCCGATATTGTGAAGGTACCAGACAGGACGCGGAACATGACCCTTTCGCCAGTCAACAATGAGAATAATGGATCTGGTGAGATTTTGAAAATATTTTCCGTAAGGCCTTGATCTTCTTATTGGTATTAGTGGACATAATAACACCTAACATCTCATGCCTCAGTGGAATACCAAACAATACTTTGTAATTCAAGATATTGGATGGGGATTCTACTGTTTATGGGCGGTCGTATCGCTTACCATTAAGCAAACAGAATGCTCGTCTCGTCATTCAAAGCAATAAAAAAAAATTTGGGATATTAGGAACCTACAATTTACTGCCTCGAGTAATTCCCACATTTTAATATTGTATTAAGCAACATTGTTAATAATACTAGACTATGCTTGTCAAATCATTTCTATTAATTGAAAAATTTGAACCTCCAGGGTGTTCTTTGTTTCAAAATTTTACAATACGTCACATTATTGTTTCTTCAGTTTCAGACACGGATGACGACTCCTGCGGCGCATTCAACGGAAGCCAAAAATCAGCTTGCATGTCGCTCAACGTCCAGCCATCAATACTGTCCACCACCCGCGAGAAATCATCCAGCGCGCTGTGTCTCGACAAATCCTGCAGCCTGGTCACCCACACACCCACCCCCACGCAGGACATGGTCTCCAGCATCAGCACAACAGAGCAAAGGAATGACATATCTGCATTACCAGACGTCACTTCAGGAATGTCCGGAATATCCATCGACGATGAGAATTATTGTCACAGTAGTATCTCGAAATCTCGGTCCGAGAATATCCTGCGATCGGAACAGAGTAATCCAGCGAAGACGGTGAATGCTAAGCCTTCGGAGAAATCAGATTCCATATATTACACGTCCCAGCATTCCCAAGAGGTGACACCGACTGGCAGCACTCCTCGTGTGAGGATGAACGATCCCTCGCTAAGACTCTCCTTTGACTCCAGTAAGTACAGATCCTTGAAAGCCAACTTGCCCGGACAAGTGAAGGATGATAAGACCAGCATGTCGCTTGATTTTTGTGATTCTAACGAGACGAGTGCGGATTTTTTGACGCCGATAAACGAGATGCCTCCGCCTGGGTGCGAGATAGAGGATTTGCCGAAACACAACGGGAATGAGAGTATCGATAGTTTGAGCAATGATATCGATTTAGAGACACAGACCGAGTCGGCGCCGAGGAAGAAATATGGTAATTTTAATTATAGAACTTATTAGAAAATGCCTAATATAATTTTGTTTTTGCAGTTCAATGTGATTTGTTTTTCTCGTTTTTAAAAATGTTTATAATTAAGACTGCATATTTATATGCGAAGGTGATGAGAAATGATAACATTATTTACTGAAGACTATATATCTTTGCGAATGCTTTTTTTGTGTTAGAAACTAGCAAACTTTTGTACGTGTTCCTCGTAGTAGTACTGCCTTTTACAAACATGTACAATTTTATATCAAGGGTACAATCCATAGTATTATTGCAGAGGAGGAGCCGAAGACCCCGTGCGCGGCCAAGCGCGCGGCGCGTGCGCACGTCAGCACGTCCACGCCGCAGCCCGCCGCCGCGCCGCGCGCCGCGCCCGACGGCACCTACCGCGGCCTCGTGCTGCACCGCGACGGCACCGAGCTGCGTCAGTATGCTGCACCACACATACCGACTCCACTTGTCAATGCTGTGCATTTTTAAAACTTCCATTGAGCTATTAAGTGCATCTTAACTACATAATATAAAACAAAGTCGCTTTCTCTGTCCCTATGTCCCTTTGTATGCTGAAATCTTTAAAACTACAGATAGAGTGATTCAAGAGGAAAGTTTATATGTATAATAACATCAATTAAATAGTGGAGAAATACTGTTATTTTGTTATGTTATACTCGTGCGAAGCCAGAGCAAGCCGCTATGTTTTTATATACAACGTTCACAGTTTTTCTGTAGTGTATTTAGAATTAGCATTGCCCCCGTGCGAAGCCGGGGCGGGTCGCTAGTTGATGAATAATTTGTGATTATACAAGTACTGTTTCTTCGTACATCACTTAGCAAACAACCTAAACATAAAATAAATCAGTTTTATTCTTAGCAAAAACTTTTCTTTTTCCCCAGACGTGTTATACACGGTATCTAGCATGCAGCTGGCTAACGGCAGCCGCGTGCGGTGCATTTGGCTCGGCGTGCAGTTGGAGGACGCTCCGAGACACACTACTCTAGCTTCGAGCATCGCCTCCACTGCGGACAATTCACTTATACTCGTAAGTTACTATCGTAGAACTGCATAAATCTGACAACTATTATTTTATATTTCTAAAAAGATAACCAGCGTTTTGACATGATTACACAGTGCCTGCGCAAAAAAATTTGCAATGCGACACATAACTTCGAATTACAATGCTGCGTCGTTATAGATTCGTTACATATATTATAGAAATCATTTAATTTCTGTCTTACAGGGTAACAAATCAGCCAGCAGTCGACCTCAATCGATGTCGTTAGTGAGTCAGTGCGGTGACGAGCAAGTAGCTGGCGAGTACAGCAAGCATTATGTTACTCTCAAGCAGATTGGTAAGTTTAGGACACTTAACTGATATTAATGCTTTTCAAGCGTTTTGACTATTCAGTACTTTTTTCATGTATATATTACTGTACCTAATGTTGTGGATCAGCTAGAAGTTAGTTATTTCATTCATTTGAAAACAATGAAGTTGTCACTGCTTGTGGCTATCTTCAGTTCAAATAAAATTAGTACAATAATAGAATTATAATCAAATAGAAAAAATGTAATTTCTTGTACGTACAGGTAAAGGCGCGTACGGTTGCGTGAAAATGGCGTACCGCCGCTCGGACCGGCTGCTGACCGTCGCCAAGTTCATACTGAAGGAGAAGGTGGGCGCGCAGTTCTGGGTCGACGGGCCCGACGGACGCCGCGTCCCGCTAGAACTCAGTCTACTGCTTACACTCAAACATCCTAATATTGTGAGTATTCGTTATGTTTTAGCGAACAAACGCAAACCTGAAAAAGGTACAGTATAAAGCTGTTTTGTACAGTCAGCACAAAAAGTATTTTGCAGTAGGAGAGTAATTTTTCGTTGCTGCCTCTAGCTATCTATTCGATCTTTATGACTTCAATTATAGAAGTTCAAATAGAATCATAATATTTTTAACTCCCAACACTTGTGGCTAACGACATTTCAATAAATGAATCTAACATTCAACCCGTTCACGAAAATAAAACAACCAAAATAAATAAATTAAAATAACATTATTCCTGTTGATAATTTTTTGCTATCAATCGAAAAGGCTACTGGAATTGTTTATTAAAATCGGCGGTACATAAAGGAAAATGTATGTCCCCATCCCATAGGTGAGCGTGGTAGACATGTTCGAGAACGACAAGTACTTCCAAATGGTGATGGAGAAGCACGGCGCCGGCATGGACCTGTTCGAGTTCATAGAGCGGCGGCCCCGCCTCGACGAGCCGCTGCTCAGCTACATATTCAGACAGGTGAGTTTACTAACTGATTCCGATTATTGTTTAGTTATGTTTTTATCGATTCTCTTGACACTGCAAGGTCTATGAAGAGCATGATATGTTTCTTTATGGTTCGGTGTCGATCTATGGACGCCACTGCATTTATCATCAAATGCTGTGTAGCCACTTCGCCATGTTAGTATAGAAAAAAATGGTTGTCTTTTTTATGTTTTAGGTTAGATTTTACTGACATACTACATAGTAGATAATATGGATAAACATGAATAATTTTTGTTTCACATACAGATAGGACAAGCAGTCGAATACCTGCACTCGCTCAACATATTACACAGGGATATAAAAGATGAAAACGTTATTATCGACAACAAGTTCCACGTGAAGCTGATCGATTTCGGCTCAGCCACGTTCATGAGCAAAGACACGCTGTTCTCAACTTTCTACGGGACCACGGAGTATTGTAGTCCGGAAGTGCTGGCTGGGAATAAGTAAGTTGAATAACAATTATGTTCTGTTGTATATCGTTTAAGCTTCTGGTAATATGTGTGGCGGTAGTTCCCCGCGTTAACTCCGTGCACCGGGGGGAGTGATGTGGCTGTGAGGATGGTAGATTGGATGAATAAAACGATCCCGATGATAGTATAAACTGCTTTATTTATTGTACCTCAAGTGATTAAATACAAAATAACATATGATTCATAGATTACAATATTAGATGGGGCATCACATGGCGGTAAAATTATTATACACACCGCCATCTCGTCAACATCAATGGAACTACGAGAAAATAGATATGATTTATACATAATAATAACGCACAACAATCACGCTAGGTGACGAGAGACGATAATGATTTACGATAGCAGAATTCGAGCTACGTGTAGCGTATATACCACCTCCGAATAGGAACCGTCGGAAGGGCCGCGGCCGGTCACAGGCAAAATCTGCATGATCTTCCCCTTCCATGGAGGAACGCGACCATTTGATCCTCTACAGTGGTGTCTACCTATCAGGGCCGTAGCTAGACTTGAATTTAAGGTAGGGCAGCTGTTATTGCAAGCAGGGCTGAAATAAAAATTGCCCCACAATGCCCCCCCCCCCCCTAGCTACCTATACGCCGCAAAAGCTAATGTCAGAGATCAGTGAAATTAAAATGGCAACGTAGAAAAATAAATGTCATATTTAATATTTCATCATAAATATTGAATGTATATAATCATTTTTTTTTTCGAAAATTTTGTTATTTTATTTGTGTTAATCATCCTTACATATTATAAAACATATTTCCTGCCTGTCTGTCTGAATGAAAGATTTCGATGTCATTTTGTATGGAAATAGGATCAGATCCAGTGATGAACAAATGTTACTTTTTAATAAAAAAACTTTTTCACACAAGCGAAGCCGCTAGCAAAAGCGAGTTGAATGTGAAACTTTTTTTTTTCTTGATGCATTTTTCTTTTTGTTAAACAAGTTGACCTTGTTTTTTAATTTTAGGTATGCAGGTCCGGAGCTAGAGATGTGGTCGATGGGGATAACACTGTATGTGCTCACGTTCTATGTTAACCCATTCTCGGACATCGAGGACACCATACAGGGGCCGCTGGCTTTTCCGCAACTTGTCTCCGAAGGTGTACATTTATTTATAACTAACTACTTATAGGGGGTGAATTACGTATCAAATAACGGAGCCCCCCCCCCCTCCGCCTTATCCTATATGAAACACTTTTGATGTGAATTAAACTTACTTTCTCGATACATTTGGAAATAAAAAAAGTAACTAGTAATATATATTTTTTCGATGATACCACATTGACTGCGGCCCGCATAACAATTGTGTTATTTGGCGTTAAACGCGAGCGGCGCGTACGCAATTGGAGTGTTGTGTGAACACCGTCTCACTCACTCGCGTGGCCGCGCCACAGTGCGGGACAACACCTCCGCGGAAGGGCCGCACTGGTGCATAGTTCATTGTTTTGACACCACCAAACTCCCCAATTTGCTCAGATTGTGGAGTAAGAGATTACGTAGATCATGGTTTTTCGGAGTGTGTGCGAAGTGGACCTCATACTTTGAGCTTCAATGTAGGCAGTATAAATACTTTTTGTCGGTTCCTGTATCGGAAGAGGCTAGGGCTTTATTAAAAAAATATGATATCAAAAGTGAGTAGGCACGGGTAAAAGTGGACGTACGGAGCGACGTAACGGTGAAATAACGACCAAGACCCTTAAATAAAGATTAAAAAAAAATGTCTCATAACGCAATACCTGCAAGAATAATATAGACTTTATTATCCGCTAAAATCAATGGTGATAATAAATAAGCATGTCAAACACACTTTATTCTGATTGAAAAATTTTCTGTACCAATTCGGACTATAACTCTGCCTTGATTTCACAGATCTGGAGCAACTTCTCCGCTGGATGCTGTGCAAGGATCCCGCCAACAGATGTACAGTGGCACAGTTAATGTCGCACCCGTGGATAAAGCAACCGGTCGCCATCAACACCTACGTCTTTCACGAGATTGTTGATTGCGGTCAGTATGTTTTTATTGATCACTAGGATAGTGAGGGGCAAAGGGTTTATTATAAAATAAAGCCTCTATCGACTTTCCTGTTATGTGTCAAAAGAGTATTATGAATGATAATTATAGCATGAGTCGTATTTCCTTTTCAAAACTATTATCTATGGCTACTACTGCATGCACGCATTAACTCGTCCGGCATGAAGTTAGTTACAGGGAGCATTATTAACTATTTTATTTCATAAGCTACAGTGATATAGAGGACAGATAAAGTGAATAATTACTCAGATTTTATCGCGGTTTTAATTTTCGTGGTCACGTGACAACGAAGGCTGCAAAGTCTTCGAAACGTCGGGAGAAAACTGAAATATTAAAGCCGCGATAAAATCCGAAAAATAGTTCAATTTTAAGGTCTAACATAGGCGTAAACATAAGAAATCATTATGAATAATTTCTATCGTAATATTTTTTATAGAAACATGAAAATCTAGTGTAATTCGTGTAACAGATACATTATTATATGTGTACAGATCGGCACGAGGCCAACCCTGAAATGTACTACAGCGGCAGTCTGTCACCTCGCAGTGGATCGCCCGTGTCCCTCGCCGACCCGCTGGCTAAAGGTATCGACATTTAGTCTCTATTAGTTACTTACCAAACCTCTTTTAGATTAGGTTGTCTATGTTTCATCTCTCGATTCGATGCTTTACTTCTTTCTGGGTGTCTTGACGCTACTTCACAAGACCAGTGAAACTTATAATGTTCAAAAGCCCGTTAGTTCGGTAATATCACACTCCTGGATAAAAAAAAGTCTGTCTGCATAGAAAGTGCCAAAAAACACGACTCAAAAGTCGATTTCGTTAAACTTTTATATTTGTGATTGATTGAGAGAACATTGCCTTAGTCACGGGTTAACTTAACAAATCCCAATAAAACGACACGGAGTTGTATCGTGTTTCTTGCCTCATTCTAAATACATGGAGTGAAAGGTCCGATGCAGACGCGTCACCCCTTTTTTTCATGGGGGAAAATCCTCTTAGATCCCCACCTAATAGTGGTAAGTAGGGTATGCCGGATTCTTACCACCCAAAAACCCCACGTTGGCCTCCATCTGCACCTTGGTAAAGCTCCAGGACCTCAAAATGAACACGTCATTCTAACGTCACCCTGGGCCCTTATTCTGTATGATAGTGTAAACGCGTAACGCGGCCGTGTCATATCTTTGAGAAATGTGCGTGGAATGGTATTCTGTAAGCCAAATTTCTATAGTCCTAAACAAGATGTGTTGTGTTACGTGGTCGTTACGCACTGTTAAAATAACGTGCGGGATAGAGAATAAGGCCCCTGTTGTGTCGCAGAGCGCTCGGTCCCGTCGGAGACGGCGGCGCGCTGGGAGGACAAGGCGGTGTCGCGCTCCGAGCCCAAGCGCTCCTCCGTGGCGCACTCCGACAACTACAGCCTGCGCTCCTCCGCAGACGTATGTACATTGCCTACTTAACTGATACATATTACACACACATTTAGAAGTAAAAAAAAAAAACATTTTTCAACAACATATATGACGTACTAATAAAACTAAATATACAGCTTACCAGTGGCGAATCGTCCATACAACCCGATTCCTACCGTCTTCGTCTATTTGTGTTTATTTTTGATTCTCTTAAATTGATCGCGATACGTTAACTAAGGCAATATTATTGCCTCGGGTTACCGTTTGTAAAATTTCACCATTCGCCACTACAGCTTACGTACTAATAAAACTAGAAATAATTTTAAATAAAAACAAAAATAGATGTGGAAGATTTCAAGCCGTATCGTCACCGTGACATGTAGGTGACCACTCGACATAAAAATGTTGCGCTGTAGCGCGAACCACAGCACAATGGTGTTTTTCAGTGCTCACCTTGGGTGACATACGGATGTCGATCAACAATAAAACACATAGTAAAACTGAATGCTATCAATAAAATAAAAATTGGTTTTCAACTGGCAAAATTACGGGCAAAGTTTGTCCATTCTGTCGCTCTGTCAGTTCTTTTATTTAATATAAATCACGTAATAAACTAAAAAATTACTTGATACGACTGATGACATATTTATTTGCTAAGACAAACGTCCGTATGTAACATCAGGCAAATTAATCAACACCACTGAATATCAATAAATAAATATATTAACGTATAGCAGCGATAGCCTAATTGGTTATGGAACGCACTGCTGAGACGAATTCTCCAGGTTCAAATCCCAAGGACACATACCTCTGACTTTTCTCAAAAATTATGTATGTATACTTCGTGAATTATCGCTTGCTTTGACGGTGAAGGAAAACATCGTGAGGAAACCTGCATACCTGAGAAATTCTCTATAGGAATTTTCGAGGGTGTGTAAAGTCTACCAATCCGTACAAGCCAGCGTGGTGGACTAAGGCCTAATCCCTCTCAGTATTAGAGGAGGCCCGTGCTTAGCAGTGAGACAGTAAATAATACACGGCTGATATTATTATTATTATAAATATATCAACATCTCAAACTCGTCAGATCCTGGACATATCGTCAAAGCCGGTGTCGGACGCGGCGTTGACGGACATCAGCTCGGACGCGACCGGCCACGCCGCCTGCGACATCGACTACGACTGCGACCACTACGACTGCGACTCGTGGGACGAGTGCGAACAGGACAGTTTCTCCTAAACTAATGGACACACCACACGATCGTATAACTAAGGACCTATTTAACAACGTTATTCGCCAGTTCATACATAATATACTGCCGTGCTAAGCGCAAAAACGGTATGTCAGGGAAACATTATTTCAAGATAATCGAAGTTTTGTAAATATAGTTTTGTATGTAAAACTGAGATAGAAAAATTCTTTTAAAGTTTTTTTTAACAAGTTCTAAACAAGGTACCGTTATTTAGGTAAGTTCAATGAGCATTTCTTCAAGCTATCCGACGTCAAAAAATCAACATTTTGTTTTTTTTTTTTGAGATATCGCTTTTGGTCTTAGCACGGCAGTATAGCACTATTGAAAATAACCATTAGTTTTGAAGTATGACTTTTATATTTCGTCGTCTTATATTGACTAATGGCGTTAATTCAGACTTCGTGATACAGGCACTTAGTATATACGGCTAGGAACTGAGAAGACAATATGGCCCTACCAGCTACCACTTAGATGACCGCACAATCCTACCACCTGCGTAGAAACTGACATACGACTGCAGACCTGTAATAAATAATTTAAAATTTCACTGGTCACTTGCTAAGTTCAGTGGAAAGTTGTTTCAAGGATGTCAAGAAATTATGCTAATTTATGAATGCATATACTGTCTCTGAGCGTTGACATTTACACGATATTTATGGAGCAAAGTTCATAGCGAAAGGTCATTTTTGTTATTTTGCCGTATTATTTAATGCCAATATCTTTTACGTCACTTTACGGCACAATATTGCTGACTGGGAAATGCTAGGTTCTATGTCAGAAATAATAGTTATACGCCCAACACTCAACAGTACTGATACCACAGCAAAAAAAAATTTAGGTGTCAGTAACTTCCTAGTGACTTCCTGTCATACAACGTCTAACGTGGCTCAAATACAAAACCTATATCGATATGGAATCTAACCCAAGGCACCTCATAGGTCGAGGTGTGTGCAAAGAAGCTTGGTAAAAATTGAGCATACTAGACTTTAGTTTTTTCTAGTTAGCTATATTTTACTTTCTGTTGGATCAGTGTACGACAAAACGCTGGCCGTAGCTGTCAATACACATCTAATATCTTTACTAATGATTTGAAGTCATTAGTTTCACATTGAGAAAAAAGGACGGTCAACAAGATATGCCATTCAATTATTATAATATGTTTGACTACACAAAACTTACCGTCAGGATCAGTGCATAAAGATTGTGAAATGATATGTACTTCTGATTTATAGTACATTTGATTGTGATTGGCTGAGGGACCAGGGGTCTTATTCTCTATGCCCAATGTTATTTTAACAGTGCGTAATAAGCACATAACGCACCGCGTCACGTTTAAAACAATACAAAAGTGGATAGTGAATACCATTCCACGGTTTTTCCACGAAGATGACGTAACATGGACGTGAGTTTACACTATCATAGAGAATGAAGTCCCAGAATGTGACTCGCACATTGGTCTCGTATCGTGTTTCATATCCCATACTCTATGGGGACTGTAAAGTTTATAAAAATAGGATATATTGAGGCTGGAGAGAAGCAAAAATAAAATATGTGTTAGCTTCTTGAAACTGCATTTATATTGATCTCATACGGAATTTAGAAAACTTAGATTATAGATGTTACGTTTTAGAATGTACTGGTACATCTAGCAAGTTTTAGATATTGTATAATAATATTATTAGATTGGCGCAAGACAAGTGACTTTTCAATATTTTGCTTTTTTGTAATCTAGAAAATATAATTTCATCAAGGATTTAAACGTACAATACCATGTAGCTACACTTACCGCCATCTAGTGAGCTTTGTAGAACAACACGATCAACGCTCAAGGCCATTGGCGTTACTTATAGTCTTAATATAATAGAACCTAATATTAAATAGATAAATTACATTGATGGCATAGAAATACGGATTTGATTGTAAATATCGCTTGCTAGATGTGTTAGTACATTACAATCTTGCCGATTTGTGTATGTAAAGAAATTGAGTGTCAAATTAATTTTGTCTGCACTGTTCAGTATTATATGTAACACGATGTAATTGTATAACGATTGTAAGGAGATAAAGCCAATGGAAATTGAGACCAAATTTAGATGTATAAGGTAGTGTATGATTTGGTTATTAGAATCAAATATTTCGGATTTATTAGAACAGGAGGTAATGGTGATAACAGTATTATATAAATAAATTAAAATTAACGTTTCATTCATGCATCTTGTACCGTTGTGGAGATTAACAGAAGTTGTACTCTTAGCAGTAGACAAAGCAGTAGACAAGGGATATTACTAAGGCAATTTAATTTTATTTGTGTAAATGAATGGCTGTGTTCTATTGCAATTCTTTGCACTAGTACTGTGAATTTATGAGATAGCTTGTAAAATTAAATTGTAACATGCTTATGAAATGTGTAGAAAAAAAACTTGATTCTTATGATGTGAAGTTATCGTGTACTAGGCTTAGAAATCAGTGTATTTTGAAATCTAAAATTAATAATATGCATAATATAGATTTAGTTCATATGCAAGTGCAAAGATTTGCAATAGCGTTTGCGTAAAATAAATCTTAATTCTATTTTAATATGTTACACTTTCACTTGTTCTTATAACAAGCACATGGAATTTTTAATGTTGCGGACAGTTTCACTTGAGAGTTTATTAATAGACTGTGTTGAAACAATTCTGTTATCAATACATATATTTGTAGTCTTCCCGGAATTGTTACTGTGAAAGTCTACGCATACAATTGACGTAAAGAAATAGGGTATACAGAACGGGAATAATTTATTTATATATAAAAAACACGAACTCAAGCTCATAATTGCTCAAAAGCAGTAATATTTTTATAGCAAATTATTTAGTTAAATGTTTTAGGTATGGTAACACTGAAAAGTTAATTGTGCTGGCAACATTTGATGGAGGGATTTCTGATTCGCTTTGCTATAGATATTTTACTCTACATTATAGTAAAAATAGACACAACGCACTTGTAGCGTAGACGTGGGATTTTTCAATATTTTAAACGCTTTAAATATCGCTTACGTACCTCTCAAGTAAAGCCAAACACTATTGACATTCTTCCATTTCAATTTGTTGATGTAAGCAAAATAATGTGATAGCAACTTGAACTTATTACATCTAACAAATTTAGAAAATTAGATATTCTGTATAGCACGTCTGCTTTGAAGTATTATTATGACATGGAAACGAATAGAAATGCATAACAACTCAGTTTATTTTCACTCGCCTCTGCAAGTCTTGTGTATTTAAAATAATATTGACGAACAGCACCTCCGATAACCGGTTTAACGTAAAAACGCAATTCGCTTAACAGGTGATATCCAAATGAATATATATTACGAAATAGTTTTAAGTTACCTATTTAAATAATCTTGTTTGCGAGCGTTTAACTCCGGTATTTTTACGTTGTATGAATATTTAAAGAATTGAAAATATTTCTGTAAATGTTTTTGTCGTTGCGAATATATATTTTATCTATATAATGGCATTATGGTTGAACTAAAATCATAAATTATTATTTTATGGTCCTTAACTGTCACATTAATACTTCATTGTATTGGCGTCTGTTTCTTATGATTAAATTAACCAAATATCAGTATTAAGACAATACCTTAGAATTTTTCATACAATCATAGTTCTTAGTACATAAAACTAGAATTCCTCAATGAATTATTTATATTCCCAAATCGATAACATTGTAAATATCATGAAGTAATTTTGACATATCTATGTTGGGTTCAAATTAGTAAAATGTTTTTACACATAATTACCGGATACAGGCTATTCCAGTAACATTGTGTCCTTCTGTAGTATTGATGATTAATAAATTATATTGTAGTGATAAATGATTTACTCCTTGGCTTATAATGTTTCAATTCAGTTTACTAAATCAATATTTAAGGTGGTACAATGGCAAGTTTCACGTCTAGTTAGTGATGAAGAAAAACGTAAAAATAATTAATAATCATGGATATTTCGGCCTTTAAAATTTAATATGACGAAATTTTAAAGGCAGAAATATCCATGATTATTAATTATTTTTACATTTTTCTTCAACTGCGAGAACTAATCACTAACTAGACGTGAATTTAAATTCTTTACTTGCCAATACTTGTTTAGTTACCCAGATTAAAGCCGAAACAAAATGTATGAAAATGGACCTTGAGCTACCACCTTAATGTTATTCCAATCAAACATATTTATTTGATGTCCGGAGCGTCCGTTTATTGATTAGTGCCTTACGACGGACGGCGGGTTTCGTTGCTCGTTTAGGACGCTGTAAACTCTCATTACAAATAAATATTGGTTCTCCGAAAGCTTGTTTTATTTACATAAGACAGTGACCGACAAGAATTCATAGAGGTAAAGCGTGAAATGCATATTCGTCAAATTAACTGAATACCTAAAAAATTATATGGGCATCTCGAATTTTATATGCAGTGACGTCACAACGTATGCAGTGTGTCTATCGTCTGTCATCTTGTAAGTACCTAATTTTTCTTAAACTTCTGGCAGATGTCAAAACATCTTTTAATATTTTGAGCGGATTTTTATATACATTTATAACTAAATTCAATTTTAAATTACAATCTAGCATACAATATGTTCGAGTTTTAGGGTTCAATATGGAACAACACTATGAATAATAATAAGTTAGGACTCTGTGCGCAATAATTGTAATGGAGCAGGAGTGGACTGCCCTATTTAGTGAATCCCCACGTCGAAAACTTATCTTGGATACACTTTCTATATGGCTCAAAATGTTGAAATACCTATGTGAAATCCATGAACAATAATGTGCAACAATTTGAAATGCGTAGGAAACTATCTACACAACAAACAACCGATAAGTAAGTATATTATTATCGCGATATCTTTGATTAGTAGATAAATACAAAGCATAACCATTAACTGCAGGTAAGATTTTGAAATTTGGTGATCTTATAGTTTTATTGCCTAAAAAAATACAACCCTTTCCTTTATTCGCGTTGCCTCATTGGGAATGAACATATGTATCTACGTACCTATTTAGATAAGTAGGTAGTCCGGTATTGAGATTCCGGTATCTGTCTAGATAGTTACTAAAACGTTTACCTACATGAATCTCAATACCGGACTACCGAAAAGCCCTAAAATATATCTTGACCCGAAAATCGAATCCAGGATCTCAATACAGCAATCGTTCCGCCTAAGGAGCCTTTGCTATACAATCACATTATAACAGAGGCTAATTCTTAAAACCTACACAAAAACAAAAACAATTTTTATATATTTTTAATTCAATTGTAAAATTATAATAAATTGTCTAACGGCGACACTTTTACTGAAGCTAAATAAAATTTATAGCTATAATAACTAACTTCATTATAATATTATTATAATTTTCCTTTTGTTGTTTAAAAATAAGTTTCGCTTGAAACCGGTTAAGTTAATAATGATGCAATTGATGACCAACTATTTCAGTAAGACTCTGTGGTATATTTGTGTGGTAGAATACGTTAGTTTTTAATCATTGAGTAGAAACAACATCAATAAATCGCAAAAAAGTAGGCAACACCAGTTAAGACATGTCAAATTGTATGGTGGTGCGTCGGTTTTTTGCCAATCATTGCCGTATTTCGACGAATTTATCGTCAATTACTATCAAACAACGTAACGTATTTACTAACGTAAAATATACAACAAAATTTACCATCAACCAAAGGATATCGGTAAGACTCACTTGTTTACATCAGTTTGGCGGACTAGATATTTATCAATTAATTATATTTTAAATTAATTAAACGTTAGTATTAGTTTAACTTTTTAAACTAACCCAGCTACGTCACCTGCAAAATTTTAACTAACATATTTAGAAGATAACTGCATTTTAAACTTATTAAAAAGTTTCTAACCTATAAGGTTTTCTTGAACTACCATTAAATTGAAAACTCTTAGTATTTTTTGTTCAAAAAGTTTTTATTTTGTGTAAAGCCTATTTAAAATAAAATATCTATTAGAAACTCCAAAGAGAATATAACACTACGTTAGAAAATCCTCCAGCCATCAATAATAAAAATGCTAAAATATTCTTATAAAATTGTATAAATGTAATTCTCATACAACGAAATAATGTTAACAAGCAATGCTCTCTAGTACTTAATTTAATTACTAACAAAAAGTTTCTAGACAGTAGAATAATGGGTATAATTAATAAAAAATCTTTGGTAAGTTTTATTTTTTCTCAAAATATTCTTATTATACAGAAAACTTTTGAAAAAAATAAATAATGAATTGGCTTCCTGTACATTCATAATAATGCATTAATGGTTTCAGATTACATTTATAAATTTCAAGACAATTCTCTACAATCTAATATACCTATAAAAAAATCCTTAAAATATAGTGACCCACTTGCAAAAACTTTTTCAATTTGTATTGTCATAATTAGAATATTTCTTATTCCTAATAAGAATTCTATTATGACTATCAAGTGACTTATGTAGGCCGTTTGAATTAACATAATAGAATCCCTTCCATCACAATTTTACACTTCATAATTAGTAATTTTCTTGAGTTTCATTTAGAATTTCAAATAATAAATATGAGCAATTTAAAAATTGAATGATTAAAACTGAGACTATATCATGTTTAAAGGTCATATCTTTCTATTGCTTTAATATTCAAGTTCAATTATTTCATACCTGATTGAAGCTGTAGGTCTGATTTCTAATATAAATTTCAACTTGATACCTCTCCACAATCCTGATAAAAAGGGGCTTTGACAGACAGACAAACAAAACAGTCATGTTATAAGGGTTCCTTTTGAGATTTGTAACCCCAGAAATTATAGAACCTAGAATCAATCATCATATTAAATATAGACAATTTCAACTTCCTAAGGTATATTTTGGTTCTTTGTTCACACATCAAGAACATAGAATTATAAATAAGGAAGTAGGATGCCAGCATCAAGGTTCATAGTTGATTGATACTATAGCTTGATATGGGCAATGTTCAATACATCTATACATGTCAATTACCATCAACTAACCGACCATGTTCAATAGGTATTACAATGGTTCTTAGTAAAATGTTTTGCTCATAATTTTGATAAAATAACGTGTGTTGGTATTAAGTCATGATAAAAAAAAATATTTAACTATCAGCCTATCAATCTAAAAAGGATTTTTTTGGATCATTTATTTCATAAGTACACTTCACAAAATGCCAAAATCATAAATGGTATTTACTTTTTAATTTACTTTTTAATAATTTGTGCCTTATAAGCAATGGCAATGTTTATATTTTTATTTAAGATGTCTCACTGCTGGGCAAATGCCTTTCAATTTTGTATCATTAGGGGTTAGATCTATAAAATACCATTGGGATCAAATACTAATGTTTGTAACTTTTATATTAAGTTCTAACAAATTTTAACAATGCAACAATACATATTTACATATGATGTCTATGATACAGCCTAGTGTAAACATCATGGTTAAAAATAACTATGTGCCTATAATTTGGATAAATAAACATTATTATTATATTTAAATACAGTTACCCTGGAAGGAAAGTATTAGCATCTCATAAATATAAGGACAGTTGAAGGGCTAACTAACTTAAGCAAGATATTTTTTGTGACATTAAATTTCATACATATTTAAAATCAGCACGTTTTTCCATGTTTTTAAACTAGTTTTTCGAGAAATATTGTTGCTTAAGTCAATTAACTTTTTAACCGTCGATAATGTGCAAGTAATGCCGTAAATGTTAGTCATAAAATCTTTTAATAACTACATACAAATCTATAACTGTGGGACTCACTGCTTGCTTACTCAATTGCCTATTGTTATATGAATGGTATGTCATTGAAATTAAAATTAGGTATGAATGGGAAGAATAAAATAGTTACATACTGCTTCCCTCTGATACTGGTTATGTTATATCTGTATTTAAATTTTAATTGTGAAATATAGTCAAAAGTAAATAACTGATACTAGTTTTGTATATTAGTGCAGTCAGATCTTTATTTATATGTGTATATGTGTATGTATTCATTATTGATTTTTTTTTTCAAAGATGGTAGTTGGATATTTTCTGAAATATATTTTTTTATATATTTACGCACTCCCCTGTTTTGAACCAGTGTTATTTTTAATGAAAACTGCTTCACAATTATTATTCTTTACCTATAAATATATACAAATATATCAAGCGGAAGAGTTTGAACGTGTTAATCTCAGTAACTACTAAACCAAATATGAAAATAGTTTTCACTAATAGAAAGCTACATTACTCCCAATGCTGTAGGCTTTTATGCCGAGAAAACCTGACGCGGGTGGAACCGCCGGCCAAAACTATCAGGTATAATAAATATGAGCATCCCTCATAATATGGAATCGTACGTTTTCATTCCCTTATCACGAACGTAGGTACAGCGCACTCGCAGCTTTGTCTGTATTATCTTTGCCTTTTACAACGAACGAGAGATAAGATTCTTAACTGAGCGTAAATATCTCACACTGAGCATCGAGTTGCAGTAATAAAACATTCATCAAACGTAATACAGTGATTTGCGTGCGTTTCAAAACATAATACAGTACTATTTCTCGTGAAATATATATTGTAAGTAACTTTTATAGCTCAAAATCGAACTCTGTGATAAAAATAAGGGACCCATCTCCCATATTTGCTATAAGTTACAAGTTATTTTTAGAATCTATTAAAAAAAACTTCTTTAAATTTGTAATAAAATATGTGTATTACTAATTTAATGTATTTTAGAAATATTCGTATTACTAGTATACGCAACATTTATACATTGAAGTCATTACTATACACAGCAAAAAACAATATACTTATTTTATAAAACCCATTTCTTTAATTGTATTCACGTATACAAAGTGAACACTTTTAATCTTTGTAATAAAATATTTTTTTCTTTAATTGTAATGTAGTAACATTCCTAAAGAAATTATAGCAAATCATAATGTAGGAAATTTAGTATTATGCGTGACAATAGGGGACCGGCCTATGCTTGATTTTGTACATTATTCTATATGTAATGGTTAATAATACGAAAAAGAAGCACTCCTGCGAAAACTGCATAACAATTGGTTAAAAAAATGAGCGAGTAATTCATATTTAAAATATTGTAACGTGCAGAAGTGGGCGCGATGTGGGGATATCGCTTCATCTCTTTTTTTCGCACGCGTCGTAATTCCCGATGACGTCACATGTGGAGATTTCGTCTCTTTTCAGTTTCTTGTTAATTACCCCTTCCACCGAAATTCAAAGACTTATAACTTGTTGATTTTTTACCGGATTTTAATAATTCCTTCTGTGTTATAATTTATATTATGTAAATATTTGATAATAGTTAAGAACAAAAATGAGTCCGGTACCCTATTGGTTGAAACACAACTGTAAATAAACGTAACTTAACAACACTAGAATATTTCGCAAACATCATAGCTAAGGAGCATGATAACGATGCAAACTACACTACTATGTTATAAATTGTGAATAATGTATTAATATTTTAATGTAATTTAAATATATCTTTCATGCCTAGCCCCTTTATCATAAAGTGGTTAAAAAAATGACCCTACCTACCTACCTCTAGCAAAACAGCGCAGTAACCGTAAGAAGCTATTCATTTCAAATTTATAATATGTATACAAAAATAATTAAATATCGTATTTCTACAGTGTGTTATCTTTACTTTAGTTTTTAAACCTTTTATAATGTGGATATTGTGTCATTAATTTCATAATGATAATGACACAAAAATCATGAGTCCGTGCATCTCCTAAAGTACACATCTTTTTATTTGCAAACAAACTTTTAGATAGACATTTTAATAAGGAATATATGCAACATTTTCCAAAAGAGATTAAATTTAATTTTTAAAGAAATTCTTCGTAAATTTTTGTATATTCCTACCGTAACTCCTGTACTGTAAATATATAGAACGAATGCTCAAGGCTGTTCGCTCGGGGCAGAACCTTAACGCGTGGTGCAATAACAACACCGAGCAGTCAGTCCCTACATAGACTATATTCCGCCGACTATAAGGGAAGCCGGCAGGAATTACTACACACGTCTTGATTCCTGCCGGCTTCCTTTTATGTAGAATTTGACTATCGTTATAACAATTTGCAGACCGTATTTATGCATATTAATATCTATGTTGTGTCGGATTCCTTTTCGGAAAATTACACCTTTCGCCACTGCTGGTTTATCAAGAAATACGTTTTTGGCTCATGCAGTTAATATTTTTATTGATTGATTTACATTAATCTTGCTAACATCATATATTACATTAAGATAATTATAAACAGGTAACTTACCTTTATAATATTATAACTATAGGGATGGTTAAATTGTTCTATAAGATGTGTTCATGAATATAAAATATAGAAGACGATATCTAATCAAATGTTTATAAAGCCTTGTTTGTTTACATGTCGATACCAGAATTCCAGATACACCCATGCTGCAATATCTTATAAATTGTGCTATGTTAGGAGTAGTAATGTGTGTTAGAAAAGTTCGGAGTAATATGTCAAATACTGAAGAATTTAAAATCCTGAATACGCAGTTGTTTTTCACTTAACTTATAGTTTTTATAGTATTATTCCACAAATAACGTTATTCAAAGAAAGATGAGTGTACAAGAATCGTACAAAAAGTTTAACTAAAACTAAATTCTATTTTGCATAATATATGAACATCCATTGTGATTTTAAACAAACCTCTTTGCGCGCAAAAAATCATAATCCCCACTGACAGATAAAAAAAACAAATCCGCGACACACGGAGAAGATAAAAATGCCTATCAACACGAATTATTTGGAGAAGTTCCTTCGCGAGAGCACGGTTCGTTCGGTTTGGTTGTATGGGATATAAAAGTTGGTGTGTAGCGCGTTGCGATCAGTCCGCGACTAGTGTCTGCGGGCGTCAGGGCGTCAGAATCATTCAACATGCGCGCGATACGATGTGTGCTGGTTGTGTCAGTGCTTGCGTTTTTGCAGTGCGCCGGTGCATCCACGCTGTCCACCACCAGGAACATGGTCTTCGATTACCCAGCAGCGCGACGAGACGAGAGCGTCGTCGATGACTACCACGGCACAAAGGTATGTTAATATTATTATAATGTGAAATTTAAAACCGATTTATACGTGGAAACAGGAAGGAAAAGTTGGGTTACGATGACTGTTTGAACCAAAACAGACATATTTTTGCGTCTGTTTATTATGAGTCTGTTACGAATTGTACAGAAAACTGGTCATACATGGTGATGATATATAGATGAGCACAAAAACAAAACATCATATGAGTTAGAGTATAGTTAGACAGTCATATGAGTTAGAGTCATCATCATAGCATATTTTAAGAAAGAGGTTTTTTTTTCATATATATTTTGTTACCTGTCCACTTAATACTACTGTCTCAATACTCTATAAATATTTTTGTTTTTCATTACTTTTCAAATGTATTTCTTTTTGGATATATGCCCTTTTCAAAATATATACGTACATTACACTCAACAGCAGTTGTAAATGATTAGTATGGTCAGACTTCTTCAGTGTGAAAGCCTTGTCTTTAAAATAAACGTCCCCCTAAAACTGTTTCGAAAGGATAAACGAAAGGAATTAGTTTACATTTTAATCTGATACATGATCCACCAGTGAACAAAATTTGATGCAAAACCATCGTACAGTTCGGCGCAGTTTACGATGATCTAAAGAAGAATTTGCCTAATTAATTTGCACCTTTAAAATTCATAGGATAAAATTTCGTAAGCCAAAACTAGAATTGTTTCTTGTATGTAAATTAAATTATTTAACCCACTATCATATTTAGATGGTTTAAAATATTTGTCACCGACTTCATTACTTTTATTAGGCACCGACTCCAAAATTGGTAACCAGAAATGTTTTGTTAAAAAGTTTTCCAACAACGTTGCATAGAAAATTTCTAATTGTTACCAATTCGTTCCTGTATTCAATAAAACTATATCTCTATTAGTATTTAAAAACAATCTTACGATTTAATATTTTGCAATTAGGTAGTCTTATATAGAAAGGTCACCATTATACATGAGATTTTCCTGTCTGTGCAGATGAAACCTGTTCTATAATAAATATGATGATGAATAGGTAATCGTCTAGACGTAACAAGTTAATGAAAAGGTTACGGAAAACATTCAAGTCAATAAAATACGGATTTTAATATTTTATTATGATCATGGGAGGGAACACACTTGGCGAAAAGTAGGAACCCTGTTTGCGCCTCTGTATACCTCTTCGAAGATAAATGCGTGATGTGTGCGTTTTTATTATAACCATTTTATCAAGTGGTGAAATTCTAATATTAATTATTATCACCGTGTACTGCGATATGTTGGAAATCGATTATCTAGAAAATCGATCGTGCAGCCATTGAGCAATTTTATAATAATTTATTCATGCGTGGGCATAAAATTATACACTATAAAGTATCAACTCACATTGTATACTCAATCGATACCGAGCCAACTGGTATAAAATTGAATGTAAACAGAATTTATTACAAATCAAGGTAAATCTACTGTCTCAGACTAAGAGCAGTAAGGGACTATGCAAAACTTTGTAATTAATTAAAAAAATCGGGTGATGATGATACTTTTTTTGAGCCATTGCTAATCATACCATCAGTCGAGTCGCTTGCATATTTTTCTACATAAAAAGGCCAGAAATATAACCAAGGACTAAGGATGTAAACAACATGTAACTGTATTTTTCTGAGATAGATTGTTATAAACTTTATAATTTTGGGCAAGGCCGATGACCTGATGAACTTATTATTTTAAACAAACTAAACAATTAATTGTAATTATTTCAAATGATTAATATAATTTTTTTTAAATTACCTTGGTCGAGTAAAGATGACAAATAAATGTTCAAGCAAATGTAATGTCAAAATATCTGTTTAAATCGAATGCCTCGTCGTTCCATGTGTAGAACAAATCGTATGCATCAACTTAACTGCACAAATAACTGTAACAAACAACTTTGCATAGCAAATCTCCTCTAATTGTGACTAATTAGTTTCTTTGTACGATAAATCTATATTTCTATTAAAAAAAAACTCGTACGATTTAATATCGTCACGTCTATATCAAATAAACATACGTGATCACATAATTGATATTACGATTGGCTATTAATTAATAACACTACCAGTAAAGCCGTCATCTAACACGTTACCTAAAAGGTCGACAGGCAGACCTTAAGTCAGTGTACTACGATCAAAGTCCCTCGCTTGGAAACTCTTGACTACGTTGAAGAAATGACTCGTGACCTTATTCTCAAAATGTAAATGTAGGAAGCCCACGAGTATTAATAGTCTAATGATTTTTTGACAATCGGTTTTTTTGTCGACACGTATTCTACTCTATAGTTGTAAAATTAGTCACGATTTACTATTTGTAGCAGACGCTAAAAATTATTGTTCTTTGTTTGCTCTATCCTAGCGTAAAGACCCAATCTCGGGAAGGCCCGTGGATGTTAAAAAGGACCGAGTTAAAGGCCTAATTCTAACCTTATTTAGAAAAATGATAAAGAAATAGCGCTTTACGTTCACACGCAGGTGCTAACTGGCTTCCCTTATTTAACACTTTGGCGCTAGCAAGAATAAACGTATAGGCGATTACTGTTTTATTCCATATTTTATATAATAATATTAACAAGTGGCAATCCAAGCCTTTTATTTAAGTACTTACTTAATATATATTTTTTTGTAATAATTAGCGACTTCAACAAAGTGTAGCCGGTTCCGCCATATTAAAACACTTCTCCCGTAACAAAAATGGCTTCTATGTATTGATTGCAAACATTAAAGAAGCCTGTAATTATTACTCAAAGACATAGACTATTTGTTCGCCAACCAAATCAGTGCAGCGGTTTCTGCGTTTGCTTCCAACAAACTTTATAAATCGCGTTTATGAGTAAGAAGTAAGATTTAGTTACTAACACCAACACGACTGATAACAGACAACATTATTGTTATAATAGTTTGTGTTTAGTGGACTATGTTACGGCGATAATTTCGTAATAGTTACTGTAAACGTTCCGATAGTTTCATAACTATTCCGTCACGAATGTAGAGTAAAAGAGTTTCTACGGCTTCCTTGTTATTTGTTATGTTGGTGACAATGTTTTTCCACCTTTTTGCCCGACTACGAGAAAAAAGGATAATAATGTTTCTTACGTATGATATCGTGGTCGCGTGGCGGTGTAATCTTGTACATCTGTGTTGAAATACAAACCACAGCGGCGTACAACCACGACCTAGATATCGCCATTGGCCCTACTTATTTCAGACGAAAATATTTTTTATTTCGTACTGATCAATTTCTTAATTGGATGATTTACTAATACAATATTAATGATACTGTTTACCTGGTTAATTACAATTTTATTATATACTTATTTGACTCACATGTTTGTTGCTCTTTGGCGTCACAGGTGAAGCCAAATAGCAACCGCAAATGATATAAAGATGTAAATTTTAATATCGATCTATTAACGATATTGGTTAAAGGCAAAAAAAGGCAGAAGTCATTTGTTACAATGAAATCATAAATGAGAGGAACTCAGTACCTATGTATTGAAAGGTGTAAATATACGCAATATTATGCATATATATGGATTAATCATTCTTGCTATTTGTATGTTCAATAACTGATAATGCAGACATTATTCAATATTCTTGGTAAAACTGACGAGCCGCCTTCGCATAATAAACAACTTTAAATATAAATACTCTATTCTAACCGTTGGTAAATATCACAATGAACACAAATAAATTAAGAAGAAATAATGTTCGTAATGACGTAACCAAAACAAATGCGACAAAAACGAACAAAGGTCTATTAGACCACGTCAATTTGAAACGGTATAGAACATTTGCATTATCTAGTGTAGGGCAGCCACACGTCAATTCAATTCGATTTATTGCACTCCACAATTGTTAAAGGTTTTACAAATTAAGAAAAGTACACAATCGTTGACTCTGCAGAGCACGGCAACATAGAAGAGAGGGAGTAACTTTTCCTTCAATAAAATAATAATTATAAATGTTTTTAATAAACGTCCTGACACACCGGGGCATGTACCCGTGTATAGTGTTGTGTTCCTGACAATTTTTTTTTTCGATTTAATAATGCTACAATTGCAGTAAAAATTCCTCGGACTTCTTTCATGATTGATACCCATGCTTCGTTTCATCATTGAAAGTATACTATGTCCCGTTTTGGTTCAGGAAGTTTGGCCACTCTGTCAATGCGATCGGCGGAAGGCGCTTCCGTTGATGTTTTCGATATCAGTTCAGCAATACGCGCCTGTGTTTATTAATAAGATTTTCAAAACCTATTCATATATTCACGAGAAGGTGATGTAGCCGTTATGAGAATACGGGTATGGCAAATGCGACATCCTCCTCTGCAATGCGACATTTACATAGATATTCTAAGCCAATTATTTTATCACTTGCTATTTAAAGTAGCTTCAATTCAAGAAATGTTGCAATTATAGATATGTATTGAGGTAATAGATATATTAAATTTTATTATACAAATTGGATAAAAATGAAGACTTAAATTGAATGTAAGTCTTCAACTTTAGCAGTATAAATAATATTTTTATATATTAGCATAACATTATATTTAAACAATTTCTTTGACAAATAGATATAAAGCTAAAGCAGAAATGTATCGGAAAATAAATATTCTGGTTAGGGGTCGTCCATAAATTACGTGAGTAGTTTTTTTTATTTTCTGTACTTTTATTACTATTATGTACTGTTATTTTTAGATTGAATCTTAAGCATGTACAATCTGGATTGAATGGACCGAAATAGTATCATTTTTTTTGTTTCAATAAAAAAATTGCGTGATATTTGCCGAGACCCTCCTCTCTCCAACGTAAGATTAGATGAGATTTGAGTCGACCCCGCCCCCCCCTTAAACATCTCACGTAATTTATGGACACCCCCTTATATGTACAACGTAATTTGCTATTTCAAAATATTTATAATATATATTCAAAAGTTTTTTAGGAATACAAGCTAATACTTTTACATTTTTCTACAATAATTACCAGAAAGGTCAAAGACATCAAAAGCTATTAAAGATACTTTGAATTGTAAATCGTTTATTTGTGGTCGTTTATACAATTTAATATTTTAACGGTTTTTTTTTTACATCGCGAAATGGCTCTTTTTTGCTTGTTCGCCAAACACGTTTATCATTCTGCGAATGCTTTATTTGTTGCACGAAGCTTTTATATGAGTCTAGCAAAAAAATACCATAAAAACAGATAGTTATTATAAACACATAAATGGTCATTGACTTTAAAACAGGCTTTGAAAAACAACGATGGATTTGTGACTATTTAATAATAAAGTCAGAGAGGCTTATATGTTCCCAAAACATTGTTAACTCACCTATTGCATCTTAGTTTTGGGATTACCAATTGTTCTGTACAACATGTCAGAAGTCCATTGTATTGACAAATCAGTGCCATTAAAATAAACCTATTTTTCGGATTTATCGCGATTAACTTACTTAACAATATGAAGTCTAATTATGTTCAGTAGTTACACTGGCTAATAATGGTCTTCAAACCGGAACACAACAGTGTTTACACGCTGTTGCTTGGCGGCAGAAATAGACATTGCGGTGGTACCTACCTAGACGGATTCTCACATATTAGAGACCAACCACCAGGATCGAATTATACGTATATTGTCAATGTTTATAAACATCCTACTACTTACCTAAAGCACATTGCCCTCTAAAAGATTAAGTAACCGACATACCACACGTTCTTGCTAAATAATATTTAATTAGGATCCAACGTTGCACAATGATTTTACATATCCGGAACAGAATTTTAATGTTTTTCCAACTTAGTAATAATAATATTTTATCGTAAAATTTGTTTAGTGTGTGTCTCTGAAATATAGCTTTCATACAACCACTGATTTTTATGTATTAATGATAACTGATAAGATATATTTTACCGAAAAGTAAAATCAATCTTCATTCGTCAAATGTGTGATCGATATCGCTTGATCTGCAAAACACAAAATGCTTACTTTAATATCGATGACTTTTTCTCACATTTTATATTATATTTTTTCAACTGTGTCTCGGGCTTCGTCAGTGTCGGCTATCATTAATCACTCGCCATCGGACTTAGACAAATTGCATACGTTTCTTTTCTCATTTTACGCACATTTTACTTTATATATTCGTGACATATTGCTAGTCATTACATTATATATATCCCAATATATTTTTTGGTTTCGATTAGCATTAAAGATTGCATTCATGCATCTTGTCTAACACCCCAGATGAGCTTTAATCGAATATCCACTTTGATAGTCTAACAAAATTCGCACCATTCACAGATAAAAGACCCATACCGCTGGCTGGAGGACCCCGACTCAAACGAAACCAAAGAGTTCATAGAAGCAGAGAACAAAATCACCAGGCCTTATCTGGACGCGTGCCCGGTGAAGGGCGAGGTCCACGAGAGGCTCACGGAGTTATGGAACTACCCGAAATACTCGAGCCCGTTCCGCAGGGGCGACCGGTACTTCTTCTTCAAAAACACCGGCCTCCAGAATCAGAAGTGAGTGATAGTTATTAACCAATAGCTAAAAAAAATATTTAAAAGTTGTTTAATTGTAAACTGTAGGTAGATATTGTAACTTTAACTTTGCGGATGACCAAAACCTCAGATCCATCCGCGATCACGAAGGCTACAAAGTCTCCGAAACGTCGGGAGAAAATTTAAATATAAAAACCGCGATAAAATCCAAAAAAAAGTTAATTAGAATGAATGATAGTTGTTTGTAAATATCGGGGTATAGAGAAGACAAAAGCGCGATTAGATATTAAGAGATGTGTGAAGCCGGATATCTCTTTTTAAAGCCGTTATATATAACTAGCTTTTGCTTGCGGAAGGGCGCGTGAAAAAGTTTTTCCGATTTAAATATTTGTCTAAGATAAAAAGTAGCATCTAGCACTCAGGAGTAATGTAGGTTCCTATTAATGAAAAAACAACGCGCTGACAAACAAACTAATCAGCTTTATATATTAGCTGTCGAGTATTTTATTTGTTTCTATAGCACTGTGTATAGTACTTACTGCCGGGCACAGTAATAGTAAAATATGTACCTATTTTTTTTATTTGCATGTCCATACGATGAGTTTCCACCTGACGATAGAAACAGTTCAGGCCAAATATAATGCCAATCAACGAAAGATATTGATGCTTTTTTATTCCCAATACCTTTATATTGTATAATAGTATAGATAATACCTTTATACCTTTCGTGTTGCCATTTTATTAGACGTCTTATGAAAAATCCAAGAAGTGGCCCATGCCCAGCAATGGGACAAATGAATCACCTATATTCGTATCACATGCTAATATTAGCATTTTTTCAACGAAATTAATACTAAATTAGCTGTGGTCTGGACATGCGGTGTTTTGCTAGTACCTGTGAACCAAAAACCTCTAGTCAAATGAGGAAAGTTTAAAACATACACTTATACATAGTGACACACTCATAAAGTCAATGTAACTTCAAGTTATTCCTTTGTCCTTACGTTGTCCGGTTCATAACGCGTGTAATGAATAAAAACTAGTTGGTCTAAGGAAAATGTACACATATAGTGTACATGTAGCCAGATTTTAATAATAAACTATAGATAGCAATCGTGTTTTTATATGTTATGATCTTTTATAATCTATGGTTTAAAAGTGATGTTACCGGTTTTAATATTTGATAGTTATTTTTTTGTCGTCTGGTTTTTATGTGGTAAATAACTTGTTATATAACAAAACAAGAATCTTCAGTACGTCCACACGTGGATGCGTCTTTAGTTTTTAAACACATTTTATTTCATGCATTTGCACTAACTAAATTATATTCCTTTTTCGTATAAATAAGACCGCTAATTATATAAACATTTATATCGTTCGTACTATCGTTACGCTACGGAATAGCATGGTATTATGTATTATAACCAAGTACAGTAGTCATAAGAAGCTAAGTAAATTCAAAACTTTAAATCGCCTATACACTTTTGTGTACTTACCATTTTTTTCTTTTAACTCAAAATAAAAAAAGGATTTAATTTACTTCAATAAAAGAAAAAAAAAAGTTTAATTCAACTCAACGCGTATAGGCGATTTCGAATTTAGAATTTGTTCCGGCATTTTTTTCCTGACTAGGCCCTTATTCTGTATGATAGTGTAACCGCGTAACGCGGCCGTGTCATGTTATCTTCGAGAAATGTGCGTGGAATGGTATTCTGGAAACCAATTTTCTATAGTCCTAAACATGATGCGTTGTGTTACGTGTTTGTTACGCACTGTTAAAATAACGTGCGGGATAGAGAATAAGGCTCCTGTACATTACACGTTCACTCCGCAGCGTGCTATACGTGCAAGATAGTCTGGACGGCGAGCCGCGCGTGTTCCTCGACCCCAACACGCTATCCGAGGACGGCACCATCGCTCTCTCGGGCAGCAGGTTCACTGAAGATGGCTCCACGTTCGCGTACGGCCTCTCCGTCAGCGGGTCCGATTGGATCACCATACATTTGAAGGACGTTGCTACGGGTGAGGTGTTTGTACAAAGAAGGAAGTTACTCAATTCGTCCTTTTTTAAGGTTACTCAGCCTTTTTTTACTCTTCGGAAGTCAGGCCTGTTTTCCTAACTTGTCTGTTGTCCCGCGTGACGATGTGAGCAAAATCTATGTTCGATATTCTGCAGTGTTTGAATCGTGTGTTTTATAATAGTTTCATGTATTTTTAATGCATATTATATGAAAATATTAGTTTCTTCTACATTCCTTCTCCATATATACTAAGTTCCCATAAATTTCATAAAAAAGAGTATAAAGCTTTTTGCGTCATGTAGATATAATAATTTGAATTATTTTAGGTACAAAAGTATTTTTTATTTAAGTTTTAACCTTTTACCGATTGGATAAGTCTTATATTTATATAATGTCCATGTGTTTACAGGTGAAGACTACCCAGAGGTGCTAGAGAAAGTCAAATTCGCCTCCATGTCGTGGACGAAGGACAACAAAGGTCTATTTTACTCGGTGAGTCGACATTTAATAATATAACTTATTTTATATCCCATTAGAACGACATTGTATTGTCACGTCGACTGGTGCCTGACCCAGAATGGTGGAAGCAAAAGTAGGCTATAATGCATTGTGCATTCGGATCAAGGCAAATCATTTCATTATTATTGTATAAAATAGACCCGGTAAACGTTATTGTTTGTATGTAAACAAGCTTCTGATGTACTAAGATTTAGCCTTGTGCCAAAAATGAAGTCAAATGTGTGCCCTCAAGTAATACATTTTTACGGTCTGTTAATTCGGTCATCGTAAAATCAGTCTTAAAAACATTGCATAATTTTTTTTTTATTGCTCTGAATGACGAGACAAGCTTGCTGTTCGCCTGATGGTAAGCGATACGACCGCCCATAAACAGTAGAAACACCATCCAACACCTTGAATTACAAAGTATTGTTTGGTATTCTACTGCACTCGCCATCCTGAGACATGAGATGTTATGTCTTATTATGTCCAGTAGTTACACTGGCTACAATGTCCTTCAAACCGGAACACAACCGCTCATAATTAAGGTTGTCACGGAATCACCTATGGAATAAAAAGAAACAATAAGTATTTTTGTAAATGCTACGACTTTAATATAAGACGACCAAAATACAAGTCATAACGGTAAGCAAACTCTTTAAATATTGATCATTATTTAAAATTCGATATTAGGTATCTCATATGGGTTCGTCCATTAATCACGTGATGTTTTTTAGAGACCTTTTAACAACCCCCTTTTTTGATGATATGTGATGAGGTTTAAGATTACAAAAAATCTTTTTTTTTGTACAAAGTATATTTGAATTTTTTAGATTAAATCACGCGATCAACGAAAAATAAGAATGTTGTATTGGTTAAAAATTGGCCGTATATATAGATATTATCTAGATAGACAATGTTAGGGTGGCTATTACTAATAAGCTATTACTAATTGACTTAGCGACACTTAGTTGCAAATGTATTTAAAATCAGCTCATTTTTTATTTTATTTTTTTTAAACTAGATAAAAAAAAATTCAATAAAAAAATGTCGCTTATGTCAATTTGCCTTTCACCCGTCGATATATCTTTTACAAGTCTATCATTAATAAAATCAGCTCTTTATGGTTTTTTAAACTTGATAAAAAAAAATTCAATAAAAAAATGTCGCTTATGTCAATTTGCCTTTCACCCGTCGATATATCGTATACAAGTCTATCATTAATAAAATCAGCTCTTTGTGTTTTATTTAAACTAATTAAAAAAAATTCGAAAAATATGTCGCTTATGTCAATTTGCCTTTCACCCGTCGATGTATCCTTTACAAGTCTATCATTAATATTTATCAATTTAGTTTTTAATAATGCCACCTGACTTTTGCGAGCAGGATAAAGGACAAAGTTGAATATTCGTGTTCGGAGATGGACAAAAAGTCAGGCCATAAATTAAATAACTACCTAATAATAAAGAATTTATAATTTAAATACGTAGGTATTACCTACGTAACATTTGTTTTGTTTTTTTTTTATATACATTTATAGATAGAAAAAAAAAACACCGTAATTGAGTATTTATTATTTTTGGTGTCTTATAAATTTCTTTATTGTTTTTATTTTTTATATTCTTAAATTCCGTCTGTCATTTTCATCAATTTAGTTGTATGAAATTGAAAATTTGTCGTTTTGTTATCATACGCCGAAAGAATTATCAAGTTAAAGCGAAACCAATATACGGATTATAATTCCGAAATAGATAAACCTATGTTTCGTTTGCTTTTTGTAATGCATACTCGAAGTACTTTAGTAAACTCATCATTCCTTTTAAACTATTGTACATGTAAAATTATATCGACGGTTGAAAGGCGACATTAATCGATTTAAGCGACATTTTTTCTTCGAAATAATTTAACTAGTTTAAAAAAACATAGAACAAAGTGCTGATTTTAAATGTATGAAACTCAGTGGCGCAAAAAATATCGCTTACTTCAATTAGCTTTTACCCGTCGATATACTAAAAACTGTGTACAACCAGTTTACGAGGATAAACCAATCAAAATGATTGATATGTCACAAAAAAAATCTTTTTTCTGATTGGTTTATTTTCGCGATGGATCGAAAATGGCGGTTGGAATTTGAAATCAGCAGTAGGTATAATAATTAAAGTTTTAAATTAGAAATAAAATATTATCGTTAATATCTATATCCCCAGAGGTATCCAGAACAGACGGGCAAGACGGACGGCTCGGAGACTGAAGTGAACCGCGACCAGAAACTCTGCTACCACCGGCTCAACACGCCGCAGTCGGAGGACGTCATCGTCGTGGAGTTCCCTGAAGAACCTCTGTGGAGGATGTGAGTTAATAATACATAGCCATATAACCCGATTCCAGCCAATTAATGTAGAATTTAATTATCATTACAACGATTTGCAAACCCCATTCATGGATATTAGTACCTATATGTTGGGTTCTCTTTCGGAAAATTTCACCTTTTGCCACTAATAAATAGAGGCCATTCGCGTTATGCAAATAGTGAATTTCGCTATCTGTCAGCTAATAAAGTCCTGCCACGAATAAGGTTACATAAAATTATAGACAAGTAGTTATTGATAAGTTAAAGTGTATGCAAGCTTATTGATAGGGGGCGCCTGTCAGATGACGAGAAACGTTGACTCACTATTGTCTTAACTCGAATAAACTGTGGTGAATAAGTTTCACATGTATACTTAGCCTTAAATGAACGTATGCGCGAAAGGCCAAATTTGTGACTTCCAAAGCTATAAATATAGTACGACCATGTTTACATTCATTTGTTCTTGGCTACATATAGTTGAAGCGATTTTAATAATATTCTATTGACATAGCTTAGAATTTTAAGGAGGGTTACAACTTTGTGTACTGATAAACTCAATTTATAGTACGCGCGATAAAAACATTTATAGCAAACAACTTGCAGTAGTCTTTCTTTATTATAGTAGTAGTATATTATTTTTCCTTCATTTAACAGAGATACGCACGGTCGAAACATCGGCGAAGGGAATCGCTCGTATGTTATCGTAAAATGTTTCAATTGTATGTTTAAATCTTCGAATTAACTCTCACAAAAACTTAATATTTAATTATAGTATGACAGTGTATAATCGCTTTTGGTTTATTTGTTATGAATGTATCACGGATGCTATTTTGTTTTTTATTTAAAGGTTATGTATTTTAGTGTCATGATGTCATACTATTTTGTTGTTTTACAAGTTTTTATCGACACTCTTATTGTATTGTAGTAGGTACTTATTAATTTTTTAGATTTGAAGCTTGTTGGAGATTGTAACCTTCGTCGTGACTTATTATTTTTTATATGTTCTATTTTTAGAACTAATTGTATTTTGTTTGCCATAGTTACTTCTCTTTAGTCCGAAATAAACACTCATGTCAATAACATCTTTTTACTAACTTTATTTAATTACTAAGAACATATACCATATTTACAACACGTTATCAGCACGAACGCTTAGTTCTTAGTTTTTTTTTTTTTTTCACTTTATTTGGTAAAATAAAGTTGTATATATTTTTTGTGTGACTAGGAAATAGTAATAGTCTGAAAATGTCACATGAATCTGGAGATGTTTCGAGTGTGAAAAATTCCCCGTCGTCGAGCTCATCTTTTACATTTTCATGTTTGAGGAATAAAGATGGATATCCTACATGGAAATTTAAGATGCGCAATTACCTTATGCATGAGGATCTGTGGGAAACAATCGGTGGATACCCAAATGGAGACACAACCCCTGCCTCTACAAAGGTACGCAAAGACGCAAAGGCATTAGCAAAGATATGCTTATCAGTAGAAGGTGCAGCGATAACCCATATAAGATGTGCGAAAACTGCATCTGAGGCATGGACTTGTTTGCAAAAAGCCTTTGAAGATAAGGGAATAGGACGAAGATTATTTTTGGAGCGTAGACTGTACAGGTTGAGTCTATCAGAGTTCAAAAATATTGAACTATATATTAACGCAGTTATGTCAACCGCACAGGATCTTGCGGATATTGAAGTAGTCATAGAGGACAAGTCTATTGCTGCAATACTTTTGGGAGGTCTAACTCCAAGGTATGAACCTCTCATTATGGCTTTAGAAAATTGCAATGTAGACGTGACTACAGAGTTGGTGAAAACAAAACTGCTTAATGAAATGTCCAAAGATGTGGCTACGTCATTAGACTCTGTTTTTCATGCGAAGAAGAAGCCTAAGTCAATGAAGAAGAATATAGTTTGTTATGAGTGCAAGACACCTGGACATAAGAGACCAGACTGTCCACAGAGAAACAAGAAGGAGAAAGGCAATGCGGTAAATACCAATGATACGATATTTACAAGTCTTAATACTTCTGGAAACCCAAGAAAGGACATAATTTATGTAGATTCAGGTTGTACTAGACACATGACTTCTAGACGGGACTGGTTTCAGAATATCTCGATACAGAATCAAGGTACTGTTACTGTCGCAAATGGAGAACAGATTAAGTGCTGCGGAATTGGAAATATTTCAATAAACACGCCCGAGAACGTGGTCAACAATATTAGTGATGTTGCTTATATACCAGATTTGAAAGCTAGTTTGTTATCTGTATATAAAACTGTTGAAAAGGGTTTTATTTGTGTTTTTGATAAAAATGGATGTAACTTTTATAAATCTGATACTTTTAATTTTACAGGTGAATCTGTTGCTTATGCCTCGCCCTGTGGTGGACTGTACGTTTTAGATGGTACTGTAAATGTTTCCGAGAATGTGGCGGATAATTTTTTGACACAAGATGTGCACTCTGGCTGTCAGGATAGTTATCAAATTTGGCATAAGAGGTTAGGACATTTGTGTCGTATAGGCATGAACCAACTGAAAAATCACAAGGTAGGTATAAAGTATACAGGAGTAGATAAAACTAGTTGTATCGCTTGCGTGGAAGGTAAACAAGCAAGAAAACCTTTCAAAAGGTTAGTGTTTAATAGGGCTACTTCCCCTTTGGAACTGATCCATATGGATTTGATGGGACCGGTGTCTACAACTTCTTTTCAAGGAAATAGATATATGTTGACAATAGTAGACGATTATACGCGAAAAGTGTTTGCTTATTTTATTTCTTCTAAAACAGAAGTCAAAGATATATTTTGTGTGTTTCAATGTTTTGTTGAAAAGCAGTTAGATAAAACAATTAAAGCAATTAGGACTGATGGAGGTAAGGAGTTCGTGAATAAAGAGTTTGTTGATTATCTTGCTTCAAAAGGTATTGAACATCAAACAACGACGCCTTATAGTCCTCAGCAAGTTGGAGTAGCGGAACGCACCCATCGTTCGGTTACTGAAAAGGCAAGAACGTTGCTAGCTGAAAGTTCACTACCGAAAGCATTCTGGGAAGATGCATTCCAAGTTGCCATTTACCTTAAGAATAGGTCTCCTCATCGAGCCTTAGGTGGACAAATTCCTTATGACAAATGGTATGGACGAAAAGGTGATCTTAGCCATCTAAAAGTATTTGGTTGTAGAGCTCTAGTCCATATACCTTCGTGTCACAGGAAGAAATTAGATGTCAAGGCACAGGAAGCAATTTTCGTCGGTTATTCTGAAAATCCAGGCACTTATATTTTTAGGGACCCTGCTAACCCACGAAAAGTTATTATATCCAGAGATGCAACCTTTTTGAAAATTGCTTTACAGCGCTAAAGCAGAAGCAATCTGAGTCTGTCGCACAGTCAGAATCTATATTGTTATTTGATGAGCAAAAGAGATTGAGTCTGAGTTTGATCATGACTGTCAATTCTATGACTGTGATGAGAATATCAGCCCGGCGGCTGAAGCAACTTTACCAGTAAATCTAGAAAGTGCAAAAAGAGTTAGTGACTCTGGAAGAGCGAGAGTCTCTCAGTGACTTAAGGCTGCCTAGTGTGGAAGAAGTGACAGCGAATTTGGAACAGGAATCGCACCCTGAGCGCAGATACCCTTCCAGAGATAGAAAAGCAACAAATTTTTATAAAGCTTACAATACGTCAATGGTAGATTCTAATGAACCTACGACATATTACGAAGCTACTCATGCCGATGATGCTCATAAGTGGCAACATGCTATGGTTGATGAGTATAGTTCCTTAAGGAAACTCCATACATGGAATTTAGTAGATAGACCTAACAAAAGGTTATACCATGTAAATGGATTTACAAAATTAAAAGGGATGCTTATGGTAATATTATCAAGTATAAAGCGAGACTCGTCGTCAAAGGTTTTCATCAAGTTGAAAGTGTAGACTACAAGGAGACGTTCGCACCAGTGATTCGTCATTCTTCCCTCCGCACGTTGTTTGCGATAGCTGCAGATATGAAGTTGAGAATGAAGCACTTAGATGTCGATACAGCTTTCCTTAACGGAGATTTAGAAGAAGAAGTTTTCATGGAGCAACCTCTTGGTTTTATTCAAAAGGGTAAAGAAAACAAAGTTTGTTTATTGAAGAAATCTCTTTACGGTCTTAAACAGGCACCGCGAGCTTGGAATAAAAGTTAAATGAAACGCTTTCTAAAATAGGTTTCATAGGAACTCCTTCCGAACCTTGTGTGTATACTAAACTTTTGGTAAAGAACTTGTAATATTAGGAATCTTTGTTGATGACATAATAGTCTTCTTTAATTCTGATTTGACATTTGACACTGTCAAGAATGATTTGTCGAAATATTTTTCATTAAAAGATCTCGGAATACTGAAATGTTATTTGGGACTACAAGTTGAAAGTGATTCCGAGAGTATAAGGTTGAACCAGCGAAATTATATTCTTTCTATATTAGAAAAATTTAATATGAAGGATTGTAAGGCCGTGGATACTCCATTAATTAAAAAGAATATGGAAAAAGAATGGATGGTCAAGTCGGTGAGTCTTATCCTTATCAAAACTTAATAGGATGCCTCATGTATCTAGCGGTAAACACACGACCAGACATCGCTTACGCCACGAGCTATTTAAGTCAATTTAATACGTGTTTTACTAAAGAACACTGGAATGCTGCTAAAAGGATTCTGCAATACCTAAAAGGTACCCTAAACTATTCATTGGTTTACAGGAAGAATAGAGAACCTTTAAAGGGTTTTAGTGACGCAGACTGGGCAAACTGTCCAATCGACAGAAGGTCATACACCGGTTATGTTTACAAGTTAAGTGAAGGTCCAGTATCNTGGGGAGTCCAAGAAGCAACCTACTGTTGCGTTAAGTTCGGCCGAGTCAGAATATATGGCATTAGCGTCTGCCACGAAGGAAGCGTGTTACTTACGTCGGTTTATATACGAGATAACAGGTATACTTTGTTCAGTTAACTTAGCTTCTGACAGCCAAAGTGCCATTAATCTTGTTCGAAATCCTGTACACCACAGCAGGACGAAGCATATAGATACTAGGTTTCACTTTATTAGGGAAAAGGTATCTAATAATATTGTTAAGTTAGAATATATAAAGAGTAACGATATGCCTGCTGATGTACTAACGAAGGCCCTCGGACCTCTAGCACACAAACGATGTGTAGTTAACTTAGGTTTAGAAACTTAATTATTTTATTTGTTTTGTTTCTGTCACAACTGCGATTAAGGGCGGCTGTTGGAGATTGTAACCTTCGTCGTGACTTATTATTTTTTATATGTTCTATTTTTAGAACTAATTGTATTTTGTTTGCCATAGTTACTTCTCTTTAGTCCGAAATAAACACTCATGTCAATAACATCTTTTTACTAACTTTATTTAATTACTAAGAACATATACCATATTTACAACAAAGCTATTGTATTTTTGTTAACATAAGTAAGGTTTTAGCGATGTTGTAATAGTAAAGTATTTTCTCTAAAACTGTTGTTGATGGGCAGAAAAAACAACAAAAAGAATAATAATTATGGCTCGGACGAGGTCCACTCTCTTACTGAGACAATGGCTTAAAATGTAAAATAGTAACTGAAGAACAAAATAACTAAACAACAGCAGTTGTGCACACATTGAGACATCTGTATAATACAAATGACTGCTTCGGTGGTATATTTGTAATGCGTACCCGGTACGAATACTTCTACCACGCTGACGTGTCCTGGGTTCAAATCGCGGGCCAAAAATAATTGTGACAGGGTTTTATCATCTTAAAAATTACTCGGCGCAGAGTGGAGGAGCAGAGTGCACCTGTGTATTGCGCACACACTTGTGCACTATAATATGTCCTGCTTACCTGGCTGGTGTCTATTTAGATTGGTCTCCGTGGCTGAAATTCTGCCAGTAGCAGTGCTGAGGTCTCGGGGTACGCACTCCGGGTCGGCCAGTGATTTTACGTTTTTATACTCGGTATCAACCTGGAGTGTAAAATTTGTGCCCGATATGGGCACAGTTTCGCCCCCTATCAATTAAGGGATGGAATACACACGGCGGAAAGTGGGTGTTACCCTCTCTGCCTACCTCTTAGGGGATAAAAGGCATGAGTATGTGTGTGTAGCTTAATACATTTATTATGAAACTACGTCTATTTATTGCCTCAACGCGCCGAGCCGAAACATCGACTATACAAAATATATGCGATTCGTCTCTGCTTGCTTTACTGATCTATTTACGTCAAACTTAAAGCCTAATTTAGATGGAACAATTATTCCTTTTAGCAGCAATAATCGAATATCTGTCCAGACTCATATGCGTCAATGCGGGTGATAATTGCTTCAGTATTGCCCATATGCAGACAGAGTACATTTTTTAAGCAACAATTGATCGCTCTAAATGAGGCTCGCAGTTACACCGGGATCGAGTTGTATAAGTGTGTTGTATGGTCGGCAGCGGCGCGGAGGTGACGGACTGCGGGCGGTACCTGATCGTGTCGCCGGTGCGGGACTGCCGCGACAACCTGCTGTTCTACGCGGACCTCAGCAAGCACCCCAACATCGACGGCCTGCTGCCGCTCACGCAGATCGTGCACAAGTTCGAGGCCGATTATGAGGTACTGATGACAAAAAATATATAACATTCTTTTGATAGATAAAATTGACTAGCAATAAAAAGTCGAGAGAGAATATGTTGTACGTTATTATTTTTTATTATTATTAATATCAACTTGTTTTTAGAAGACTTATATGTTTTTATTGCAATTAATAAAGTAACTGTTGCTCGAATAAGTTCTGAAATATTTTTGCGATGTAATTTTGTGATTTCCTATATTCCAGTACGTCACAAATGAAGGCTCAGTGTGCATATTCCGCACGAACAGAAACGCTCCCAACTACAGACTGATCAAGATAGACCTGCACAATCCCGCGGAAGAGAATTGGGAGACTCTTATACCGGTAAACAAATATTTATTGTTTTAGATTTCTTAGAACATTTATTATAACGCCATCTAGTGGTGTAGATTAAAATTGTGAAACTACTAGTAAGTAGTTATGACATATTATTCTGAATATAATTAATAACTTTCCGCACACTACTTTAATATTTATTTATTTTATCAAAATTTTAGGAACACCAAAGTGACGTGCTGGACTGGGCGTCGGCTGTCGACCACGATAAATTAGTGATACATTACATTAGAGATGTTAAGGTACGTAATAAAATAATTTCTTTCGTACTTATACAATACAAAAGGCAACTTAAATTAGCTTAACAATTAATGTGTTTTAAATAAAAAATCGTTTTTTATAACAATTAAAAAAAAAAATATGCCTTGCAAGAATGATGGACTGTATAAATTAAACATACTTTTAAAAGCATATTTTGTACAGTAAACGATATGAGTCATAAGCACACATGTACAGTGGTGGTAGCAAGCGAAGGTGCGTTCAAATTAGACGACAATGTATACTAACAACATGCCACATATCAACCAATAGGCAATGAGCATCGACTAGGGAGCCAATCACGCAGAACATCGACACGGACGTCAATCCGACCAATCACAAGTGTGCTCACGACTCGTGCCTCTATACCCCATACTTATCTATCTACTGTCCTTTTATACTTTTTAACAATGTTGATGTCTTCCAGAGCGTGTTACAACTGCATAGCATGAAGACCGGCGAATTGCTGCAGTCGTTCCACTTGGACGTGGGCTCGGTGGTCGGCTTCTCCGGCAAGAAGGACCAGACGGAGATATTCTACCACTTCATGTCGTTCCTCACGCCCGGCGTCATATACCACGTCGACTTCACCAAACAACCTTACTCTCCTACGGTAAGGCCATATCGAAAGGAAGGTTTAGATTGAGATAACATGCAATTGATTTCCGCAAGTAATTTTACTGTGTAATTAATCACAAGTTTTGAAACTTGCAGCAGTCGCAACAAGTTGCATGTATATTAGAATATTTCTGCTAGTGTATACCCATCTGAAAGTTCTAGTATAATATAATTGCTGCAAAAACTTGGTAGTCTAAACTGAGCAGTTGAAAGTTTGTGGTTACTTTTTGTTTATAAACCGTAGCAGCTTTGAAAGGTACATGCATGTTTTCGTGATATATGTGATGCGTGTTAAACGCCTGTCGCTTGAGTAATCAATCTTGTTATTTATTCTTTTTATAATCTTGGTCATTATAGGTACTAAACATAATATAAAAAATATAAATCATAGTTAGGTTTGTTTATTGATTTAGCGATTATGTGATTAAATATGACTAAAGAAAAATCATTCACTCCAATGCGTATTATTATATCATAAAATTGTTATTTATTTGAGATTGAACACGAATATTTTATTTTGCAGATATTCAGAGAGGTGAAAGTGAAGGATTTCTGACGCATCACAATACGAGGCTAAACAAGTTTTCTACTCAAGCAAAGATGGCACCAAAGTTCCTATGTTTATTGTATCTAAAAGGTGGGCAAAAATACAAAATATTACATTTATATACATTATTTTTCTTATTGCTGGAGAATTTTAAATTTCGTGTATTTGATTGTCATCATGTGTCATGGTACAAACACAGCCATCACTCTTTATTTTCAAACGCAGTATAGAGCTCAACCTGTTATCATTATCGAAGATGCTGACATAGCTGTCTTCTAAATTTCAGCAAAACACGAAGTTTGTATGTTTGGCTCGTAGATGATCACATTGATGCAGTCTGCAACTTTTGAACAATACTTCGCCTACTCTAGACTACGCTCTCTAAAAGTTTAAAATATGTTGTCGGACTGTCAAAATCCTGATTGACATATACTATATTTCATAATGAAAGTCTCTCTCAAAGGGCTGTCGGCTGCTTATCAGTTAACCGACAATTGAGGGCGAAAAAATTTTTTTTTCATTAACTCAATGACAAGCGTTAAGTTATACTATGTTTGGTTCCAGGATCTGCCCGGGACGGTCGAACCCGGCGCTGATCTACGGCTATGGAGGGTTCAACATCAACATCCAGCCGAGCTTCAGCGTCACGCGGCTCGTGTTCATGCAACACTACAATGGAATTATCGCCATACCCAACATCAGAGGCGGCGGGTGGGTGCTTTTGATTTGTTTAATAATGCTATTTAATTTACTGGTCTTCTAAGAGTGTGTCTTCCGAACTTAGTCCAAGATACTGTTAGGTCTTCGTCAATCTTCAGAAGGCAGTTTAAACAAGTTGGCACAATTATTCTCTTCTTAAGTACCAGATTTGTAAAAAACAATTAATTACCCCTATATTATACACTGTCCCTTAATAAGCACGGGTCTCCTCTACTATTGAGAATGTTTTAGGCCTTGTCCACCATGCTGCTTTAAGACTGACTTTACGTAATCATCATTAAGAGACGTATATCGATCTATATCTATCAATTGCTTCTTGTCTACAGTGAGTACGGCGAGCGGTGGCACAACGGCGGCCGGCTGCTCAACAAACAGAACGTGTTCGACGACTTCCAAGCGGCTGCCGAGTACCTGATCGCGGAAGTACACGCGCGCGTCGCTGCTGACGTCAGGGGCGGCTCCAACGGCGGCCTGCTCGTCGCCGCCTGCATCAACCAACGGCCCGACTTGCGGCGCCGCCATTGTCAGGTCGGGTGAGTACGTACCGAACGCTGTCGCTATTTATTTACGCAGAATTGAACCTCTTTGATGATTACATTACCATGTCAATGAAATAAAACCTATTAGAAAATTTGCCTAAATGTACTACTTCAACATACCATAAGCTTTTAGTAAACGTCATCTCTGTAAAAATACTTGTTGATTTATTTTAAATCGTTTGTTTATTGAAAGGAACCACTCACAAAACATACAATACCAAAGAAAATAATAATAATTTGATTGTCAGTGTGCTGGACATGCTGCGGTTCAGAAGAAGTTCACGATCGGTCACGCGTGGGTGTCCGACTACGGCAGCTCAGATAACAAGACGCAGTTCGAGTACCT